>NC_084932.1:12707500-13332500 GCF_958298935.1 Phragmites australis | reverse complement strand
GATTTTTGTGCGGTGGTGGGAGAGGGGCTGGGATCTTGAGGCGCATGGTGGAGGCGGACGGCTCGGATGGAGTTCGATGACTACGTGGTGGTCTTGGAGAGAACGTGATGGCGTGAGTCTTGTCTCGATCTTCTCGTCAACTTAGACCATTTTTAATCATATTTTCTTTATTTTATTTTATTTTTTATTCTTCTTTTTATATTTATATTTTTTATTTTTTCTTATGTGAAACAATTTTTTTAAAAGATTTATGAAGGAAAAAGAGAGAATTCTGAGATAAAGAGAATAAAAGTGAGAATCTTTTCATAAAAAAATCATAAAGAAAAACCGTTAAAAATAATCTTAAAGGGACATGAATCCTCTGATACATACAGATCTATATATCAGAAGATCCCATCCAGGGGCACGAAGTTGTGTTGTGGAGTGTGGTACGAGACAGCCGGACGGGGCCGATGTAAGAGTACATAGACAGATGGCCAATGCGTGTGTATGCTGCTCCTCTACCACCATTGAATCGAGGACGATGAACGAACATGCTCCTTGCCAACGCATCACCGGGACCAAGGCCGTGCACGACCGCGCAAACCCACATGGTCTAGGACCGATAACTGCAAGAACTAGGGGCAGATCTATTAGAAGTTTATAGCCTTAAAACACCTCTGATCATTGACCTAAATTGCTAAGCACCAAAATTAAGCTGCAAAATTGAGAACCTTGATTTGGTGAAGCCATTAGGAGTAGGTCTTAACGGGTTGGTGAAGAGAAGGGATAGGATATTGTTCTTCTTGGTTGACGTAGTCACGTCGATCGTTGGAGTCGAAGGAGATCACTGGCGATGACGATTAGTGGCCTTCGGCCACCTTAGCGCTACGACTTTGTTCACAAATTTTATAAAAATAATGAGAACGATCAATTAGATCAATCTAGGCCGTCGGCTTCCTCTTTGTCAATAAGCACTAGTAGATGGGACCGCAACCAACTAATTTGGTTTTGGCCACCGATCATGGAGCGAACGTGGTTGGCCTTAGCCCCCTCTTATCTTTCGGTTTGTTTATGATCTCGGTTTGTTAGCCACATCATTACTAACATTCTCTCACTTGATCAAATGGTTAATCATCATTAATTCATACTTAACAAAATAGCTCACCATGATAATGCGGTCACAATAGCTATAAAAAATAACATTGGACATCATAATCTATAGTACACAATTTTATCTTGATATAGATAGTTCCTGATGCATTGGGAGTTGGTTTCTTTCTTACGGTTCTTTATACCGAGGATCATGAAACTAAGATCTTAAAATAATTATGTTACAATCATAGCCTATTAGTTAAACTCATGTCATCAACATGTTTTTAAAATATATTAGGTTATAAGCCTTTAATTACTAGATTGGCAAGGATGGACTTTGTAATTATATGCACGACCTTAATAGGGATAGCAATTGAACCCGTGGGTTCAGGTACCTGCGGGTTTCATTTCTCACCCATGGGTCTGGCGGGTCAGGCACCCAAAATGGGTCGTGTCGGGCTTGGTTTCTAATTTCACCCACTGTTGCCCACGAGTCATCCGAAATCTAAAATGCAAGCCCATCCTCCCCTCCCCTGGTCCCCTGCGTGGTCTCACCATGCCCAGGCCCAGCCTTCCCTCGCACCTACAGTGAGGCCCAGCTCAGCACTCAATTACTGAAGTCTTCAGCAACTAAGGAAAACCTAAACATACCATTCGCAGCCTGCAAGTAAGGCTAGACAAAAAGCTCGAGGCTCACAAGCTAGCTCGGGCTCATGGAGGCTAGGATCAGCTCGTTGTCCAAATGAGCTGAGCCTGAGCCTCCTCATTGGCTTGTTTCTGAATCGAGCCAAGCTTCAGCTAGCTTGTGAGCGGCTTGCAAGCTAGACCAAGCCCATGGCGTCTTCTGTGTATAAGGGAAGGCAAGGGAGGGAGTGCTCCACGTGGTTCCACTGACGCTATCGCTAGCGATGGAGGAGGAGGTGGCAATGACCGCATTGCGGTGGGCGATGCGGGAGGGCTAGGCAAGCTAGTGCGCTCTTTACGGGCACAATGCCTCATGACACTCTGGTGCGTGCTGCTCTCCTTGTTCCACACCTCCTCTGTGCAACCACACTGCCATCGTAAGGTGGTCTCGATGATGAGAGCCAATGTGCGGTAGACAAGGGAGTAGCATTGGTGGAGGGTGTGCTGGCGTCAGGCATTGGTGCTGCACCGCACGTGTAGGCGTTGGTTGGTGGATGGCTGCAGGGTCCGGCGATGGCTATCGGGGGCGCGATGGACGGCGGGGTCTAGCATTGGGCGTCAGCAGCACAACAAAAGGTAGGGTTCGGTGGCGCGGTGGATGGCGGGTGTCGGTGACATGGGAACCAGGGGTCCCCAAGTCTCGAGGCCAGGCCAGCAGAATGCAACGTGGCGCCTCCCCTCGGGGACCATCTCCCCGAGGCTCGAGAATTTCCAGTTCCGGGAGGGGTGCTCGGGTCCATGAACAGTGGTCCCCGAGTACCCGGAGTTCCCCGAGGACCCGAGAAGAGCCAGTTCTGGGAGGGGTGCTCGGGGCCATGAACAGTGGTCCCCGAGTACTCGGAGTTCCCCGAGGACCAAGAAGAGACATATCCGAGAGAGGGCGCTCGGGGCTATGAACAGTAGTCCCCGAGCACCTAGAGTTCCCCGATGACCTGAGAAACTCCTTGCCGGTGGACCCCACAAGAGCTCAGTGGTGAGGTGTCAATTGGCGAGAGGCCCGATGCTGCATTTAAGAGGGAGCGTGACCTATCGCTTCCAACCACTCCCTCCACGCCTGTTGTACTGAGTACGTCAGTCCCTGCCACCGCCTGGCAGGAAGGTGTGGGGACATTTAATGTGACGGGTCCCATCGCACGTCACCCTGCGCGGCTTGAAGATATCGTTGCTGGGCACGAGGCATATCGCCTGTCACCTGCTGTGTCAGAGCTGCTCTGACCGAGTGGGCATGTGGGGTCGTTCGACGGCTGCCTGGTGGCCCTTCACTGCACCTGTTAAAGTGGGCGTAATGGGCGACAGGACCGGCCGAGGGGGCATTTTTAATCCCCTATAACATCAAACTGCAGCCCCATGATGGTTGCTTTCCATTTATGACTCATGGGAACTCGTGCCCTCCTTTCTGGGCACGCCAAGCCTCCCCCGACGGAATAAAAGGGGGTGCACTCGGAGAAGAATAGGGACAGAACAAGCTGAAGTGTTAACACGCCTGAACAAGTTTCGGACGAGCACAGCACACAAGTCTGAGAAGCGGAGCAGAGGTTCACCAAGCTCGAAGCAAGACCGAAGCTCTAGACTTAGACAAAAAACCTTGTAATACAGAGATCCAGAGAGAGACATTCCCAGAGCATTAATAGCATACACACAGGAGTAGGGTATTACGCTCCGTGCGGCCCGAACCTGTCTAAAATCCCTCGAGCATTTACTCCCACTAGCAGCCGATCATCCGTTCCGCCTACATCTCACATACTTGCATTAAATCCACGTACGAGGTAGATTCAGAATTATCCCCCTGGCCGAATCTTAAAGGGGGTCCCTCAGGATCCTTGCTTGAGGAGTTCATCCTCTGACAGTGGGGGTCAACATCGGGGCGACGAAGTGCTGAACGGCAGATACTGGTCTCGGGCGGTGACGTGGTGGATGAGGGGGGCTAGTGTTGGGCGGCGAAGCGATGGGCGACGGCGGCAGCAGATTTTGTCACAAGGAAACCCTAGCCGCTGATTAAATTGGTTAGGTGATTGGGCTAGGCTGGCTATGGGCTGGTGGCCTGGTAAGCTATGGCTCGTAAACTTTACCAAGCCAGCTCGAGTCTGAATCGAGCCCAAGCCAAGCCCTCTTTCTAGCTCGTTTCTCATTTTTTGAGCCGAGCTCGTCATTCTGCGATCTTGAGCGGCTCGGCTTAGCTCGTTTCCACCACTACCCACATGGCTGCAAGCGCCGCCGCTGCCACGTGACGCGTACCCAGTCCACAGATCCAGCCTCCTCTGGCCTCGTTGTTTGCGCCGACCCCTCCAGTCTCCGGTAGTCTAGCCTCCGCGTCCATGCCGACCCCTCTGGCGTGGTGGACTCGACCGAGTCCACGGCACCGCACCTAGGGCCTGAAGCCTGGCGCTGGGCGTCGTTGTGTCACTGCAGCCTGGCGCCTGGTGGTTGAGTGATTCTTGGGTTTGAGAAGCCTCATGCGATCTGTTTTGGGGTGCTCCTGGATCCTGGTTCACAGGATGCGTACGCGAGATGTTAGGAATCATAAGATCCCTGTTTGAAATTTCGAAATTGTAAGTATGAGAAGTTTGAAAGTGAGTTCTGTCATTCTGTGTATGTATGCTTGCACGGGATTCTTTTTGGCTGTTTGGAGCTTTTGAAGGATGAATTTAGGCGTTGCACTGTTGCGAAGTTTTACTATTTTGTACTTGGCTATTTGCATGTCGTAGGCTTTTAAGTGTCTCCAGATGTTAAAATCGCGGTAAAAGTAGGCATCAGGGGGAGTATTGCTAGACTGCTGTATTAGAAACGAGTGTTTGGACTGTTGTGCTGAGTGTAGTCTAGCTGAATTTAGTCTAGCTGAATATGGGGAACAGTCTAGCTGAATCGAGTGTTGAACTGAGTGATGTACCGCTGAAATGAACTGAATTGAGTGTTGTACTGCTTTTACTGCTGAAATCGGTGTTGTTTAATTGTTACTGCTGAACTGAAACCCACGGGCACCCAACGGGTGCGGGATTAGGTGCTAGTTTTCGCCTATACCATTTTGGGTTAGGTCGGTTGAGACTGTCGAATACGGTTTTGCTCCCCTTGGCCTCGGCCTCACCCGTTGTCATCCCTAGATCTTAATAGTTTGATCTTGAATTCTATCTTTCATAATATGATATTTAATATCAATATATTTGACAACATCACTTGACTTGTTGTTACTTAAAAAGAAAACTACAGTATTGTTATCGCAGTATATCACGAATGACTTACTTATGCTGTCAACTACTTTAGTCATAGAATAAAATTCTTAAACCATATGACCTATTCGGTACCCTTATAAAACGCCACATACTCATATTGCACCGTAGAAGATGCAACAAGGAATTGTATGGAGCCTTTCTAAGAAATCATGTGAGGATCTAAGTCTCTCATGACCGAGCACGGCTGATATATCAGATTTTACACTTTGCAGAGGTTGTTCAGCTTTCCCCAGGAGTCGTGATTTCCTTATTGTCGTGTCCGCGAAACATGTAACACACGCTAGTGGTGTGTTGCTCGGAAAATTACTACAAGTCCATTACAAAGTTTCATCTAGTATGTTCACGTCTGCTAGGTTTCAGTGCCGTTAAAGTGGTTTTCACGCCATCCAGAAGCACACTTTTGCACCTTGTAGCTCCAACAAGATTTCACTCTTCCCTTCCACTATACAACCCATACCACTAATCGAATGGTTCTGGCCTTAGTCGTCCCCACATATCCACTCTTACGATTTGGCACACACAAAATTGGATTTCACTAATTAATAGGCCAAGCTAAACATAAGTTACCCAACATAACCACTACTGACAACAAGGAATAAATGGAAAATGGTACTTTAAGTAAATAGGATTCAAAATTAACAGCATGCATGTTTTAAATAGAGAACACATTTGGAAAACTAGGATCAGAATATTCAAAAACACTTGCCTCTTCCAACTTGCTGCTCAGACTATTCAAACACTTGGTCTTGGAGGTTCTCGAACTGCTTCTCATCTTCTCTCGGAACACACAGGAAAATCACACAACAAAACTAACTAAGAACAATACACCAAACAATAGCTAACATCTATGAAAAAGGTACTAGAAGATAGTACACGCTGCTACGAACACGAGAACATGAAAATCATCTAAATCAGAGCTAGGATAAGTGCTAAAAAGAAGTTTAGGATTAAATATGAAAAATAAAAGAACCTATTTTGAATAAAAATAGAGAAGACATGGACCTTTTTGAAAAAAAATAGAAGGATCTTTCTAAAAATAAATAAAAGTTTAGGGGCTAAAAGATAGGGGCTTTTTGGTAAAAACATCGAAGTTCAAGATTACCACTTTTCCCAGATTGAAATAAATCAGAAAGTTGACTGGATAAAAGGATGGTGACATTGCATTGACAGTAGGTAGATTGGATGGCGTAGCCGATTGATGTGGATGATGAAGTGGCTCTGGCAATTGACTGGATTAAGGTTGCCACGTGTCATCATAGGATTGGTTCAGCGAAGGGGTATAAAAAGATCTAATCTGGGCCATCCATCATGGATCCAATGGTGGAGGAGAGAGGTGTTGTGCTTAGAGATCCGGCCGACGGCAGTGGGCTACGGCACGACGGCGGAAGAGGAACCACGGTGGTGAGCTCACCGAAGTTGAGCTACGGCTCGTCGGTGGTGACAGCAAGCGATGGAAAAGAACCATGGGAGGATACCGAACTCACCGAGCTGCTCGGGTGACTCCTGGAGGCGGTGAATCGGGCCGACGATGGAAGTGGCAGCGTTGGCTCATGGTGGCTCGGTGATGGGGGTGCTCTAACGGCGGAAGGCAACGAGGAGCGGTGGAACCAAATCCCCATGAGCACTCAGTGCCAGAGGTGGCCTCGGTTGTGGCAAGAAGGTGGCAAGAGCGGCGAAAGGCGAAGCTCAGCCGAGTGACAACAATGGCGGGTGGCAGCTCGGAGTGGGAAAAAATTGATGGAAAAGAGAGGGGGACTGAGCTTATATAGGCTGGGATGAGCGTGGACGTTAGGATAAGGGCGAGGTTTTTGGGATACAGGCTCGGGAGAGGCGGCGGACGACGTGAGGGTTGGTGTGGACTCGGCAGAAACCCGAGCTTAGGTTGGAGATGATGACCGACGGGTGGGCCCCATGCGCCAGAGGGAGAGGGAGGCTGGTTCTCACCAGGGTGCCTTCCAGTAGAGGAGGACGGCCGCAGGCGTACGCTTGCGGTGAGCTGGGCCTGGCCTTTAGCTGGCCGAGGTGAGAGGTGGGGTGGAGAAGGGAGGGGAGAACATGCTCGGCTCAGGAGAAAAAAAAGGTTGGGACACAAGGGAAAAAAAGAAAAAGGAAAAAGGTTTCAGCCCATAGGAGAAAAACTGAATTTTATTTTAGGGAAGCATCTTCAAACTTTTCCAAAATTCAAATGGCGTGCCTCGAGATTTCAAAAATTCATTTTTCATGCAATAAAAACTGTAATGCATCTATTCCATCATGAATGCAACACAAAAATATATCCTAGGGAAAAACTAAATTTATTTTAGAAAATAGGTTTGGACCTTTCTATTTATTTTAAACCCTAATTAAATTCTAGAAAAACTTTAGGAAATTAAAAAATCAAAAAAATCAGGGTGTTACAAACCTACCCTCCTTAGAATGAATCTCACCCTCGAGATTTGGAAGGATCGGGGAAGAGCCGCGGAAACTTGACTTTCAGACCAGATTCTCTTTCCCATGTCGCTTCTTCTTCGGAATGGTGTCTCCATTGCACCTTGCACATACGGATTTTTCGGTTCGTGGTGATTTGCTCTTATATCTCTAGAATCTTGATAGGATACTCCATATAGGTGAGATCCTCTCCAACTTCTATTTCTTCTAAGGGCATCTATTCCTCAGGAACTCGTAGACATTTCTTCAACTGTGATACATGAAAAACATCATGAACATTTGCTAGCTGAGGTGGCAGCTCCAATTGATACGCTACTTCTCCACATTTTTCTAACTTCTTAAAAGGTCCTATAAACCTGGGTGCAAGTTTTTCTTTGACTTCAAATCTACAAAAAAACCTCTGATTGGTGAAACTCGTAGATATAGGGAGTCACCTGCTTCAAAAGTCAACTAATGACGATGATGATTAGCATAACTCTTCTGTCATGTTTGAGCTGTTCTCAAATTTTTCCTGATTTGTTGTATTTGCCTTCCTATTTTTCTCAGAATTTCTGGTCCAAACACTTGACTTTGCTTATCTCATTCTAGTAGAATGGTGTCCTCATTTTCTTCCATACAAAGCTTCAAATGGCGACATCTTCAAACTATCCTAATAACTATTGTTGTTGGAGAACTCTGCATAGGGAAGATTTTTATCCCAACTAGTCTTGTTTTTCAAGGCAAAAGCTCTCAAAATATCTTCCAGAATTTTATTTACCCTATTGGTCTGACCATCGGTCTACGGATGATATGGCGAACTAAAGTTTAACTTGGTATCCAATGTCTCATGTAGCTTTTGTCAAAACCTGGAGGTAAACTAGCTTCCTCTATTAGACACTATCCTCTTGGGTACTCCATGCAAACATACAATTTGGGCGATATACAACTCAACAAGTTTAGGTCCTATGTACGTGGTCTTCACTAGAATAAAATGAGTAACTTTCATCAAGCGATCCACTATAACCCAAATAGAATCATATCCAGATTGGTTCGGGGCAATCCAACGATAAAACTCATACTAATTTCTTCTCATTTCCATTATGGTATCTTCAAAGGTTGAAATAGTCTAGGTGGTCTCTGATATTCAGCTATGACTCTCTAACATATATCACATAATGTTACATACTCTGCAATCTCTCTCTTCATACCATACCACCAAGACCGTTCTTTAAGATCTTGATACATCTTGGTGCTTCCAGGATAAATAGGATATGCAGACTCATACACTTCTTAAAGTATAGTTTCCTTAATAGATTTGATATCTGGGACATAGATACACTTCTCAAACCATATCGTTCCATTCTCATCCTCAGTAAAACCTAGGGCTTTACCCTCCTTAATACGCTGCTTGATTTCCATAATCTTCCCATCCTCGAGTTGTCCTTTACGAATTTCTTGTTCCAATGTCAAATCGACTTCAAGTACCATAACTTCTGCATTGTTTACCAAATCGAGATTAAGCCTTCCAAACTCTTCGTATAACTCAGGTCATCTGTTTTGCACGGTCATCACTTTGAGATGAGCCTTAGAATTGGCAACTACATTCACCTTTCTGGGATGATAATTAATTCCCAAGTCATAATCCTTGATAAGCTCTAACCATCTACGCTGCCTGAGGGTGAGATCTGGCTGATTAAAGGTATACTTCAAACTCTTATGATCCAAATATATCTCGCGCCTTTTTACAATCATATAGTGTCTCCATATCTTGAGTGCTTGTATCACGGTGGCTAACTCCAAATCATGTGTAGGGTAGTGTTTCTCGTGCTTCCTCAATTGCCTAGGCTATAACATAGCCTTCTTGCATAAGAACACATCCTAATCCTTGACGAGAGGCATCACAATAGATGGAGAACGACTTTTGTGTATCTGGCATGACTAATACTGGTGCAGATTTTAATATTTTCTTCAACTCTTTAAAACTTGCCTCACAAGCAGGGGTCCATTTAAACATTTTACCCTTCTCAAGTAAGTCTGTGATAGGCTTTGCAATCTTGGAGAAACCTTCTATGAACCGACGGTAGTAGCTTGCTAATCCAAGGAAACTACGGATCTCGGAGACAATCTGGGGAGGCTTTCAATTCAAAACGTCTTCCACCTTTCTGGGATCAACTGCTATCCCTCCGTCGGAGATGATATGACCGAGGAAAGAAACTTGGTCTAGCCAAAACTCACATTTTCTCAACTTAGCATACAACTGATTATCCCTAAGTTTCTGTAGACCCAATCTCATATGTTCTGCATATTCCTCTTCATTCCTTGAGAAAACTAGGATGTCATCAATAAAGACTACCATAAACTTATCCAAGTATTCAATAAACACCTTGTTCATCAGATACATAAAGTAGGAAGGGGCGTTGGTCAACCCAAAAGACATGACCGTATATTCATAGAGTCCATAACGGGCAATGAAAGCTGTTTTAGGGATATCTGATGCTATAATCTTCAACTGATGATATCCTAAGCAAAGATCAATCTTGGAGAACACACATGCTCCTTTAAGCTGATCAAATAAGTCATTGATCCTAGGATGAGGGTATTTATTCTTAATGGTCACCTCATTCAAGGCTCGGTAATCTATACACATTCTTTAGGTACCGTCATTCTTTGGTATGAAAATTACTGGTGCATCCTATGGTGACAAACTAGGGTTGATATAACCTTTGTCTAACAACTCTTGCAATTGTTCCTTAAGTTCCACTAACTGATTAGTAGCCATTCTATACGACCTTTTAGATATAGGAGATGTAACAGGTACTAGTTCTATAACAAACTGTATGTCACGGTCAGGTAGCATACGTGGCAAATCTTCTGGAAAAACATCCGGATATTCGCAAACAACTGGAATGCTCTCAATTGGGCTTCCATTAGCTTGATTTACTATCCCTCTGACCATTGGCGATACTTCTACAATGTATTCCACTTCTTTTCCTTCTTTAGCAGATAGACGAACGGCTCTTCTTGCATAGTCGATAATCTCATTGAATTTGGTTAACTAATCCATTTCTAGTATGATATCAAAATGATATGGTTTGCCAGATATTCTACCCCCCTTATTTTAATACTAAGGTTAGTACATACATGCCTTGCTTTCATTTCTCCACCTGGAGAGCTAACAATCATTCTATACTTCATTAGAGATATAGGTAAATTTTATCTTGCCACATACTTGGTTGATATAAAAGAATGTGATGCTCCGGAATCAAATAACGTTGTAGCGGGGTTGGAGTTGATAAGAAACATATCGATCATGACATCTTATGCTTCTTGAGCTTCATCAACTGCCACATGGTTCACACAGCCTCTACCAACATTCTGCTGTGCTTGATTTTGGGGCTGATAACTATTGCGGTTCTGCTAGTTTGCACCTTGGACGGGTGGCTAATTTGGATGCTTTTGAGGGCATTAGAAAGCAAAATGTCCCTCTACTCCACAATGGAAACAAGATTTTCCTTGGGCAGAGGCTTGAGTGTTGTTGCCAGTGTTGTTGTTCCTTCGAGGGATCTGACTTTGAAGTGTGGGGCGCTTGAAACTTAGAGCACTGGTACTGTCCTACGTTCCTGGAAAAGCTTTGATTTCTAGACTGGGTCCTGGGCTAATTGTACTGCTGACCAGAATGATTCATAGATCCAGACTAAGAAGAGTCACAATGGGGGATGGTGTTGTTGCCTGACTGACCTGGGTGGTCCGTTTTGCGCTTGCGCTCTATCTTGTTTCTCTTGTGCTTCAAGATAAGAGCGGATCTACAAAGGCCTGGAAATTCTTGAAGTCATAAGAAGCCAGAGAATACTGCAGTCCATCATTCAGTCCTACTAAGAAATAGTCTTACTTCTTCTCATCGGTATCCACATCTTCTGGTGCATACCAGGACAACTGAGTGAATCTTGTGACATACTCACTCACCATGATTCCTCCTTACTTGAGTGCTAGGAATTCCTTTCTCTTGATCTTGATAGCTCCTTGGGGTACATGATTAGCACAAAAAGCATTCTTTAACTCCTGCCAGTTAATGCTATCAGGTTCTTCATGAGCAGTGACATAGGCATCCACCCAGTCTGTGATGGGTCCCATCAGTTGGTGTGAAGCGAACAGAACTTTCTCCCTTATGTTGCACTGAGTGACTAAAAGCTTCTTCTCGATGACCTTGAGCTAGTCATTGGCGCCCATAGGTTCAACGACATACGAGAAGGTGGGCGGCTTAATCCTTTGGAACTCTTCAAGCTTGTCACAGGGTTGCTGTGGTGGTGCAGGGGTGACGGCGAGGGGATTCTGCCGCATTTGGGCCATTATCTGGGCCACTCCTTGTAGAATCTGAGTTTACACTGCCAGAAGCTACTCGAGGGAAGGCTGTGGCGGTGGAGGTGGATTGTCATTGCAATGTCCATCACAAGCATTGCCATTAGCATTGGCACGGTTCCTTAGGTTCACCATCTGACATAGAGACAAGAAGATGAGAAGGTGAGAAAAGTAGAACAACAGCAGCAAGAACGGACAAGATAAATTGAGTCTCTTCCTGAAGACTTCTTGTTGTGTAGCTTACTCTATGCCTAGGCTAGCTTGCCTCTGACATACTGTAACTCCTCGGCGGTATGGTCGACCTCACGACTCAACTCCAACGTTAGGGCAGTCTGCTCTCCAAGCTTGGTAGTGCCTTCTGCGGGGACACCAAGAGGGGTGATTTTGGTGAATCCACTGATGTGTTGAGGGTAGTGAAGAAACTCAGTGAAGATCAGCTCTTCGCTATGGCGGTAGTAGAGGACCAAAATGGCTTGGTATGTGGCATTACAGATTCTATCTTCGAAGGTAGCTCTTGGTGAGATGGCGTAGTGGATGCTCGTCACTTTGTAGGCTCCATGCTCTGGTAGCGAACCATAGATCACCACCTCGACTTTCCACTCTGGAGGAGCATCGACGTACTCGGTCTTTACTCTTGCGTACTCAGGTGCCTTCTTGGATACCAGACCATGACGTATCTCCCAAAGCATTGCAAGGAACCATCCTACACGGCATCTATCGGAGTGGTAGACACGGGTCCAATGCTGAACACTGGGCGGCTACGGTCTTGCAAAAGCCATAGCACGGGTCGGGGTCAATAGTCAGGTAGGGAGATGACCACTTGTGCTCTTACATGCAGTCTGATGGGTACAAGCCATCTACAACATTTTGAAAGGGAAAGGAGAAGTCAGTAACTGGGCTCAAACAGAATCAGCTAATAAAAACACAAAAAAGCCAAGGCAGAGTTTTCGAAAATAGTTTTCTTAAGAAAAATAATCCTTAAGACTCCACCATTCTAACTAGACTCACGTCCTACGGTCAACACATGCCTCCTCTGTTACATGTGATTTTAAACCACATGTATGCTAGGATCAAGTTTCATACATATAGCGACTTCATCAGTGTATCACACACAGTACCATTATTACAACTTATAATTTAAAGAAGATAGAAAGACCTCAAAGTCTTTAACTAAACACACTAGCAAAACACAACAAACATCCCGTATTCCACAGGAAATTGACCGGGGGTCCACTAGCCTAGCAATCATCATCTTCATCCATGTAGTAGTCTGATTCTCCTTCATTGTCTAACCAGCGTTTGATGCAAGGCTGGAAAGGAAATAGCAAGTGTGAGTACATGTCAAACTCCGCAAGTGTGGAAAGTAAATGACATGCAAGATTAAATAAAGGAACTAGCTGTAACAGGTTAAATTTTGCATAAATACTAACTATGCTATCGTAAAGATATAAAAGCATCCTATTTAACTATGTGATTCATCACTAGACTTCAATCTCCTAGAAACATCTCCACATGTTTTCCAACTATATGAAAATCACTTCAGGTTTCCAAACCATCCGGCTTGATACTTATCATAGGTAACAAAGAACTATCCAACCAAACTAACTAATCCAAACCAACTAATCATGTGAGGATCCAAGTCTCTCATGACCCTGAGCATGACAAATATATATGATTTTGCACTCTATAGAGGTTATCCAGCTTTCCCCATGAGTCATGATTTCCTTGTTGCCGTGTCCGCGAAACACGTAACACATGCCAGTGGTGTGTCGCCAGAAAAATTACTACAAGGCCATTACAAAGTTTCATCCAACATGTGCACGTCCGCTAGGTTCCCAAAATGGTTTTCACGCCACCTAGAAGCCCCCTTTTGCGCCTTGTAGCTCTGGCAAGATTTCACTTTTCCCTTCCACTACACATCCCATACCACTAATCAAATAGTTCTAGCCTTAACTGTCCCCACACATCCACTCTTAAAGTTTGGCAAGCACAAAATTGGATTCCACTAATTAATAGGCCAAGTCTATCCCATACCAGGTCTCGTGGTTGGTACGTACTTGTTGGGTTGTCGCTCCACGAACCGGTCCTTACTTAGGTCACTCGAGCAATTGCCAAACCAACAACATAAATGTAACCACCATCACTAGCACCTTTTTGCTCAAGACCTAAGGTTCCATGTTGCATAAGTTACCCAACATTATCACTACTGATAACTAGTCGACAAGGAATATATGGAACATGGCACTTTAAGTAAATAGGATTTAGAAGTAACAGCATGCATGTTTGAAATAGAGAAAGCATTTGAAAAACTAGGATCAAAATATTCAAGGACATTTGCCTCTTCCAACTTGCTACTCAGTCTTCAAACACTTGGTCTTGGAGGTTCTCGAACTGCTCCTTGTCTGCTCTCGGAGCACACCAAAAAAGCACATAACAAAACTAACTAAGAACAGTACACCAAACAATATCTAACATCTATGAATCATGTACTCTAAGATAGTACATGCTGCTACGAACACGAGAACGTGAAAATTGTCTAAATCGGAGCTAGGACGAGAAAGTTATGCTAAAAAGAAGTTTAGGATTAAATCTGAAAATAAAAGAACCTATTTTTAATAACAACAGAGAGGATATGGACCTTTTTGAAAAATAGAGGGATCTATATGAAAATAAATAAAAGTTTAGGGGCTAAACTATAAAAACATAGGGGCTTTTTGGTAAACCATAGAATTTCATGGGCTTATCTGCAAGATTACCACTGTCCCGAATTAAAATAAATTAGAAAGATGACTAGATAAAAGGCTGGTGACATGGCATTGGCACGTAGGCAGATTGGATGACGTGGCCAGCTGATGTGGCACTAGTGGCTGATTGGATTAAGGTTGCCACATGTCATCACAGGATTGGCTTGGCAAAGGGGTATAAATAGATCTAATCTGGGCCCTCCATCAAGGATATAACTGTGGAGGAGAGAGGTGTTGTGCTCAGGGGTGCGGCTAACAATAGAGGGCTACGACACGGCGTCGGAAGAGGAACCACAGCGGTTGACTCGCCGAAGTCGACCTACGGCTTGCCGGTAGTGATGGCCAGCATTGGAAATGAACCACATGAGGACGGCAAACTCACCTAGGTGCTCAGGTGGCTCTGGGAGGTGGCGAATTGAGCAGACAATGGAAGGGGTAGCGTTGGCTCACTGTGGCTCAGTGACGGGGGTGCTTTGACAGCAGAGAGGAGATGAGGAGCGATGGAACTGAATGCCCATGAGCACTCGATGCCAGAGGTGGCCTCGGTTGGGGAAAGGAGGCAGCGAGAGCAGCGGACGATGAAACTCGGTTGAGCGACAACAATGGCAGGTGGCGGCTTGGAGTGGGGTAAAAACAAATGGAAAAGAGAGGGGGACCAGGCTTATATAGGCGGGGATGAGCGCGGATGTCCGGATAAGGGCAAGGTTGTTGGGATACGGCTCGGGAGAGGCGACAGACGGTGTTGGGTTTGGTGTCGACTCAGCGGAAACCCAAGCTTGGGTCAGAGACGATGACCGATGGGTGGGCCCCATATGCCAGATGGAGATGGGGACGGTTCTGGCCGGAGCGCCTTCTGGGAGAGGAGGGCAGCTGCAGGCGTGAGCTCACGGCAAGCTGGGCCTGGCCTTCGACTGGCCTAGGTGGGAGGCAGGGTGAAGAAGGGAGGGGACAACATGCTTGGCCTCGGGAAAAAAAAAGGTTGGGCCACAAGGGAAAAAAAGAAAAAGGAAAAGGGAAAGGAAAAAGAAAAAGGTTTCGGTCGAAAGGAGAAAAACTGATTTTTCTTTTAGGGAAGCATCTTCAAACGTTTCCTAAATTCAAACGATGCTCCTTGAGATTTCAAAATTTCATTTTCCACATAATAAAAACTCTAATGCATCTATTCCAGAGTGAATGAAACACAAAAATATATCCTAGGGCAAAATTAAATTTATTTTAGAAATTAGGTGTTGACCTTTCTATTTATTTTAAACTCTAATTAAATTCTAGCAAAATTTTAGGGAATTAAAAAAATAAAAAAATTAGGGTTTTACATGTATCAATAGAAGCACTTTGGGATAAGACTAATAACCCTTTAGACCTGTCTTGGTGAATCTCAATTCTCATAACGTAATAGGCCTCACTAAGATCCTTCATATCGAAGTTTGATGATAGAAATGTCTTGGTCTCATACAGCATATCCTTATCGTTGTGGGCTAATAAAATAACATCCACATAAAGTACCAGGATAACAAATCTACTCCCCTTAATCTTAATGTAAATTTAATTATCCATTTCATTTTCGTTAAAGACGAATTTTCTTATGATTTCATCGAATTTAAGGAACCATTGCCTGGACTTTTTCTTTAATCCATAAATAGATTTGGAAGCCTACATCCTATGTGTTTCTTGACTTCCATGCCAAAACCTTTCTGTTTGAGCTATGTATATATTCTCATGCAAGTCGTCATTAAGGAATATAGTTTTAACATCTATCTGATGTCTCACTTAATCGTAATGAGCAATAAGCACCATAATAATTCTTAATGAATTCTTTGAAGATAGGAGAGAAAGTGTCATTATAGTCGATCTCTTCTCTCTATGAAAAGCCCTTTGCTATACATTCGTATGCCATATAACTTGCATTCAAGTTTAAATTTTATGCACCTGTTATGCATTGCACGTGCATTGGCGACAGAGGGATCACAAAGGAGGATATCATTCTTTGACATTGTTATTCGCTCTTGATGTGAATATACACTTCTATGAGTGTGATTATAATGATGTAAGTGCTTAATGCCTATTGAGTCATGTTCTATCGAATTTAAAGCCTTAATGTTTAAGTTCATAGGCAATGTGACCATTACATTTCCTTGGAGTTTTCTCCTCTCTTTTTTTTTGTTCTTACCGCCTATTGCAAAATTATGTATGCTATAGCCTTTTAGCAAATATTTGAAAATGAGTGTGTGAGAGGGTAAGGATTTCACTCAAACTAGTCCAAACATGTTTTTTTTTTGTGTTTGTTGAAAGTTTGGATTTAGTGCGAGATTTTAGTTGAATAGAAAACTTTCCTTCTCACCGGATGATCTGGTGCCCCTTCGTTCTCCTCAATGGATCATCCGGTCTTCTGTTCTCTCAGCTCATCTCTGAAGAAGATCCGGTGGCTTTATACGATGAGCAGCTCAGTTGCAGCGGACAGTCCGGTGTTTGAAAAATGGTTTTGCATGTAAAATAAGTCTGGTGTTTGTGAAGTGGTCAGGACCAGACCTTCCGGTGTTTGGTCAGTGGCAGCGAAATCAGAAGTTCTGAAATTTGAATGGTGATAGTGTCCAGTGTTCAATGGAGCTTCACTGGAGTATAGTGTGTTTAGAATTGGATTTCTTCAGAAAGAAGATCCGGTGTTCGGTGGAACATCACCGAAACATCCGGTGTTTGAAAGTAGTCTCGGCTCCGTTTTGAGATGCTCTTTAGAAAGTTTTTTCTGGTGATCAGTATGCCCTTCACCGAACCTTCTAGTGTTCCCTATTTCTGCGGGCCCCACCTATCATATATATTTTTAGTAGGCTTCCTCTCCTCTCTCTGCTTTCGATATCCACCGCCTGTACCCGCTGACTCAACGTCCCTGCGCCTGCCGCCGCCGCACTTCCTCTACCGCTCCCCAAAAAACTGTCGCCCTCGTAGCCACCCAGTGCCAAGCCACCTAAAGCATCGCTGCCCTGTGCCCCAAGCCACCGCCGCCCTCTGTACCACTGTCCAGGTTGTTGACCACTGAGCTCTCTCCCTCACCGTCATTTCCACCCTCCTGGTCATCGTGGTGAGCACAAGTTTTCAGCCAAATCTTCAAATTTCCAAACCCTAGCTCTCAAATTTCGTAATTCCATACAAGTTTATGCAAATTCTTGTGAATTTCATTCAATCCAATGCAAAATTAATTCAATTTTGTGCAATTTGAGAACATGTTCATATGTATAAGAGCATAATTGAACAAATTCTTCAAATTTGAGTTAAATTCATTCCAATTATCTCAAATATCATTCAAATTCAACCCCAATCTGAAAAATTCATGATCAATTGCTGAAATTAGAACCATATTATTCACTTGGATCATGTATTAGAGCATGTTGATCTGAATTGTGGATAATGTGCTCAATTCTTTTGAGTTTAGGTCAACCTCATGCAAATTTGCCCCAAAATTCATATATCTTTTTATCAATTCAATCAAATTAAAGTCATATTCTTTGAATTTGATCATTGCCCTATCGCGAACATGAATCCATGGCATGTCCGTCAAAATTCTCCTAAATTCTTGCTTAGGATTCAGTTTTGGGTCAATATCTTGCCAATTTTATACCCATTGTGTTTGCTCATCTTGTTGTCATCTATCTATCTATCAGATGGGTCGTGAGCGCACTGACAAGGGAAAGAGGAAGGCCGTTGAGCAACCAAAGAAGAAGTTGAAGGCTTAGAAGGAGTGGGATAGAGTCTTAGCAGCAGCTGAGGCAGCGGACACTCAGCAAGGTTTCACGATCCGAGATGACTCCCCTACTTCGTGTCAGTCCACCCGCACCTGTCCTACCGGGAGGTTAGGCTTGACGCCTTTCGGCCAGTCAGGCAGCCAGAAGTGGGCTCGTTAGGAGCCAGAGACAGTTGAGGAGGAGGAGGAGCAAGCAGAGCGGTAGCAAACAGAGCAGCCATAGGTAGAGGCAAAGCTCAAGCTCATCGATGTGACTTCTTACAAGTCATCAAGGATTAAAAAGCTGCATTTTTGCCAATTGAGGAGTGGTTTCCTGAGGTTAGGGATGAGAGAGTTGATCCCCGGTTCTGGACAATCCTGTAGGAGAGCTTCTTCCACTCTTATCTTAGGAAGAAAGTCAGCTTGAGCCAGCATAAGACACTCAACTGGTGCTATATGCAATCAGCTGCAGGAGAAGTGGACGTGAGGCAGCACTTTGATACCTTCTATGGACTTTCAGCTCTACTCACTGATGTGGACAGATATTTAGAGGACTATGTCAGAGTATTTTACGCCACAGTGTGGATTGCACCAGAGAGGAACTTCATTCAGTTCATGTTACAGGGAGAGACTTTCAGATTATATCGGAATAATCTGCTTGAGGCTCTGGGGGTTCAGGCGAGTTCCAAGTATCTGCACTAGGTCGTTCATCCAAACATTGAACCCTCTCACCATCCTCTGGTTGGTGGCATCTTCCCCACTAATGAGGAGATCAGAGCACTCTTCAGACAGCACTTCGCTTCAAGTTCACCGCGACTGCCAGACATGCTGACACCTATAGCGAAAGCCATCCACATGGCCCTGAGACGAAGTTTGCTGCTGAGGATTGGCTACGAGAGGCCTTCACCAACCTACAACAGTGGTTGATTCTATCTATCCTCGCTCACCGCCGTTTTGACATCGTGGATCTGATCTTGTGTGAGATTAAGGATGCTATTGCAGAGGGGATGTCCTTGGCCAGATAGCAGCCATATGCGCACTTCATCTCTCATTTGCTTGCTCACACCATCAGGTATCCCGAGTTCCTCAAGGCCTATGAGGAGTCTCCTACTCACTTCAAGGAGTATGCTCCTTCTTCTCTCACAGACAGACGCCATGGTCAATGAGACATGGTTCATGCTCAAGAGTTGATCCCTATTGACAAGCGGGAGAGAGCAACAGTAGAGGACCAGGTCCTAGCCGAGGCCGAGGCAGAGCTTCCTCAGTTTATCTTTGATGTGGACAACGATTAGGACTCGGACGATATTGAGTACATTCCTCCGTTCACTAGGTCACACGATGCCGTGGCAGGTGGTTCTTCTTAGACAGCCCCTCAGACATCTGTTCTTACTTCTTCAGCTCCTGAGACAGTTCCTCCAGTACCCCCTGCTGCACAGTCTTCAAAGCTTGCATTGATTCTTCAGCAGATGCGGCAGCAGCAGGTAGTTTAGCAGCAGCTAGATGCACAAGCTAAGATGTAGGCAAAGCTTCAGGCCAACATGATTTGCCAGCAGGAGCAGCAGATGGTCTTCTTGCAGTCTCTTCAGTAGTAGTAGCAGGCCATGTTCTCAACACTTTAGTCGGATAGAGAGAACAATGCTCGCATATTCTCTTTCCTGTTCCAGCACACCGGGCTTCAGTTACCAGCTGCACCTCCAGCACCAGCTCCAACCGCCAGTCCTCTCCCAGGCAGCGTCAGCAGACTTTTGACTTCTATGGGATCAGACTTTCCACTGTCAGTTCTTTTCACCACCAGAGTACCTTCTCAGCCTGTCGGAACGTCTTTGAGGCCAGTGCTTACTTCACTGACATCAGCTCTACCCACTGGACCTCTCTGTTTTGAGGAGCCTCCTGTTGTGCCTCCAGCTATCTTGCGGCCTGCGCTAGATGAGGTCGATCCTACTCTTTAGGAGGTGCTCAGTCAGGTTGACCAGGAGATGGCCGCCCAGGGTGTCGACACCTCCAACTCCCACCCTCGTCCAGACACAGTGCAGAGTTAGACTGCAGCAGGAGCATCCTCTCCAGCCGACAACGCTGCGTTGAGCTTATCTCATCTGCATCTGACTCTGAGACCGATGCCTCTCAGTTCGTGGTGCAACCTTCTTCGGCAGCGTCAGCTTCCTCATCTCCTCCAGCTCCAGATGTGTAGATGTGTTCTCTTTTTGGCGCTTAGATGCCAAAGGGGGAGAGAGTCTAGTGCTAGGAGAAGTTTTGGAGAGAGATAGCTAGTCTTGAGTGTCAAGAGAGCTTGCTAGTTTTAGGGGGAGTCTAGTTTAACTTTTGGGTGGCTAGGTTTAGCTTGTTGGATCTTATGGATTTTGATGTAATGATAGGTCATTTGGTTCTTAATCGATGTGTTTATCTTGTCATCTCATTGTGTTTTATTTCATGCGTACTTAATTCTATTTGTACTAGCATGATAGTTTGTTCTAGTGCCAGGTTTTCTCTTGCTTTTTTGATTATATGTTGTTAATTTCCTAGTATGCTAGGGTGTACTTCAATTCATATCTATATCTTCTCATATCCGTCGTCATCAATCACTAAAAAAGGGGAGATTGTAGCATCTAGGGTCCTAGATATGTGGTAAGTGTTTCGATGATTAATGACAGTTGTATCATTGTGGCTAACAATTTGTTTTGAAGGGAATAAAAAATTTAGTTCACAATGATAATTGGGTATTCTTAGTCCCTAAGGTAATTATGTGGACAATAAAAGGACTTATGCATCAAGATTAAGGATTTTCTAGTTCTAAGTGTTGCAAAGAAGATGAAGGACAGTTAGCGTAGTATAGGTCATTTTTACTTAGTTTTTTTACCGTGCTATAAAGATGGACTAAGAGTAGTAGCTTTACCTAGTGAGTTTAGACTTGGTTTGATACACATTTTTGAAATTCTAGCACTAGATAGCTCATAGAAGCCTATGGTTGATATGTCGAGAAGCTAGAGCTCAAGAAAGTTTGAATTGGACGAGCTTAGAGAAATTTACCTCACCGGATGATCCGGTCTATGTGAAGTGATTTCATCAGAGCATATGGTTATCTCAAGATAGAAAACACTCTAGATTCATCGGATGCTCTTATGAACAAAGTGATGTAATCACCGAATGATTTTAAATATGGGTGACACATGGTCAAAATTGTTAGAAGTGTTACACTGGATAGTCCGGTGTTAGTGTGGTGAGAGTACCGGTCTATTTTCAGCAGAAGGGGTGTTGCCAGGAAAAATTGAAGTTCAACTCACCGAATTATTCGGTGATGCAATGATGATTGCACTGGACTAATTATTCCAGAGGCGATTCTAGGTGAAGAATTTTAGATCTCAGTTCACCAGATAGTCTGGTCATCATAGTGTGTACACCGGACCAATTCTTACAAAGAACAGTTTCTGGTGGTAGAAGAAACTTCAATCACCGGATGGTCCGGTGAAGGCTAGAATGGATCACCGGAGTAATATTTTCAGAGAGGGTTGTTTCTGTTGGATTGAACGAGTTCTACTCACTAGATAGTCTGGTGATAGACACATATGCACACCGGAGCTTTTCTACTAGAGAAGATTTTGAGGGCAAAAGAAGTTCAACCCACTAGATAGTCCGGTGATAGCAATGAAATCATCACCAGAGCATATTTTCCAAAGAGGGTTGTAACGGGCAATTTAGCTAGTTTGACATATAGAATAGTCTGATGTTAGGTCAGTGTTCACCAGATGATGGCACCGGACTATTTCTCAGCAGTAACAGCTAATGACAGCTAGCATAATGGCAATGGATGTTTGTACTCACCGGATTGTCCGATGTGAGTAAGGAGATACTCACCAGATCATCCGGTGTTAACAGAAAAATTGGGTGGTTAGGCAACGGCTATAATTTGGACCTCTAGCCTATAAATATCCCTCCACTTGGTTTCATTTGGCTCTCTCGCGACTCAGAGGAGTTTATACACTGTGTGTGTCATCAAGAAGAAAGAGAGAGCACTTGAGTTGATTTTCAGGTCTCTAATTGAAGATTAAAGACATCATTAGTGCTTGGAGAGTAGCAAGTGTGCATCTGGCTATAGTATAGGTTTGATTTTGGTCAAGTAAAGTTATTGGCTTGTTACTCTTGGCGGTTGGCAACACCTAGCCGGTCTTTGGTGATTGGTGGTGTCTCGGTGAGCTCTTGGAGTTCTTGTGGGAGTCTTGGAAAGTGTTATGTACTTGGTTTAATGCCTACCAATACAGAAATGGAGAAGTGGCAATCATAAGAGATCACTTGAGTCTTGCTGACTCAAGGGGGACCAATATCCTAGGTAGATGCTCTAACGAGGACTAAGAGGGTGCCAACTACTTGATACCTCGGGAAAAATTCGGTGTTCTTTTGTCCATTTTTTAACTATTCCACAATTTAATTTGAGCATTTACATTCTTGCAAGCTTTCAATTCCGTATTTTCTTAGTGTCTTTGCTTTCTTGTTTAGTTGTCTTCTCCTAGCTTGTTTATGTAGTCGCATTTCTTTTCATCTATGCTAAGATTGCTCTTTGTTTTAGTTTTCAGTATAAGTTTTCAATTATCCAATTCGCCCTCACTCCTAGGCCATTCAATCCATTCAGCGAGGCATGAGAATACAATACGAGCATATACTAATCTCCTTGTATCGGCATCAGAATGCAATATAATATTAAAGGGAGGCTTTGTTCATAATGTGGCATTTCGGTTAGTCTTCAGAATTCAGATTAATGAGCTTGTAGGACTGGTTTTCTAGAGATAAATTTCATTTTTATACTTTCTTCAGATGTGTTTGGTTGGAGGACCAGAATGGATGGGTTAGGGCTATTCAGTTTTTTTAAGGGGATGAGTCAGTCTTTTTGTTTAGTTGGATGTATATAATGATCTAATTTTCTGTTTAGTTAGAAGGATAATAATAGATAGTATGCGTAATTTTTCTGTGTAGTTGGAGGGATAGAATGGCCGGTTTTGTTGTGATGACCTCTTTATGAATGAGGGGTGAGATTACCACCTCTATGATTTTTTGTCTCCCTCATGTTTTGTGATGCCTAATGTCTCATAATTTAAATCACTTAGCTCTCTTAAATCAAGGACAGAGCTTGCCAAAAGAAAAATCAAAGAAAAACTACTGTTGATAGTCGGTAGGAAGCTAATGATGAATCCCAACATGAATGCAAGCAAGCCTAACCGGCCTAATAATCCGGCCTAAGCTAAGGATCAGGTAAGGAACATTGAATCCCTTTGACTGACTTGCTCGAATGTGTTCAGACTTAAGGCATAAGTATTTCATATGTGATCTTGATCTATTGTAAGTTTCATAAATAATACGGAGTACCATCCTAACCTACGTCGCCAAGCACCCAATCACATGCATTACAGATTCTTATCGACCATCTAAGTCTCCGGCCAAGTCAATTTCTTTACCTGATCGAAATCTTGTTGGGCTGCTTTATATAGATAACTGCAGCAGCACAGCCATTCATCTCATAACCTCAGCCAGTCAGTCCCTTCGGTTGTCTCTTCTCCAGTATCCTTGAGGTGTTCTTCTCCAGGTTAGTGCTTCTAACGATCTGGTTTTCAAACGATTTTTGGTGTTTATGCGTCATCTTTCTTACATATGTTGTCTTTTTTTTATTTTGCGAGTTGGCGATTGTTGTTTTGAGCAAGTTTTCTACCTAGAGCCTGTGGCTAAAACCTTGTAATAATAAACATCTACGTGCAATTATGTAAAGAAGTTGATTGTTTTGAGAGTTGGCGATTGTTGCTTTACTCCATCATTAAAAAATATGCGGTTTAAGTACTGTCTCGTTCCTATGAAAGTAGAGAAGTTGTAACATTCCATTAGCTGTAGTTGCTGTAGCTCACATAACAACTATCTAAGTTGTCAGGAATGGCTAGTCTTCTAAGTACATTACCGAAGAATCTACCAGCAAGCTTTCTGAAGCAAATTACGGATGATTTCTCTCCTGGTCGAGAACTTGGTAAAGGTGCTTTTTGAACCGTATATAAGGTATGGTTATGCCCGATCCTTTTTCTGCCTTCTCAAGAGTTGATTAAAAACATACAGATACATATAGATAATGCATGTGACTTTAAACAGGGGATTCTGCAGGATAGGGAAATAATTGCTGTGAAAAGCTTGGAGAAAATTCTCCAATTGAACGTGAGAAAACATTTATGAACGAGGTTGGAAATCTTATGGCGGTCCAACATGAAAATATAGTAAAGTTGGTTGGCTTCTGCCATGAATCACAGAAGAAAGTGGTGGAACACAATCGAAAATATATTATTGTAGATGCAGCTGAAACTTTACTCTGCTGTGAGTATCTACCTAAGGGAAGCCTTGACAAGTATCTTTTTGGTATGTAACTCAATATCCGACATATTGGCCTCTATTTTTTTTTTGTGTTTACACTATTTAGATTTTCGAGATACAATGATAAAAGTGACTATTTTGAGGGAAGATAACGGCTTGAATATAATTTATAAAGCACATTATCAACATTAAATTCAAGTAGTATTGCATCGAAGATTGGTTTCATTGTTAGGATAATAGGAAATCCATCTTTTTGGTGGTCATCATTATCTTAGACTACTTACATGATTCACTGTTTTACTTATTCCTCAGGATCTAATAGAGTTGATTGGGACACACGGTTCAGAATAACTAGGCGGATTGGCACGCCTATGCCGCGCCCATTTTTCTTGGACAGAGCATGACAAAAGAGGACTAAAAAAATTGGGTTCATCAATTTTGGACTCTCAATATTTATTTATGAATTTATCAATTTTTAACACATTTATTTAATTATAGAAAAAACAGTGGTACTTTCATGCATGCATGTAATTTTAACATGTAGACGACAGTAATACGAACCTAACTAAATTTGTTTCATATTTTTTTTGAATTTTAGATATTTTCATATGCATACATACTTATATATGTATATGTGTATGGGGGACCATATGAACAGTGTCTACATTATCTTATCCCTAGACTTGCTCTAAATCTTGGTTCTTTAATATATGTAATAGATTAAAGGGATTTGCAAGGTCTACATTTCCTACATAAGGAAATGGATGGGCCTATTGTTTATATGGATCTTAAGCCTGACAATATATCGATGGATGATAACATGGCCCTAAAGATTGCGGATTTTGGTCTTTCAAGGCTCTTTGTCAAGAGCAAACTCGGATGAACACTCAAATGTAAGTCTAATTAATTATGGAAATGATCATTCCATTCCTTCATTGTAAAGTAAATTGCATTTATATCTCACCAATAGTGCTTACTTATATCTCAATAAATTCCTTTCGGTTAATACATGGATCAGAATCTCTACTACTTAAAAAATACAAAGTCTCCCGTACCCATACCAAACAGGACATCCTTCCACCCCTCCCTTGATCTCTAACAAGTGGACCCACTCCGATATCCGCACGTCACGTTCGCTCCCTTGGTTCCTACCCTGATCGCCGTAACCGTCCCACGTCACAACGCCGGCAGCCATAGCATGCGGTAGTCCCCATTCTTCTGCGACCTTGCTTCCCCAATCCCGTCCCACCGCGGCGTCTCCCGCCGCCGCCACCTCTGCCACACTGCCGCCCCCGCCCATCTTCACCCTCGACAATCGCGTTGCTGTAGCCGACTTCTCCCCTAACTCCACAGCCTCCGACCTCCTCCCCGTCACGTCCTCCCCTTCCCCTCGCACCACCGCCAGCAGCTTGCCACCATGGGATTGGTCCTGCGGCAAGGCGACGTTGTCTGCATTGGGATCCTCCATGGATGGTGTCGTGTAGCCGACTAGGAAGGAGGTGTCGGTGGGGAGAGGAAATAAGAAAAGGATGGGGAGGGGACTCAACTTTTATAGATAAGAGAGGGAGCTAGTGATTGGGTGAGCTCGAGTCAAGGGATAGCCATGAGCACGAGCACGGTGAGAGATCCCTCCCTCTACCACGTCTCCCTCATCTCCTTCCTCTCCAACCGTCATGAGACCAGGGTTAAAGTTACCGACTGGAGCTCGGTTACCGAGCTCCGTCGGTAACCAAAAATTCGCGATAACCGTGGTTACCGGTCGATTTATCGAGCGGTTTTCTCGAATTTTCCGCATTGTCGGTAACTGCTCGGTTTTCTCGGTAACCGCTCGGTTTTCTCGATTTATCGAGCGGTTTTCTCGATTTTCAGTGAAGGTCAACAAAAAAACCCAAAAATTATCTCAATCTTCTAAAATCAATAACTAATTCATCTGAGCTTCAAATCAAGTGAAACAAATTTTGTTGGTTTCCTTGTGACATGATCTACATGATAAAAATATTTATACTCACAAAAGTTCAAAATTTTCTGTGAGAAATTGTATTTGTTAAACCAAGTTAAATGCATAGTTTACTCTTTGCTAATCCAAAAATCATGAAACTAATTTTTTTAGTCTTCTTACATGATCCTATGTCTTTTAAAAATACATGAACTCATGAATTAGTTATTGTAACATGCATGATTGTGTAAATGTGTTGCGACTAGATTAATTCATAACTGACCCATCACACCTCAAAAATTAGTGAACCACTTTCATTAGCTTATTTATACTATGATTTACGTACGAAAAATAATAGTAGACATGAAAAAGTTAATTACAATGTTGTTTCTTAACATATTCACTTTATGCTTGTGAACTTTGTAAAAATCATAGAGAAATTAATAAAACTCTAAATAAAGTGAAATCAATTTTAAAGATTCTCTTAAAATACGTTTTACACAAGAAAAATATGTGTTTGCATGTTACACTTTTTCTTAACATGAGTTAATAACTGAGCCGCACGCTTCAATTTTTTTCATTTTTTTCAAACTTCCTCCCTATAGAATATGATGCAAACGACATTATTTTTGAAAACTTTTTTCACAGAAGGTCTTAGAATTGTGTCTAGTTTTTTTAAAGATTTTGTTTGAATTTTATTTTATTTTTCTGAATTTTTTGAATTCAAATTCGGTTACCGTTCAGTTTCTGAAACCGGACCAGACCGAGAAGTTCGGTAACCGTGATTTTTGGGCGGTTACCGTCGCATTTGTGAACCGTGCATGAGACTGGCCCCATGCCCTTCGAGGCTCTCCTCGAGGAGGAGAGCTCTTGGGACGACCCGACCCCACCGCATTAGTTGCAGCCACGGCCATCGCCACAGCCGCAGGCCTCACTCATGGAGGCCGACGAGCCCATGGAGGAGAAGGATTGCTGCATCCTTAGCTAGGATTTCTTCTGGTATGTTCTGATTACCTATGTGTTGGTGTGTTTGCAGTATGCTATCAGATATACCCTATTCCTCTTGTCTCTGTTCTGCAGCACCCCGGACTACATCACGCCGGAGATGCCGTAGCTAGCTAACAATTTTGAGGCCAATAAGGTGGGGAAGATGAGATTTTTATTTTGGTGGAGGGTGGGGTGCAGTTGCATTATCAATTTATCAGTGTGTTATGTCGAGTTCCACTACTCCCTGATTCCTTAGGTGGCAATCTGCAGGAGAATACCCCTTGCCCCAAATCTCCAGAGAAGTCAGTGAATGCTCAGAGCAAGAGGTACATGAGAGGAGAGTGAAACTACAGCCCCTCAAACTGATTTCCGATTGATTGGAATGTTGCACCATGTTTCTGCTACAAGATCCAATCAACAATCCTTGTGAACTCAACATCGATGTGCTTGCTCTGTTTCCTTGTTCCTGCATAAGTGTGTGAATGCCAATGCTTGCAGATTGTTCTCCCAAAGGTCTCGAATCCACCGACTTTTCTTTCTACCAGCAGATTACTCTAGTCCAGTTTGACACTCTAACCATATTCCTTTCATTTCGTTCCCTTCCCGATTACATTCCCCGTTCTCATTCCCTTTATTTCCTCTCATCTCCAACAGCTTCCCTTCGAGGGGAATCGCGAAGGGAAAGGAGAGAGAATCCTGTCCTGAAGGGAATGACCCTAGGAATCCCGTCATGAAGGGAAACTGTTAGAGCGCTGAAGGGAACGAGAATCCCTTCACGACGGGAATCTCCCCCGCGAAGGGAAGCCATTGGGTTTGGGGTAGTTATGTCTCCCAGTCGGCAGTGGCTTTGCCCTCCCGGGTGACGCCTCCACCATGCAAATCATCATGTCTCATTTATACATTTTGTGTTATCAGAACATGTTTATTCTCTTATCATGCATCTGTTTGTTAGGATTCCTACTAATAAGGCTAATATGCTTGTCTTTTCAGCACTCTATGTGATAAAAACATTTATTGCAGTATTTTTGTATCAGTACTCAGAAAGCGCTGACTACCTATTTTTTAATAAATATGAAGGGTTTTCTCAATTGGTGGCAATGGTGTGAATGAATCCGAGGCAGGTCCTAGGGTCAAGCAATGCAGTCATTAAACAGGTCACACGTACAAGTATTGTCCTAAAAATGCACCTGTTGTCTAGTGAGGATTATGACGCGTTGTAGTAAGATTGTATTTAGCGTAGCTTTACTGTCTTAATTGTACTTCGATTGCTAACATTTGAACCTTTTTTTAAGTACATGTCGCAATATGTTTTTGTTGCATATAGTTGTATATTGAATTTGCATTCAATGTATATTGTTCATGTCTACATCTAGCAATGCATTAATCTACATATCTTTCAAATGCAGATATGGAGGAACCTGCGACCCCTGAGCTTTTGGACCCTGTAGTGGACAAGAGGCACCGCAGCTTCTTGTCCGTCGAGCACCAGACGGAGTTAGGAGTGTTCCGACCACGGGGCCCTGGAGAGTTGCTTACGATCGACGATCGGTGCAAGCACAGGTACTTCGATACTTTCATACGAAATTGCCATATCATTGATGTACTTCGATACTTTTAGGTTGGCAGCGGCGGGACTCCTGCTGCATTACCGTTTGGTTGAGGTCCGATCGATAGAGAACCCCAAGGCAGTGGCGCGTCGTTTCTATTTTGATCGGTCGCTGATAGCAGCACTGGTTGACCGATAGAAGCCGGAGACACATACGTTCCACCTCTCATGCGGTGAGATGACCCCGACCTTGCAGGACGTAACCTACCTCTTAGGCCTACCTTGCGCGGGAGCTGCGATTGGGGTCATTGATATGGATGCTGACTGGATCAACGTCATGCATCAGCGCTTTGGCCTGGTTGAGCGAAAGGCCGATGCACCCCCTATGTGCCTGAATTCTTATCCGATGCATGAGGGCCAACAAAAAAGTGGATCCTACAGTTTCAGGTATGGTGCAATACAAACTCTCATTTACTATTTGAGTATCTAGTTATGATCATTATTGACACATGTCATATTTGCAGCCGACGTACATACACCCCAGGCCAACGCAAACTCGGTCTCCAAGTATTTGGAGGCCTATCTGCTTTGGCTGTTTGGGTGGGTTATGTTCACCAGCGGCCAAGACCACATGGTTGCGAGGACGCTTGTGCCGTATACCAGGTTGATAGCGGATGCTGATGGCGAGGAGGTACCGCAGTTCAGTTGGGCATCTGCTGTCCTTGCTGTGACGTATCGAGCGCTCTGCGACGCGTGTACAAAGAAGGAGCCACTAGCCACTTTTACCGGGTGCCCACTTCTTCTGCAGTTGTGGTCCTACGAGCGGTTCGCCATAGGCAGACCAGTGGTGGACCGCTTCCCGTACCCAGAGGAATGGTATGGCGAGTCGGAGGAGGACGCGTCTACCATGGTCTCGATGTGGTATCATCGTCGGGTATGTACTTTTTGTTAACACTTTCATTGGCACGCATGTTATTTCAAATGATTTCTAACGATGTTTCTCACATAGCCACACTGGGTGCATGAGCAGCCTCGCAGCGCTTACGAGCATTTTCGGTCCCAGTTCGACAGGCTACGTCCGGACAACGTGGTATGGTAGCTGTACAACATCTTGGCTGTCCAAGGCCGTGCGGGTTTGGGTTTGTCGTTGTTGTGTACCCGTGATGAGGAGTATTGGCTTACGAAGGCACCGCTTGTCTTTGACATCTACATCGAGGAGTACTCACCGCACTGCGTCATGCAGCAGTTTGGCCATCACCAGGCATTCCCTCTCGTCCACATTCGTACTGTCCCCGTGCACATCCACAGGTACATATGCATAATTAAAATTTTTGTAACATTCATCTTACTACGAATTATATTTAACATGGTTCACTTGCAGTACACACGCAAAGGCCAGCTAGCTGGCAACCTCTGGGCAGATCGCTTGGCCCCAGACGTGGCAGCATGGGCCCAAGCGCTACAAGATGTCGTGGAGGAGGCGTGTCCCTTCGACGAGCGGAGCTTCAACGAATATCTACGGTGGTATGTTCTACGTACACGCACATGGGTCACCTACACCCCTGAGGGTGTCCGGCCCCACATCTCATCGACTACGGAGGCATACCCGATCCATTGGGACGAGGACGCTGCATTAGCGGTATGTTTTACTTACAAGTCAGTAGTCCATACTCAAGGAACAAAACCTGTATATTTAAATTGTTTTTTTCTTGTTCGTATCCGCAGGCTGATATCATTTACGATGTCCATAGGGATGCAGCTGGTACCATGGACCGCCTCCGGCAAAGGGTGCACCTCAGTGCATCAGATGTCGTGAGCTTCGTCAAGTGGGTTTTCGACAAGACTGCGCACGCCTTGAAGCTTCGTCAGTGCGTCGGATGCCGATCCACCACAGATATAGCTGGAGCGCCTCCCAGGTCTAGTGGGGGTCCACGCCGAGTCGTCTCGGAGGTCAGATGTGCACCGCTGTTCATCGGTGTTTGCACCCACACGACCGCTTTTACCACGTCATGCAGGCTCGGAGAAAATAGGTACGAATTTTTAATTCGCACGACGTTGAAATATATTAGTTTTTTACTAGTGCAATGATTATTAAACTTTTATTAGGTGCACCTACACAAGCCTCGGCGTAATCTCGTAGACCGAGCCCTGTGCGTCCACCCTCAGGTTCTAGGTGCCCCCTTCATCCCCATTTTCAATATATTCAGTAAATTAATATTGTGCACAGGTTATTTCGGTGATGAGGCTGGCCCGTCTTCAGCTGCCCCACGTCCTATCCCACCAGCACCGTTCGAGCCATACTACGGCACGTCCGTCTGGCCATCTTCTGCTGCACCAGCATACGACGCAGGTACAATTATGCATTTTTTACTACTACTTTCATTTCCACATTGTCCATATCTAATATAATTATTTGTTTGTAAATCCCTCCCGCCAGTACACATGGACGCCAGCAGAGCCTTCACAGTCCTCATACCCTAGTCAGGAGGATGAGGCTGGCCTGGACCCTGCGTACGATCTCGTTCGGGACTTCTTCGGGGGTACACCTAACTATGACGTCCTCCAGCGGTCGCAGGTACCCAGTGCTCCACTTCACACACAGCCCACGCAGGACGAGGCCTCGACACCGGTGCTCCCTACTAGGCCTACCAGACAGGTCGGTCCACCCGACCGCCTCACCTACTCTAGGGGCCACGTGAGGGTCAACCAGCGGCATCAGGACCACGATGGGGGGCACGGCCGACGGTAGCGGAGGAGACAGCAGTAGAATTTTACATTTGTTTTTGTAACTTACATATGCATATTCAGTTCACGGTGTCCTCTTACGTATTCAGACGCGTGTAATCTTTGTGGTCCACTTAGCATGTCATAACTGCATTTCTTATTCTAATATGATGGTATGCTAGTTCCATTTCTTAATTCGACATGATCACACGCTACATTCTATCGTCCTCACCAATGTATATCTTACAAAGTTACTTATACACTAAGTGACAGCTCGCTTACTCTGTTGGGAGTGTAACTTTAATTACGAAGTGACCACACTACAAAATTTTAACCATGACATGACAACAAATATCTCCTTGCGCAAGCTTTAGACAAGAAATAACAACACCAGACAGCTTTTACCACACAATAAATGGCAACACATGTACCAATAAACATGGAATCTCTGTCCATCGTCAATGACACAACTTTCTCATTCTTCAAGATGGAATCCAATGCTCCTACCACCCTCTGAGCCCTTGCACTCACTCCTTTTTTCAAGAGCGAATCCAATACTCCTGCCTCCCTCAACCATAAATAGCCGAACCTCCATACGTTGATGCACCACTCATTTCTCAAATCTCTCAAGTGCAATATCTTCCTCGGCTCCACCAAGCCCACTAAAAAAACATTGGGGGATTTTCATCCCTCAAGGTATCGAACCACCGATGTACTTCTGTGGTGACCTTTGCAAGCTCCGCGAGTCGCATGACATCTCATACACCTATGGGCTGCGCTTCTTCATGTGTGCCAACTACGAATATGACAAGCCTCAATATGGAACATATGAGTATCCACCGGTATAGCAACAGATATCAGCCACATCTCTGCCGATTTTGCACTATGTTTTACTAACCGCTCATCTTGTTCTATTTGTTCAGTCCCCTCCACCGCTCTATGATTTTATTCAATGGCTCGACAATGAGCAAAATGAGGAATAGAAGCAGTGGGTCGACATGAACATGAGGTGGAGAAGGGAAGCTTACACATGTCGGGAGTATGAGCAACAGCAAGAGGAACTTCGCCTAAAGCGGGAGAAAGAAGAGCGTATGAGGAAGGAGGTGCACGACCATACTGTGGCTCGGGCTCGGGAGGCTGAGAGGGCAAGGAAGTGGGAGAGAGCCCGACGTGCTAAGGAGGCAGGTCCCGATGCCCTCCGAAAGGGAAAATATCCTAGATGCACTCAGTTGAGAGTATTTAATGTAACCCGACATACCTTCACTCCCTAAGGCATGTTATGATTAGGAGCGGTGCACTAATAAGTAGGTTTTAGTGCGAACCGTATATGCTACCTTCTTTTCCTCATCGTATCGTTGTGGTTATAGTCTTATGTAATTTTTTCACCCTATGTTTAATATTATGTTTATCGTCGTTCGCACCTCATACCCGCGTAATATGCTGTGAGTGCTTCACATATACAATTTGTTCACAATTATTGATTTTTTATTCTCCGACAATTACGTAACTTACTCCAAATTCTCGCTTCCTTAGTATACCGTTTTCACTCCTCTTCAATCTTTTTAATTCCAAATTTTCTAAATGCCCTATTTTAAATTTTGATAATACACAAAAATTTACAATTTTTCAAAAAAAATACCATTACCGTCCCCTCAGAGAGCGGCTAGGCTGCTAACCGCCCTCCCAGGCCCTTGCCACCCCCTAAGAGGGTGGTTAGCACCCTTGCCGCCATCTGAGGGGGCGGTTAGGCCTGCTAACCGCCCTCTGGCCCTCTCAGGGAGCTGTAGGCGTCTAGTTTTGTAATTTTTTTCACGAAGAATCTATTTATTTAAATTTTTAATCAAAAAATATAAAAATGAAAAAAAACTCAAGGCCAGAGTGGCTACCGCACAGAACAGAAGGGACAGAAAGGGGTGCTGGGCTGGATTAGATGGTAGGAGATTTTCAGCCTGAGAAGGAATCGAATAGGGATTTGGGATTTAAACACAGTTTGAACTTGGGACTGGGATTTGAATAAAAAAGATCTGAATAACGGTTTTAGGAAATGATTAAGAGATAGATTACCTCAAGGATTTGGAGTTTAGAAATAGATTTAGGAATTGGAGGGAGATCGGGACTGAATAAGGGAACTTAAACAAGGACTCGAGATAGAGATAAAGGTTAGGTATAGATTTAGAAATTGATCCAAGGAGTTTTGATTAGAAATTTTGAGTAAAGCTCCCAAGGTTTAAATTTGAATTGGATTCAAATTTAAACCGAACACACAAAGATCCAATGAAGTCCAGGAAAACAAAATGAACCTATTAATGTATGTTTGAAATTTGGAAGTTTTAAATTGAGGTTAAAAACAAGACACACAAATCATATTAATCTAATTCTATTGTTATCTAGCGTATGGTGGCAATTGCTGGCCTCAAATGGCTGGCGTCTTTCCTCTTCCATATACTACACTATGGCTGAAACTGAATGTTTTAGGATTCCTTTACAATAGTTCCTTGTTTTACTTTTAGTTTTTGTCTTGTCTAACATGTAAAAATATTCAAATGGCTTGCGTCGTTCCTCTTTATGAGGGTTGATGTGACTTGTTTTTACGAGGGTTGTTTGTTCACTGCTAGTATCAATTCCAAATGCAGTATAGTTTGATTGGATGATCAGTGGGTGCATTGCTTGACTAGGCTTAGGGGGCGAAAGACAAGTGTGTGATTGTCTCCATCGATGTAAGCGATAGCTTTTGCATATGCTAGATGCTATCTTGTGCGATTTCTATTTTTATTGCAACACACAGACACTCAACTAATATCTATATAAAAGTGAAATCTCAACACAGTCAGACATATATGGTTTAGGTTTTCTAATCATTGAGATCAGCACTGGAGAGAAGAATAGACCCAACATTGAAGACAAGTGCGGATGAAAATTTATTGAGAAAGTAAGACATATTACTTGAAATTTAAATATTTAAAATATCCTTTAAGCTTTATATTAGATTTGATTACTTTGTATACATATTATAACAGGATGAACTAATTGCAATTATGTAGGTACACCAAAATTGGACAGATCACCACATAACATCCATGTATGCAGCATTCGACGCAGATCGCCTCCAGCAAATAAAAACATGCGTACAAATTGGGCTACAATGTGTGGAAGTTGAACGCAAGAAGAGACCTTCTATACTAGAAATTGTTGACAAGCTCAATGGAAGACGTGCAGACTAAATGTGGGATGAGGTACAAACACTGGGGACACTGGCTCTTTCAGATTCTTCAACAGGCACAAACCTATTGCCAAAATGGTTCACAATTGTTCTCAGGCGCCGCTATTATTTAAAATAGCAAGATTCCATTAAATTATGCATAGTTTCCCAAATTTCAATTTGTGGTTCCATATTTGAAAATCAATTATTTTAAACTAACTTGGATCGATTTGTATAATGATTTTTTTCTTAAAAATATGATATTTAAGTATTTTGTTCTATAAACTTAATCAAGCTAGTTGGGAAACAAGTTAAACTTAATCTTCATGCTAGTTGTTTAATCTTTAACAAGTGGTTTTTCAATTTGAAAGTACACCGAACATAAATAATGGAGCTCGTTATTTCATATATATGTAATAGCCTGGCTGATAGCAATGGTTCATATGTTCTAAGAGTAAGGCCACTTTCAATTATGATGTCTATAGCTATTTCTTATAGTAAAGAAAATTAAAAAAAATACATACTAAGAAACAACCCTTCCCAATATATAATGTTATATCTAAGTATTTATAGATCTTTCTATGACCAATACATAAATACAAGAACATATACCGAGAATATCACCTACCCCAATACATATTTGATTGTTTATTGTCACCTAGATCTCGTATCTAGCTTGTTTCTTCCTTAATGCACTAACTCATTATTATTCCTCATTTAATTGCTTGCCGCAACGTTTATTCTAAATGGAGGTGAATTTAAAATCTAAGACATAAGCCAATGTGGAGATCGGTCGTAGCCTAATATTATGATGCAATTAACCAATACATGGACATTTCTCATTTTTTAGGCCAGTAGATAATCCATGACAAAAGCGTAAGTGTACCTCCTATTGAGCGCTGGGTAGCATAAGAGCATCAACCTTCCTTAGCTGAACAAGCATGTCCGTGTGGGGCCTTCGGGGTTTTGGGCATTTTGAGGCCATTTCTAATTATATTTTCTTCATTTCGTTCCTTCATTGATTTGTTTTTCTGTTTTTATTCTCTTTATTTTATTTTATCTCTAACAGCTTTCTTTCGAATGGACTTATAAAGGAAAACGAGAGAAAATCCTACTACGAAGAGAATGACCTTAGGAATCCATTTGTGACGGAAACCGTAAAATAAAATCGTTATAATGCTGAAGGGAACGAGAATCCTTTCGCGAAGAAAATCCCTTAGGGATGGTCTCAATTTATGTGACCTGATGCCACCGCATCAATCCTTTGGGAGTTTAATGCAATACCCCAATGAATTAGTTATGGCCAATGTGGACAAAATCTTATAAAGGTTGACTTAATCCAACATGAAGAGTGTAGATAGAACATGCATATATATGATAATAAATGGTCCAAACATGCCAACACTTTTTTTTACGCAAGTGCGGCGCAATGCATACGTGGGCCCATCACCGGGAGAGCTAGGCATAGAGCTGATTCCGGGCGCGGGTGGAGTTTTCTTAGAAAATGGATAAATCATCCGGTTTTATTACACAAGTGGGGTGTAATGCATACGTGGACTCAATATTACAATATTTTGGTTTATGTAGTCAATATCACACGGAGAGAAAATAAGATAAAATGAAATAGAGCGTCATAGGCTTATAATCTATAACTACATGATTATCCATGCTTGGTGAAGAGCTCCATTGCCACCGCTTTCAATATATGGCAAATCTTTAGAAACTCTTCCATTTGATTTCCTTGTGTAGCAGTTTTCAGAACCTTAGACAGTAAGTATATCTGAATAGAGCCTGTATAAATAACATATTTGTTCTTTTATAAAACACTGTCATTGTGACAAAGCTAAATAGCTCACAACATTGCCGTTATCTAACTAAGATTCTTCTCTTTTTTTTAACACCTACCTCTCATAATCAGGTACCTATCATATGCGCGGGTGGAATTTACTGCATAAAAATTCAAAATTGAAACTACAGTAACAGGAAGCAGGGCAATGTTCAGAAATCGAGGTGAAATGGAACTGAATACAACTCGTTCATGAATTGACGTGTAGAACATAGAACCCCTTCAGACACAAATGACAGATGGACTTCACCCCAGAAAGGTAAAAAAAGGAAACTTATTTTCATTAATGAAGTTTTTCGTCACGCCACAACCAATGGTGCACAGCTGTGTTGTTTTGCCACCAAAAGTTTCATTATTAGAAAAAGATGTTTCGGAGGGCTTATTTTGGCATATTATTATCACACGTGTCTGCCTTCACAAATCTGTGCTTTACAATGTTAGATAGCCCATGCATTTCCACGGGATTTCTAGGGTATATGATTTTGTTTTGCGAGGATACCAATATGATATTCGAGTAAGATGTGAAAACTGTATCATTAATTCATGAAGGGAGACGGAGAGGCCTTCTCCAGCAGCAACATGTAGCTTCTAAACTGAACTTGGTGGGTCAATTTTACTTAGGTGTACTATTTTGTGTTTTTCCCGATGTTGTGACTTGAGACTTTTGGGTTCAACTAGATATATTAAAAGACAGAGGAACCTTCCATGAACCATCTGCAGCATTATCAACTGTTTGGTAATATTCTAAATTGCATAAGATTTGCCAAGGATGGGGTTTTCCTCTCGTGTAGCTCGCAAAGTCAAACTTAGGATATGTACATCAGCAAGTCTTAATATATTTTCCCTTCATTTTTCGTTTTCTTTATGCTACATTTCAGCTGTTCGTAACATGGTATATGAAATTTCAGGTCCCTCTTTCCAGTGAGCATCAATGCCCAAGATGAAATAAAACATTCTCTATTCCGGATAGAGGTCCCGGAATTTCTTTCAGAATAAGAACCTTCTGATATAGTGCATGTTATTATGCAAACCATTAAATTCTATTTCTTCCTCAGATTGGCTGCTCCAAATATGTTTTCTTTGTAATCGAGATACAACATGGTATTTACGTCTTATCGTCTCTATTGACCTGAGCTTAAAATAAGATTTATGTTCCTTAGCAGCATTCTAATATGGCTCTCGCTATCATTTGTTTGGGGCAACTATCTATGTCACTAGAAAATGTAAAGCCTAAAATAGTAGGAAATTATTATGCATTACCATGACACAATTCCAACAACCCTAAACGTACTAAATAAGTGTTGTACTACCTTCTTCATGTATTCGGATTGAACTATTCATCATTGGACTTAATTTAAGTCAGTGCCATTGGAGTGGTTGTTTCTATATGGACATGTAGAATTCTATGGCCATGTTTCACACAGCTTATTTTTAAGAAACTTTTCTAAGAAGTTGGCTATCCTGCGAATCTGTTGGCTAAAGAAGCAGATTGTTTGGTAGTCTTGCTTTTCATATAGTTGATTGTCTGTTCTGAATGTAAAAAGATTAGAATGCCCCTAAGATGTATGATGATTTATTTGTTGATGGTTTAGTAAAGACAATATTGTCTTGTTACTTTTTGATATTTTTTGAAAGAATTTTTTTATTACAATATTAGCAAGAAAAATTTAAGAAGAAATTCTGCATTCCATGTGGCACAAATTATAATTTAAATATTAAAAATCATAAAATATATTAATAGTCATCATGTAGTTCGCATAAGTTTAACAAAAGACAACACTTTAATATGTACATCATTTCAAAGCTTCGACATGAAATACGCTTAAGGTATTACGATCAGAGCATACTATACACATTGGTAGCACAATATTCTGAACACATTGAAAGCATTTATAAAGTGCACTGATAACTTTGTTTACATAAAGGAAAACATCTTGAGGATTCAAAAGACCAGATCGAACAGCAAAGTTGTATGAATTGTGGTTCTCAAGCAAAATCACACAACATTACTAAACCAAGAGAACTGCTAAAAGGTTATCATCCTATACAGTGGCATTACTCTGCAGCAAAGCTTCTATTATCTCATCACTCAGGAGGGCTTGCTCTTCGGTGGTTTCAGGTGCAGGGGCCGGGATTGCTGTTCGTTGGCTGTTGCCGTCCTTTTCCTTGTCCTGCCATCGTCCTTGGCCAGGAGAGGGAGCCTTCTGGATTTCTTGAACTGAACCAGAATGGCAGTGGCGCTGTCAGCCAACTGGCACGCCACGATCAACAAGCCTCTCGTAGATGGCACGCAGATCAATCATCCCTTGCGCGTTGATCACAAACAACATAAGTTCATGACAATGGGAAAAACAATTCTGGCAACAATTTCCCACAAGAAAACAGCTCGAACAACAGATAAATATAAGTTCAGAACATGGTGTGCTCTCAAATGTACAATTAATATATATTAATCTTTCGTTAGCAAGCCAACCACTAGCCAAAGCAGATCCCATGGAGAGGATATAAGTTCAGTACTAAATGATACTATATTAAAGAGGAGATATGAGTATCAACCCAACAAAATTTCATTCATCTTATAGGAGATTTATTTTAATGTATCACTGGCATGATATACAGACAAGATGAGGAGAAAAATCTTACAGATCTTAAGTGCTCACGTACAAAATCAACCACACCCTGATTGGTGTACTAGGTATGTTTGAGCCCAAAATGCTGGGTCTTATGTTTCTTGAAGCAAGTTCTTACAGATATTGAGAATCAAATGGGCCCATCCATCGTGCGCCATGACAATCAAATGGGAAGCAACATCATTTTGCAACAATGCACATGAATTTGTGAGGTACAGTTCAGCACTAGTTAATGAGCTGCATTTTCCATGAGAATTAAAATCCACCCTGTTCCTTAATTAGTCTTCATGATAACATCATCGTTGAAGCAAACAAAAACAAAAACAAAATAGGCAACCTGAATTGAATTGAGATAAAACATCGCATTGCAGTATGTAGGATGAGACGTTCCGAACACAAATTACGCCCGAAGATTTTTCTTCATGGCAATTTGTGCGTCGGAAGCGAGTGTCAGGGAGATCTCACATGGGGACAGGTCCAAAAATGGACGGTGAACGTACTTGCGATGGAGCAATTGTACTCGGGCGAAGCAGTCGGCCTGGCGGACCTTGGCGCGGAAGGTTTCGACGGCAGGCTGGAACCCGGCGCCGCTGTCGGTCTCGAGGTCGGAGATGTCGAGGTGCTTAACGCGCAGGAGGAGATGGGCTACGCGAGGCTACTGAACGAGCACCTCAGCGAGACGGTGACGGAGCTCTGACCAGCGAGCGGCCTGGAGAGGAGCGTCGCTACGCCGGAGCCCATGCGTGTGGCCCACCAGGACAGAAAGAGGCCGAGGATGCCACCTTTACGGCTTTACGGCCATAGCCGCCGCCGGATCCGCGGCGTCGGCAGATCCGCCGCCGACAAAATCCGCGGCGTCATCAGATCCACCGCCGCCGGAGTCCGCAGCGTCGCCAGGTCCGTCGCCGATGCCTTACGAGTGCGAGGGGCCAAACTCTAATCACCGTCTCAGGAGCCGGACAGGCCAGAGTCTGGCGTGTGCGCAAATCTGATGAGGAGCGATGACGCCGCGGGACACGAGAGCAGGAGGACGAAGGAGTCGCACCTGTCCGCGAGCAAGGGAACCGGGTGTGGTGCTCACGGGGTATATGGAGGGCAATTACGGGTAAATATAGGCCAACTTTAGGGTTATACATCTATTTTTATCCTGCAAAAACCCCCGCTTCCCTGATAAGCGGGGTTTCCAGTGCTTCTGCTGGTATGTTGTGGAGAAGGGTGTTTCCAGAAGCGCTTTCGTGAGAAACTCCTGAGAAGCGGACTGTTTCGGACAAAATCAGCTTTTTTTTCGCAGAAAGCTGTGAAGAAGCGGTGTCAAACAGGCTCTATATCACCATAGAAACCATGGAGTCAACTTTTAAAAAATTGATAGCTGTCATGAACTAGTATTTAAATTTGCCACAATAAAATGGTATATTAATTATTTAATATCGGAAGTACTTTTATACCATTATGATTGTATTAAGGTTTGACATTATATATTTAGAGAAAAATAACTTTCAAAGTTGCATGTTGTAGACCGCTTTCATGTCCCAAATTATACAAGTAAAATGGACCAATGGTAGTACAATCTGGGATGCAGCAAGTTGGATATGTTCTTAGATCGAATGGCTTCAGTAATTTTGAATAGTATTTTGAAGTTCCTTACTGTGCTAGTGGGTAGTGCTTGAAACCCAATGGTGTTCAGCACTGTAATAACTAACACATATTGTTATTAATTATAGAAGATAGTAAGTGTGTCTTTATAATACACGTGTAATTAATAATGTTACAACAAGATCGTATATATGAAATTAATAATATTGCAACAGGGGTCAAAATTTTAAACAAACTACGGTGCAAAAGTTTACGATCATATATTATATTATTTAAACAAACTACGGTGTAGAACTTTATGATCACCCATTGTAATTGTACATAACAGAAATAAAAAAGCAAGAGAAAGCTATAGAATCGAACATTAAACCACGTAACATGAAAAAGATAATAAGAAATTAAATTAGCACCTCTTGGGACTAAAATGATATAAGAACCACATATGAGATAATCTCCACAATGAAGATCAGATAACCAAATGACAAAGCCATGGTTACAATCAATAAAAAAATGATCCATCATCTACGATAACAATGACATCAAGAAAATGACTTCAAATCAAGTACTCGGCAAGATCACGATCTATGAGATGACAATAAACATAGGGATGGAAACTTCTTCCTCATCCGACATCAAGGACCTTGCTCTCATAAGCAAGTAAGCTCAATGCCAACATATGAAAACAAGGATGAGGAGACAAGAGCAAAGTATCAAGGTTAAGTGAAGATGATGGTGATAAAGATGAAGAGAGCCATGAAGAGAATGATCAAAGGACATCAAGTGATGAAGAAATTGACCCTAAGACTCTTCTCAAAGTTAGAGAAGAATATGAAGAGGATCAATGCCAAAATTGGTCATCCTATCTCCATTGAAAACTTAGTCAACAAAATTGATCACATCAAGAAGGAGAAGAAGACCAAGATCAAGAAGTGAGACAAAGGGGAGAGCCAAAACACTTGCTAACATAAGAAGATAGGTGAGTGATGATGAAGATTCAAGCTCAAGCGATGAGAGCATCATCATCCATTCCTCCAAGAGGAGCTCTTCCTCAAGGTCATCATTACATAAGTTATCACACAAGTGCCTCATAGCCAAAGGTATGGATAGTAATGTAAGTGATGATGAATCTGATGAGGGTTCTCCTTCCTATGATAAACTCCTTCATTTGATCAATGAGCAACAAAGGACGTTTAAGAAACAATCAAAAGAGCTTAAGAAATTCAATGCACTTAATGACATTCATGCTACCTTTGTTTCTAACTATGAACAATTATTGTACAAATTCAATTTGCTAAATAAGGAGAATGAAGAGCTTAAAGCTAAATTTGAGTACATAGAACCTCAAACTAAGATCTCTTTGATGTAATCTACCTCTCTATTGAATTACAATCATAAGGTAGATGCTTCCACTTCTTATGATGATTTTGATGATTTAATCGATTTATCATGCACACCCTTTGCAATGAGAAATGCATTGAGAATATTTTTGTAGAACCATCTAATGACCTCATTGCACAAAAGAATGATGAGTGTAAGCAAGAAGTAGAGAAACTCAAGAAGGACTTGGCAATATTAAAGGGTATAGAATGTGTCCAACCTCCTCAGGATAACCGTGCTTTCATGGTGAAGAAGCTTACGAAGGGGGTCCACCGTGACATGCTTCAAATGCCATCAAGAAAGCCGCAAGTCCTTCCAATGCAAATAAGTGAAGAAGGATACCAAGGAGAAAAAAAAGATGACAAACCTCTCCAACAAGACCTCCAACCTCTACACCAAGCCCAACTACAAGATTAAGACCAAGAGCAACCACTATGTTGGGGGATGATCTCCTGTACCTCTTCAGATGGCAAGTCAAAGTCCGCCGGTAGCTAAGCACTGATGAATGTTGCAGTTGTGTTTCAGGAAGTGCAGGCGAAGGCTCTGGCTGGCCTTCGGTCGGAGGCTGAAGGTCGATCCATGACTTCACCTGCCAGCGTAGGCGCTGGCGTGCCTTCGGTTGGAGGCCGAAGGTCGACCCATGACGCCAGGGGTCAGGATAGGCGAAGATCCTGGCGAACCTTCGGGTGGAGACCGAAGGGTGACCCGCGGTGCAGTGCCGGAATTGGTCGAAGGCGCCTGGTGGACGTCAAAGCCCGCATAGTCTCAGGGTATAGTTGTAATTATGCCAATGTACTTGATTGTACCATAATGCCCTTGAATATGCTGGGAATGTGGCAGTTGAGGGGGTGAAACTGTAAATCCTAGCGTGGAGTGGATGTCTGTAATCCTTTAAAAAAAAAGTTGAAGTGCTGCTCGACCTAAAAGAAAGTGACGCACCTCTCGGCTAAGTTAGGGGCTAAGAGTGCTTGCCCCCGCACCAAAGGAGAAACAAACTTTCGAAAGAAAAAAAAGGCGAAGTGTTGCTCGACCTAAGAAAAGGCGGCACACCTCTCAGCTAAGTCGGGGGCTAAGAGTGCCTGCCCCCGCACCGAAGGAGAAACAAACCTTCAAAAGAAAAAAATGCAAAGTGCTGCTCGACCTAAGAAAAGGCTGCGCACCTCTCGGCTAAGTCGGGGGCTAAGAGTGCCTGCCCTCGCACCGAAGGAGAAACAGACCTTCGAAAGAAAGAAAAAAGCTGAAGTGCTGCTCGACCTAAAAGAAGGCGGCGCAACTCTCGGCTAAGTCGGGGGCTAAGAGTGCCTACCCCCGCACCGAAGCAGAAACACACATTCGGAAGAAAAATAGCAATTACAAGGCGAAACCAGGTTCTGCACTACCGGACCATTCAGAGCAAAGTCCCAATTGTCGAAGGTCCCTACGGCTTCAATGTAACACCGTAAATTTCAACTTTTGCAATAATTTAAAATTTTGCTAGAACTTAAATAGGTGGTTGCAATTTTGTTCAATAGGTAAATTAATTTCTAAATTTAAATTGGCCTAGGTTAAATGTTTGTTGCATTCATGCTGTTATAGATGCAATAAGGTTTTTATGCGTGGAAAAAGTTTGTGAAATTTTGCTAGAAGTTGCCCGTTTAAAACCCCTTTTTGAAATTATTTGAAATCTAAAATAGAAAAGGCTTTTGAAAATGGAAAAGAGCTCTCGAGCCAAAATTCTTTTTCTCCGGCCCAATCCGCCTCCTCCCCCTCTCCTCACCCTTCTCCCGCTTGGGCCGCGTCCTTTCTCCCGCACCAGCCAACAAGACCGAGCCAGCCCCCTTCCGCCCCGTCTCACTGCCCGGTGGGCCCCGCCCAGCCGAGCTGACCCCCGCCCGAGCCGCTCCCCCTCCCCACCTTTCTCTACGTGTGGGTCCGACTCGAGCCGCCAGCCGAGCCGCCGCCGACCGGCTCACCTTCTTCATCCTTCGATCGATCCCTGAATCGCCCCCGTGCATTCAATCACCAATTATTTCGCATGGCCGTGATCCTCTCCCTCCCCTCTCTTGATTTCGACCATTTCCCCCTTGATTTCCCCCTCTTAAGTATGGAAACCAAAGCTTTATTGCCATTTAGGGTCACCGGCCAATCCCTTCAATTTCAGCCGTCTCTCTCCCTCCCTCTCGCATATAATCTTCCTATCGCTCTCCTTGCAAGTTTCCCCACCTGAAACACCCATTTCCCCTCTTTCTCACGCACTAAATCGAGCTCGCCACTGTCTCTGCCATTGTTGACGGTAAGAAGCTCATCGCCGCCTTGATTCTCCTCGATCGAACCTTACTTGACCTCATTTCTTCCTTTTTCGGTGTCGCCGGACCTCAAGAAGCTCACCCCGACTCTTCCCGGAGCTCAATTCGCCACCGAGCGCCATCCCCATCATGTCTCCATCAACCGTCGCCTTCCTCTCCATTGCCGGCCGTCTTTGGAGCACCTCCGCCGCCGTCGAGCCCATGATGAGACTCCCCGTCCTCTCCTCTCTCTATTGTGCCAAGCGCCATTGAAAATCGTAGCCGGAGGAACCTTTTTCAGTATAAAAACAATTCGGTATTTTTGTGTAAATCAACTAAAACTTGCAGTATAGCCCCTAAAACTTTAAAAACTCAATACTTTTTGCTCGTAGCTCCGATTTGGGTGATTTTCTTGTCCAAATGTTCATAGCATTGTATAGAATCTTTTTATAGGGTTTTAATTGAGATTTAGCACTATTTGGTATACTGTTCTTAGATTTTGTCTTGTATGTTTTTTCTGGTATGTCGATTAGGAGTTGAGCTATCCGAAAATCTCCAAGACCAAGCGTTCGAGGATTTTGAGTAGCACCCCGTCGAAGGCAAGTGTTCTTGAACATTTTGTCCCTATTTTAGGATTTGCAAGTGTAGTTTTTATCCTTCAATATGCATGCTTGCCTAAATATGAAATCCCATGTTAGGGTTTATTAGTTTTGAATCAATATTCCTTGTCGCCGTTGTTTCACCATGAGATAAAATGGGTAGTGTATGCTAGTGTAGTCATGGTTGGGAAAAATGTTAATCTTGACTAATGAATTATGGAACAAGAATCGGGAAAGGGTATTTTTGTAGCAACATGGTATAGGGATCCCAACATAATGGTTGTCGATGTTGGTGCGGGAATACACGTGTGCCGGTGGTGCATAGTTGGTTGTGGTTGTTCCTGTATGGGGTCCTAAGGACCGGTTCTTGAACATGTAACCAAGTTAGTTTCGCACAACCACGAGACCTAAATGGGTACAGTCTGGCCAATTAATTAGCCACCCTTTTGGTTCTATGGGCACCATTGGACGATTATGTGGCACAAGATGGGGCCTCTGCAGTGATGGAATTGTCTGTTAGCGGTGAAACCTCAGTGGGTGCCTACAGGTTAGTGGGAGCTTTGTAAAAGCCTTGTAGTGAGACCCCGACTCCACACCCCAGAAGTGTGAAGCAACACGAGAATCACAACTTGTGAGAAAAGCTGTGCAAATTCTGCAGAGTATAAACTGATTGATCAGTGCTCACGGTCAAGAGAGAACTTGGACTTGTTCAGCATTAGTTCGAATCAGGGTTCGGTCTGGATGGTTGGCTAGCCAGGTAATGGAATTACCTGGTGAGTCTTGGTAGTCGGATGAAATCCGATGAGTCAATCCTTTTATCATAGTTGTGTCTTCACTTAATAAATAGGATGCTTGTTGTTGGAATCATAGGTTCAGGTTGCTTAGTGCAGTTAACCCGTGTCTAAACCTTTCCTTGACTTAAACCCCATATCATGTTTCCCTCCACTTGCGGAGTACATTTTTGTGCTCACACCCGTTGTCCCCTTCCTTGCATTCTTCCGCTGTTTAGAAGCTGTCAATGAAGCCACTACCTTTGACGATGACAACTTCAACCTGGAGCTGCTATTCTAGGCTGGTGTGCCCCCGGTCGACGCCTGTGGAAGATGGAGGCCCCGCTGGCGCTGAAGACCTCTTTTTAGTTTCGCTGTATTTCTTTTAGACCCTCGGGACCTTTTATAATAGTTAATTATCGTTATAATCTTGGCACTGTGATGATACACTAATGAAGTAAGCACATGTATGAAACTTGATCCTGGCATACATGTGTTGTGCCCAGTTTTGTTCTTTTCGTGTTACATTCAAAGTCGGGGGGGGGGGGGACGATGTTTTCTGAATGATGCTTCGCTTGCATTTCTGCTGAAGGTCCCTACGGCTTCAAAGTTGGGGGGGGGGGAGACTACCTTTTCCGAATGATGCTTCACTTGCGTTTCTCCCGAAGGTCCCTAAGGCTTTAAAGTTGAGGCTGGACGGCATTGTTGTTGGAGCAAGAGTTCGTCTTTCCCCAGCAAGTATGGTGAGAGTTTCTTCTAAGGAGGAGACTCAAGCTTAGAGACAATGTTTAAGAGGAAGGAACACCACGAATGTATTGATGGTAGAAAAAATGGATCGATCTGGGGGGAGTATCACATCATGACATGCTGTTTTTTCACCTCTATTTTCCTTCCTTTTTCTTTCCCAAGCGACCAGGGCTCCTATTTATAGGGTCGTGCGTAGCTTGGCGTACAAGTTATCACAATGTAGAAATATCTAGGATCTGACCGAATTACTGGGCCTTATCCTGGATATCTACTTTCTAACCTACCTGGGAGATAAATATCCACCGTAGTAACTATCGTGGTGCCTGCCCCCTGAAGGGGGCAAGCCGGTCGCCAATTGCGGCTCAGCGCCATATTGTCAGCGGTGTCAGGGCGGCCTTAAATGCACTGGGGTGTCAGGATAGCACCACTTGCACCGGCATTGATCGCCGGTCACTTCACATCGGGTTGGTGGTAGGGGGAAACATTTTCCCCCCTGATACTGTCTTTAGAGGCCTGCTGTATCTTATGCCTCGAAAAGCCGCCCGGGCACCGGTGGGGTGACCTGAAGGGGTCCACAACCTCCGGGTGTCAGGCCTGCTGCTCAGAGTTCGGAGGTCGAAGGATTCGGAGGGGCCAGGTGTGGTTTCGAGACGTGGGAAGGCTTCGCAGGTACAAAGAAGTGGCATGAAGGAGCCCGATGCCTTCGGAGGTTGGGCCTTTAGCTGAGGGTCCGGAGATCAAGGCTCCGGAGGGACCTAGATAGTAATCTTCAACCATTATCCTCAGGCTGTTTTATTTTCCCCCAACAGTACCCCCTCATTCTTGGGCCCTGATGTTTTAGAGGGGGGAGAGGATGTAGAGGAAAACAAACTCCAGCCTGGTATAGTATCAAGGATGTCCGATGGCCATTCCTTGTCCTTAAGAAGTTTTTTCATTTGGAACCGTAGGCGTCAATGGCGAGGTCCAAGGTTGATGGTGTACTAGCGTCGATGGAGGTGGTGCTCTCCGGGGTCCGTGCCGAGGCCGATACAGGATATTCGGATGTCTTCGATAATGGTTCTTCTTGCCTTTTGAGGTCGCCATGGTAGAGATTACGTGTAGGATCGGGGGACCCCACACGTTTGCCTAGCAGGATGAGACGTACCACTTCTGCGTTCTGACTGGACAATGCGGGGGGTCGTTTAGGGTCTTGTGCCCATGCCCCTGTCACATGCCGAAAGGAGTCTGGGTTATTAATGTGACGGGACATCCGTGTGAGAAAACAAGGCGTTCATCGTGGAACGCTGCCACGTGTTGGCAGAACGACCAGGGTATGGCCACAGTCCCCTCAGGTATTCAATGGGGGACACCGCTGCGTCAGTTTTGCTTCATCACCAGAGCTTACGTGGCTGCTTGGCCCGGGTATAAAGCTGGGGTCACCCGGCTGGATTCTCCATAGCCCTACAAGTGAGCAGTTAACCTTGACTTGAGTATGGCATCGTCTTCCTCCTTATCTTCTTCGAAGATGTCAATGATCTTGATGGCTTCTATGGGAGCCGGACCATTTCGGTCGTTGGTAGAGGCGCCGGTGGCCATGCTGCTTCCATCTCTGCAGGTGAGGCGGCTGCCTACCGTTCCGGCCCAACCCTTAGCTCAGGAGGCCACACTCGTTGGGATCATCGATATCTCCGACGACGATGAGGAGATCGACTGGGGTCTCCTGCGGGGGGAGAGCAATGAGGAGAAGCAGGCGTCTGCAGAGACGACGATGACTTTGACGGCGAATGAGGAGGTTGGGAAGGCGAGAGAGAAGGCCCCGCCGGTGACCTCCTTGGACTCTTCTTCGTCCTCCGACAGCTCGGGAGCCGGCTACTGTATCGGCCTTCGTAGCGGTAGGATGTAGATGAGGCGCATACGCCACCCCATGCGTGGCCCCTACCGGGACCCGTAGGAGGTGAAGGCGGTCTTCTGGAGGGAGCTCTTGGTGAAGTCGTGAGACATTCATGTCTCACAGTCGACTATGGCCTTGTTGTGGGCCCATGGCTTGACCTAGTCACCTTGTACTCTTTCTCCCCCTGGTTTGCTCTGTCGGGGTCTATCTCCTTCGTAGCAATCTCTGTACTGTCGCTCTTTGTATATGTCCTCTGGATGTACTAGTTGTTTAATGATATAATATGGACCTTCGGGGACAGCCATGTCTCTTTCTATATCGGAGTGCAAGGGGATCTTTCGAATGGGTGACCGTATGTATGTGTGCCTTCGTGCCTTCGTATCGTACTTCCTCGCCCTCTTCGTATCCGGTTTTTCGGATGACCGGGGTATCGAGACCTTGCATAGATTGTAACCGGCTTCATTTTCTTCTTAGAGAGAGGTGGCCTTGGGGCTCTAGTGAAGGTAGATACGCAGGGTAGCTAAGGATGGCCGGGCGAGGTGTTGGTGACTTAGCCGTTCCCAGCCATCGTGTTCTCCTCGGGTTTGGCATTTCACTGGGCCTTTTTCCAAACTTGTTTCAAACTTTTGACCCGGCGAGACCCTGTTGGGAATCTTGGGGACAAGCTCTTGGAGATGGACTGTGTCCCTTCGGGCTCCTAGCCGCTGCCCGATTTCGGAGGTGACCCATCTAAAGCCTGGTGACAACATGTTGGAGGCGAACCGAAGGATAGATGGGAGAGGTGGTCCGTGACCTCCTCGGCCCTTAGCCACTACCCAGATTTGGAGGTACTCCATTCGGAGCCTGGCGACTGTGTGTCGGAGGCAAAGCCGAAGGCTAGATGGGAGAGATGGTCCGCGACCCCCTCACCCCTTAGCTGCTGCCCGGAGGTACTCCGTCCAGAGCCTGACGATGGCATGTCAGAGGCGAAGCTAAAGGCTAGGCGGGGGAGGTGGTCCGCAACCCCCTCGGCCCTTAGCCGCTGCCCGGCTCTGGAGGTACTCCGTCCGGAGCCTGGCGATGGTGTGTCAGAGGCAGAGCTGAGGGCTAGATGGGAGAGGTGGTCCGTGACCCCCTCGGCCCTTATCCGCTGCTCGGCTCCAGAGGTACTCTGTCCAGAGCCTGGCGACGGCGTGTCAGAGGCGAAGCCGATGGCCAGGTGGGGGAAGTGGTCCGTGAGCCCCTCGGCCCTTAGACGTTGCCCAGCTCCGGAGGTACTCCGTTTGGAGCCTGGCGATGGCGTGTCAGAGGCGAAGCCGATGGCTAGATAGGAGCTATGAGGAACCGTCCAAATAGTATTCTAATTAATCATCAGGAGGATCATTATTCATAATCACAACCTCGACGATTAACCAGAATACCATTCCGGTAGTCCCAGCACGTGTTTTGTGCCCAGGATCGGAACACATGCCTTCCAACTCAAATATCACAACACAGTTTAATAGAGAGCAAGTAATTAAACTGGATTACAATTATTAAACATGCAACTGCTTCCACAATTTACAACAATAGAGGAACAACAACAACTATGCAGCGGAAGAAAAACCTATACAACAAAAGAGTATGGAGCCGTATGCCCTTAGGCTCCATACCAAAAGCGCCGGAGTTCGGAGTAGAAGGTGCTACTCCTGCCCGCCACCCTGATCGGCAGGCACAAAGTAGCCGAACACTGCCTCTTCCTCGCCAACCTGCGAACCTGAAAGCAACTTAAGGGCAGCACCCCTTAGTACGAAGGTACTAGCAAGTCTTACACAATACGAGTATATATATATTCTCGACTCCAAGGATCATGCATTTAAAGTTGTAGCAAGGATTAAGACATATGTTTAAGTTCATTAAGCGGTAAGCAACTGACTTAACCAACCACCGACTCAAACCCTGCCAACCAACTGATCAGAACAGATATATAAACAACAAGTGTATAAAAGTAAACCATTACCACCAAACCATCGACCACATACCGACCAAACCACCCAAACCAACCATGCCACAACCCACATCGAAACTCTACGACCAAAACATGGACGCTCGGTGGAGATAAGCGATAGCAATGCTCATGACCGAGAGCGCGGCAGTTTGAACTGATTATACACCTTGCAGGGGGATACTCCTGGAACCACACGACACAGGGACCATACGGCTTGTGCCACCCGCTAAGGTGCACACAAGGGGGTACCCGTGACAACCTTTCCCAACCAGGCCCAACCATGTGGATCAACCATAGCTCGACGCGGCGGTATTAGAACTACTCCACGAGCAAACTAATACCGCTAAAAGCCCGGACTCAAACCGGACTCACACCGTCTATGACGAGGCCCACATGACCACGTCTGCGAAGGTAATTAGCTCGCCTACCATTATATCAGCATGTGGTGAGTAAGGTAAGTGCTAAAGCCGACTACACCGACGGTCGGTGCTTAACCGGTACAAGCGGTCTACGGTGTCCGGGTTCCCTCCCCGAACTGCCTGAGGACTCCTCGTGAGCAGATGACACCCCTAACACCGCCCACACCTCATCTCAACTCACAACTCACCAAACCGACTCATCATCAACACAAACACAAGTGTCAACAAGTAATAAGCCCTAGGCTCGCGACAACGGTGGACGCCGTCGTCGACTTCTACCGGAAAGCCTAAGTACCATTAAGCATAGCGAAACTATAATTAGACCTCGATAACACCACTAGGCTCCAAGGAATAACACATGACACGTGACCGAAATGGGAGAATGCATAGGCATAGGTTCTACCCAACTCGGTACTTGACACATGCAATGTATACATAAGCATAGATAACATATTAGATTTTCAAGTAGACATGGTGCAATATGATAGATGCTTGCCTTGCTGCCCTAGCTGCTGCTCACAGCTACCCGAGTCACGATCACCACTGCGGGAACCTCTGGGGACAGCCTCGTTCGCCTCGTCGAAGTTCCCGTGCAGCGGGTTGGGCCGGTGAGGCTGTAGAATAGCAGGGCGACGGACAGGGGCAGAGAGGAGGCTGCCAGCATTGAGGGAGAAGACTCGGCCGAGCTCAATCCGCACGGGAAACGCCGGGAAAGGAGGGGAAACGGCGGGGAAGAGCTTCGGTGACCCTCCTTTGCGCTTCTCTTGGCCCGGGCTCGATGGAGGCCGTCGGTGGCGCGGTGATTTGGCCGGCGGCCAGTGCGTGTGTGTGTGCTCTGCGCTCTGCTTTCCGGCCGCGCGAGAGGAGCAGAGAGAGAGAGAGAGAAAGCAGAGGGCGGGGAGGGGAGGATAAGGACACGGCGCCGTGTCCTGGTTTCCGACGACGTGGCCTGGCCACCGAAGTCAACAAGGGCGGCCGCCGCGTGCTCTGTGAGAGGGGAAGAAGGGGGAGCAGAAAGCTGTGAGTGCGAAGAGGATGACAGGTGGGGCCGTGAACAGTAACTGGCCGGCAAAATATCCTCACCAGTTTGGCCATCCACTTGAATGCCTTCCCAAGGTCCAAAATTGGTAAAACAAATTTTGTTTGAAACTAAAATTCACAAGGAACCCATTTGAGCTTGTTTGACCCAGAAAGCTTGAGCCAATTTTGAATAAAAATTGTTCAAAGATGCTATCTTTTCCAACTTGTGACAATTTTTATGCCTTCTAAAGATTTCCCAAAAATTTGGGAAAAGTCATTTATATTATTCTCATGGCATCTACTAATTTCTAAAATTATCACCAGCCCTATGTTCCATAAAAGTTTTGGGAGATGCTTCACAATGCATTAGTTAAACCTGGTTTAATCAACTTCGGTTTAATCCACATTGCATGTCTACACTTCTCAAAACAAAAACAAATGACGCTAATGATGCCCATTAGCACTTAATTACATGTTTAGAAACTCTGGGCCGTGACAAACCTCTCCCCCTAAAAAGAATCTCATCCCGAGATTCGGTACGAGCCTTAGAGGGGACAATGAGCACACTGTGATGACTTGACATCATGACGCAAGAGATGGGATCCAACGCAGATTTTTTTCGATCATAGAGATGAACACATGCATGCGAGAGATTCCAAATACGCTATATTACATTGGCATTACAAATTCTCAAAGAACTCAGGATACTCGGAACGAAGCTGATCTTCCCGCTCCCAAGTCGCTTCGGACTCGGAGTGGTTACTCCACTGAACCTTCAAGAATTTGATTGAACTCCGCCATGTTTTGCGCTCTGTTTCATCCAATACTCGCATCGGCTTCTCACAATATGTCAAGTCCGGTTGCAATTCCTCGGGCGCGACATCAACGACATCGGTTGGGACTCGGAGACACTTCTTGAGTTGTGAGACATGGAACACATTATGTACCGCGGAGAGGGACGGTGGCAACTCCAACTGATATGCAACCTCTCCACGCCGAGCTAGGATCTGAAATGGTCCAACATACCGAGGCGCCAATTTGCCTCGGACTTGGAATCGACGAACGCCTTTGAGAGGTGAGACCTTCAGGTACACGTGATCCCCCACCTCAAATGTGAGCTCTCGGCGACGTTGATCTGCATAGCTCTTCTGCCTTGACTGGGTCGTGAGAATACTCTTGCGGATATTCTGGACATGATCTTCTGCCTCCTTGACCAAATCCGGACCCAAAAGGCCCGCTCACCGGATTCGGACCAATTTAGCGGCGTACGACACCTTCGACCATAAAGGGCCTCGAATGGCGCCATCTCAATACTAGCCTGAAAACTGTTGTTATACAAAAATTCCACGAACGGCAGGCATATGTCCCACATCTTCCCATAAGTGAGCACACAAGCACGGAGCATATCTTCGAGAATCTGATTTACCCTCTCCGTCTGACCATCTGTCTGTGGGTGATACGCCGTGCTGTGGAACAACTCGGTCTCCATAGCCTTCTGGAAATTTCTCCAGAAATGAGATGTAAAGTGTGTACCCCGATCAGAAATGATCTTCTTTGGCACCCCATGGAGGCAAACAATTCTAGTGAGGTACAATTCCGCATACTGCTTAGCAGAATAAGTGGTCCTGACAGGAAGAAAGTGTGCGGACTTTGTCAACCGGTCCACGATGACCCAAATAGAGTCATACCCACTCGAAGTCTTCGGTAAGCCGATAATGAAATCCATCCCAACTTCCTCCCACTTCCAAGATGGAATGGGCAAAGGCTGGAGTGTGCCGGCAGGTTTGATGTGTTCAGCCTTCACCCTTCGGCAGACGTCGCACTCAGACACATACCTAGCAATCTCCCGCTTCATGCGAGTCCACCAGAAACGGGGTTTCAAATCCTGATACATCTTTGTACTGCCTGGGTGAATGGACAGCAACGAATCGTGAGCCTCATCAAGGATCTTCCTCCTCAGCGCCTCGACCCTCGGAACCACTAGACGGTTCCCAAACCAAATAAAGCCCTGATCATCCTCAGTAAAGCCTTTGTGTTCGCCGCCTTGTTCGCCGCCTTGTTCGGCCACCGTGTTCGCCGCCTTTGCCGAAGGGTCCTCCTTCACCTTTGCTTGCAGCAAAAAGGTTCAATGAATGCATAGACAACAAAAATTCTGACCCTCTAAAAAAAACACGTACTCGCTGGTGATTGATTTCCGCTTCCCGGAGGGCGAACTCGCGGCCGTGTTTACACCAATAATTAGTGGTGAATGACCGTGCAGTGGCCTTCAACGCCCTCGACACGGCCGAAGTCGACATATCCATTGGGTAGCAGAAGGTGTGTTTTTGAAGTGCAATGTAATGGTCACAGCCGGTCATTTCAATTGACTGCACTAAACTCCGGGTTGAGACCATGGCATAGAAGTCACCATACAACTAGGCTGTAGGTAGATGGCTTCCACTGGTTTCGCTGATCCATCCTATAAGTCCACCCAGCCCGACAATCTCAAGCACTGGAGGCAGGGCCGAAGCACCGATTCAGTCAAAGGTATTGCTAATGGCTTCGCAAGGTGCAATGGCCTCCAGCTCCAGCTCTCCAAGCACAATGAGGGCGTCTTCGGATAGCACCTTCGCCTCGCCCAGCTCTTCGTGCAGCCACTGCACTTTAGCTGTTTTAGCAGTGCAGAGTGCTTACAGCTCCGAAACTTGAGCTTTGAAGGCCATCAGATTTTGCCGGAGGCACGTGACCTCTTCCTCAGCGCTCTGTTTGCCTGAGCGAAGGGAGCTCACTTCCTTTTCAAGCTGCTACAGGTGCAGTTCAGCCTCCCTTGCTTAGCATGCGAATTCACGTTTTTGGGCTTCGTCCTTTTCCTCCCAGGCCTGAAACATGTCCCTCTATGCCTCTGCATTCCTTGCATGGGCTTCAAAATTCTCCACCTACTTGTGCTGAGCGCGCGAGATAAGCATAGCCTGCAACAGCGCGCGGGTATGAGAACGAGTAACAAAGGAAACAATGCAGTGCGGTAATAAATAAATAAACATAATAAAATATATACAAATACCTTCGCAATGGCCACGTCCGAATCGTCAATGAGTTCGGCGGCGGGCTTTTGCGCGAGGGAAATCTCAAGCTCGGGTAGAACAAAGGTGCTAAAAATCTTCTTTGCACCACTGACCTCCCCCGAGCTTGGCTAAACGATGAAATCTTGAATGCTTCGGCTTCAATAGCCTTCACGTCGATTAAGCCACCGTGACTCATGAGCCCTTTCCCGCCACGACAGGGCATGGGTGGTGGAGACTCCTCTTTCGTCTCTGTGGTTCTGTGACCACCGGACGACTTGTCAGAGGAGGAATTCGAGGACGAAGAGGAGGACGACGAGTTAGCTACCGCCTCAATATTCTTGGCCCCTTCAACCTCAGTTTCCCCTGCTGCTGGTTCAGTGGTTGTATGCAGATCTGAAGGCTCCTCCTCGTTGTCGCTAAGGATTAGTGTGGGAAGGTCCACGCGTATGCAAAAGGACAACTTTGGCTAAGAGGAGTGGGGGTCCTGTGTGCCCTTCAGGGGCTCCTACTGAATGCGTACAGCTCGGAGGGCCAGTGAGCCCTTGGGAGTCAATTCCTCACGAAGGTCATCGAAGGCCACTTCGCGAGGTCTCTTTCTTAGGGCTAGTGCTTTCTTCTTTTTGCCCCCTTGCGGCGAGGGGTTCTCATTTCTTCGCTTCCTCTATCTACCATCTGAAGGTTCTCCACCGATATCGGCGGCCGGGGAGCCCTCTCCGCTTTGACCTAGTAAAGGCGTGCTCACTTTCGGTCTATCCTTGTAGGCAAGACCCTGAAACTCAAAAATCTAGTTGAGCCGTCGGCCGAGACCTTGCTCAGTGCATAGTTGGGCTTCGCCCTGGGTGAACTTCTCGAGCAACATCATGGCCTTGGCCTTGACTTCGGCTAGGTTTGCCACAAAGCAAGAAGTGTAAGAAAATGACAGCTAAGATGCACTTAGGAACGTGATAAAAGACAATACCTGTGAAACCTTGCAGAGCAGGGTGGGGACGGCAGAGCCCTCTGGCCCTTCATCTCCAAATTTCGGGATGCTCCAGTCCCGGCCGAGGGGCCATACTCCGGCTGCCACAAACTCTTCTACAAGATCACGAGTTGAAAGATACTTCACACACCTGGCCATTGAGAGGCCTTCAACTGCACATTGGGGGCGTGGTTCCCCTTCACTTATTCACATTTGGAAACAAGAAAATCTTCCTGGTCCGCTTTGTGGTAAAACCACCACTGTGTCCAGTCCTTCGGCCACTTATTTTTGTATACCACAGCTGGCGTGGTCAGGCCAGCACGGTAAGTAAAGTTTAAGCATCCATAATGGGCTTCGCTCTGCTTGCTACAGGCAAAAATCGGCTTCGACTGATGGTGGAACCGGTGGGCGGCGACGAAGGCCCTGGCTGACGCCTTCGCTCCCTCGGAACTAGCCGCCCAGGCGAACAGGCCAAGCCGTACGATAGTGTTTGGCGTGAGGTGATGCAAGTAGACTTCAAACAATTTCAAGACTTTCGAGACCATCTCATCGCATGGAAAGCGGAGACCCGCACGAAAGTAGTCAACGAAGACGATAGCTTCATCATCTTCGGGCTCCGACATCTCATGGCTCCCCGGGAGCCTAACCTTCTAGATATCGCTAATCAAGCCCTCCCTTACAAGCCCAACCAATACCTCGCCGTCCACCTTAGATTGTCCGATCTAGTAGGTCTTCGGGCGGTTTGCCTTAACCTTCAGAGCCATCGCGCTGAGCTTCGGAAGCTAAGAGACTGCGAGAGGCTTTGGAAGCTAAGAGACTGCAAGAGACTTCATACTAGAGCTACGGCTTCAGCAAGTTCACACGATAAAAATTAAACCACCGCATGGACCATATTTATAGCGGTGAAAACAAGGGGTAAGGATAGGCGAAGATCCTGGCGAACCTTCGGGTGGAGACCGAAGGGTGACCCGTGGTGCAGTGCCAGAACTGGCTGAAGGCGCCTGGTGGACGTCGAAGCCCGTATAATCTCAGGGTATAGTTGTAATTATGCCGATGTACTTGATTGTACCATAATGCCCCCGAATATGCCAGGAATGTGGTAGTTGATGGGGTGAAACTGTAAATCCTAGCGTGGAGTGGTTGAGTACGGGCTATAAATAGGGCGATACTGTAACTGAGGTTGTAGAGGAATTAAGATTATTTCACCCTCTAAACACATGTCACACTCTGAAGCCTTCGGCTTCTCCTCTGGGCGAAGGCCTTCCTTGTTCGGGGACTTAGGTTCCAACACACTATAAGCTCATAAAGAAGGACAATGGCAAGGTAGTTGCACACATAGTTGGGAGAAAGTTTTGGAGGTGGAACCAACCTATTTGGGTGCCCCAGGAAGTTATCACCAACATGAAGGGGCCCCAATCGGTTTGGATTTCAAAGAAGACTTGAAGTCCAAAGCGGTTATGGGGATTTAGAGGCTTGGCTTACAAAATGAAGCGAAGATACAAGCAAAGAAGTCAAGTATACAAGATGAGCACATTGATGAAGATCATGATCATCACATACTCAAATCCCTATCCAAAGGTAAAAGAAATAAATGGTAGCTAGACTTATGTTCATGTATTTTGTTTTGCATCTAGTTCATTTGTCTTATCTAGGATTGCATATGCTTATTTCAATCTATTACAATGCCTAGTGTAGGTTTTCATATGGTAGGTTACTTGTGTTTATCTCTAACTCATGAGAAACCTACATGGTTTATTAGTTGTAGGTTTATTTTATGGCACTGGTTTTTACATTTGGTATCTTTCATATACCATGATCCAATCTATAGGATAAATCCCTATTGTTATCAATAATAAGTGCATATATATCTCACAAGTATTCAACACTTATATGCACACATTTAAGAGGAATATATTCTATAGGTTGTGATTTTGAGACTAACGTGTGTTTCTAGTGACATCTTTTGTAATCTCATGGAGAAATCAACATGTCTCCAAAGGTATGCAATGTTTAAATGCTTTAATTGGTATGATTGTCAAATCTTTTATTCATTTAAGCTACCTCCTTGCATAATATAGCTTAAACTTTCTATCTTCATATATTATCTAGGGTTGTATATATTTATTTCTTATTATATCTATGCACACATATAGGGGGAGTTTGGACTATATTATGTGAGTTTCATAAATTCCATGTGCTTTCATAGCCTACAATTGGTATCATTGTTTTAGTGATATATTTACAATTGGTATCCTTTTATTGGATCATAATTTGTGAATCTCTCTTTCATATGCTATAATATGTTTTCCTTGAGTTCAACATGTGTTTATAGCCTATTTTTGGAGATTGTTGACAAAAGGGGAGAAGTTTGATGACCAAAGCAAGATGAACAATGCGAAGAGATTGTAGTAACAAGCAAGACATCTAGGAATGCTGAAGTTGACAAAGTGAGAGAAGAAAATATGCTAGGCACCTAGATTGACAAAAGAGAAGCCCTTGCATAGATCATTTAAGGGAGATAATAGCAATAGAGAAAGGGAGAGCCACAATAACTGGGGACTAAGTGGTAAAAACATGCATCCAAGTAATGTGGTAAGACTTTATACTCGTTTATGATATTTACATTTGGTATCATTTATTATTTGTCACTTGGTTTGGTTGTGTTGTCATCAATCACCAAAAAGGAGATATTGTAGTGAAAATGACTCTATTAGGCTATAATTGTGATTTTGGTGATTAATGATAATAGTCAATGGGTCTAACATCTTTATCAATAATATATGATAATAGGTCTCATGGATGCAATACATGAAGAAGTCACCGCAGCCGGGACAAAGTTGTACTGAATTGGAGAAGTCCCAAAAAGATTTACCTTACCGGATGGTCCGGTGCTATGAGTGTTGAACTCATAGGAGCATATTTGGCAAAGGGGAGAGAGGCCTGATGATCTCACCGGAAGGTCCCGTGATCAGAGAAGATACACACTGGAGCATTTTGTCCAGAGAAGGTTGCAACTGTTGAAGTTGAAGACCAAACTACCGGATGGTCTGATGATCAATATGTTGCACACACCAGACAATGAACAATACAAAGAGGCAGAACAAAGTTCAACGTAACGGATGGTCCGGTGATCAATGTGTTGCACACACCATACAATGAACAGTGCAAAAAGGCAGAATGAAGATCAACGCATTGGATGGTCCGATGATTAAATCTATGCACACTAGAGCATTATTTTTAGAGAGGGTTGCATTGGCTCGGATGGCTGAAGCTAACTTACCGGATAGTCCGGTGATGAAGTAATGTGCACCAGATGCTTACAATGGAGCAATTTACACAAAGAAGAAGGAAAAGCTTCGATGGCTCAGAATAACTCACCGGATAGTCCGGTGACGAAGATGAAGTATACACCGGTGTGTCCGGTGTTCAAATAGGCTTGAGTGGGGTTCCAACGGCTAGTTTGTGAGAGTGTACTCACCGGATGATCCGGTGTTAGTACTAGTGTTCTCAATAGATCATCCGGTGTTAACAACTTTTCTGAGCCGTTGGGTTAACGGCTAGTGCATGATTTTGAGGCTACAAATACCCACCCACTTGGTTATTTGAAGGTGCTGAAGTTCAGAGAAGTTCATGTATACCTGAGAAGACATCTAAGCCACTAAAGTGCTTAAAGTGATTATCCAATGCGATTAAGTACAAGATTAGAGAGGGTTTAATGCTTATAGGCCTAGAGAGTGTGTTGCTAGGTGATTGCTGTCTAAAGAGTGGATCAAGGAGTGATCCAACCTTATAACAAGTGGTACGCCGATACCTTAGAGTCTTGGTAACTCACCGGCAAGCTTGTTGACCCTCTGACTTGGTGTGAAGCGGCTGCAAGACGATTGTGCGGGGACACGGAGACCCTTGCCTTAGCGGCTCAAGCTCTAAAGTGATCACAGCGGCAAGGATTCAGAAGAGAGGCTAGTGGTGAGACTTTGCCTTAGTGGCTTGGTGGTTTATTTGGGTGAAGGCCTTGTCTTTGTGACTTGGTGGCTCAAGAGCCATGACCGGTGCCGACCGAAAGCATATTCTTTGTGGAGCTCCAACGTGAACTAGGGGTGATATTTATGCCATCGATACCATAGAAAAAATTCTTGTACCGAGTTTGTTCTCTCTACCTTATTTATGTTTCTGCATATACATTCTTGCAATTTACCTTCTTAGATAGGTTGCAAGCTTTTTGATCGGTAGAGTAGAAACACTAGATAAACCTAGAGCACATATAGATAGAATTTGATACAGGTTTATCTTGTGTAGTTTTTGGAACTGAAATAGTTCTAAGTGTTCTAATTCACCCCCCTCTTAGGACGTCACTGATCCCTTCATCATCCTTGAGGAAGGCTTTGATCTCACTGTGGACCTTGCTCTACATGATGGGCATGTCATGACGTTAGATGGTGCAGGTCAGCAGCAAGTTAATGAGCCGAGCAAGTCAGGGGGTGGAGGTGTCGGTCTGACCTCCGCAGCTAGGTGGTGAGGAGCCGCCGGACGGCTGGAGTGGGGTCACGAAGCGGAACTCTTGAGGGTGGCTAGTCAGAGGCGGCGGATTTGGGGGCAGCTGGTTAGATAGGGATATGGATCCTAGAAGGGATCAGTGATGTCCTAACAGGGGATGAGTTATGACATTTAGAATCTATTCGGCTCCAAAAATTACCTAAGATAAACATACATCAATTTCTATCTAAATGTTCTCTAGGTTTATCTAGTGTGTCTTCTCTACCAATCAAAAGAGCTTGCATCCTCTAGGAAGGTAAATTATAAGAATGTAATCGCTAAAACGTAAATAATGTAGAGAGAGCAAACTCGGTACAATAATTTTTATCCCGTGGTATCGATAACATAAATACCACCTCTAGTCCACGTTGGAGCTTCAAAAAAGATATGCTCCCAGTCGACACCCAACCACAGCTCTTGAGCCACCAAGTCATAAAGACAAGGTCTCGACCAGATGAGCCACCAAGCCACCAAGACAAGGTCTCACAACTAGCCTCTCTTTCGGTTCCTTACTGCCGTAATCATTTTGGAGTTTGAGCCACCAAGACAAGGGTCTCCGTGTCCCCATAAACGCTTCTCGTCATCGCTCCACACCAAGTCGGAGGGTCAACAATCTTGCCGGTGAGTCATCAAGACTCCAAGGTGTTAGTGTACCAAGAGGTACAAGCTTGGATCACTCCTTAATCCAATCTCTAGGTAACAATCACCTAGCAATACACTCTTTAGGTCTATAAGCACTAATCACTATCTAATAGTGTGCTTAATTGTCTTGAATGATCACTTTAAGCACTTTGGTGGCTTGGATGTCTTCTCATGCGCGCATGAACTTCTCAGGATTCCAACAACCTCAAATGACTGAGTGAAGGGGTATTTATAGCTTCAAACCCGTGTACTAGCCGTTAACCCAACTGCTCAAAAAAGTTGTTAAAACCGGATGACCCGATGAGAATAATAATACTAACACCGGATCATCTGGTGAGTACACTCTCATAAACTAGCTATTGGAACCCCCACTCAAACCTCTATGAACACCGGACACTCCAGTGTATACTTCATCTCTATCATCAGACTATCCGGTGAATATATAATTAGCATCTGAGCCAACTGCATCATCTTTGTGTAAATTGCTCTGGTGTAAGCATTCGATGCACATCACTTCATCACTGGACTATTCGATGCCTTGAACTTCATTTTGCCTCTTTGCACTATTCATTATTCAATGTAGTCTTGCTTCATTACCGGACCTTCCGACGTGTTGATCTTCGATCTTCCATGACTGTAACCTTCTTTGGTAAAAATGCTCCAGTGTCTATCTTTCTCTGATCACCGGACTATCCGGTGGGTTGTTCCATTCTACCTTCTGGACAGAAACACTCTAGTGTTGTCATGCTTTGATCACTGAACTATCCGATGAGATTCAGTACGACACCCTTCTCTGAAAGAATTGCTCCGGTAAGCACACTTGCTGATCATCGGACCTTCCGGTGAGGTCTTCAGACCTCTCTTTCCATTTGTCAAATATGTTTCGATGAGTTCAACATCTATAATACCGAACCATCATATGAGGTAAATCTTTTGAAACTTCTTCAATTTAATCAAACTTTGTTTTAATTATAGTAGCTTCTTCATGTATTGTATACTGAAATCTATTAATATATATTCTTGACAAATATATTAGTTCTATTAATTATGTTGTTATTAATTATAAAATCACAATCATAACCTAATAAAACTATTTTTCTATAACCCTCTAATTATGACTAAAAATAAAACTCTAGACTCGTAAACCAATTCAAACTTGATTCGGCTCGATACGGCTCAAGTGCTAACTAAGCCGAACCCAAACCGTCTTTCCAACTCGATGGCCAACTGAGCTGAGGCCAGGCTGGGTTGCGAGGGGCTCGGTGGCTCTGTCGCTGACCCACTGGTGCTAGCACAAATCTCGGCCTCTCCGCTCCGGCTATTTTGGGATTTTAGACAAGAGACATCGCCGTATTTGAGAAAATAGATAATATGTTGGCGTATTTACAAATTTAGCATCCGTATTCGGAACCTCAAATGCCGAAAACTGATTTTCGGTAACTCAGAATCCGAAAACAGCCCGGCCCCATAATTTTCGGCAACTCAGTTGTCGAATACGGTACTGTTCACCGTATTCGGCAACTCAGTTGCCGAAAACACTGTAAACAGTGCCGTATTCGGCAACTGAGTTGCCGAATACGGCCTCTGCATGCGCCGGCGCCCGGAAGCTACAGGAAAGAAGCTAGCAAGCAAAAGTGTATAAAAGTGCATGCTTTTTATTTAATTCACGATTTTTTTTTAAAATACAAAAATAGTCCAAAAAATCTAAATATTTTCATGATCAAACTAGAGATCACCAGCAACCTATTTTAATTAGTTTGGTCCAAAAAGTCTGAGCCAATATTTAATTAGAATTCTTCAAATAAATCAACTTTTATAAATTCTAGCAATATTTAATGCCTCAAATAATTTCTAAAAATCTAGAAAAATTCACTAATATTGTTATAATGTGATATAATAATTTATAAAAATATTTCCATCCCTATGTTATTTAGTGTAAAAGTGAGTTCCTTTGTAATGCTTCGTTTATATGTATTTTTATCATTTCATGTGATATTCTCTTTTTAATTCAATTTGAATAAAAATAATGCAACATGCACAAAATTTTGGTTCTCATATTAATATTAAGCCTTTGTAATGCTCCATTTATATTTTTTTTTATCATTTCATGCCATATTATCTTTTTAATTCAATTTGAATAAAAAATTCAAACATGCACAAAACCTTGGTTCTCAGATTAATATTAAAGCATTTATAGAATTTTTTAGCTTCTTTCGTGTAGCTTCCGGGCGTCGGCGCATGCAGAGGCCGTATTCGGCAACTCAGTTGCCGAATACGGCACTGTTTACAGTGTTTTCGGCAACTGAGTTGCCGAATACGGTGAACAGTACCGTATTCGGCAACTGAGTTGCCGAAAATTGTGGGGCCGGACTGTTTTCGGATTCTGAGTTACCGAAAGTTAGTTTTCGACGTTTGAAGTTCCGAATACGGATGCTAAATTTTTAAATACGCCAACATGTTGTCTATTTTCTCAAATACGGCGGTGTCTGTTGTCTAAAATCCCAAATTTGCCCTCCGCTCCAGCATCGATTCTCAGTCCCTCTCCTGCAGGCACGCCGCGAGTCTCCGCCGGGCGCCGCTGCCCTTCTGATGCCTGCTCGTGGCCACCGTCTCTCCGCTCGCCTGTGGCCGCCGTCTCTCCGTACGGTGCAGCCGCTCGCTCGTCCGCCCTTAAAAGCCGCCTCTCCCCGCCTCCTCCAAACCCTCGTTTCTCTCATGCGCTGCGCCGTCGCGTCTCTTCGACGCCAAATCCGAGACTCCGATCTCGTGTTCACCGCAGCGCGTCAAGCACCCGACTCCTAGTCCAATCCGCTCTACTCACCTCGCGTCAGGTGGTCCACTCCTCGAGATCTCTCGCCTCGGAATTGTCTCTTGTTTTTTTTTTCTGTGCTAGCTTGCCTTGCTCGATCTGGAGGGGTGGTGGTGTTTGCGTGGGTATTGGTTGATCTGGTGGTTCTGGCGTTGGATCTATGGTGATTCGTTTTAGACTTTAACAAAAGATGAAACAAAAATCTGAGCAATTTAGATCTTGGAAGCCTGCCCGTGAAAAGGAAGTACTTCAGGTAACTGTTCTTACAGGTTGCTGGTCATGTTTCATATGAACTCATTTTCCCAAAGGACTTGTTGTGACAGTGCTGTATTTATATTAATTATCTCAAGAAGGAAGGGAGACGAAATGAATATGAGATGCACAAACTCTTGGCCTTGAATCAGAGACAGAAAATGGTTTGTTCCCTCTCTCTATCTCTTTTTTTTTTTTTTTCTGTTTCAGCATTCAAATAACATGGTTGTCACTTGCACCATTCTGCTTGAGATTGTAGGTTTTACAGCGGAAAACTGAAGAAGCTGCATCTACTTCGAAAAGATTGAAGGAGTTGCTGGAAGCAAAGAAGTCCACCCGCATATAAATATGAAGTTGGTTCATTTCCTTCTGCCTAGTTCTTTATATTACAATTCTATGGTTTTTCCAATACATTGTTCTGTGAAGGGAAATATTTCACTATCTAAGTTGTTGCTCTGATCAAATATGCTTAATTCTCTAACCAAAATATGGTATTATTACAGCTCCTCCCAGCGAAAATTTAGGATGGAGTCTTCTCTGCTATCATGCCTCCTGAGGCCCTTGATATTACTCGCAAGTTCATAAACAAACCTGTGAGGATCCTTCAGCAGTGCTGTACTGATGTATGCTTGTCCTGAGATTTCTTACATGTGCATTGGCAAAAATGCATACTCTGCAATATTTATGTATTATATTCCATGATCTGTTGTTATTCAGAAATAGTTAGTGATGTATTGTTGTATGCTTGGATCATGTTTGATTGGTCTGAGAAGTTAACAGCTAAGAAATATAGAACCACAACCAAGTTAACAGCTAAGAAATATAGAACCACAACCTTGGCTAAGTTGGCTCGCGAGCCAAGCCAAACCGACTCAGACGGCAATGAGCCTGAGCTGAGTCCATAGTCTAGCTTGGTCACCTAGCTGAGCCGAGCCTGACATGGGCGAGCTCATGTGACTCAGCTCGGCTCGTTTTCATCCCTATCGCATGGCAAATTTGGAAATTTAGACAACATACGCGATCGTATTTGCGAAAATAGACAACATGTCGACGTATTTGCAAATCTAGCACTCGTATTCGGTATCTCAAATACCGAAATTTGAATTTCGGAAACTGAAAATCCGAAAACACCGTATTCGGCAACTGAGGTGCCGAATACGGCACTGTGGGCTGTATTTGGCACCTCAGTTGCCGAATACACCCTATACTCTGCTGTATTCGGCAACTGAGGTGCCGAATACAGCCCACAGTGCCGTATTCGGCACCTCAGTTGCCGAATTCAGTACATCATGTCACTTTCACGTCCTGTCGATGCTTTCGGTGTGTGCGTGCCAGCGGGATGCTGCTTTTGCGCTTAATAAAAGCCCTGGCTCGCAGAAGAGAGAAGGGAGAAGAGAAGAGAGCAGCAAAGGAGAGAAGGGAGAAGAGAAGAGAGCAGCAAAGGAGAGAAGGAGAAGAAAAGAGAGCAGCAGTGGAGAGAAGAGAGTAGCAACGGAGCAACGCTAGGAGAAGCAGCTCGAGCAGAGGGGGCAGCCAGAGAGGATCAACGCGAGCAGCAACCGCGCTCAATTTCCTTAAGGTAAGTTTTTAGATTACGTAGTTAATTAGTAATTATAATTAGATTTTTCTTAGTTCGTTCAGAAGTATATTAATCATTTCGTCAGTATATTGTTAAATTCATTCAAGTACATTTGATTAATTATATTATTTTGGTAAATTAGAGTATTTAAATTAATGATTTAGTTGGGTTATATAATTTTTATTAGTAAGTGTGATTAGATTCTTTACTTAATATAGTAACATGAATTTACGGGATTTAATCTAGGTAATTAGTTTTATTAAAGTAATATAATTACGTAGTTAATTAGTAATTATAATTAGATTTTTCTTAGTTCGTTCAGAAGTATATTAGTCATTTCGTCAGTATATTGTTAAATTCATTCAAGTACATTTGATTAATTATATTATTTTGGTAAATTAGAGTATTTAAATTAATGATTTAGTTGGGTTATATAAGTTTTATTAGTAAGTGTGATTAGATTCTTTACTTAATATAGTAACATGAATTTACGTGATTTAATCTAGGTAATTAGTTTTATTAAAGTAATATAATTAATCAATTAACTTGATTAATTAGTTTAATCACTTAGGTTTGGTAGAACCGTAGAAGATAGTGTCCAGTAGCAACAAAGATGCATATTAGTTGTATATTGCACTATTTAATTAGTATTATTTTTGTACTTATTATTTATTACATGTATATTTATTTAGGAGATACGGTATGATTTTCCATATTTATTATGGAGAACGTCCCACAGTTTTGCACGGGAGACTTGTAACAATTCAGAACTGCCAGCACATAGAGAGTTCGGTTGAGGTACCTATTGATCTAGATTGCCTGAAATCACATATTATGCGCCTTTTGCGTGTGAACCAGCAGTCCCATACTGTTGTCTTAGAGGGTGTACGGCCGCGGCTTGTTCCAAATAGCTCGGTCATTGTCCATACATTGTTCGAGATGAGTAGGAACAACGCATGGGCTTTGTACTCACGCAAGGCATTGGAGGAGAACTTTGATATGGCGGTGTACGTAAACATAGTGTCACGACTGGTGCAAGGTGATGCAGTGACCACTGTGGAAGGCTCAAGCCAGGAGGTGATGCATGAAGAGGATGGAGGGCATGTCGGGGAGGGCAGTTCCAGTAGAGAGGGAGGTAGAGTGGACCCTGGTGAGGTCGATGCAGGATGCATGGATAATGAAGACGGTGGTAGCGGGGATGAAGAAGCTGCTGACAATGATGACCCGGTCCCGGCGATCCAGTACTTTCGTGGTACTGGGCTCCTGGAGTGTGTCGTCGTTGAGTATAACACCTTATCTAACTGGGGATACCAGAATAGCGACATTCAGGTCGGGCAACAGTTTCGTAACAGAGGGGAGGTCATCCACTTTATTAGCAACTATACTGTAATAACAAGAAGGGACCACAAGTGCGCCCGGTCTAACCCTACGGAGTATGAGGTCAGGTGTACGAAGCACCCGAATTGCCCTTACTTCGTACGAGCACATCAGCCGAAATATGAGAACTATTTTGTGATTAGTAGACACACCCCACATACATGCAGCGAAGAGGCTATTAGGAATGTGAGCCACGCCGTTGATGCGAGGTTCGTATCCCAACTCCTCATCACGCTTATTGGCACAGAAATTTGTTTGTCGCCAAAATCGATTATGGGGGAGGTGCACACTAAGACTGGCATGCTTATCAATTACCACACCGCGTGGCGAGCGAAGCAGAAGGCGTTGAAGATGTTGTTTGGAAGCTTCGAAGAGTCATACAACAATGCTCCGAGACTGCTGCAGAAGATTGCCATGACGAATCCAGGGACTCAGTGGGCCATGGCGGATGAGCCGATCAGGCTAGATGATGGGTCATATAGCACCACTGACCGATACCTCATTAGGTTATTCTGGTCCTTTGGACAATGCATCGAAACATTCAGGCATTGTAGGCCGGTTGTATGCGTGGATGCCACATTTCTAAGCGGCAAGTTCCATGGTACCCTTATGACAGCAATGGCGGTGGATGCAAATAATCAGATCATTCCTCTCGCCTTTGCAATGGTTGAGAGTGAAAACAATGATAGTTGGCTGTGGTTCCTCACCTTGGTAAGGACACGTGTCGTGGGAAATAGGGAACGAGTTTGCGTCATCTCAGACCGCAACAAGGGTCTTTTGCATGCGTTGGACGTGCTGCATGATAGCACAAACTGCTCCATTGCATGGCCTGATGTGGAGAGAAGATGGTGCATGCGACACTTGGGTGCGAACCTGTACACAAGGTACCGCAGCAAGTCGCTTGTAAAGAGATTCAAAGGGCTATGTCTTCAGAACCAGCAGGCGAAGTTCAATGAGATATGGAGAGAGTTAAATGAGACCACTCGCAAGATGATGGCAGACCAGCAAGCAGGGGAGGATCAACTGCGGGCGCAAATGGTTGGGGGCCAAACTATCGTTAGTCGTTCACGTGGTACATTTAGCCAGTGGATAGCGGGGAAGCCGGCGGAGCGTTGGGCCCTTATCCATGACACTCATGGTGCCAGGTTAGCGCATAGAATTGTAATGATCATATTGTACCGATTCTTATGCAAATAGCCATTCTAAAATTATTGTATCCCATGTTAGGTACTCCATCATGACAACGAACATAGCGGAGGCGTTCAACAATGTCCTGAAGGGAGTACGGGGCCTCCCGTTGTGTGCCATTATTGAGCTCACATTATACAGAACGGCGGACTACTTTCGAAACCGTGGTAATGCTGCTATGAAGTGCAGCACACGGTTTTCACCTAAGGTGGAGCAAATCATATCAAGAAGGAGGAGCAAGGCACACTTTCATCGGTCGAGGATCTACGACTTGGCCAACAATGACTTTGAGGTCATGTGCCGCCGTAGGTATGCTTCAGGGTATAGCGCCGGGGACACCGTGCAGCAATGTCAACTTGGACCTAACGAGGTGAAGTGCACATGCAATAAGCCAAAACTGCACCATATCCCGTGCTCGCATGTCTTAGCCGCTTGCAGGGACATAGGTGGCAATGACGGATCACAGTACGTATCACCGTACTTCACGATCGATGCATTGAGGAGCACATGGCTTCCAAAGATGCGGTCCTTTAACATCGGAACCAACTACAAATCGATCGAGGGCCCTAAGTGGGTACCTTATCCACGAGCACGACGCACAGATCCTGGAAGGCCTAGATCTACGAGGCTGCAAGGTGACATAGATGAAGCAGATGCTATTGATGGCCTTCGCAGGTGCAAACTTTGCAAACAACCTGGACATGACAGGAGGACTTGCCCGACCCGTCAGTAAACTATCAGCCCACTGTCAAACTGAACTGTCTTAGAGACTTTGTATTGTAAAATGTTATTCACCTGTTAGTTGTACTACTTATTGTGCATTATGTGGTTTGCACTGTACCCCTTTAGACAAGAAGTGACCATTGTATTGTAAATGTAATTTTATTTATTTATTTCGTGTTTCTTAAATATTCATGGATCCGTGTTTTGATGCAGAGACAGAGCGTAGGTAGTCAGTGAGCAAGAAATCTATGGCGGGATCCTCTAGTACAGGCTTTCCATGGACACCTGCAACGATCGCTATAGCACTTAATGCCTCCTTACAGGTTGTGCGCGAAGGAAATGATGATCCGTTAAAGGAGAACAACATAATCCAAGCCGTGGCGAAATTGCATGCAAGACCCATATGTTCTAGGTTAACCGCGCCACTCCAATGTGTAACCACCGAGGACCTTAGGGCCCTCTTGTATCACCGGCGTCAAATGTATCTGAGGGTCCGCGAACTGGCCGACCATCCTTCTGTGATAGGTTTCTCTAGGAGGCAAAGAACGATAGTAATGTCGCCAGACCAGTATGCATCCCATATTCAGGTATGTCATATAAACATTTGGTCACCCTACTTATCTTATTTCCATTGATTCAAACGGTCCTCTTCTGCGTCAGGCTTTCCCGGAAGATGAACAGTTGATCAACAAAGAAATCTCACACTTCTTGACGATGTGTATGCTCTTCGGCGGGGGTGTGATGCCTGGTTCGCGTAGAAGACGACGACAGTCAGCGAATCAAAGGGGTACAGAGGCGACCTCTACGAATCATCCAGATAATGACGAGGACGAAGACGATGACGATTTCATGCCCCCCATGCCTAGACGTTCGAACAGAAATACAGGAGAAAGTTCTAGGAACACTGCAAGAGGACGTTCACGCACAACATCGAGATGCCATACAACTGATAGGGAAATAGGACGTGGTACCACCTCGGAGAAACCTCAAGATGATGACGACGACGATGATTTCATGCCACAACGACCCCGCCCTCCGAGGCTTCCATCTCCGGAGGACACCGATGACCCTGAAAATGATGATGGATTTGCTCGTACTCATTTTTACAACTTCCCAGAACCACCTCGGAGACGACAGCCATCTTACCTGGATAGCTTTGACCATCGCACCTAGAATTCTTACGCTAATTTGCGTCGCCACTTTCCTTCGCCCTAAGCATCTATTGTAACCCTATATATTTTATTCCCTTAAGGCATGATATTATGTTCTTTAGGCGTATCGTACATGATAATGTTTGTTGTTGTTCGCTCTTTATGTGTAACCTCTGTACCGGGTTCCATGCTACTTATGCTTTACAACTACTATTGTTTCCTCTGTACTGAGAATTTCTTAAATTAACAATACAGTGAATAAGACATAATAGGGATGACCTCGACATTAAAATCAATAATACATGTGTCATGACAAATTGTCCTGGCTACTCAACGGCGACGATGCCTCACACAATCTCCAGGCGTGTAAGCGTCTGGCGGGTGTGTGGCTCTCATCCCAGCAGCCTGCGCAGGCCCCTGCCTTGCGTGCCCTTGGTCGTCTTCATCATCATCTGCCTGCCCTGTGGGAACCCCACCGAACGTGTATCCCGCCCCGCTTACTCGGCTCTGCATGTACCATGCCGAAGGATCCTCGTGCGGAAGTGTGGACGGCCCTAGAACGTGCTCCGATGGAGTCCAGTGTGCCGAAGGCTCGCCATGCTGGTACCAATGTGAACTTCCAGGTTCATTGAGATCATGGGAGGACTGTCCGCCGAGTAGATCAGTGAAGGTGGCGGTCGCATGCATTGCAGCACCCCAGTCAAAAGCATTAGGGTCGCTCCAGCAAGGGGTCTGCTGCGTGTAGTCAACGACGTCCTCCTGATGAGTAGATGCTGCAGCCGGAGGTGTCATCGTAGCCGGAGGTGCTAGTGAACCCAGCGTAACCTGCTCGGGCGCAGGAGGCTACGTGCACTCCTCGGCCTCAGCACCGGAACATGAGACATGACGCGCCGAAGCTGAAGATGTATGTCGTGATTCTGACCGGACGGGTTCCTCACGAGCACTGGATGACCGCCTGCTGTGGGAGGACCGCCTGCTGTGGGAGGCACGAGACGGGTCCATGGCATGTTGGTCGTACCCCCTCCATTGCGGGGCACACCCACCTAGACCACGTATAGCGTTTAGGAAGCGGGATCCTCTTGTCCTCATGTACTCCCGGAGAGGGTTACGATCCCTCTGCGATGATGACCTGCTTGGTTCCCCAAAAGGTTGATCCGCTTGCGTATGCATCTCATACGCCTCTTCAGTCTGTATAAGATGAGGGACATGTCAGTAATACACAGATTTTCCAAAGAAAACCAATATAAGTAACGCATCACTTACCACAACATGAAGTAGGCGGGCACGATCCTCGGGGAAGGGTCTGGGGCCCGGCTGTACAGGTCCGCTGAGTAAGGTGGCACGCGTGCACGGACGGTACCAAGCAAGGTAGTCCCAGTATGTGGCCTCGTCGTATTGTCCAGCAGTAATGATGACATCCACCGCAGCTGATTCTGTCCACCTCCGTATGTACTCGGCATTCTTCGATGCCCAGTCCTGCGTGCCTCCGCCCCCCTTTGAGCTCCACCTGTACGTGACATAAACAGTTATAATTTGTTAACATGGATAACCAATGTACTAAGGCAACATACAATAACACACTTACTCGTGCGCCCGTCCGGCGTCTCGTGGTGCTGGAACAGGCACCACCTGTCGGTACCCGAACTGCCTCTGTACACGTTCTGGAGAATATACTTCCACGCAGTTCATGTACAACAAGAAGCATGTGGTCAACCATAAGTCTGCGTCACGGCTACAAGAGGATGCCAGGAGTCCACCATCTGCAATTTCTTTTACTCGTGCCATACGCCATGGATCCCAATCCACTAGATCAGCGCTAAGGATGTCTAGGTCACTTATCACCCTGGAGTAGTTACCATGGTCTTGCTGCTGACTCCATCTTAGCCTGGTATGAATCCACCGATACCCCATCGTTGGCCTTATGTCATCTGCAATGCCATCAAAGATGTGAACTGGGTAGTAGCACTTGAGCACCCAAGGTCTGAAAATCGGGAGGTACTCCCAACTCCATAACTGTAAGAGATGTAAGCACCCTGTAATGGTTGCCTTCCTCTTTGTTCGCTGGGTTGCATCACACAATCCTCTGTAGGTTGCAGCCAACACTGCAGATCCCCAACTGTAAGATGTAGGCTCATAAGGATGTGACGCGAGGTGGGCTGCTAACCATACAATATGTGGGACGACATAATCGCCTGCCGTGTTGCAGAACATGATGCCTCCGAGCAGGACGTATAAGTACACCTCATAGTGTTGCATAAGTGTATTCTCGTCCGCATCCAGTGGGCATGGACCGAACTGTGTCAGCCCATGAACCCAGGACATGGAGAGGCCAGCATCCTTCCCGTCGTATTGCACACCAAACCTATAAGATGCAGATGGTCAATGACGCTTTAATAGCACTGTAATATTTTAAATGCATTACATAACAAATAATTACCTATCTGCAACATAACCCTTCCACTGCTCCCTTGCGGGTCGCGAAACTATTAACGGGGCACCCCTTATTGGAAGCCCGGTCAGCATGGCCACGTCCCGCAGTGTTACTGCCATCTCACCAAAAGGAAAGTGGAAAGTGTGTGTCTCAGGACGCCAGCGGTCGACGAGACCTGTGAGCAGTGCCTCATCAATTGCCGGGAGAGGTGTCCTACCACCGACCTCCATGGGAGCTCCGGCCATCATGAGAGCGAAAGGTAGTAGTCCCGCCCGTGCGAGTAGCTCGTGGAATCGAGGGTCCAACTCCTTAATCTTGTGCACACTCCGGGCTCGTAACGGACCCAACTGCATGAGTTATCCAATACATGTACAGCGTTAGTTCAAAATTCTCGTACCAATGAAATAGCACATATAAACGTGGTACCTGTTGTCCTGTGAATATCATCCTTCCCCTATGGTTCTCGTCGTACCGCTGCTAAAGAAGCTCGGGAAGACCACCATGAGCCATGATAATGATTTAAGGCTTCATGGTTCAACAAATAGGTGAACAACAAATTAGAATATATTACAAGCTTCATAATATTGTATCTGCTAAACAAAGGTACACGTAATTTTTTCTAATTTTACCGGATAAGGACATTCATATAATTATACTAAGGACACAATCTAATTACAATGTTGAAAGAAATTCATGATATCAAACTAATTAAATAATATAATTATATTCCCTAATCAAATTCATATAATCAAACTAAGCATCGTAATTAATTAATCTAAGTACTCTAATTTATCAAATAATTTAATTCATTTAATCTAATTAAATAAACTAAGTACTCTAATTAATTAATCTAAGTAATCTAATAACGTAATTAAATAATCTAATTTGTATAATCTAAGTACTCTAATTAAATAAACTAAGTACTCTAATTAAACTCTAAGTACTCTAATAACGTAATTAAATAATCTAATTTATATAATCAAAGTACTCTAATTTATCAAATTAATATAATTAAAAAAATGTAATTGAACGGATTAAACAATCTACTCTTGAAAAACTAATCTACTTCGAAACGGACTAACCAAATAAGCTAATTACTCTAAATAATATTACTAACCTAAGTATTAAATAGGTAATATAAGGACTAACCGGTACGAAAGCTAATTAAGTGCTTGCGTTGCTCCTCTTCTGCTGATGCTTCTCGCGTTCCTCTGCTCCCTTCTCTTCTCCCTTCTCTGCTCTGCTGTTGCTGCGACCTCAATTTATTCAGCAGACCAGCGATCTCTCCGCATGTGGCGCCAAAACAACACATGCATGCACCGGCCGAAAGCATCACGGGAGGGAAGGGAAAATTGATTGATGTGACGTAAAAGAGATTGATGCGACGCAGCAAAAAGCGGTGGCAAATCGGTCGGCCGGCGTATTCGGCAACTGAGGTGCCGAATACGGCCCACAGTGCCGTATTCGGCACCTCAGTTGCCGAATACAACAGTGCCGTATTCGGCACCTCAGTTGCCGAATACGGTGTTTTCGGATTTTCAGTTTCCGAAATTCAAATTTCGGTATTTGAGATACCGAATACGAGTGCTAGATTTGCAAATACGTCGACATGTTGTCTATTTTCGCAAATACGGTCACGTATGTTGTCTAAATTCCCAAATTTGCCCTATCGCATGGATATTGCACGTGTGTTAATATATGGATTTAGATCTTAGGTGTCAGTGGTTGTATAGGACGTTAAAGGATCCTGTCCATGAGGAACGGGAGGATACCCCTAGCCCTAGGTGCTAGACCTAGATGTTTTTTTATTAGACCTAGACGTTTTGGATCGGGGCACATGAGGAATTTGGATAGGGCCGGCGGCAAAATAAATTTTTTTGCCAGTGTGTTTGTCGGATTAGTTTTTTTTTTATCGTAATCCAGGTTAAACCGGGTAAAGTTTTCCCTGCTTGAAATACTAGACTGTAGAAAAGAAACAGAGTAAGACACGAAGGGATGGCATGGGCCACAAGCTCGTGACGGGCAAACAAGCAGCGCCGCCGGCTGCGCACTCTGTGCCAAGCACCTCGGCCATCTCAACTGCGCCCCGCAGCCGGATGGATCGTCGTACGCCGGCTGCCGCAACGCCCGTGTATCTTGCTTGCCGGCTTGCTTCCGCTTCACCGCTGCACGAGCCGAGGACGACTTGCTTTACCAGAATGACGCAGGAGATTTGTGGAAGAAGGCAAGTCGTAAGCACTACTCAGTAATCAGTAGCTCTTTGGATGGTCTAGCTGCTGCCTGCTACTCTCTGCTAATGCTGTACTTTTGGAGGACTTGGACAGCCGAGCAGGCCGAGAGGGGGCCGGCCTTATAAGGCCTTTCCAGATGCAGGGTTGGCCATGTAATGCACATAAGCTAAATTATTACTTATTGTTCTATGGTAACTAAAGGTGATCAATTTAGATTTTTGGACGGGCCACGGGCTCACGGCCAAACTTGGCCCCAACAATCCTATGAAATTTTTTATTTTTATATTTCAAAACTAAAAAATTACAAAAATAGATATCTATTTGAAAAAATGGCAGAATAGGCTATTGTCACCGGTTGGAAATGCGACAGGTTGCTATTGCCTTTTCAACCAGCGACATGTTAAAAAATATAGAGCCGCAAATTTCACACCCCCCATTTGAATTTTGAAAAACCAACTCATTCGAGCAACGATCCAGGATCTTCAGGCAATCAAAAGCTGATTTTCTAGGGAATTCAATCCGATTGAACACGAATATCCTGTTAGCAGGTAAAGAATTTGTGATACTATTGAAAACACTGGAAGAAGTAATCAAAGAGCTACTCCTATGAAGTACAGACACAATAGTAGAAAAAAGAATTGGTGTAGGGAGTGTTAGAACCTATGAGAATTGGACTGGGACGAGCCTGGCCGCAACGGATCACTTCAGCAAAATATGCTTTTATCTACTTTTTGTTGGCAACCATTGTCCATTTCTCTTTCTGTTCCTGATTCCAGGGTTCTCTTTTGGATTGAGGGCCTCCTTTCGCCCCATAGGTGGATGAAGATTTTTGAACTAATCACATTCATATGGTCTCAACTTGTAGACGTAGAAGCCAACCTCCTCAGATGAGATTGAGAATTTGAACGCTCAATCATCCAGCTGAATCACCTTGAAACAAGACGCATCACCTCAAGAAACTATTGGAGATTGTTGCCCACCAAAATCTTCATTAGTCAAAATTTGTATGGACCAAAAAAGATCACTAGAAAGAACTCGTGCAACCCTTGACCTAGGGTAAAAACAACCGAAACACCAAATTGATTCCAGACCATGCCTGCAGACCTAGACCAGGGCTGAGGTCTCATCCCGACTGATCAATTGGAGAGGAAGACTAGGAGGAGACATGGCCAGAGGAACAGTGGTGGGTGGGGAGGAGGAGGCAAGGGGAAGTGAGTGGCGGAGAGGAGAGAGGGCCATTTTTTTTAGTTAGTGATCTTAGAAATGCATAGATGAAACATGGTTACCGTCATTGATACCTTAGTAACTAAAGTGGGTGCTATATCCCTTAGAATTTTCTTTGTAGTCTATACTGAGGAGAAGGAACAGTGGTGGTGGGTGGGAAGGAGGAGGCAAGTGGAGGGTGAGCGGCGGAGAGGAGGGGCCATCTTTTTTTAGTGGGCCTAGGCATTGTCTTGCTTGTGGGCGAGTGGTGCACCCGTGCTAGGCTTCCATTGCATGCATCCTAAACGTCACACACATGTCGCCATGTCCCCAGCAAGTGGCTGACGGAAGGGGGATTAGGATGCTATCTCTTCCACTTGCTGCACGTGCTGCCTGTGGCGATGGCGGTGGCAGTGGCTCTACTCAAGCTTGGTGACTTGGTGAGCATGGCGCGCACCCTCTCCGCCCGCTACTACACCTCGCTTTTGTGAACAGGTGGCCACAAAAGCGATCTGGGTAGGGCTAAAAAAATTGGTTCAGTATTGAGTGTGCGTGTGGCTCTGGTCACGCAGCGACAGCTGGCGTGCAAGAGAGATGGCCAGCGGCAGCCGGCAGGAGCCAACTGAATTCGGTTGAGCTGGGGCTCTTGGTGGTTCGAGAATGTAGTAGCGGAAGTAATTGGATTATGGTTGAGTTGGGGCTATGTGCGGAAGTAATTGGATTATGGTTGTGTATACAGCACTAGATTGCTCTTCTATGTGAGCCCAGGGATAATGCCCTTTCCTCAACGTCGTCACATAGATGACCGAACAGATAAGCACCTTGTCGGCTTGTACAGGTACCTCGCCATGAACCTCCCGAGCTGCTCATTCCCGAGGCCCCGTACAGCGATGATGAGTGCCTGCGTGCCGCTAGGCTGTGGTCGGTGACGATGAACCTGGCGCGCAGGTTTACAGCCCGAAACACACATAAGCGCTCCTTGCTCCCGGTCCCAACCGGCGTACCGTAGGAGGACGGTGAGACATCGCCACGCTGCCCACCGGCATGGCAAAACAAGGCATACGAATGCCACATAGGCAAAACCACTTACATAATACAGCCTAGTGACACCACTACAAAGAGGCCGATATATATATATATATATATATATATATATATATATATATATATATATAGACACACACATATACATATGTATATATACCATCATGTATATATATGTATATGAAAGGATCGGTGATGTTCTAAGAGAGAGTGAATTAGGACACTTAATGTTAATCGGTTTTAAAAAACTTAATAAGATAAATCTATATCAATTTTTATCTAAATATGCTCTAGGTTTATCTAGTATGTTTACTCTACCGTTTAAAAGGTTTGTAACCTAAAACTAATCCTAGCAAACTACTTTAGGAAGGTAAACATGCAAAAGATAAATTACAAGAAATAAATATGAAAACGTAAATAAGGTAGAGAGATCAAACTCAGCACAAGAGATTTTTATTCCGTAATATCGATGGCATAAACGTCACCCTTAGTGCATGTTGGAGTAGCCACCTAGGCTCTAGCTCTCGGACGATACCCGATCATGGTCATTGAGCCACCTAGGCCTCAAGTAGGTTGAGCTACCAAGGCAATGCCTCATCAAAGTCTCTCTTTTGGTTACTTACTATCGTCTTCACTTCAGAGCTTGAGCCACCAAGGCAAGGGTCCCCACATCCCCAAAGAAGAGTCTTGCCGCTGCTTCACACTAAGTTGGAGAGTCAACAAGTTTGAGATACCAAGACCTAAGATGCTAGTATACCACTTGATACAAGCTAGGATCACTCTTTGATCCTCTCTCTAGGCAGCAACACTTAGCAACAACTTTCTCTATGCCTATTAGCACTAATCACTTCCTAATTATGTGCTTAATTGCCTTGGATGACCACTTTAAATACTTTGGTGGCTTGGATGTCTTTTCAAGTATCTATTAACTTCCCTGGACTCCAGCACACTCAAATGACCGAGTGGGGGTGGATATTTATAGCCTTAAACCCGTGCACTAACCGTTGCTCCAAAGATAACAAAAGACAGTGAACACTGGATGATTCGGTGTTGACACTAGTACAAACACTGAACCATGCAGTGTGTATAGCAGTAGAAAACTAGCCACTGGAACCCCACTCAAAACCATTGTAAACATCGGATATTCTGGTGTAACCTTGAGCTCTATCACTGAACTATCTAGTGTGTATACTTGAGCTGATCGAGCTACATACTCTACACTATTCATTGTCTGGTGTGTATACTTTTGATCATCGGACCATCCGGTGTATACAACTAAAATAGACTAAAATTTGCAACATCTCCTAGAAAATTCTTTGGTGAAGCCTCTAGTGTTTACTCCTTTTCATCACCAGACCATTCGATGTTCAAACTCTTTCCGTTACCGAAAAACACCTCCTGAAAAATATTCCGGTGCTTCATACCAGTGAACATCGGACTATCCAGTGTACTCAATTCCATCCTCCGAAGAATTTGCACTCCCCTGTAAAACACTCCGATGTGCATATTTGTTCAATACCGGACCATCCGGTGAAGTCTTCATCTCTCTTTATAGAACTAAAAATGCTCTGATGTGTATAACCTCCTAATCACCGGACTATCCGGTGTATGTAGAACTGCTTAAATTCAATCAATCTTTGTCCCGGCTGTGGTGACTTCTTTATATATTGCATCCATGAGACCTGACAAACATGTTAGTCCTATTGACTATGTTGTCATTAATCACTAAAATCATATACATGCCTAAGAGGACCATATTCGCTACAATTAATCACTAAAATCATATACACTAAATATATGATTGCCTATAATCAAACTCAAACTTCCAGAAGCACACGTCACACTCAAATCAGCATCCTTCCACCAAACTTCAACTTAGAGTCCTTATTTTGGACAACCAGTTTTCCTCCAAATAGTTTATTGAACAAAATACAATTCATGGAGCCCGGCTCAATTAATTTCTTGGGAACATATGGTGTCACAACTAGCTTCTGTTCAATTATATAATGAACAAGACATATATAGGTGGGATTTGCATGCACATGGATTATTTTTTATTCAATCTATGTACAAGCAAATTGTATCAAAACCTACCATTATCACTGCCAAATGTCTATAAAAACTCAAGATTCCATTTAAGATTTTCTTATGGTACTTAGGAAGAGGTGTTCTTTTGACCAAGGATAATCTGGTCAAAAGAAACTGGGATGTAAACCAGAAGTGTTATTTTTGCAACCAGAATAAAACCAACAATAACTTTTTCTTCCAATGGCACTTTGCTAGAACCTGTTGGCAAATCATCTCTATTGCCTTAGGTATTAAAAAGCCTAGCAATACGAGTCACATTATTGGTAGTTGGCTAAGGGAAAAGGGAGTGAGAACTAAGAACAAAAGATGTTAGCACTACTACAAGAATGATTTAGTGGAATGCCCCTATACAGACAGGTATGTAGAGCTGTCTGTGCAAAGATTATCATAGACAACTCTAAATAAGAACTATCTATGATTATGACAAGACTCATTCAGAGACGGTGGGACTCTTTTATTACAGATGGTTCCTAACAGGAACCATCTATATTAGTAACAGACGACTTGTATTTAGAACCGTCTGTAATAAACCAATATCACAGACGGCTCCAAATATGAGCCGTCTGTAATATTAATACATATAACTCGTATTTGGAGCAGTCTATAATAAAACGAATATCATAAATGGCTCCAAATACGAGCCGTCCGTTCAAAAACGAGTCGTCTGAGAAAATAGCCAGGGAGAGGTGGGAAACTTTAGTACAGACGGCCCTAAACATAAAGACATCTGTACTATTAGAACGATACAACATCCACTACCTCCGAATCAAAGCAAAACAGTGGCGGCCGAACAATGCACAACTTTTGGAGGAAGAGGGCGATTTTGATAAAAAAATTTGTTAGATTTCGGTGAAAACTTGAAGATTCATTGGCATTTGTTACTCCAAGGTAAACATTATGTTCTATTTTGGTTTAGAGAGCTAGCTAGACCTAGATCTAGATCTAGATTTTTTCTATAATGACATATTTTTGTTCTATTCATTAGATGATGTAGATTTGTGTTCTAATTTAGTCTTGGGAGATCAACTATATCTACATCTAGACTTAGATATTTTTCATGATGATCTATAATATATTAGTTGTTCTAGGTATATATGAAGCTCAAAGCATAGATGAATGTTTCATTATGTGTTACTATAGATGGCTACCTTTAATCTAGTGTTGTAGATAAATTTTGGATTTTTGGTATATAAACATAAAATTATCAATAACTATAGTATTTAACGATAAGTTTTGAATTAATGTTTGCCCTTATTTTTAGGTATTCATGTATATCATATAATGGTAATAATTAATTATTTTTGAATTAATTGTCATTTGTATGGTTCATTCATGCATGCATGCATGGTAGCTCCATTTTTTTTTATGAAAAGCTTGGTTGCTCTCTTTTATTAGGTTGATTTGACATAAATTTACTTCATACATTGTAGATAGATTGTGGCTGGATGTACGGTTCTTGTACGAACCAAGGGTACCTTGATGGTGTGACGGCTTTTCTGGCAGCTGCCGAGGAAGATCAATTGGAGAAGGGTGTTGAATTTATATATTGTCCTTATTGCGATTGTAGAAATAAAAGATCCTTTCTTAGACAGAACATAACCCTACAGATCTAAGTGCACTTGATTATCAGGGGCTTCAAACCAAACTACACGTGTTGGACCAAACATGGTGAAGAGCAGAATGTGTTACATGAAGACGTTGGTATCGTTGAAGAACCCGAAGTCGACGTAAGAAGAGAAGATGATGAGGAATTTGGTGCATATGTGAACTTGAGTATTCAGAGAGACTTTAACAAATTCATGTGCTTGATTGAGGACTTGGAAAAGCCGTTGTTCCCTAGATGCAAACCAGAATACATAAAGTTATCATCGTGCTTGAACTACTTAAATTGAAAGCAAGCGATAGTTGGTCAGATAAGAGTTTCACGGTGCTATTGGAACTCTTATCGGACATGTTTTTAGATGGAAATGAGCTGCCCAAAAGCACGTACATAGCAAAGAAGGTTCTGTCTATTGAGAATGGATGTAGAAAGGATACATGCATGTCCGAACGGTTGTATCCTCTACAGTAAAGATCTATCAGACTTGCATTCATGTCTAGTATGCAAAGCATCTCAATACAAGCGAAAAAGTCAATCAGACGATGACGAAGTGAATAAAGAAATTCCTACTAAGGTGGTGTGGTATCTGCCTATAATTTCGTGTCTTAAGCGTTTGTTTGTGAATAAAAAAGAGGCCAAATTATTGTGCTGGCACTTGGAGGGCCGCAAGCAAGATGGGAAAGCTAAGGCACCCTGCATATTCTCCCCAGTGGAGAAATATCGATATGATCTTTGATGACTTTGGTGCAGAACCGAGGAATTTAAGGTTTGCTTTGAGCACAGACGGGATGAATCCTTTTGGGAACATGAGCAGCAGGCACAACACTTGGCCAGTTGTTCTTAGTATCTACAACCTACCTCTTGGTTGTGTATGAAGTAGAAGTCTTTATGATGTCACTGCTTATCCAAGGCCCGAAACAACTTGGGAACGATATTGATGTATACCTAAGACCATTGGTAGAAGATCTAAAAATATTGTGGAATGAAGGGGTGGAAGTATATGATGCATACAAAAGAGAGAATTTCACACTACGCGTGCTGTTGTTCTGCACGATCAATGATTTGCCTACACTACATAACCTTTCGGGCTAGAGTAAATAAGTAGACACGACGTGTTCCATTGTTCAGATGGTACCGTGAGTATGTGGCTACCCCACTCGCATAAAATTATGTTCATGCGCCATCGTAGGTTCCTTAACAGGTATCACTCGTACCACAACTTGAAGGAACAATTCGATGGAATGAGGGAGAGAGATTTATGTCCAAGGCACTACAGTGGCCAAGAGGTGCACAATATGGTTAAAGACCTCAATGTTGTGTTTGGAAAGGGGAGTAAAAAAAATCTATGGATAATATCGGTGGCATGTGGAAGAAGAGATCAATATTGTGGGAGCTTCCATATTGGAAGCACCTTGAAGTTCGCCACTGCATCGACATCATGCATGTAGAGAAGAACATGTGCGAAAGCTTGGTTGGTCTTTTACTTAATATTCCAGGCAACATGAAGGACAACCTCAATGCAAGGCTTGACTTGGTTGATTTGAAGATCAGGCCTGAGTTGGCACCTAAGCTGTCCGAAAAAGGTAGAACAAGCCTTCCTCTAGCCTACTGTAATCTGAAAAAGGCTGAGAGAACCGAACTGTGCTGGTGCTTGCATGGTGTAAAAGTTTTATCTGGTTACTCTGCCAACATCTCGAAACTTGTTCCGATACAAGATTTGAAATTAGTTGACATGAAGTCCTATGATTGCCACGTGTTGATGACACAGATGCTTCCTGTGGAAATCTGAAATATCCAACCAACCTATCTCCGAAATACAATCACCAAGCTGTGTTACTTCTTCAACACAATTTTTTACAGGCCAATGTGGTGAAGACACTATGACATCTTGAGATGTACTTTCCTTTGTCATTTTTCGATATAATGGTACATGTTATTGTTCACCGTGTGAGAGAGATATAGATATGTGGCCCAGTATTCTTACGTTAGATGTACTCATTTGAGAGGTACATGAGAATTCTCAAGAAGTATGTACAAAATCGATCTCGTCCAGAGAGCAGCATCATCCAAGGTTACACAATTGGTCGAGTTCTATACCGATTAAATGGAGCAGCTTAAACCAATTGGTGTACCCATGTCTTGCGATGAGGGGAGACTGGATGGGAAGGGGACCATAGGTAGGAAATCAATCATAGCTGACTTTGCCACGTTATCTAAAGCCCATTTCACGGTCTTGCAACGCATGACTGAAGTATCCCCGCATATCGACATATAAAAGGACATACTACACAGAGAGCATCTAGGCCATATGGAGGCTTGGATCACAAAACAACGCAACCGCAGCTTCAACAATTGGTTGGTAGCACGATTCAGTAATAATAGTTCAACAGAGGACAATATTAGCTGCTTGGCAAGATGGCCAAGTCACACGGTCGTGATATTTTAAGCTTATGACATAAACGAGTATACCTTTATATTAGAGCACGGGATAGTAAGAGCACAATACAGAACAATGGTGTGCACATAGATGCTTGTTGGGACAAACGTGGGGTCTGTGCGTACTATGGGTACATAGAGGAGATTTGAGAACTCGACTATGTACGTTTCAAGATCCCCCTCTTTCGGTGTCATTGGATCGCACTCTCAAGTGTTAAGGTAGAAAAGTACGGAATGACTACTGTCGACCTCGAACGTGCCATATACAAAGATGAACCATCTGTACTTGCTAAGCAAGTTGTACAGGTCTTTTATGTGCAAGACCCAACAAATCCAAAGCTTCATGTAGTCCTTCAGGGAAAAAGAAGGATTGCCGGAGTTGAGAATGTCATGGACGAAGAAGAGTACAAACAATTTGATTAGTACCCTCTTGGCGACGGCATCGCCCTTAATGAAGAACAACTTCCGATCGGTTATCTACATGTCAATCATCAAGAATGGTTGATTGTTAAAGCTGTATGATGTTACTCGATTGTTATGTACCTATATATTGCAATGTAATATGTAAAAAAAAATTAGTATGGATTTACTTAAAAAATTGATCTCATTAATTTGGAGTTTGTATGAATTATATATGAATTTTGCTAGTTTTAGTTTAATTTAATATTTAGGTTTAATGTTCAAGTTAATTTTTTGGTTATAGTAACAAGAATGATACATACACCATGTGATAGTACAGATTTAATCATAAATTTACATAAAAATTTCATCTCATTTGGAGTTTGTACGAATTATTTATGAACTTTGCAAGTTATAATGATTCTGGAAAATCAATAGTACAGACGCTTATACAATAAAAGCTGTCTGTACTAATATATTAGTATAGATGGCTCAGAGTTATAATATGTCTGTACTATTTTTACAGATGACTATTTTATAAAAAAGTATATGTACTAATTATACTAGTACAGACGGCTCGGAGTTATGATCCTTCTATACTGATGCCGCTATATATACCGTTTTGTCCAACCCGCGCCGCACCAAGTTCTTCTAAAAACCCTAACCGCCTCTCGTTCTCCTCACTAACGACCGTACTCTTCCCAGCGGCCTCCCTCCCCCCGGTGACTGTGTTCCTCTCGGTGACTGTGCTCCTCCCGGTGAACTCTCTCCCCCCGGCGACTGTGATCCTCTCGGCTACCATGCTCCTCCCGGCAACCTCCCTCCTCCCAGTGACCATCCTCTTCCTGATGACCTCCTTCCCCCTGGCGATCGTCCTCCTCCCGGCAACCTCTCTCCCCCCAGTGACCTCCCTTCCCCCAGTGACCATACTCCCCAGCGACCGTGATCCTCCCGGCGACCTCCCTGTCCCCGGCGACTGTGCTCCTCCTGAAGACCTCCCTCTCCCTAACGACCATGCTCCCTAGTGACCATGCTCCTCCCAGCGACCTCCCTACCCCCAGCGACCGTTCTCCATCCATCCACAGTGGTGAGCAGCCATTCCCTCCTAGCCGAGCCATCATAGCCGGTGATATGTATGATTATGCTATATGATGCCTGATTACGCTAGATGATGCTCTAGACAGTGCAAGTCTTGTATGGTATTTTCTCGATGATGATTAGGATTACTGAAATTGGGCATGTTCTCTAAGTACTCTAGTATAGGCCTGTGAATTCTCTAGTTTTGGCATTGTTCTATGCATCGAGATACACCTGTTGATTTGTTCAATATTGCTGTGATCTCTATATATGCTTCACATTTTGTTTTGGTACTGGATGAATTGCTAAGGACAAGTTGTTGTCACTGTCTTGTGCAGCTCAAATTAATTTTAGTTTTGGCTCGACAGTGGTTTGCTACTACTGTTCTAAATCCAGGTCTTTTTACTAGTTGATGCTTAGGAACATTGCCCAATTGATGATGAATTCGCTAGGACAATTAGGATGCAGGACTTTCAAAGTCCTGGGGCCAATTGTTTCTTATTGTCTGAGAGCAATTTTTCCTTCAAAAAATTGCAAAAATTGTATCCCTTGCACATTTTTTGGCCTATGGAACTTTCATGTAGTTTGGCAGTTTTGGATCATACAGATTATCGATTCTTTACTCTGTGGTGTCTACATTTCCAAGTTCGAATGTTCAAATAAATGACCAGTTTGAGTTTTTGAAAATCAAGTAGTACACATAATGAAGCATTTATAATTACTAAATTATATAGTTTATATGAGATTGGCTTTAAGCTTTGTCATAGACTGTTGTAGAGGAGTCTAATGGTCCTTTTAGGCTACTATAATTCCCCATCCTCTAAAATTTTTAGCAACTCACTTTGTAAAACCTTTTTCTACACATTTAGTTAGTTGATAACACATTATCCTTCTCTAACTATTCTAGTATCATAAGTTTCTTGTATACATTATAACCCCAGCCTTTAAAGAATTGATTGAAATGTTTTAGCTTGATTTGAATCCTATCAAATGTTGTTCAGCATGAGAAGGCCTGTCCCATATCTTCCATTTTTTACTTTTTGGATGATTGAGCGAAAACAGCTCAAACTTTCACTTATACATTGTTTTATGTACATCTTGTTTCGTTTTTTATGGAATCCAGTATGTGCTAATGTTGCGAAATTCGGTTAATCACATCTATGCGAACTCGTTCTAGTCTAGGATTGATCTAACACTTATGTTTTTTTTGTTATTGTGAGAAAGGTGAGTTTGATATCTAGTGTATGTCAGGTCCAGTTAGCTGATTTCAATGGGATCTAGGCATCAAATTGCTTTATGTTTAGTTTACCTGCTTGCCTTGCCTCTCTCACCCACTCCTTTCATCAATTTTCATTGTAACTTTTTAATCTTTTTGTCTTGAACAACATGGTTGTCTGCGTATCTATGCTTGATGATGATAATGTTTACTGAAATTGGGCATTTAAGCTAAGTACAATAGATTTAGCCTGTAAACTTCTCTGTTACTTTTTTGCTCAAGCTGGTTGTGAAAGTTGTGACTTGGGAATCCCTGAGTACCTCCCGTATATCGAGTTTTGCAGCTCGGTTGCTTCTCTGTGCACTTTCTGGTAACCTGAAACTATGGATAAATTGCTACTAGATTGGTGGAGCTATAGAATTGTTGGCCTGTTAAATTCCATCCATTGCTCTATAGCTCAGTTTATGTAGTTTCTATTACATTATGCTTTTCCGAACCTGTTTAGTAGCTCTGTCCAATAAGTTTGTTTAGTTTCAGAGAATGGATGGCATGTTCTTTTTCTAGGTGTGATCTTAGCTAAATGCCCAGTTGTGATGTGTACTATGATTAGCTAGGGAGCAGAGTTTTATAGTTCTGGGGTCAGCTATTTAGAACTATCTGAGAGCACATTTTAATCCTTCAGATTGCTGTTCAGTATTGTTTTATATACATGATGATTGGCATCTTTGATTATGCTCTGATGGCTCTTTCTTTCAAGTTCATGTATATCAATTTTGATCAGTTTTGTTCTTGTTATGCTTTTTATGGAATATGGTTATTCATGCTCTCATTATCGCACATATTACAACTTCCCTACTATTCTCAGGATACTTCCCCATGCTGTTTTTCTTTGAAACTAGCTTGAGCTAAGTGATAGTTAGCAATATCCTTCTGCTGAATCTTTCCCCATTCTTGAGCTAAGTGATAGTTAGCTTGCGTTAAATGATTTGTTTTCTAGAACACTAGAAATAGCAATAACAAACTTCTACCATTATAACAAGTTCCTAATAAGCCTATGACTTCCTATTTTGAAGATAGCATCTGGAGATGAACATGAACTGCCTGCAGCCTCTTCTCCTCAACAACAAGAGGGGGTCACTGCTCAACAAGATGCGGATGCCACTTCTTAGGAGTAAACAGAAGAAACTCATGCGCAGAAGCAAAAGCGAGGTGACTGGGGTCAAAACCAAATGCCCATGGGTCACTACACCATAACTCATGTCAATGAGGCATGTGCGCCAACACAACCTCATCAAGCTCAGGCAGCATTTCGTAGAGCATGCACCTCACTTGGACGGACAAGGGTCAGGATAACTAACCCAAACTGGAAGGTTGTGCCACAGAGTGAGAAAAGTTTCTTTTGGGAAACAATTGAAGCCCAATTTCACTTCCCTGAAGGATGCTCCTTGGAGGATGTGGAAAGAAAGATAATAGCCAAGATGGGCAAGGCATGGTAGACCTTCAAGAGTGAGCCGTATAATACATATGTGAAGCAGGATCTCATCCCCAATAATGTTGCTTATGGGTACTTGGCGGATCAATGGCTAGAGTTTGTGGCGAGGTGCCAGTCTGAGGAATTTCACAGTAGAGTCAGGCTAACAAGACGCGCTAGTCATGCAACACGCACCTCCAAAGGCTGGGCACCGGTGGGCACGCATGCAAGGAGTTGGACTAGGACAAGGAGGATAAGCAGGTAGCTTGGGAGAACCACTCGACACCATTTTTACAAATCCCAGAGAGGCAGACTCGGAACTGGTTCCAAGGAAGGACCGTACGTTCGGCTGATGGTTCCATCATCTTTAGGAAGCTAGAAACTGAGCAAGTGGCTCAAAGAATCCTGCAACTTTCGGAAGAATCCACTCAAGGATCATTCCAGCCATCTTGGGAAAAAGACATACTGACCTTGGCTCTGGGAATAAAGAGCACACGGGTCACATGCATGGCATGGGTGTTTCCATTCCATGGAAGTTGGGATTCCCTGACGATGCTGATTCATATAAGAGTCGAAGGATAAACAAAACTAAGCGTGAAGCAGCCGAACATGAACAGATGAGAATGAAGATTGTCACTGAGGTCGAAGCAAGGATGAAAGAATAGATTGATATGCTTGCAGAAAGGATGGAACAACGGGTCGAGGAGCGAGTACGGGCAATGAGGCAGCAGGATGCAGCCACGACACTTGAATCTCCACCAGCTCGGCACCAGAGTAGCTACGCATCTGCACCAGATAATGATCTAGATAACATGCTCGATCAACATGACTTCCCAATCGGCGGATTTGAAGGTAACTCCCCTGGAGATGACATTCCAAAAGAGGTCCCTAGCGAGATATACCCCTTCGATGACATAGAGGCGGCCACCAAGTGCAAGCTCTTACTGCCCACCACTTTTGGCTTCAATAACATCATTGAGGTTGGCACAGGCTTGGTGTTCCCATGTGGTGGGGAACAGATGACCCATAGACTCCCGCTAGAGCCTGGTTATGCTAGGGTGTCAGTGGACATGGTATACAGGAATTGCACATCCCTGCCACTTTTTATTCCCCCAGAGGATGACATCAGGACACTTGGGGAGGCTGTCCACTCCTTTATCCAGTGGCCGAAGAAGTTCATAACACTGGTTGCCCCTCCATTGCCTCCGTAGCCTCTGTCTCTAGTACACGACGACAGCGACTTCTCTTTTCGTCGTGCTCCGCTGAAGGTCAAATCTCCTTCTGCACCACATGAGCAACAACAATTGTCCTGCAAAACTGGCCAACAATTCGCCAAAATAGCACCACCTGAAAAGCGTAGAGCCAGCAAACAGAAGGATGAGAGCAAGGAGGTAGAAGAAGAACCTCTATCAAACACCTATGTGGCAGGTCAATCATTACTGTTGGGGGAAAATAAACCAGCCTGAGGATAATAGTTGATGATCACTATCAAAGGTCCCTTACGGCCTCCGGACTCAGCAGGAGGCCCTATCCCCAGAGGCTGTGAACCCCTTCGGGCCGCCTCTCTGGCACGTACGTGGCCCTCCGGAAGACTTGAAGCTACAAGAAGTACCCCCAGAGCATTCGGCCTCTGAATTCAATAGGAGGCCTTATTCCTGGAGGTTGCGGAACCCTTCAGGCCGCCCTTCCAGTGCCCATGCGGCCTTCCAAAGCCTAAAGGTGCGACCAGCCTCCGGAGATAATATCAAGGAAGAAAGGACACTCCCTGTAGCCGACATGACGTGAGGTGATGGGCGATTAATGCCGGTGCAAGTGGTGCTTATCCTAACACCCCACATTATGCAAGTCGTCCTAACACCCTTGGCAGAGCGGCGATGGGCCGTAATTGGCGACCGGCTCACCCCTCGAAGGGGCAGGCACCAAAATAGTTAGCACGGTAGATATTTATCTTCTATGTAGAGTAAAAGGTAGTTATTCAGGATAAGCCCAGTAATTCAGCTAGGTCCTAGATATTTGTACATCGTGATAACTTGTACACTAAGCTACATATTACCTTATAAATAGGGTGTTGTGGTCACCTGGAAGAGGAGATCAAAAAAGAGCCCCCTCAACACAGCATGGAGGAGCATAATCATAAAGTTTTCCTATGATACTCCCCCTAGTCCGGTCCATATTTTTACTATCAATATATTTTTGGTGTTCCTTCCTCTCAAACTTCGTCTCCAAGCTTGAGTCTCCTCCTTAGAAGAAACTCTCATCGTACTTGCTGGGGCAAGACGAACTCTTGCTCCAACAGCGCGCCTTCCATGGGAAATGAACACAAAAGTGCCAAAGAGAGGTAAGAATCCACCAGAAAAACCACCAACGCGCTAGCCACCATATCCACCTTTACAACCATGCAACCTTATGCATGGCTGCCTCAGCCGTGCACATCACATATATCCTCCAGCCCCACTGCCATATGGGACGGCATTCCTCCGGCCTTTACCAACCCAGAACCTTGGGTCGGTACAGAAACTCTAGATGGCATGGAGCCCTTCCAGCCTCTACATGGCGAAGACCTCGTTGCACAAGAAGAGGTCGCGATCGAGGTCGCAGCCAAGCAGGCCACCTTCTAGTGGTTCTGGGTGGTCGAACCCTGAAATGTTCTAGCTTGGACTTGGTCCCAAGGTATCTCCTTCGACAGCACCTGCCTACACACCACGGGCGTAGCATGCCTTGGTCATTTGGAAGGCAAGGCTGCCTAGATTTCCTGGAAGGTATAGCCCGATAGTGTGTAGAGCCTTCGGCGTTAATACATGTTGAAGGGGATACAAAACCTCCAGCACAAATGTAGAGTCTTAAAAAAGGGTACAAAACCTCTGACAAAAATGAAGAGTAATACAAAACCTTCGACAAAAATGGAGAGTCCTACAAAACCTCCAGTAAAAATGGAGAGTCCTCCACAAAATCTCCAGCAAAAACGGAGAGTCCTACAAAACCTCCAGTAAAAACGGAGAGTCCTACCAAACCTCTGGCAAAAACGGAGAGTCCTCCACAAAACCTCCGACAAAAATGGAGTCCTACATAACCTCTGGCAAAAACGGAGAGCCCTGCGAAAGCTCTAGCAAAAACGGATAGACTTCCAAAAACCTCAGGCAAAAACGGAGAGTCCTGCCAAACCTCCGAAAAAACGGAGAGTCTTACAAAAGCTCCAGCAAAAATGGAGAGACTTCCAAAAACCTACGTGAGGTGAAGCGTCTTACAAAAACCTCTGCCAAATAGTCTTGTAAAACCTCCGCCAAAAAGGAGAGACTCCAAAAACCTCCACAAGACTAAGAGTCTTACCAAACCTCCGCAAAACGGAGAAAGTTCCAAAAACTCCTGTAAGCGAGAATGTCTTCCAAAAACCTCTGCCAGACGGAGAGGTTCAAAAAAACCTATCGGACAAAATCCCCTGGCATATTGAAGGGAAGCACCTCCATACCAAAGGGGTGCGAAGCCCACTAGCCCCCGACAGGCACAACCAACAAACCAAAGGGGTATGAATCCCCCTCCCCACAGGAAGAGGTATGGCCCGCATGACTCAAACACATATGGTAACAGGTAAAGTCATTACCCTACAGTCTCATCTAAAGACATAATTCATATGTCGTTTATAAAGATCATGCTAACATTTAGTAAAAGCCCACTCTGTGTGGCACGGGAAATAATATGGTATCCCCAACTGGTTATTGCAGGAGCCAAGCAGCGCTTAAGGGCCGAGAGGGTTGAGGACCACCTATCCCATCTGGCCTTCATCTTCGCCTATGACACACCATCGCTAGGCCCCGGACGGATTACCTCTGGAGCCGGGCAGCGGCTAAGGGCTGAGGAGGTCGAGGACCGCCTCTCCCATCTAGCCTTCAGCTTCGCCTCTGATACGCTATCGCCAGGTTCCTGATGGATTACCTCTGGAGCCAGTAGCGGCTACGGGCTGAGGGGATCGAGGACCACCTCTCTTGTCTGGCCTTCAGCTTTGCCTCTGACCTACCGTCGCTAGGCTCCAGATGGATTACCTTCGTAGCCAGGTAGTGGCTGAGGGCCGAGGAGGTCGAGGACCGCCTATCCCGTTTGGCCTTCGGCTTCGCCTCCGACACACCGTTGCCAGGCTCCAGACAGACTACCTCCAGAGCCGAGCACTGGCTAAGGGCCAAGGAGGTCGAGGGCCGCCTCTCCCGTCTGGCCTTCGGCTTTGCCTCTGACACGCCATCGCCAGGCTCTAGGCGGATTACCTCCAAAGCCAGGCAGCGGATAAGGACTGAGGGGGTCGAGGACCACCTCTCCCTTCTAGCCTTCGGTTTCGCCTCTGACACGCCATTGCCAAGCTCCGGACAGATTACCTCCGGAGCAGGGCAGAGGCTAAGGGCCGAGGAGGTCGAGGACGCCTCTCCTGTTTGGCCTTCGGCTTCGCCTCTGACACGCCATCGCCAAGCTCCGGGCGGATCAACTCTAGAGCTGGGCAGTGGCTAAGGGCCGAGGGGGTCGAGGACCACCTCTCATGCCTGGCCTTCGGCTTCACCTCCGACTCACTGACGCTAGGCTCCGGGTGGATTACCTCCAGAGCCGGGTAGTAGCTAAGGGCCGAGGGGGTTGATAACTACCTCTCCCGTCTGGCCTTTAGCTTTGCCTCCAACACGTTGTCGCCAGGCTTCAGGCGGATTACCTTCGAAGCTGTGCAACAGCTAAGGGCCAAGGGGGTCGAGGACCACCTCTCCCACCCATCCTTCGGCTTTGCCTCTGACACGCTATCGCCAGGCTTTAAATAGGTCGCCTCAGAAGTCGGGCAGTGGCTAAGGACTCGATGGGTCAGAGACCACCTTTGAAGCTTGTCTTCAAAGGTTCTAGATGGACTTCACTAGGTCGGATATCTGGAACAAATTTGGAAGAAGGCCCTACCAGCACCGAGCCAGAGGAGTTTGCGATAACCGAGAATGACGATGTCGCCACTACTTCACCCGGCCCTCCTTAGTTACCCTATGTATCTACCACCACCAGGTTCCCAAGGCCACCTCTCCACCAGAAGGAACGAAACAGCGATGATCTTTGCGAGGGCTCGGTACCTCAGTCATCTGAAAAACTAGCCATCGCCTACGAAGGGATGAAGAAGAGCGGCTCGAAGGCATGAAGGCACACAGACATGCGGTCCCCTACTCGAAGGATCCCCTTACACTTTGGCCTAAAAAGAGATACAATCGCCCCCAAAGGTCGAAATTATATTATTAAAAAATCGTGCATCCAGAGGACGTGTACAAAGAAGCAAATAGTACAAAGGCCATTGCAGAGAAGACAAACCCCGAGAGAGCAAACCAAGGGGAGAAAGAGTACAAGGTGGCAAAAGACAACTATGACCCGCGGCAGAGCCATAGTCGAACGGCAAAACAGGGATGTCCACGAAGCACCCCCGAAGGCAACCTTCGCCTCCTACGGATCCCAGCAGGGGCCGTGCATGGAGTGGCGTATGCACCTCATCCACGGCCTACCGCCATGGAATTTGATGCAGTAGCCGACCCCTAAGCTGTCAGAACAAGAGGAAGAAACCAAAGGGGCCACTGTTGGGTCCTCCTCCCACTTCTTCCCAGCCCTCACCACCGAAGTTTGCTCCTCCTCGTCACTCTCCCTCCGCAGGATATCCCAGTCGATCTCCGCATCGTCATTGGAAATATCGATGATCTCAAAAGGCATGATCTCCCAAACCGGGGGTTAGGCAGGGGCAACAGGCAGCTATCCACCCCACAGGGGTGGAAGCCGGATGGCCTCTGGTGCCACCTCTGGTGGTCGAAACAACCCAGCCCCAGTAGAAGCAGTCAAGATCATTGATGTTTCCGAAGAGGATGGGGAGGCGGACAATGCCATATTCAAAGTCAAGTTAAGTGCTCGCTCGTGGGGCGGCGATAGATCCAGCCGGATGACCCCCGCTTTATACTCAGGCCGAGCAGCCACGTACGCCCAAGAAAGAAGCAAAACCAACGTGGCGTCACTCCATGACGTCCCTCATTAATCTTTGGGGGCCCGTGGCCATATCCCAATCATTCCACTAACACATGGAAACATCCCACGGCAACATCTCATTTTCTTGCATGAACGTCCCGTCACATTAATGACCTAGACTCCTTTTGGCACCTACCAGGGGCATGGCCACAAGACTCTAGATGAACCCATGCATTATCCAGTCAGAAATGTGCCTTTGACACATCCCATCCTACCATCCTTAAACTGGCAAACGTGAGGATTCCCCGATCCCACATGTAATCCCCCACTCTAACAAACTCAAATGGTGAGAAGACCCATCACTAGAAAAGTCCAAAGAATCTAAATCGGCCTTGGCACGGGCCCCGGAGTGCATCACCTCCACCGACGCCCCTCCGGCCTCGAGTCCCGATACCGCATACTCCAACACCGACAAGCTCCGGAACGTACCTCCACTGCTGATACGTCTTCGATCTTCGACTCTGACTTCAACGCCAGTTGCACCTCTGGCCTCAGCATAACCCAAGGGTGTGCCACCATCACCAATGCACCATCAAGCATCGAGCTTCACCATCAACGCCTGTAGTTCCCACCAAAATGCTCCTCAGGGACAGGGAATGGCCTTCGAGCATTCTTGTTGCAAACCCAGGCTGGAGTTGGTTTTCCTCTACATCCTCTCACCTCTCCAAATGTTGAGGCTAGAGAATGAGGGGGTATTGTTGGGGAAAATAAACCAGCCTGAGGATAATGGTTGACGATCGCTATCAAAGGTCCCTCCAGAGCCTTCGACCTCCAGACTCAATAGGAGGCCCTATCCAGAGGCTGCGAACCCCTTCGGGCCACCTCTCTAGCACGTACGTGGCCCTTCTGAAGACTTGAAGCTACAACAAGTACCCCTAGAGACTTTGGCCTCCAAACTCAATAGGAGGCCTGCGAACCCCTTCGGACCGCCCCTCCTGTGCCCATGCGGCCTTCCGAAGCCTAAAGGCGCGACTGACCTCCAGAGATAATATCAAGGAAGAAATGACACCCCCTGCAGCCAATTTGACATGAGGTGATGGGCGATTAATGCTAGTGCAAGTGGTGCTTATCCTGACACCCCTACATGGTGCAAGTTGTCCTGACACCCCCGGTAGAGCGACGCCGAGCCATAATTGGCAACCGGCTCACCCCTCAGGGGGGTAGGCACCAAAATAGTTACCACGGTAGATATTTGTCTTTTTTGTAGGGTAAAAGGTAGTTATCCAAAATAAGACCATTAATTCGGCTAGGTCCTAGATATTTATACATAGTAATAACTTGTACACTAAGCTACATATTACCTTATAAATAGGGGGTCGTGGTCACTTGAAAGAAGACATAAAAAAAGAGCCCCCTCAACACAGCACGGAGGAGCATAATCATAAAGTTTTCTTGTGATACTCCCCCTAGTCCAGTCCATATTTTTACTATCAATACATTTGTGGTGTTCCTTCCTTTCAAACTTCGTCTCCAAGCTTGAGTCTCCTCCTTAGAAGAAACTCTCACCGTACTTGCTGGGGCAAGACGAACTCTTGTTCCAACAATTACTGAGCAAGAAAGCATTAGAGCAATTGGGCTAGGCAGGTATGATTTTGCCCGACCTATACATGAAGATGTTCCATGAGGAGAAACATCTTTCTCCTTGTTTCAGTGCCAAGTACCAGCGGCAACATTTCCTGAAACCAGCTGGATCCTTCACCTTCGAGGATTTATTCCTCCTCCACCATCTTGACAAGTTGGACGTTGGTCTAGTGAGATGATGGACACTGTAAGTGTTATTAATTGCGGTTTATGCTTAATGAACCACCTAACTCTTTGATACACTCATTCATCTATATTACTCTTATGTGTAGACTTATGATTCAAGAAACTAGGAGAGAACATCCGAGAATTGGATTCCTCGACCCATATGTCGTATGTGGGTCAACAATCACTTGGTCTCCGAGGGAGGTCAAAAAATACGTCACTGAGGCCATGGTCGCTCTCTGTGGATCGAAGAACCTTATTCTTCTATCATAAAACTACCGATACCATTGGATGCTAGTTTGTCTCTATACACACAATCAACACTGCATATACTTTGACTCGATGTACCTATGACCCAGATAGGTATTTAAATCTGATAGATTTGTTGACAAGGGCGTTCGTGAAGTATATTTCGATGGGTGAGATTGTACAGAGAGATAAACCCTTGGTGACCCACCAACATAAGTTCTCGGTAATAATTCCTCCGTCGCACATCAATTTATCATTATAATATGCATTCCATAGAATTAAATGTACCGTGCACAAATTTTTGTAGTGTCACAGGTAGCCACAGGGCACCAACCTTTGTGGGTTCTACATTGCCCAGTATATGCTGCAAATTGTTGGCTCTAGTCTGCTAGTATATCCGCCAGTTAGTGTAATTATAGTATATTAAAATGCATTTTTCATCATTATGCCTAACTATTTTAATTTTCTTCCATAGACATATAAATTTTCTATAAATAATCTCGTGAAGAATAGTCTCATGTATATTCAAAAACAGCTCATCCGTTTCAAACTTGCGGAGATCATAAAGGAGAGCGACGAATTTCATGATCGCAACAACTTTAGGAGCTAAGGTTTGTAATTTCAACAAAAGCAGGTCATTTCAATATATTGAAAATGCTTGCATCTTGCAATCTATTAATGTATTAAACCTTTATTGCTAATGATATAGAAAATGAAGCAAATGAATTCATTAATTCGTTTTAATTTAATCCGCTAAAGCTAATTTATTGGTTTATATATTGTTAGCCATTCGTTTTATATTGCTGTTCGGCCGCCAGAAGGCCTTCCTCGCTGCCTCACCAATTGCCGTCGCTCTGGTCTCTTCAACGCTCGTGGTGAGTTCGCCGCCCCTCCCTCCTTCTCTTCCTCCTCTCGCTGGAGCCTTCCGCTCGTCGGTGCGCATTCCCGGCCAACTCCGGCCATCCTCCGGTCGCCCGCCGCTGGCCCGACGCAGTCCCATGGCCACCGGTCCACGGTGGACCATGAACCGAAGGGTCTCGGCCGGTTCACCATTCGGTGGACTCGGTTCCGACCCTTTTCCCATTCAAAAATAATTCCAATTTATATTTACGATGTCATTTTTGCCCAATAAAAATAATCGGTTTATTATCTAACAATAAGTAAAATTTGTAGAAACACCCCTGAAACTTCAAACGCTCCTAACTTTTTGCTCGTAGCTCCGATTTAGGCGATCTTCATGCTCAAATTCTCATAGCGATGTATATAATCTATTTATAGGGTTTTTTTTTATCTAGTGTCAGTATTGTTTGGTGTACTATTCTTATGTTTTATTGTGTGCTCGTGTAGTTCAGGAATTTCCAGGAAGAAGATATTGAAGGACCTGTGCATCACCTTGACGAAGGCAAGTGTCTTGACCATGTTGTGAGCCCAGTTTTAATATAAAGCCAGACTTTTACAAAACATTCATGTTGTTTATGTGGTAAAACGGGTAGTATAGCAAACACTAGTTTTAGATGCAAGCTTTACACTTGTAGATGTTTTATCCTCAAGTAATGCCATGTTTATGCTTAGTCATGCTTTTAGATGAACTTGTAGTATGTAGGTGATGAATCATGAGTTATGAAACTAAAAGTTGCGATGAGAAGTAAGATATGAATCTTGATGTTGTTAAGGGAGTTAGCAACAAGGAATCTAGGGTTTGGGCAAGAAGGGTATGTTGGAATGCGCCTATTGATGTGTTCCAGGCATGGTTGCCTTTAATAGATATGTTTGGTGATTACCCCTATGGGATAGTTGGTTGTCTTGCCCACACCATATTAAGGACCGATTCATGGAGCGACCACCCATGACAACAGTACAACCACGAGACCTATATGGTACGGCTTGGCCTAGTAATTAGAAGCTCTCCCAGTGGTGTATGAGCCAGTTGGATGTGTAGATAAGGAAGGGGTACTTCCCAATTCTACCTGGCACAAGAGGAGGCTTCTGGGGTGGAGGGTCACTCTAGCTATGTACGGCGGTGAAATCTCAGTGGGCAAGTGCATGCTGGGAGACTCTTTGGAAAAGCCTCGTAGTGATCTCTTGGTGCACACCCTAGAAGTGTGTAAGGTACCGACGGGTACTGGCAAAAGAGATGATCATGACTCGTGGGTAAAGTGTACAACCTCTGCAGAGTGTCAAACTGAATTTTCAGCTGTGCTCACGGTTATGAGTGGCATGGACCCTCACATGATTAGTCGGGTGGATGTTTTCCATGGCTGAGAATGGGTTGAGTTCTCAGAGTTTAAAGAAGATCTTTTGTATATCTTTTCTCTTTTAAAATAAAACTGTTTTTCCAAAGTTTAGGGCTAAAATTGGCTTTTATGCAATAAAACCCTAGAAAATAGGAAACCTTGGGTTAAACCACCATGTCATACGTTCCCCCACTTGCTGAGTATTGGAAATACTCACATTTGCTTTTCAGAAGGTGAAGCTTTTGAAGAATTTCCTGAAGATGATGCTGAGTTATAAGCTGGTGGAGCTTTCGGTCGACTGCCTGTGGCATGGAGCTGCGTTGTGTCTCTTTTCCGCTGCTATGTAATTTTCTTTAGACCCGTGTGTGGTCAGTTTGTAATAAATATCGATGTAATATTGAGCATTGTGTCTGTTATTCACTAATGATGTTGCTATATGTATGTGTTAACTGATCCTGGCATACATATAGTTTACATTTTGTTTTGGGCTTAAAACCAGGTGTGACAGGGGGGGGGGGGGGTAGAGCTTCCACTTCGTCCTCATCCTCCACGACACGGACGATGACGACAGCGGCCGAGGAGGGGAAAGAAGAAGTAGAGACTTCCCTGATTATTTTCTTTCTTCCTCCTCCTACTCGGCTTCGAGCTAGATTATAGGGCTTCTTTTAGATCTTCTTCATTCTCTTTAGCATATGTATAAAAAGAGATTGAAATCTTGTTAAATAAAAATCATATTTCTAATGCAATGTCTGCGTATGATTACGAATCTTCATGAATACGGCTAACATGCATTCGACTTTTAAAATGTTTCTTCTGAGTATCTTGAGGAATTTCACAACCACTTGTCAAGATGTTCACCATGGATTGCCATAGGTCAGACTTGATTGTAAATTGTTTTAGCTTTGAGACCCTCATGGACTCGATAAGGATCTTCATGGTCCCTAAAGAAGTGGTTTTAGATTGTCATCTCTTTTTGTCAAAATATGTTTTACAGCTTGCATGACAAGTACTTGCAGCCATTGGCACCAAATACATATGAAGCCCCAGACTAGTTATCGGGGAAAGGTTCTCGGATAGGCAGTCTTAAATCTCGAGTGTGCAATTGGGAAAAGAACCCAAATAGTGGCTCATCTCGGCTTAAGGTATTGAATTCGAATAGGAAATAACAAAATATATTTATCTTTAATATGACAACTATTATTACAAAATGTATTCTAAGTACTTACACATAGAACTTACGCAACTGGTCAATATTCCAAGAATTTTTAAGGGCTTGACAATCTTCCATTGCTAACCTATACAACCCTGGACGATAGCTTGTTGCTATTTTTCTGGTTCTATACACGTCGTAGAACTAGAGCTAGGTTGGAAAGATATTTTTTGGACATTCTGGTCGTGGTAGCATCAGAGAGCCTCCTGGTACCGTGTTGACCTTATCAACACTTGAGTCCTTTTTTCCTTGAGAACAATGAGGTCATCATGTCTTCTTGTAATTTCAACCTTGTCGATGTATAGTTCGACTTGAGAGGATTTAATCTTTAGTTCATAGGGTAGCATGGCTTCGGTCCCGTAGACCAAGAGGAAAGGTATTTCACCTGTTGCCCTGCTGCATGTTGTCCGGAGTGCCCAAAGGATGTTAGGTAATTTGGATACCCATGCTTTGGTGTGGGTGGATAAGCGGTTGAAGATGCAGGTCTTGATTCTTTGGAGCATCAAGCTGTTAGCACGCTCAACCTGCTAGTTGCTTTGTGGATGATCCATGGATGCAAAGCAGATAAGATTGTAGTGTCTATTATTTCACATTAATCGATGTATGCCGCACTGGAGAACTGAGTACCATGCTCAGTGGTAATTCTACTCGGGACGCCAGATCTTGTCATGATGCTTTTCATGATGAACTTCTTGGCTGCAGCCGAGGTGATCTTATCGATGGCTCAACTTCAATTCACTTGGTGAAGGTGTCGATTGCGATAATAGGAAATTTAAGCCCATGTGCGCTACGGCAAAGGGTCGTAGGATATCCAACCCCCAAGTCGTGAATAGACATGACAAGGGGATCATCTATATGGCTTGGGCAGGCTGATGTATGCAGCTGCTGTATAATTGATAGCTGGTACATGTTTTTGCCAACTCACTCGCATCATGGGGAACTGTAGGGCCAACAGAAACCTTGTCTGAATGCCTTTCCGAACAGGGTCAGAAGGAAGCATGAGCTTCGCACACCCCTCCATATATTTCCTTGAGTAGTTCTCTAATCTGCTTCTCAGAGATGCACTTCATGAGTACTCCATGGGTGCATCATTGATAGAGAATGCCATCCACCAGGGTATACATCCTGGATCGACGGGATATTTGCTCGGATAGTGCATTATCTTTAGGCACAACTCGATCTTGAAGATATTTGTAGATTGAATCCATCCACAAATCTTCGCTTTTGAGCTGAGCCATGAGTTCCCCCACGACTTTCTTTGGAGCGTCGATCCTTGGTGAACCCCGAGCTAGTTATAGGTCTCATAGAGCACCACTCCTTCATCTCTGTTATTTGATGATTTCATGGATGGCTTCAAGAGTTTCTCTATGAAAATCCATGTTTGTGCTAGAGAACATGAGTCTAGGCGGGCAAGACTATCGGCGAGGAAATTATCCATCCTAGGATATATTTGGAATCAAGTCCGATGAATTTCTTTCTAGCTTCCTCACCTCTGCGAGGTAGTCTATCATAATCTTATCTAAAGTTTGATACTTCTTGCTGACTTGCTTCACCACCAACGGTGAGAAGACCCTTTCACGAGAAGGCGGCAAATGCCAAGTGCAGAAGCTACTTGGAGACCGACGAGCAGACCCTCATATTCAACTACATTATTTGTGGCCAGAAAATCAATATGCAAAGCATATTGAATACTTTCTCCTACTGGAGATATAAGTATGATTCCAGCCCCTGTCCCCTGAAGCGTAAATGACCCACCAAAGAAAAGATTCTAGACATTTGACCAGTCATTGCTGCTATCCTGAGGTTGATCGAGTTCTTTCCATTTAGTGATGAAGTTGGTGAGTACTTGTGACTTAATCGTTGTTCGAGGTACGAAAAAAATGTCGAATTTCCCGAGCTTGACAACCCATTTAGCGGTCCAACCAATGACATCTCTGTTGTGGAGGATCTCTTTGAGTAGGAATATTGATGATATGGTGATCTTGTGAGCCTGGAAATAGTGCCTTAGCTAATGAGAAGCCATCAACACCATGTATAATAGCTTCTGCACTTGCGGATAGTGCTCCTTCGGACTTGAAGTACTTTGCTGATGTAATATACCGGTCACTGGATCTTCTCTCACTTCTCACACACCTCCCTTTCTACCACCTATACCCCACTCGTGGTACGTGGTTTGGCTGTTATATATAATAGGAGATCTTTGTTTGGGTTGGGAGCGAATAGCACAGGGGGGACAAAAGATATCTCTTTAGATTTTTTAATGCCTCGCATGCCTCTTCGGACCATTCAAACTTGTCGTGTTGGTGCAGTAACTTGAAGAAAGAAGTCCACTATCTTTGAGTCGGGATATGAAGTGACTGGTAGCTGCCATGCACCTAGTTAATCTTTGAACTTCTTGTACTATCTTAGGGGATGCATTTCTTTGATAGCTTTGATTTTCTTGTGATTAACTTTGATCCCCCGGTACGACACCATGTACCTAAGCAGTTTTCCCGCGCCGACTCTGAACATGCACTTCTATGGGTTTAGCATGACTTGGAGATGAGATCTTCCTTCTTTCTGGTTTGGATGATGAGATCATCGATGTAGGCCTTAACATTTCGGCCAATCTGTTTATGTAGGGTTGTCTGCATACCCTGTTGGTATATGGCACTAGTGTTCTTCAATCCAAAGGGTATCTTTACATAACAATATACTCCCAAAGGAGTGATAAAGGAGGTCTTCTCCTCATCTTCTGGATGCATACTGATCTGGTGATAGCTAGAATAAGCATTGAGAAGGCTTAGATAGTCACACCTGGAGGTAGAGTCAACTATCTGATCTATGCGAGGTAGTGGGATAGCATCCTTCATGCTGGCTTTATTGAGATTGGTGAAGTCCACACACATTCATCACTTGCCATTTGATGTTTTGACCATGAAGGGATTGACGAGCCACACGAGATGATCCACCTCTCTAATGAATCCCGCTTTGGTAAGTCTCTAGATTTCATCTCCGGTCAGGCGAGAACCGCTAGAGCTTCTGCTTGACTGGCTTTGCATCGGACCAGATAGCTAATTTGTGCTCGATCAGCTCCCTATAGACACCGGGCATGTCAGACGGTTGCCATGCAAACACTTTGGTGTTTGCCCGGAGGAAGGTGATGAGTGCAAGTTCCTATTCGGGATCCAGGTTAGTGTCGATCCGTATGGTCTTGGATAGCTCTGTTGATTCAAGAGGAATGGTTTTGATGTCGCCATGGGACTTCATGGCCACCTTAGAACTCAAGTTCTTTGTCTCCTTGTCAGGTTAGTGCTGCATCGCCATGTAGAGGCTTTGCTTGTCACAGTGGAGACCTGCATTCGGGTAGCCCCGGACGATAATGACTCCCTCGGGTCTTGCGATTTTCATGCACTATTAGGCATAGTGCGTGGCAGCCATAAACTTGACTAAGGTTGGTTGTCCTAAGATAGCATTTTATGCTGTCTCAAAGTCAATCACGTTGAATGGAATCTTCTCTGTTTGAAAGTTGTCTTGCTACTCGATGGTAACAGGAAGCGATAACTAGCCAATGGGTCTGACCAAAGATCCAGGTACTATGCCATGGAAGGCTTGAGTAACCGGCTTGATGGTAGATTGAGAGATCTATATCACTTCAAGTGCACCTATGAAGAGGATTGTGAGGAACCATCCAGATAATATTCGAATTAATCATTAAGTCGATCATTTGTGTAATCATGACTACAATGATTAATCAGAATATCACCCCAGTAGTCCTGGCACGTGTTTTGTGCCCAAGATCAGAACACATACCTTTGTAATGTATACATCACAACAAAGCTTAAGAAAAAGCGAGTAGTTAACATTATATTATAAGTTCTTAAGCATTCAACAATTTACACATTTTACAACAAAAGGGATAAGCTACGCAGTGGAAGAATTAAAACTTAACAACAACAAAGAGACTAGTAGAGCCATATGCCCTTAGGCTCTACCCAAACCTAGCCACATGAGTAGACGACACTACTCTTGCCCGCCGCCGGTACCGGCAGACATGAGGTAGCCAGAAGCTAATCTTTCCTCGCTTGCAAACCTGAAAGAGTAGCATGAGTACGAAGGTACTCGCAAGACTTAAACCATATAAGACACGTATAAATATCCCGACTCCAAGGGTTATGCTTGAGTTATTAGCAAGAAAAAAGGCCACATTGTTAAGTAACTATTCATATGCGTAAGCAACCTAACATCTATGTGTGAACACCTATACTTAACCAAAACACATATCGACTCTACCCTATAACCAACCACATGAACATATATGAAACTGGAACCATAACAATCATATATGTAACCAGAACCAACTAGACCACCACCTAACATGTCATGCCATCCTCCACTCTTCATGACTCTACGACCGATGCGGATGGACAAAAGCATGCTCGTAACTGAGAGCATGACAATTCGAATTGATTTTACACCCTGCAGTGGAGTACTCCAGAACCCACACGGTATGAGACCATCACCCATATAACCCGTCAATTGTGAGTGATAATTCATGTACCAACCATTCACGTACCCACCCTGAATCTTTGTTCCCATGCCCGATGCATGTAGCGGCCACCTAGACCCCATGCGTACGACATCTTACCGGTGGATCTCAAGTGCCTCTATAAGCCCTTGCTCACACCCTGGGTGCATAAGTCAAATGGACATGATGACTTATGGTACTTGCCTTACCCATCCCATATTCAGGTATGTGGTGAGCACGGAAAAGTGCTAAACCCAACGACACCGATGGATGACACTTAAATGATGCAAGCGGTCTATGGCATCCGGACGCTTCTCCTGACCTACCCTTAGCACCGTCCACATCTCGCCTCATTCTCACATCTCATCCAACTCGACATCATAATTATAATTATGAACAATAGTAACTAAGCCCTAAGATCACGAACAAAGGCCGCACCGTCTCTCGACTTCTACCGAGGATCTAAGCATTTCTAAGAATTTCGATTAACCATTGTAGTTCGACATCAACAATATCATCCTCGGTTACAATGAATAAGGATCATCAACAGATCAAGATAGAGGTTATGCAACAATATAGGTTCTACCCACATAGTCCGACATTGACTCGCTAAACATGCAAACATACATAAAGCATAACTTATCAATTGAGACTCCATTCAATTTGAACAAAGGATGCAATATGCTTAGTTGCTTGTTGTGGTGCTCAGTTTGATCACAAGCAAGGGAAACAACTTTGGGATCACCCTCGATCACGCCTGCGTCACCCTCTGGTCCTTCGTTCACTAAAGAAGAACGTGTGCAATGTGATAAACATGAATGAGGTGTTAAGATGTATGCTACAAGATGCATAATGAATGAGGATGCATAACAACAAGTTAAGAATACAATGACACACAAACGAACAAAGAAGTTTTGCAATCTGGGTAATATCGGAACTTCCGACTAAATGTTGGAACTTTCGTCTAGAATCAGAACTTCCTACTTGGAAGTCGGAACTTCCGATCAATCGGACTTTCCGATCCTTTGAAATTTTGGACACTCGGTTAGAAAAATGTTTAATCGAAAGTTTCAGTACTAAGGTCGGAACTTCCGGTGTTGGCTGGAACATCCGGCACTCTCAAAAAATGGGCTCTTGGGTTGCAACTCTATTCAGTCAGAATTTCCGTTCCCAAGGTCGGAACTTCTGATTGGGTCAAAAACTCCGGCTCAGATGAGGCTTTTGGGTTGGGTTAACTCGAGTTAAAATCAGAACTTCCGATATGAAAATTGGAACTTCTGATACCTTCCAGAATGCAAAGTTTTGTGAATAACTTAGGTCGTTTCGATTTGCATGTTGAATCCGAACCCACATAACATGCATTGGTACTAACACATGGGTTCTAAATCTAATTTACTCACTCTAAAAGAACAAACACTAGCTATTCTCATCAAAACTTTTCTTCTAGCTCTCTTGCCTCAAGAACGCATGGTTGCTTCTCCCTTCTTGGATTTGCAGCTACCAACTCAGAATCCAACCCAACAAAACATGCATGTGTATGTGGGGACCATCGGTGAAGGGACAATATCGGAGGGAAAAGCTTGAGAAGATGAAGAAGGCCTGCTGAAATTTCAGAAAAACAAGGTGTGATGAAATTCATTTACCACTCCCTCAAATCTTCATGCATGTGAGAACGAATTGGATGAAAGGGAAGCTAGAGAGGTGGGGAAAGCAGTGGTATAACATGCATACGTTGAATCCAAGTGCTTGAGGGAGATTTTGAGGGAAGAAATGAGTGAGCTTGAGAGAGAAGAGGAGGGAGCAGCTGCTGTCTTTCTCCTTGGCTGGTTGAGAGAGCAAGAGAGAGTGAGAGTGAGAGGCATGGGGAGAGGGAGAAGGGAGTGGGGCTGCTGGAGCTGAGAGAAAAGGAGGTGGTGGGCCGGCCAGGTGGGGCCCACAAGCTAGAGAACAAGCAATTTTTAGCTACAAAAGTTTTACTTTCTCTCCCTATTTAAATATCGCAAAAAGAAGTTCTAGTGCTCCAAAAATTCTACCAATTCTTGGTGCCGCGTTTACAAAATGAGGTTGAACCAATTTAAAAGGATTCACTCACGATGTATAAGTGGAGGTTAAACTAATGTAAAAATCTAATGTTGAGTATTTGTTTTAACTCAAAGAATTTGCTTAACAACCATTAGAAAAACAAGCACTCAACAATGCTTAATAATTAAACATGATGCTTATGATGCTAAAAACATGTTTATGATTGAAGACATGATTAAGGAATTGGGATGTGACAAGGATGTTCAAGAAACTCCCCCCATCGGTAAGCACTTAGGAAATCCTATAGTTGTTGATTGTAGGATCAAATACTATTGGGAAGCGACCTGGCCATACGAATTTCTCTAGGTAGTCATGCTGACCAAAGGAGGTCTTGACGTTCAACCATTTTATGGCCTAACGACCCTTGGGAATAGTAGCTAAGACTTCTTGGGCCATCGTCTTGTACTACCACTTGGACTTATAGGACGTGGAGCCACTGAATGTGGTCGACGGTCCTCTCTTCTAGCTGGTAAGACATTGTTTCTAAGTCAACATTGCTGTTGCTGGAGATGGAGTCCCTACTCTGGGCCGTGACTTGTGTTTTCTTCCCCTTGGCCTTGTGGATCTCTGCCTGGACCAGTTTCTTCTAGAGACATCATTGGTGGAGACTGTGGTTGTCGGTATGGTGAAGGTCGCACCAGGGTTTGCTATCATATTCACCTGTGCCTAGTGTGTAGCTCTTGCCCCAGGATGAGTTGGAGCACTTGTCATGCTAGGTGTTGGGCATATCTGCAAAAACTTTGTCAGCTTTGGTTTTCTTGCCCTTACATCTCCTGGAGTTCTTCTTGAGCTTGCTTTCCGCTGTGTCATTTTTGAGTCTGGCATGAGGGCATTTGATGCCTTGATCCCTCTCATTGATGAACAAGAGCACCTCTTCGGCCTTGGCTACCTTATCGACAATTTCCATGAGTTCCTTGACCGTCTCGAGCTCCTTTCTGGCAATGTCTTCTAACCTCTCGAGTGAACTCCTGGATGACATCATAGTCATTGATCTTGGGGATGTTGTTCTGGATATTGCTGAAGCGATTCACAATCTCGTGCAAGGTTTCCTTCTGCGTCTGCTCACAATGGAGGAGATCATTTTTGTGTCGGGGTGAACGCATGTACCCTAGAAGTTGGCTCGGAATAGATCGTAGAGCTACTACTACGAGTAGATTGTCCCTGTCATTAGGTTGGTCAGCCAGGTCCTAGCTGTCCCTTCAAGGGTAGTGGGGAGATAATTTGCCATTACCTTCTTGTCTCCACTAGGTGCTTGGATTGACGCGGGGTATATTTGGATGAACTCGATGAGATTCGTACTCCCGTTATACTTCTCAATCGACCCAAGCCAGAACTGAGAGTTCACCCTCCACAATTTCAGAGAAGACTTGGCACCAGTTGAAGGCACCTTGCTCGGTCCGGTTATCCATGGGTGCTCTACCCACGAGGGTCAGGGATCTAGCCTGGCTTCTACTCGAGTTGCATCAGGACCTCCTTTGACTAGACCGTTGAGGCGCAGTTAATTCCTCCTCAGGGGTCTTTGAGCATCGTCGCTGATTAATGACCTCGTGTAGATCATTGATGGGGTGATCTCTATGCAGTGTGGTCCTACGATGGCTAGGAGCTTGGTTATCTTCCTGAGCCATCTTGTTCCAAGGATTGCACCTCTCTGAATCTGAGTGTTCATGAGAGGGCTCAAGGCAAGACTTCCCCGATTAGAGCTAATTCCAGTGATGGCTTGATGGGAGTTCACAGCCTAGATGGTAGCCTCCTTTGCCATGCTGGTCATTGAATTGATCTAGTCCTTATCGACAGGGGTCGTTAGATCTGCAGTAGGGGCGCATGAGTGCCTCCTGTAGAAGGAGGAGCCTCTGTGCCGCTGTGGATCTGTAGCACTGACCCCCTATTGATTATCAGGAGATGTTAAATCCCGTGCTCTATTAGGGTTTGGGATCTGAGGAGGTGTTACCAGTGGAGGCTGGTCGTTGCCATTCGCTGCCGGAGCGATGGAGGTCTGTGTGTCTACAGGATCATCCTCACGATCGACTAGACTGGTGTCCCCATCTCCGATAACAAAGACTTCTCGAGGGTAACCTCTACTAGAAGAGGAGTCTAGATCCATTATGGATCTATCATTAGAGGAATGCTCCAGATAGGAATCTTGACAATCCATGTTGTCAAAAATAGTAGGGGAGGATCCCGACTTGTGGTGAATATCTCTCTCACGGTCGTCTTGGCAGCCGAGTGGTTTGAACTCGATGCCACAGTCCTTGGCGCACTGATCCATAAAATGACTTACCTCATCACTGGAGTCATCGCTAGTTAGGTCATCATCGAGATCCACCGGATCGATTATCTGCTCGCTTTTGGTCAAGGGGGTGAAGTTATCTTAGAACCCCTCATTCGAGAAGCCAATCCTCAGTGCAGGTTTGGGTGAAGCTGACGAAATGTCATGTGCAGAAGTTTCAATGTCTTGTGTCATGATCCTCACGGATGTCTCCAGCTTTCAACCATTGGTGAACCACCAATCTTACGAATTTGTATGAAGGATGGTGGATGCTTCTAGTAGACAAATCACACAGTACACACACAATCTTATATATGTTCAGGCCTCCCTCAGGATAATAGTCATACATCCTGTTTACAAGGGGGTGCGTGGCTAATCTAGATCGATCTAAACTTAGTCAGAGAGCTCTTTTGTATATAGTCGGGGCGAGTAGCTAATACATATCTAAATTGCGGAGGGCTCAAAGGTGCATACGACATGTAGGTGGCTAGGCTAGATAGATCTAAACCTAGTCAGAGGCCTCAAAGGTGCACACGACATGTAAGTGGCTAGCCTAGATAGATCTAAATCTAGTCAAAGGACACCTTTATATGTAGTCACATTATATTTTATCTAATTATATATTACAATTGTATATAATCGAGGTGATGCAAGATATACCAACTTCAAACCTTCATTATCTAATTAAATAAATATCTTACACTACTACAGAATATACTATCAATAGCGGTTCAAAATCGCCATCAATAACGGGTTTTGCACCGCCACTGATTACTCGACACTGATAGCCAGTGACTATCAGTGTCAGTTCTAGAACCGACAATGAAAATTTCCATCACTGCTGGTTCATAGATCCAACCGGCAGTACAGCCACGCGCGTGAGCTCAGCCACCCCTGCCACGTGAGCTCTGCCACCGCCGATGGTACAGCAGCTGCCGCGCTTGCCCGTAACCGCTCAGCCGCATACCCGCGTAGACTCAGTGCTGGTTCTTAGCGGCTCCATTATAGTTTGGGTATGAGAGTTTAAGAACCGATAGTGATACATTTGTATTAACGATTTTTGCACAACTGGCAAGGATAATCATCATTTATGACTGGTTCTGTAATAGTGTTAGTGTTTGGTTAGTGAGTATCTCCTTAAATATCAAATATAAAAACACCATCTACCCGATCAAATGTATAATAGTGTTAGTGTTTGAGTTACGAATTATAGTCTTTTGATGGGTGATACCCTTTTTGTAGCGAAATTTATCACCTAAAGAAAAGTCAGCTAGCTGCATCCAATATAATCTATGATTCGCTTAATTAATATATATACATATATATATATATATATATATATATATATATATATATATAACACTAATATATGATTACCTATAATCATGCTCAAACTTCCAGAAGCACACGTCACCCTCAAATCAGCATCCTTCCAACTCTCATCATATCGGCCAAACTTGAAATCAGAGTTGTTCTTACTTTTGGACAACCGGTTTTCTTCTAGATAGTTCATTGAACAAAAATACAATTCCTGGAGCCCTGTTCAATGGATAAGAGTCCAGGAGAGAGAGGGCACCCCCATGCATATTTCTATCGACCGGGCAGGGCATATGAGGTAGCCTGAGAATGATTCCTTTGACATTGAACAACGCGTGTGTCCAGCTCGTAAAATTATTGGGCACTATGCTTGACGCAAGATAAATAATAACTCCCACACGTAAGTGCGTAGGGCATGCGTGAATTTATATATTATCACAACACACTGTCATGTATATTTCAGTATTTCCTTGTACTTTTAGGGAAACATTCTCGATTTTTCAGAACTGTCCTGCTCTTTGTGCTGGTTGGATGTTGCTGTCAATGTTGATAAGTAAAAGATTTGTGGCAATGTTCAGATACTACCACTCCTCCGGTCTCATTCTATTAGGACAGACAAAAACATCCTGATTCACTTATCACAGCGCCAAGTGCCCACAGCGTCGAAAGAAACCTCTCCTCACGTCATACAGTCTTAGCGTCTATCTCAACTCTCTCCATGAACCTGACAATATTAAAATATCAACCACCCTAGCATTGGGTCAATTTTATTTTGATGATTAATCGCTATATGAAAAATAGATATGGGTGACGGGTGATAACATTAATAGGTGACATACCCGTCATCCCGAACGCGTCACTGATGACTAGTCATTGGTGACGGTTCCGTACCCATCACCAATGATGAACAAAAGTGATGGGTATTAATTGTCATCCGTCACTTATGACCATCTCTCATGTGCTGAGAAGAAAATTATAGGTGACATTTGAGCTCTTCACCCCTCACTTATATATATAATAAGTGACGGGTAACAAGATTACCTGTCACCTATGTATTAGTTATAGGTGACGGTTGAATTATATACCCGTCACTTATATTCTTTATAAGTGACAGGTAGATATGTTACCGTCACTTATAAAGAACATAAGTATCGGGTAGATATTTTACCCGTCACTTATGTTTCTCTTGCTCGGTAGGAATGAGCTGTTTCCTGGTTGCATTCTGGAACGTAGCTAGGATTTGGCAGCCGTCTTCTCCCTGCAAACAATAGCAACGCATCCAAATACATATCGACAATCACAATTGTAGGAGTACTCTCTTCATCACGGAATTGTAAATATTACAAATTTCATATGTATTCATTATAGAATCATAAATATTACAAAGTTTCGATCAACTCATAATTACTTAATACTTCACAACTTAAGGCTTCTGTAGTGGAACTCGCCCTGTGCGTTGATAACGTCAGACACCATGAACTCAGCGATTCGTCGTAGAATATCCGGGAGTGCACCGGCGTCGAGAAACATATACTTGTATTGCTGCATAATTTAACGTGTAACCAGTGTCATGTTACCATGGAATTAAACTAATTACCGAAATTAGTTATGAATAATCTTGTATTGAACTTACATTGGGGGATTTGATATTTTTTGCTTGGAGCGTGAGGAGCATATTCCACGCAACATAGAATCCACAGGTGTTGCCCGGTGGTTGGTGGTGGCACTCCTGAAAAGGAACTTTACTATTAGATGAAAAGAGAAAAAAAATAGCAACAGAGAATATTTGGTATTTTGTTTGGTAGCACTTACCGCGTACCCGGTCTTGTGTATCAGCCTACGACCGGCTTCCGCGTCGTAGTTAGGTTGTGCTCAAACGTACTTGTCGAAAACCCTGGCCCCTTGCAACCTCGATGTGATATCCGCCAAGCCTGATTACAAGGCTGAAAGACGTGGGCCCTTCTAACAGGTCGATTGTATCCCGCTCAGTCTCGGAAGAAGCTACTTGTTGCTCGACCTTCCTGGAGGCGCAGCTACTCTTCCTTGCAGCTCCAGGGCTAAAATCCTGTGGCATGAAAATCTCTATTCCCTTTGCTGCAAGCTGCCCCATGATGCTTGAGTAAACTTTTTAGGTGATGTTCCGTGTCAATGCATCCACATCCACTGCATCCAGCCTCTTCCTCTTCTTATACATCCTGATGTCTTTGAGAAAGCTGTATTTCCAGCCCTAGGAACTTGATACACCTCGCACTCGACCTTAGTGCTCCGGGTTTCGTAGCACCACTGTGAGAACATCACTTTCCCTAATCCCGGTGAAAGAACCTTGGCTGGCTTCGGCTGCCTTTTCTTTAACTTTTTCTGTGACTGCCTAGGTTTCGCTGTTTCTGAATGTGATTTCCCCGCTATCGGACAGCTCACCCCTTGCACGCAAATATGACTGCAATCGTCCCGGGAATTGATTCCAAGGATTCTCGCGGCCTTCTCTAGCTAATTTCTCATCCTTTGCCTGCTATTTCACCCTTTTCCCAGCGTAACCTGCTACGCCGGTCCTGTGGTCATGCTTGTTCTTAGCCCGAAGCTGCTTCTTCTTCTCACTCTCCGTCTTGAACTGCTCTGAGCTCTTCATCTGCACAAAAGCATCACAATCTTTCGGTTTCAGGTGTTTATAGCTCTGGTAGGGTGCCACCCCTTTTGCTAAGTAACAATTCGCAAGCTTGCTCTTAAAGCTTCGGTGAAGTTTCGCGATCGCTTTCATTGCTGCATTGACCGCGTCATTCTTTTGACGCTCACTCATGTTTCTAGGGTACTCCAGATACTCCATGACGATATTATTGAACAAGTCCCTCTTTGCTTCGTCACTGAGGTCATTGAACTTAGTCGTTATTGGCACCCTCTTCCGAGCAATGAGCCCTGCGACCCTCCGAAATCTTTTCAGGGCCTTTTCATCCATAGGCAGCCCATCAGCATCGATTCCTGTGACGGTAACCTTGTATGTCGGCCACTGTGTTTGTGTCCTTGGCTTTCGGATGCGTGCAACACTACCAGCTGTCTGGCTTGGAGACTGCGTTGCCGCCATCTAGAGAAAAAAAACGGGAGTTGACATAAACAAAGAATATTCGTCCATTCAACAAGTATAAAATGTATTGGCTCGCTCGTATCAATACCTCTTCGATGGGATTGTATTCTTCGTCACTTGCCCGACGTCAGCTCTCCCGATTCGGTGATGGGTCCAGGCTCGGGCTGTGATACTGGCTTTCGCTGCTGCCGGAGGAGGACGTCGGGTGCGGGCTTAGGCTCTTATCCGCCCCATGTTGTGTCGGGGCGGCCTCTATTGCTAGCATCCTATGTGCTTTTGGTTTTTTAGGGTGACAGTCCTCTTCTTCCCCATGGTTTCTTAGAGGAAAGAAAAGGAATCAAGGTTAACGATTATGATCCAAATTTCACCATTGGCTCCAACTAATACCTAACGAACCTTATCACACAACTAACACATATAAGTAACCGAAAAGTAACACTAATAGCAGATATACCAAAAGTCCACCAATATCCCATTTCTTAAGTCACGAAAGCATGTATAGGCTTTTTTTTGGGCAAGGAACATTGAGGATCAAATAACATACACTAAAATGCCATTGCTGATCCGATCTAGAATTGGAGAAGGCATTAAATTTTAATTTTGAAACAAACCATAACAATTTTTGAACTAGTGTCAAAACATTTTCATCTCTGCAAAAGGTGAGCCTAGCAAAATAGTGCATTGTGAAAAGAATCAAACCCCCTGGCTGATGAACAAGGGAAGTAATAGAGGATAACCAAGATACAAACCCACCATATATCTTTAGTGGATCAAATTGCAAGAAGGAAACAAAAGGAACCTTTAACCAACTTCAAGATATACCAAAAAGCAATTCGAAGATGTTCTTCGGTGGATTAGAGCTACTCTCTAACACTAAGATGGAGCACACCTCTCATTGAAAGATCGTGTTATGAATCATCAAATGTATATATATATTTATTTACATACACTAGCTGTAATTTGTAAAAATGGTCAGTTATAACATGTCAGTTGGGTTTTCTCTATTGGACAATACCATTCATGCAAGAAATGCTTTAACCCTTCATTATCTCATGAAATAACAATATGATTCTCTAAGGGAGAAGGAGAAGGGGGAATTGATGCGTGAAGTACAATAACAACATACCAAGATTATCGACCTCTACCCATGTTTTTTTCCCAATTACAAGGTAACATACATACAATACCGCTAAGTATGTACACCATACTCATATATCTATGAATAAATTCCTATCACATGTCTAAAAATAATAACCTATACGTAAATATATAATTGATACTGTTCAATATACTCACTGATATGGGATTAGACCGATGTTTAATTCAGATATCTCTCAAATTTAAATATTGCCTTCTGTTAACAATAAAATGTGTAATTATCAAATAGATATTTTGGAGGAAGCTAAAGAATTGAAGTTCATCTATATTTAGTTACAAAGGTCGTTTAAGCTGGATAAATAAAAAATGTAAAAGCCATTTCGAGTTTGTGATGTAAGCCTAGGCCTCGGTAGTCATAAAAGCCTAGGCCTCCTAATGGAAGGGGCTTCTCCCACATACCCACCGACAAGATATAGCCTACTAAAGAAAGAAAAAAACATGTATAAGCCAAGCGGTATATAGGACTGACTGACTAACACGAGTCTACAAGTAGAAGCACATAATTCCAATTTTGATAACCACATTTACATTTGGATAAGATTTTTATTATTTAATCAACACATCAAGAAGATGATCCCTAGTTATTTGCAAGAACAACAGGGATCAAATCTCCGATTAGTGAATAGATACAACTAAAACAACTCAAGCAAGAAAGGAAATGCATTGGAATACCCACAGGGGGCGACGACGACGGGGTCGGGGGGCGACAGTGCGTGACGACGGCGACAGGACGACGGCGCGATGGCGCGTAGCAATGGTGACGGGGTCGGGGGGCGATGGCGCGTGGCGACGGCGCGTGGCGACGGTGATGGGTCGATGGCGGCGGGTGGACAGCGACGGCTCGTGGCAGCAGGTGGAGGACAATGGCGACGGCGAACCCTAGCTTTGCGCAGGCAAAAAGATTTAGGCAAAACGAGACTGCGCGCGCGGAGACTAGCTAGGGTTATATACTTAAAAAAACACATAAGTGACGAGTGATAATATTGCCGGTCACCTTTTACAGCCATAGGTGACAGGTGATAATATTACCCGTCACCTATAATTATAACCCGTCACTTATTGTAAGTAAAAGGTGATGGGTTATAATATTACCCGTCACCTTTTACTTCTACTCGGCCTGTACATGTAAGTGATATGTGACGGGTTATAAATTTCAACCATCACTTATTGTAAGTAAAAGGTAGCGGGTTATTAATATCACCTATCACCTTTTACTTCGACTCGGCCTGTACATACAAGTAATAGGTGACGGTTTATAAATATCACCCGTCACTTATTTACTGTAAAAGGTGATGGGTTATTAATATAACCCGTCACCTATTGGAAGTAAAAATTCAAATTTTACATTAATACTAAAAATTCAAATTTGACATTAATATTACAAATTCAAATAACTTTGAAACTTAAAATTCAATTTTGACATTAACATTAACAATTCAAATAACTTAAAAGTCAAATTTGCCATTAATATTACAAATTTGACATTAATATTACAAATATATCATTAATATTACAAATTTCACACTGAAATTCAAATTCGTTGTTTTCGTGCTTTCTTGACATGGATCCCTTCGTTACAGTCAGGGCGGGTGTATGGAGTTTCCTCGATCGGTGAAAGGTGTGGCACGACTACAGTAGCAAAAGGGGGGATTTCATCGAATTGATTGAACTCCTCCTCATCAACGACGTTTCCAACTCCGACGATGCGTCTTTTCCCAGCGAGAACCACATGGCATTTCTTCTTTATTGTGTCAGTCACATAAAAGACTTAGCGAACATCTTTAGCGAGTACGAAGGGTCCAGACTTGTATCTGACATGTGTGAGATCAATGGTAGTCAACCCATACATGTCATTAGTGACGCCCTTTGCCCCACGTACCCAACGGCACCGAAACAGGGCTACCTTGAATCCCAAGTAGTTCAGCTCCCAGATCTCCTCTATTTGACTGTAGTGTGTGCCCCTCTGTATGTCGTTGTCATAAGCTTCTATACCGACACAACTGTTCTGGTATATGCTCTTCTCATCTTGGGCAACCGTGTAAAATGTGTATCCGTTTATATTGTACCCTTGACATGTCATAATTGAGTATATAGGGTCCGATGCCAGTTTTTTTATCAGAGCACTTGTAGGAGTACTCGATTGTCTGATTCGATCTTGGAACCAAGTCGTAAACCTTCGCATATGTTGCCTCACAACCCAAGCTTTAGTCTGCCCTGGATTCTCTTCAAGCAGCATCTGCTTGTGCTCATCGACATATCGGCACACTTCGCTCATTTTATGCAGCACGAGGAATGAGCTTGGTCATAAGCCTTCGAATCAGGAGTTATTGCCATCTTCCCCAGAACTCCCACACATGCGAGCCTCCCCTCATGGCGAGACTTAGGCACTCCAATTGGGTTATTTGGGTCAATGTAATTAACAGACCACTCCAATGCCTCCTCTGTCACGTAACCCTCCACGATGCATTCCTCAGGAAAGGCTCGATTCCTTATGTATGACATGAGAATGCCCATATATCTCTCATCTGGAAACATGTGATGCAAGAACACGGGGCCAAGGTAGTGTATCTCCTTCACGAGGTGAACAGTGAGATGTACCATGATATCGAAAAATGATGGTTACAAATAAAAGGCAGCGAGCTTCGATAAAAGTCGGGGGCTAAGAGTGCCTTCCCCCGCACCGAAGGAAAAAACAAACCTTCGCTCAAACGAAGTATCGCCAAGCCAAATAAAAGGCAGCGAGCTTCGATAAAAGTCGGGGGCTAAGAGTGCCTGCCCCCGCACCGAAGGAAAAAACAAACCTTCGCTCAAATGAAGTATCGCCAAGCCAAATGAAAGGCAGTGAGCTTCGCCAAAAGTAGGGGGCTAAGAGAGCCTGCCCCCGCACCGAAGGAAAAAATAAACCTTCGCTCAAACGAAGTATCGCCAAGCCAAATGAAAGGCTGCGAGCTTCGCCAAAAGTCGGGGGCTAAGAGAGCCTACCCCCGCACCGAAGGAAAAAACAAACCTTCGCTCAAACGAAGTATCGTCAAGGTGATAGATGGAAAGCGAACTTCGACGGAACTCGGGGGCTGAGAGTGCTCACCCCCGCACTGAAGGAATAAACAAACCTTCGACGAAATTTTCCTAATCCAACCAAAAGACATAGCACTTTGTCAAGTACAGGGGGCTAAAACTGCATACATAAATATCCACAGTGAAAACAAGTAGAAGCCAGAAAACTTTGAAAACTAAGAATCAGACATCGATCCACCCAAAATAGGCCGAACTTACCTGCGAGTAAAAGTTGGGGGGGGGGGGGACGGCGCTTCGCACGAGTAACACTAATTAAGATAAGATTACCAACCCAATGGAATCGCAGGAAACTGCGGCGAAAATCGGGGGATGGTTTTCGTCAAGAAAGTCAACCCGGAGAATTCAACTTATGACCCGGGAGAATTGAGCAGGAAAAAACATACTCCGCGCGACATGCGAAGAGAGTGTAAAAAAAAAAACAGCAAGTCACAACACAAACCAAGTTTATTCCGCATCTAAATCAACCTCTGGATCAACAAAATCCTTATACAAGCGACTAAAATAAAATTGATACTCGATGCCTTCGCTGGCATGGAAACGCGATGATGGGGCCGAAGTGGCCCCAACTTGATTACAACACGTTGGCATGGAAGATCTGTTGTTACTACCACTTCGCCTAGCTACTTGCAAAGAGGGACCACGCCGATAACACAATTGGGGTCTCCGGGAAAATGGCTCGTCGTCTTGCGGTTCAATTTTCGGTTCAATGAGCACCGATGCACCATCAGTGTCCCCTCTCGCCGCGCGGCGAAGATTTTGTTCAGCTCGCCGATTAACTATCGTCAAAGGACAAACAGATTTCCAAAACGCCTTCGTCCTAGCATTCATATCGTCGTACGATCTACACTTCGCGTGCCAATAATGTTCCAAGTCGATATCAGCATGGCGACGGTGAAACGATTCCCAGCAGGACCAGGAGACATAAAAATTATCCCTCATCATAGTCAAAGGAATAGCTTCTTCGGCTACCTGCGCAGTGTCCGAAGTAAGGATCTACGCAGGGAGCGCAAAAAGGTCAATATCACTTTGACATTAATACATAATGTATTACACAGCCACTGTATCGCATTTTAAATGATAAAACCAAAATATGACAACGACCCTTCGCGCCAATTCATCCCACCTTCCCAGTATCTTCGGCCGCCATATTAGTCGGTTTCGACGAAGTGTCCTCCCTCACCTTAGCCTATAAATTTCAACAATAAACAAATTATTGCCACATAATAACTTTCATCACCTTCGACAAGAAAAAAAACGCAAGTTTGGAATCTGTACCCTTTGACGATTCACTTCGGCCTCTCGAAGAGCTAGCTCGTGTATACTTACACCAATAATTAGTGGTGAATGAACAGGCGGTGCTCTTCGACGACTTGGTAACAGACAAAGTTGACAGATCCGAAGGATACTAGAAGGAGGGTCGTTGAAGGGCAGTATGATGGTTGCAACCCGTCATCTCCATAGACTGCACGAGACTGCAGAAATTGCCGTATAGCTGAGCGGCTGGAAGTACGCTACTGCTGGTCTCGTGGATCCAACCAATAAGTCCACCCAGTCCAACGAGTTCAACTGATGGAGGAGTTGCCGAGGCACCTATACCTTCAAATGTATGGCTGATTGCTTCGCAGGCGGCTACCGCCTTCGGCTCAAGCTCCCCAATGATGTTAAGCGCATCTTCGTTATAAGCCTTCGCTTCGCTCAGTTCAATCTGCAACCGCTCCGCTCTTTCTCTCTCCGATGTGCACTCTGATTGCAACTCGCAAACTTGCGCTTCGGAGGATTGCAAATTCTGATGGAGACAATTTACTTCGCTGTCAGCAATGTCCTTCGCCGCACGTAGGGCTTCAAGCTCCGCTTTGAGCTTCTCTGATCGCAATTCTGCATCCTTCGCCCGCTGTGACAACTCGCGCTTCTGACTCTCGGCTTTCTCCGCCCGTTTTTGTAGTAGTTCAATCTGGCCCTCAGCGCTTCGGGCGCGGGCTTCGGACTTTTCTGCTTGTTTGCGCTGAGCTCAGGAGGGAAGTAAAACCTGAAATTTCAACTGACAACTTAGTAAATATACAATATACCTTCGCGATTGCCACATCAGAAGCATCAATCAATTCGCTCGAAGACTTCTGACCAAGCGGGATCTCGACCTCAGGGAGAACGAAGGAACCAAAAATCCTCTTCGCATCGTTTACCTCCCCGGCACTCGACTCAAAAGAGGCGGGCCGCAAAGCCTCGGGAGCAAGGGCCTTTGCGTCAAGCAGCCCGCAAGACCCATAAGGCCTTTCCCTCTTCGTCGCGGCGCACTTGGCGTAGAATCTTCGCTTTCGGAAGATGAGGTCGACGACGAGGAAGGCGACGAATGCCCTGCCACCTCTACATCATCGCCACCCTCATCAACAGGCTCCTCTGGGGCACCGGGCTCCGATGCCGCGCCCGCCCCCGTCAACTCCTCGTCGTCGCTCAGGATTAATGTCGGAAGATTGACGCGTGTGCAAAACGTAGATTTTGGCACTTGGCCCTCTTGCACTCCTTCGGAACTCTCCCAACGGGTCAGGCCGCATGAGGCAGCGGAGCCCTCCGGTGACGTTTCCGCGTGAGGCTCCGGCGCAGCTTTGCGCAGTGCGACAGCTTTCTTGGTACGCCTAGTTTTTGGCGATCATTCTGAAGCCTTTCTTTTCACTGGAGGGCAAGCGATAGGCTCTTCGCTTACTTCCACTGGTGGGGAACCTCCCACATTGCTCTGTAGAACAGCCAAAATCTTCGGTCGCTCATCGTAAGACAATCTACGGTACTCAAAGATCCTGTTTAACCTATGGTTGAGACCCTGGTCTGCGCAGAGCTGCGCTTCGCCAGGGGTAACCTTCCCAACCAACATCACAGCCTTCACCTCAACTTCGGCCACTGACAAATCTACAAACAAAGTTACCATTAAAACAACTGTTAAGCAACAAGATTTAAATCAAGATATAGTGCACGTCCAAGAGGGTACCTGCGAAGCCCTCTACAGCAGGCTGAGGACAGCAGAGCCCCTCATGCCCTTTCTCTCCGAAGGTCAGTATACTCCAGCCACGGCTGAGGGGCCAGATCCCGACCGCTAGAAACTCTTCGACCAGGTCACGAGTTGACAGATGTTTCGCACACCGTGCGAAGGCTTCAAGCGTCGTTTCTTGCGATGCTTTCAACCGGACATCAGGGGCGCGATTTCCCTTTACTCCTTCGCACTTCGATACAAGATACTCTTCACTTTCAACTTTGTGGTAAAACCACCATTGGGTCCAGTCGTTCGGCCACTTGTTCCTGTATACGACCGCGGGAGTGGACAGGCCGGCGCGATATGCGAAATTAAGGCAACCATAGTGCGCTTCGCTCTGCACTCTGCGAACAAAAACGGGTTTTGGTTGATGGTGCAAGCGGTGCGCAGTGGAGAATGCCCTCACGGAAGCCTTAACTCCCTCAGATCGGGCAGCCTAAGCGAACAGACTCATTCTGACTATGGCATTGGGTGTCAACTGATGCAAGTACACTTCGAAGAGCTTCAACACCTTAATTACCATTTCGTCGCAGGGAAGTCGAAGGCCAGCCCTAAAGTAATGCACAAAAACAATGGCTTCATCATCAGCGGGTTCTGGGATCTCCTGCTTCCCGGGAAGCCGGACGTTAGATACGTCATCAATCAGCCCCTCCCTGATAAGGCCAGCTAAAACTTCGCTATCCACCTTGGACTGTCCAATCCAATATGTCTTCGGACGCGACGATCTGTATTTCGGCGCCATCGAGTTCAAGGGACCTCCAAGCGGCGCGAAGGGAACAGGAGGCTAAGTCTAGGCTGTCCGAAGGACTCAAACTTGCTTCATACGAGAGCAACGACTCTAAACAAAGGCAAGGTGAAATTTTTTTTTGACTGCTTCTGTATTTATAGGAGAAATCGAACGCGGTTAACACCACCAGCATCGGAAACTGAACCAACACCGGAAAACGCGCTCAGATAACTACCATGAACATTAAATGCAAATAGTTACCCCTAACGTTTCAACACCCAAAAAAATAAAAAATATAAAAATATAAAAATATATATATATTATAACAACAATAATATCAATAATAAAACCAAGCTTTGCATACAACTAACTTCGATAGGCCGAAGGGGGACGGCGCTTAGATACCTCAAAATTCTACAAGCTCGGCCTATCGAAGATAAACCTTGCCAGTAGGGGGCTACTGTTGGGGATCATCCCCTGCCGTCCCCGTACCCGAGGGCAACTGCGCAGTTGGTTGGAGTTGGAGTCGCTACGAAGCAACCGCTGTGTCGGCAGAATCATCCATAACTGGTCCGATGGATGCGAAGATTGGTCTGCCCCGACCACCGGGCGAAGCTACAGTTCGCACTCCAGGCCTTCGACAGGTGGTAGCGAAGACAGGGCCAGGCCTTCGCCTGATGGAGGCAAAGACAGGACCAGGCCTTTGCCTGGAGGTGATGACAACAGGGCCAGGCCTTCGCCTGGTGGTGGCGAAGACAAGATCAGGGCTTCGCTTGGAGATGGTAAAGGCAGCTCGTCGGAAGGCTGGACGGAGAGGGCTTCGACACCCTTCGGTTGAGAAATAGCTGGATAGTGGGCCCAACTGTCATGGGTACTGTTGTGATTATGGGACCATGCTTAATTGTACCATATTGCCCCTAGATATTCTGGGAATGTAGCAGGTTAGGGGGTAATAAGTGTAAACCGGGTCCGTGATTGCGGGGGTATGGGCTATAAATAGAGCCCCAGTGTAAACGTGAACAGGATTCCAAACTGTTCATTTTCCAGTACACGTCACATAAAGAGCCTTCGCCAGTTCTACCCCCGAAGGCCCATCTTGTCTGGGACCTCGATCCCAACACATAGAGTCTCAAAGTGTCCTCTTTCTAGCTCCTCCAGCGAGTCTGGATCGAGCACCTTTTGTTCAATTGCATTGAAGAAAAATCACAGGCTCAGGATAGCCTCGCGAACCTTTATTGGGAGGATGTTCCTAATTGCTACCGCAAGCAGTGACGTCATCATCACATGGTAATCATGGGATTTCATCATAGCAAAATTCATTTTTACCTCTTTCACCGAGACAAGTTTTGCGATGTTGGACGAGTAACTGGAGGAAACTTTCACACTATGCAAGAACTCGCATAATTCTTTTTTTCTCCTTCCTGGAGAGAGTGATAGCTACTAGGGGTAGGTGTTTTCCTTTGTCCGTATCTTGTGCATGGAGCTCTGGCCTTAAGCCCATTTCTTCAAGGTCATCTCATGTGTTCTCATGATCCTTTCTTTTTCCCTTCATTTGGAGCAATGTACCACTCAGACTCTCACAGATATTCTTCTTTACATGCATATTGTCGATAGAGTGACAAACATTTAATTTTTCCCAATACTCTAGCTCGAATAGTATTGATTTCTTGTTCCACATTCCTTACTGTTCATCATCCTTAGAGGATTAATTTCGCTTTCTAAGGACAACATTGATATTCTTAACCTGATTGTGGACATCTCTGCCGCTAAAATACCTCGGAGGTAACGCTTTCTCCCGTGTGCCATCGAACTGCTTGTCCATGTTTCAGTACGGGTGTTTCCTGGGAAGGAAATGTCGATGCCGCATGTACACTTTTTTCTTTGAATTGTTCAACCTCAAACTGCATGTGTCATCTAAGCAATGGGGGCAGGATTCACCTTTTCTTTTACTCTGATCTGAGAAGTTACGAAGTGTTGGCAGATCATTGATGGTGACAAACAACATGGCATGCAAGGTAAAGTACTCTTGCTTGTACTGATCCCAAACCTCGACGCCTTCCGACCAGAGTTTCTTAAGATCATCGGCTAAAGGCCTAAGTTACACATCTATATTGTTGCCAGGTTGTTTTAGTCCTGATATCAAGATCGACAACATAATGTATTTTTGCTTGTTACAAAGCCAGGGTGGAAGGTTGTAGATCGACAGTACAACAGGCCAGGTGCTATGTGAGGTACTCATGTTACCGAATGGATTCATGCCATCTGTGCTCATAGCAAACCTAATATTTCTCAATTATGGAATCAACGATTCGCCACTGAGCAGAATCTGCCGGGTGCCATATCATTGTGTCGTTCTTACGACCCTCATTATGCCAACGCATCAATTGGTCCTCCTTTCTATTGGCAAACAGACGCTTCAAACGGGGAATTACAGGAAAATACCACACCACCTTCCTAGGACCACCTTTACTTTTCTTGCCTTCGTCCCCGTCACCACCGTCATTTCTACACTTATATCGATGGGTTCCACACACAGGGCATTGATCCACCTCTGCATCCTCTCCATGAAACAAGATACAATCCTGCTTACATGCATGTATTTTTTCTATTTCCAGTCATAAAGGACAAATTATCTTCTTCGCGTCGTAGACGCTCTCGGGCACCAAGTTCCCCTCCAGTAGCATGCCCCTTAGCAAATCCAGCAATGCTTCAAAACTCTTGTCAGTCCAACGAAGGGTTGCCTTCAGCTGTAGAAGCTTTAGGTTCCCAAAGATCTACATGTACTTCTCCTTGGCATTTTGGAATCCAGCACAAATTCCTGGAATTTAGGAAACTCACTATTGTTATACTCGTCGTGCTGCTCAACATCCCGCACCATCTGGTCCACATTCTCCACAAAATCCTCGGGATCATTATCATTCAAACCTAATATGTCCTCATCCCTGAGATCATGATCCATTTTATCGGGTGTAAGTCCTTGATCCACACTATTGGCATGGAGGGCCCGATCCATCTCTCCCTAGTTATGGCCTTCTTCGCCATGTTTGTTCCAACAAGTATAATTCTCTTTAAATCCACTCATGACCAAGTGTGCATGGATATTGTCTAGTTTCGAGAACTTCTTTTTGTTCCTGTAGTCGCTACATGGACAATACATTGCCGTTATACCACGATCTTTCATATCCGCCAAGGCAGCACTCATGAAATGCTTCACCCCGCTCAGATACTCCGTACAAGTCCGGGTCTCAAGGTACATCCAACTTCTGTTCGTCATCTACAATTAATGTAAAAACATTCATTCTTCATTAATAACGACCTTAATTTTGTGGTTAAGCACGCGATTAAAATCTCCAAATACACTAGATCTGTGGCATCTCACGGTAGATCGGCCAAACCTAGTACCAAATCTAACATAAATACAACTCACTTGTACTAAGATTTTGGATAAAGATGCAAAACAACCGATTACAACTCAAAGCACAACAAATCTACCAAATAGGGATTAGAGGAGAAGGAAAGGGGGAGATACAAACCTTCAAAGACCTAGCACCAATTCAAACTTCAAATTAACAAAATATTAAAGAGTCTTGAGTGGAACCGAAGAAAATCGCCAGAACTATCGCGCGGTACTATTGACTACTATTCAGCCTGCACAGTGGCTGCCAGCTAGTTTTATATAACAGATGTAAGTAATAAGTGACGGGTGATATTATCACCCATCACTTATTACTACTCATAAGTGATGGGTCATATTATGACTCGTCACTTATTACTGGACCAAGGAGACCCGTCACTATGCCATGTCATAAGTGACGGGTTGTACCATGACCCGTCACTTATAACCAGGTTATAGGTGATGGTTTTAATCGTTACACCCGGTCCCAACCAAAGGCGACATAAGTGACGGGTACTGTGATAACCCGTCACTAAATTGTGTCTCCTTTGTCTGTTTTTCACATAGTGAATATCAATATAGCCAACAAAACTAACATATTTTACTAGTATGTAAGGTTGAGTCTTATTGATATGATGTGATGAACTTAGGATTTAAAACACCTCAAAGGGAACAACATCAAGGTCAAAAGAAGAGCTTCATAAAGATATAAGTCACTATTATTTGGACAAGTGATCAATCTGTAGAAAGGTTTATCTTCTTTTGCCATACTATGAAGAGGTTGTGTCGACGATTGGTGAACCATCGATCTTATGAATTTGTATGAAGGATAGGGGATTGTTCAAGTCAACATGATCTTATACAGGTTCAGGCCTCCCTTAGGATAATAGCCCTATGTCCTATTGCTCTTGTATTATACTCAGAGACTGTTTAAAAGGGAGTATAGCTAGCCTAGATATATCTAAACCTAATCAAAGGGCTCCCTTGTATGTAGTTAGGGAGAGTAGCTAATACAGATCTAAATTGCGGAAGGCTTGAAGGTGCAGAGCTTCTGTAGGCTTGAATGATGTAAATGGAGTTGTGTTGACTTCTACGGGTTTGTCCTCCGTAGGTCTCCTAGCTCCATATATATATGGGGTCGTAGTACAGTCTCTGGAGTCTTTCGTTCCTAGTCTTGGAGATAAACTTTTCTGTTTATGAGATATCCTGGGTATCTAGGGGCGGTTCCATGCATCTAGAGATTCCTTTCTTGGGGATAGAGATTTACCCCCAGAATAACTAAAGACCCTAGGGTGTCCGGATATAGTAGTTCTATACTACTCAACATCAGTTTGGGTTTAGTAGCTTGATCTAATGTCTTTATGTTAGGAAGAACCAATATATAATGGAAGAGAAGCCAAAGTACTGGGACTTGAGATGGATGGGATTGGACTAGTCCTATCTAAAAAATAAATCACTGTAACATACAATGCTGGAAAGATAAAAGGAAACAAAGTTTTCCAGAGTCACCGTACCATACGATGAGGTCACTGCATCATATGGGGTGTCAACATATCATATGGTGGGCACGTACCACGAGATAGAGAGTTTGTCAACCGGTGTCCCTTGAAGATCAAATCATTGTATCATATAGTGTGACAAGTCATTGTATCATACGATCGGTCACCATATCATACGGTAAGTACATTGAAGCCTCCAATGGATAAATTTCTGACCGTTGGAAAAGTAGTCACCATATCATTCGGTAACGACACTGTAATATATTGTGGGGGTCACCTTATCACATATTCATTGAAGTTTCTAGGAAGGTTCCTTGAACATCTAGTTTTTTGGAGTTGACCCTATATATACGCCACCACCTGCCTATTTGAAGTCTACTGGAGCTATAGGGAGGGTTGCCACACAAATTTGACACCTCTTTCGCCAAAGTGGAGGTATTGAATATCAAGGCAATTAGCATAATATCAAGAACTTGATTAGTGCTAGTTTAGGCATATTATCCATCTAGCAAGGTGAATAGCCTAGAATTGGATCAAGTTGGTGATCCACACTTGATACTCTTGGTATTTACATACACCTAGATGGCTTGGTGGCAGTGAGTCTTGCAAGACTATAACACAATAAAATCCAAACTGGCTTAGGCCTACCCGCGCACCAGGTAAACCATGCACTCACACCAACACATTTGCGATTTCTTCCTCACTTCGCATAAAATGATTAACCCAGGGTTGGTAGCAAGGAGTATATAGTAGCCTTGTATGTTGGTGTAGCTCACCGTACACTAGTAATGTTGGGCTAAACTCCCAACCTCACATCTGCACATGCACATGAGCCACTATGGGCCCATTTTGAATTGGGCTGGGATGTCACAAAGGCGCTCAAGCATTATGAGACGGAGGAGTAGCCTATGTGTCACGACCCAAATTCTTAATCATGCAATTAATCATAATCATGCTTTTGAAGCATTATGTTTAATTTTTGCGTAATTATAATTCGGAATGCTAATGCATTCGTATGAAATCATTTGGATGAGAGAAAGAAATACGGGAGAGAAAAGAATTGATTTCGTAGCAAAAATGGACACCTTTCACTTACATGTGGACCCCACATGTGGCCCCACCCTCCAACTACTTAAATAGGCAGCCCACCTTCTCTCTCTCTCTCTCTCTCTCTCTCTCTCTCTCTCTCTCTCTCTCTCTCGCTCGCTCCAACCTATAACACCCAAAAATTCAATTTTTGCAATAATTTAAAATTTTGCTAGAAATTTAATCAGGTGTTGCAACTTAGTTCAATAGGAAATTAATTTCCAAATTTAACTTGGCCTAGGATAAATGTTTGAATGCATTCATGCCGTTGTAGATGCAATAAGGTTTTATTGGGTAGAAAAAGTTTGCAAAATTTTGCTAGGATTCGCCGCTTTAAAACCTCTTTTGAAAATGTGTTGAAACTCAATTGGAAAAGGCTTTGAAAATCAAGAAAATGCTTTTGGGCCGAATTCTTTTTCCCGGCCCAGCTCACCCCCTTCCCCTCCCTTGTGTTCCCCACCCGCATGGGCCAGCTATCTTCCTCTACCGCGGCCCAAGCCAGCTAAGCGGGCCCTCCCTCTCTCTCTCTCACCGCCCCGTGGGCCCCGCTCAGCCCGAGCCAGCTCCTCGTCGAGCCGATCCCCCTCCCCCACCTTGTCTGACTGCCAGGTGGGCCCCTTTAGCCGAGCCGGCTGCGCCGTGCTGAGCCGACGGCTCCCCTTCTCCCACCTCCATCCGCCCGCCTCCCTATTTAAGCACTGCCACCACCGCCAGTTTCAATTAGGGCCTCCCTCATTCATCTCCCTGCCCCGGCCGCCTCCGCCGCGTGCGCGTGCCCCTTCCCCTCCTTTTCCCTTCTTCAATTTGGTGAAACGGCCGCCCGTTGCCATTTCCGGCCGCATGGAGCTAGCACCGACATTGAAGTCCAGCCGGCCGTGCGTCCCTCTCCCTTCCTTCCCCTCTATAAAATCTGATGCCATTGAGTTCACTGTTCTCTTGCGCACCCCGTCCAACCATCTCTGCCCTTTCTTCTCTCTCGGTTTGCCATCGCCATTGCCTCCGGTGAGGAGCTCCGCTGACGCCGTTCTTCATGACCAGAGGACCCGTTCATCATCTTCGCAGGACCCTCCGGAGTCGGTTCCATGGTTTGCCATCGTCATTCGATCGCCGGAGCATCCCTCCCGCCGCCTAGCCGACCGCCGCTGCCGTTCTCGTCGTCGCCCAGCCACTCCGGCGCCGCTCCGGTCTCCTTGACGCCCGGGGTGAGTTCGCCGCCCCTCCCTCCTTCTCTTCAGCCGCTCGCCGAAGCCTCCCGCTCACCGGCACATGTTCCTGGACGACTCTGGCCGTCTCCCGGCCGCCCGCCACCAGCCCGTAGCTGTTCCAGAGCCATCGGTCCTCGGTGGACCATGGACCGAGGGATCTCGGCCGGTTCACCGCTCGGTGGACTCGGTCCACCGCCTTTTTTTCTTCACAGAATTATTGATGTCTGATTTATGACATCATCATTGCACAATAAACCTGTTTTCAGTAAATAATCGGTTTTATTCTCTGATAATAAGTAAAATTTGCAGAAACACCCCTGAAACTTCAAACTCTCATAACTTTTTGCTTGTAGCTCTGATTTAGGAAATCTTTGCGCTCATATTCTCGTAGCGATGTATAGAATCTGTTTATAGGGGTTTTCTCTAGTTTTAGGACTGTTTGCAGTACTGTTCTTATGTATAATTGTGTGTTCATGTAGACGATTCAGTCCAAGAGTTCGAGAATTTCCAGGAAGAAGATTTTGAAGGACCTGTGCATCACTTCGACGAAGGCAAGTGTCTTGACCATGTTGTGAACCCAATTTTTACCTAAAGATAGTCTTTATCAAATATGCATGCTGTTTTACAAAATGGGTAGTATAAAAAACACTAGTGTTAGTTGTAGATGTTTTATCCTTAGAATAACATCATGTTTATGCTTAGACATGCTTTTAGATGAACATGTAGCATGTAGGTGATGAATCATGAGTTATGAACTAAAAGTAGATATAGGAAGTATGATATGAAAACTGATGTTGTTAAGGGAGTTAACAACAAGGATATTTGGGGTTTTGGGCAAGAAAGGGGTTATTCTCGGCATGGTTAGTTGATTGGAGATGTTTGGTAATCTACCCTTATGGGGTTATTGGGGGTCTTGCCCAGACCATTTTAAGGACCGGTTCGTGGAGCGACCATCCATGGCAATAGAACAACCACGAGACCAATATGGTACGGTTTGGCCTAGTAATTAGATGTTCTCCCAGTGTTGTATGAGCCAATTGGATGTGTAGATAAAGAAGGGTTACTTCCTAATTCTACTCGGCACAAGAGGGGGCTTCTGGGGTGGAGGGTTACTCCACTTTTGTACGGCAGTGAAACCTCAATGGGCAAGTGCATACTGAGAGACTCTTTGGAAAAGCCTCGTAGTGATCTCTTGGCGCACACCCCGGAAGTGTGTAAGGTACTGGCAACAGAGAAGATCACGACTCGTGGGTAAAGTGTACAAACTCTGCAGAGTGTCAAACTGAATTTAGATGTTCTCCCAGTGTTGTATGAGCCAATTGGATGTGTAGATAAAGAAGGGTTACTTCCTAATTCTACTCGGCACAAGAGGGGGCTTCTGGGGTGGAGGGTTACTCCACTTTTGTACAGCGGTGAAACCTCAGTGGGCAAGTGCATACTGAGAGACTCTTTGGAAAAGCCTCGTAGTGATCTCTTGGCGCACACTCTGGAAGTGTGTAAGGTACCAGCAACAGAGAAGATCACGACTCGTGGGTAAAGTGTACAAACTCTGCAGAGTGTCAAACTGAATATTCAGCCATACTCACGGTTGTGAGCGGCATGGACCCTCACATGATTAGTCGGGTGGATGTCTTATATGGTTGAGAATTGGTTGAATTCTCGGAGGTTAAAGAAAATCTTTTGTACATCTTTTCCTTTTTAAAATAAAATTGCTTTTCCATAGTTCAGGGATAAAAATCAGCTTTTATGCAAATAAAACCCTAGAGAATAGAAAATCTTGGTTCAAGCCACCATGTCATAGTTTTCCCCCACTTGTTGAGTATTGAAAATACTCACGCTTGCTGTTTCAGAAGGTGAAGCTTTTGAAGATTTCCCTGAAGATAATGCCGAGTTTTAGGCTTGTGGAGTTTCCGGTCGACTGCCTGTTGGCGTGGAGCTGCGCTGTGTTCTGTTCCGCTGTGGTGTATTTTCTTTTAGAACCGTGTGTGGTCATTTTGTAATAAATAACATTGTAATAAGAAGGATTTTGTCTGTTATGCACTAATTATGTCGCTATATGTACGAATAAACTGATCCTGGCATACGTATAGTTTACACTTGATTTTAGTCTTAAAATCGGGTGTGACAAAAACTGGTATCAGAGCCGTATTGATCGTAGGTCGCAAGCCTAGCTAGAAATGGTTGAGTATTAAGGATTAATTTATAAAAACTATATTTGCAAAAAATTTGTTTACCCTTGAGCTTCAGTTTTATTGCTTTATTGAAAATATTTTTCTGATACTCTCTTGTTTCCAAACTGTAGATGGCCCGCATCAAGAAGACTGCCCGCAAGACCACCGACGACTATGTTCCTCCCAGTGCTCCTGCCACCTTTGCACCCAACGCCTCTGCTAGACCCAGCCATGTAGTCACTATTCCTAAGAATGGAGGCAAGAAGCTGTACCATTCCAAGGGATTTGAAGCAGGGAAGGCACCGATGATACTGGTGGAGATGCTGCAGCGTCTGGGGTACACCAAGGCGCTTGTCTACCACGGTCTTCGTCAAACTTGTCCAGGACGTGAGGACTGGACGGTAGAGGTGTGCATCTACGGTTCTCCAGAAGGCGACGACAACTATGAGATCGTGGGAATCCACAAAGCAATAGCAGTCCGTGCAGGCTTCGAAGCAGGGATCCGAGACACAGCAAGGCAGGCACTAGCTCGTGTCTGTGAGCACCACAGGAGTACTCTGAGGGGGACTTCCTACGACTAGCTTCCTCATCGGGAGCGTGGAAGCCGGGACATCAAGGTGAAGATGACCACGCACGAGCATAGTGGTGTGGCTCGAGAGCAGGTGCTGCTGGCTACAACACTGCATGAGGACCTGGATAAAGCTTTGGATGAGCTTCAGGACACACGCAAGCGCCTTCGTGATGCTGAAGCACAAATCATGGAGCTGCAGAAAAGCCTCAATGGGATGTCCAGCTCTTCTAACTCAGAGGACCAGTCTGTTCACTCGCCCTCCCCCAATAGGCCGCACCGCAGTAATCCTTCTAGCGAGGAGTCTTCGGAGGACGACGACCAGCCAATTGCTAAACCATCTGTCGGATCTCATGCTTAGGAGACCACCTTGAGCTAGTTTAATAAATCATCTAGATCGTTTGTGTCGTTTGTTCTAGTTTAGGTGTGGTTGTGTCTGTAATGTGATCAATGTTATGAGTTAGATCTTTGCATGATTGTTGATGTAATGTGGATGCTCTTTCTCCACGTTGCATCAATTATCTTATCATATAATATTAGTTGGGAGCCTTTTGCTCTTGTTCTATCTGTTTTGGTCATATCTTGTCATCTTTGCTTTTTCCCTCTGTTCTCCGCTCATGCCTTGGCAACCAGCAGATGGTGAACACTAGGAGAAACCCCCGCGCTAACAACAACAATGTCAACAACAACCAGCAACTGCTGCATCCTCCTCTGCCACCTTAGTTCAACTTGGAGCAGATGATGGCCATGCAAATGCAAATTCTTCAGGGACTAGCTCAGACTATGGCAAATATGCAGCAGGCCCACGTGCACATGAAAGCTCCTCCTCCACCGCAGAATAGGTTGGGAGAGTTCATGAGAACCAAACCACCAGTGTTCTCATAGGCTATGGAACCAATGGATGCCGACGACTGGTTGAAAGCCACGGAGAAGAAACTACGGATAGCTCAGTGCAACGACAGGGAAAAAGTCTTGTTTGCTTCACATCAACTTTCCGGACCAGCGGCAGATTGGTGGGACGCATATTTCAACGCCCATGAAGACGCACAAGCCATTACGTGGGCGGAATTTAGGACCAGCTTTCGCATTCACCTTATACCAGCTAGGGCAATGAAACTCAAAAAGAAGGAATTTCATGAGCTTAAACAAGGAGCTATGTCTGTGAGTGAATATGTGGCCAAGATCACGCAACTATCAAGGTATGCCCCCGAGGATGTCGATACGGATGAGAAAAAGTAGGAGCACTTCCTAGAGGGTCTAAATGATGGTATCCAATATGCATTGCTTCCCCAAGACTTAGCAAGCTTCCAGGCTATGGTGAATAAAGCCCTGGTGGTGGAACACAAACGCCGCCAGATGGATCATAAGAGGAAAATGTCTTCTCAAGGCCAAGGCTCAAGTAGTCACTCTCGACCCTGCTATAATCCACCTCAACAAGGACTGATGTTCCGCCAACAGAATCAGCATCAAAATCCGAATCAGCATCAGAACCAGAACAAGCCACAGATGCAAGTTCAGCGCTCAAACTTCCAAGCCCTTTGTCTGGCCCCACCACCAGCACCTCAGCAGAAGTTTGGCAATCAGGCACCTTCCACCGGAAAAGCATATTTCGTCTGTGGTGAAGAAGGGCATTATGCCAATAAATGCCCGAAGAAGAAACCCAACAACCCTCCCATGCAGTATGGAAATGGGAATGCTCCAAGGCAAGGTCAGTATCAAGCTCCAGGCTGCAATGGGAACCAGGCACTAGCTCTGTCGGTAAATCAGGAACTGGGGGTCCCCGAATCCCGAGGCCAGGCCAGCGATCCGCCACGTGGTGCCATCTCGCGGAGTCGAGGTAAAAAAGATTAAGTCCCAGGAGAGGGCGCTCGGGGCCACAGTCAGTGGTCCCTGAGTACCCGAGTTCCTCGATGATCTACGAAGTCTAAGTGCTGGGAAGAAAGTGCTCGGGGAGGTATGCGGTGGCCCCCGAGCACCCGAGTCCCCCGACGATCAGGAAAGCTAAGTAGCGGGAGAAGTGTGCCCGGGGCCGCGAGTGGTGGCCCCCTGGGCACCCAAGTATCTCGAGGACCCACTGAAGGAAGTTCCGGGAGAGAGTGCTCGGGGCTGCGTGCAGCAGCCCCCGAGCACTCGGTCCCCAGAGGACCCGTACAAGCGTGCCCGGGAGAGAGTGCTCAGGGAAGTGAACAGTACCTCCGAGCACTCGGTTCCCCGAGGATCAAGAAAGGGCATTCTCGGGAGAGAGTGCTCGGGAGGTGAACAGTGACCCCCGAGCACTCGGTTCCCCGACGACTCAGAGAGCCCCCTGACAGTGGCCCCCGAGGGGCCCACTGATGAGGTGTTAGCCAGTCAAAGGCCCAAGGCCGCATTTAAAGAGCGCGCGTGGCCTGTCACCCCCAACTGCTCCCGCCATGCTCAGTGTCAGTTCCTGCCACATTCTGGCAAAAGGGCGTAGGGTCATTGAATGCACGGGTCCCATCCCGTGCCATCCGGCCCATCTCGGGATAACGTCGTAAGGGCCGAGATGTTCCATCTGCCGCACTGCTGTGGCAAGAGAACAAGACAGGGTGGGAACGCCGGGCCGCTCTGCGGCTGCCCGGTGGGCCCTCTCCACGGTGCCCATTGCTAGTGCATTTATGGTGACGGATGACCGGGCGTGGGACACATTTTCCACCCCCGGTCACTTCGCACAGAGGCTATGATGATGCCTTTTCCATTTATGGTATCTTGGAACTTGTGCCCCCCCTCCAGTTCGGGGCACGCTACTGTCGGTCGGTATTTAAAGCCGCTGGCAGCACGGACAAAAAGAGAGAGTTTTGGAGAGAGTCTTTTAGAGGCTCTGAAGTGAATCAATCACCCACAAGAAAAAGAAGTTCTTGAAGCTTTGAAATCTCTGAGCAAGCTAAGCAGTGAAGAGAAGAGAAGATCGAGAGCACCCAGAGCCAGTAGATACACGCAGACCGTAGAACAAGGAGCCACAGGCTCTAAGATAGACAAACATTCTTGTAACCAGCAACATCTTTGAGGGACATTCTCAAGGCGTTTATAGTATCCATACAGGAGTAGGGTGTTACACCTCCGTGCGGCCCGAACCTATCTAAACACCAGCGCATTTACTTCGTTCCGCACTAGATCATTCCGTTCCCCATCGGCTATCACATTCATACCCATTTATTTCTCCGGCGAACATATTCAGGATCATCCCCCGGCCGAATCTCTAAAAAGGGCTCCCTCAGGATCCCTGCGACAGGAGTTAACCCTCCGACAGTTGGCGCGCCAGGTAGGGGGGAAGCATCCCTGAATTTGTTTGTTTGTTTTCCTCTACAGAAAAAATGGCCAGTGATCATCGTCTCCAGCGCTCCGGCTCTAGCTCCAGCAGGGAAATGGAACCCCTCTCTCAGGAGGCCCCAGTCGCTGCTGCATCCCAGCAGCAGCCGCGATTTGCACGCACGGTGTTCCCCTCTCAAGGGGACCAGGGAACTGGGCCCAGCAGGGCTGCCGCCGCCGTCACCGGTGCACCACCCAACCCCCAGCAAGTGGCCGAAACTCCTGCCGCCAGGTCCGCGTCTGGAGAGCGCCGGGCGTCGCTCCGGCGTAGGCTCGCCTTCGGCGAGTCCAGTCCTGGGAGCGCGCTGCTTGCGGCGCACGCTCTCCTCAAGCATCTGCCAGTCCAGGCGGCGGGGGAAACCCCGGAGGGCCGCTGGCTCCAGGAAGTCACCGCCCTAGTCGGCACGGCCCACCGCCAGGTGCTGGTCGAAAGTTCCCGCGCCACCTCCTAGTGTGGCGCCGCTAGGACCGGCCCATCGTCAGGTGGCGATCGCGCTGGCCGGGGGGCCTCCAGACGGAGCGCCGCCCCCCTGGCCACTTTCGGAACCCAGGACCTCCGCTTACACCTCAACAAGCGGAGGGGCATCAAAGACACGCGCGTCACTCTCGAGCGCTAGCGGGAGACCCGACAGGAGGCTGAAGCTGAGGACCAGGCCTCCTCTTTGCCGACCGATGATCGCCAGGGCTCCCCGGCTCGCCGGCTTTCACCGCCCAAGGGCACTGCCCGCGCCGCAGGGTACGGCACCGGCTGCCGTGCTTTCACCAGTGAGCTCCGTCGGGTCAAATGGCCCACAAAGTTCCGCCCCGAGCTGCCAGAGAAGTGCGACGGGTCCATCGACCCCGTCGAGTTCCTCCAGATATACACCACCACTGTCCAGGCGGCTGGTGGCAGCAAGAAGGTGATGGCTAACTACTTTCATGTTGCCTTGAGGGGCTCTGCTCGCTCTTGGCTTATGAACTTACCCCCAGGGTCTATCAGATCCTGGGATGATCTTTGCCACCAGTTCGTGGCTAATTTTCAGGGCACATTCACGTGCCCCGGCCTGGAGTGCGACCTCCATGACGCCAAGCAGCAGGAGGGGGAGACGCTACGGTGCTTTATTCAGTGCTTCAGCCAGGTCCGCAACACCATCCCACGGATAACCCCCCACGCCGTCATAGTCGCATTCCAGTAGGGCGTCCGCGATGAGCGGATGCTCGAGAAGCTAGGCACGCACGAGGTTGAAACCACCGCCGAACTTTTCGCGCTGGCCGACAAGTGCGCCAAGGCGGCGGAAGCTCGGGCGTGGCACGTTCCGCGCCCTGAGCACCCCGCCGCCGATCAACCAGGTCCTTCCCGCTCCGACAGGCGGGAAAAGAAAAAGAGAAGGAGGCGCGAGGCTGTCCCCGTCGAACTAACCCAGGGCCCCGCCCATGGGCCGGCCCAGGAGCCCGACCGCCGACAAGCACGCCAGGCGGCCCGAGCCCCTCCTAGGGCTCCGGCTCCCGCAAGGGCTCCCGCTCCGGCAAGGGCCCCCGCTCCTGCGGGGCCCGAGCTGGGGAAGTGGTGCCCGACTCACCAGACCAGGTGGCATGACCTCACGGAGTGCCGCACGGTCAAGGGCCTCATCGAGTAGCGCCAAAGGGACCGCGAGGAGCCCCGCCACGATGGCGACGACGAAGCCGCCCCCAACAACCCAGATCTCGGCTTCCAGGAGCCTGAGCACACCATCACCTTCATCGACGGAGGCACGTACACGCCCTCCTCCCGCTATAGTGTCAAGACTATGCGGCGCGAGGTGTTCTCGGTGACCCCGAGCGAAGAGGCCGTAAGGACCCTGAAGTGGTCAGACGCCCTGATCACATTCAGCTTAGCCGACCACCCCGCCAGTACTGTAGGCATGGGGCGACGACCCTTGGTAGTGTCCCGCACCATCTGCAATGTGAAGGTCAGCAGAGTGCTGATCGATGGGGGCGCAGGCCTTAACCTCCTCTCCAAGGAGGCTTTCGAGAAGCTGCAGGTGCCCTTCAGGCGCCTAAAGCTGTCGCTCCCATTTTACAGGGTGACACCCAGGCACTCCCTGCCCCTCAGGCATGTCGAGTTGCCCGTGACATTCGGGAGCGGGGACAACTTCCGGACGGAGAACGTCATCTTCGACGTCATGGAGCTCCCCCTCCCCTACAACGCCATCCTCGGGCGTCCGGCGCTCACCCGGTTCATGGTGGTCACGCACTATGCGTACATCACGGTTAAGATGCCGGGCCCAGCGGGCCCCATCTCCGTGTCCGCCGAGACCAACAGCGCCGTCTCCTGCGCTGAGCAGTTATACTCGGCCTTGGTCTCAGCTCGAGCTGAGGTCGAAGGTCGTCTAGGGGGCCCGGGACCCTCTTCATCCAAACCCCGACTTGCTGCCGACGCCTCCGTTCCCACGAAGGAGGTCATGGTGGGCGAAAACGCCTCCCAGGTCGTCCGAATCGGCGGTGACCTGGGCAGCAAATAGGAAAGCACGCTCATCACCTTCCTCTAGGCTAACGTCGACGTGTTTGCATGGCAGCCATCCGATATGCCCGAGATCCCTAGGGAGGTGATCCAGCACCACCTGGCTGTGCGCCCGGACGCACGCCCGGTGAAGCAGAAGGTCCGACGGCAGGCGCCCGAGCGCCAGGAGTTCATCCGGGAGCAAGTCAGCAAGCTCCTTGACGCCAGATTCATCCGAGAGGTCCTCCACCCCGAGTGGCTGGCGAACCCAGTTATCATCTCGAAGGCCAACGGCAAGCTCCGCATGTGCATGGACTACACCGATCTAAACAAGGCTTGCCCCAAAGATCCTTTTCCTTTGCCCCGCATAGATCAGATTGTAGATGCAACCACGGGATGTGATCTTTTGTGTTTTTTAGATGCAAACTCTGGTTATCACCAGATTCGCATGGCCATAGAGGATGAAGAAAAAACTGCTTTTACCACTCCGGTGGGGACTTATTGCTATGTATCAATGCCTTTTGGTTTGCGCAACGTTGGGTCTTCTTTCCAGCGCGCTATCCGCATCACCCTTGATTCGCAGGTTGGCCGCAACGTCGAGGGCTACATCGACGATGTCGTGGTCAAATCCCGAGACCGCGCCACCCTGCTCGAAGATCTTACCGAGACTTTCAATAGTCTCCGCACTACTCGCCTGAAGCTCAACCCCGAGAAGTGCGTCTTCGGGGTGCCTGCAGGCAAGCTCCTCGGTTTCTTGTTCTCCAGCCGAGGGATCGAGGCCAATCTAGAGAAGATCCGGGCCATCGAGCAGATGCAACCCCTGGCTCGACTCAAGGAGGTTTAGCGTCTCGCCGGCTGCATGGCGGCCCTCGGGCGCTTCATCTCCAAACTCGGGGAGCGAGGACTCCCCCTTTTCAAGCTTCTAAAGAAGACCGGTCGTTTCGACTGGACGCCGGAGGCTGAGTAGGCTTACCGCGATCTGAAGAAGTATCTCACCTCGCCACCCATACTGGTGGCCCCATCCGAGGGCGAGCCACTACTACTCTACGTCTCGGCCACTCCTCAGGTCGTGAGCATGGTACTGGTGGTGGAGCGCGATGAGTGCACGGGGTTAGGTGCTGGGTCCTAGCTCCCGGCCACCCCCGAGCACTCCCCTGTCCTCGTGGCTCCCCCCGAGCAGGGGTTGAGCCGGAGCACTTAGCTCCCCCCGAGCAGGGGGTCGAGCCTGAGCACTTGGCTCCTCCCGACCAGGGAGTCGAGCCTGAGCACCCGGTCAGCCCCAACCACGTCACCGAGCTCGGGGGCTGTAGCAGGCCCCCGGGTGAAGCCGTAGCCCGGGCCCACCGGGTACAGCGACCGGTGTACTTCGTCAGTGAAGTCCTCCGGGAGGCCAAGACAAGGTACCCCCAAGCTCAGAAGCTGCTCTACACCGTGCTCATCGCTTCCCGGAAGCTGCGCCACTACTTCCAGGTGCACAAGGTCTCGGTGGTTACCACGTACCCACTGGGGCCCATCCTCCGGAACCAAGAAGGCACCGGGCACGTCGTCAAGTGGGCGGTGGAGCTGGCGGAGTTTGACCTGCACTTTGTCAACCCTCGGGTGATCAAAAGCCAGGCGCTCTCTGACTTCCTGGCAGAGTGGACACCCGTCCCTGAGGTCGTCCGAGAAGAAATCTCCACATATCCCGGGCACGATGCGCCCGGCTTCTGGATTATGCATTTCGATGGTTCCCTCATCTGAAAGGCGTGGGGGCCGGAGTGGTTATCACCTCCCCAACGGGTGAAGAACTCCGGTATGTCATGCAGCTGCAGTTCCGCGCATCCAACAACATGGCGGAATATAAGGGCCAAATCGCCGGCCTCCGAGCCTGCGTTGGGCCTCGAGATTCATCGCCTCCTGGTCAAGAGAGACTCCCAGCTGGTGGTGAACCAGGTATCGAAAAAATACCAGTGCACGGATCCTCAAATGGCGGCGTACGTGGCGGCAGTCAGGAAGCTAGAGAAGCGCTTCGACGGCCTGGAGCTGCGGTACATCTCTCGCCGTGACAACACTCTACCCGATGACCTCTCTCACCTGGCCTCCTCCCGTGCGCGCGTCCCTGCCGGAGTCTTTGAAGAAAGACTCACACGGCCTTCCGTCCTGCCTGCCGAACAGGACGAAGGGGAAACCTCGAGCTCAATTCAGGGGACCCCGGCGGCGCCCTCAGTGGGAAGCCCTGACAGGGTGCTGCCGTCCGGCGAGTGCGCTGCGCTTGCTGACAGTTCTCAAGATGCCTCATGGATGGACGAGATCCGAGGGTACTTGAAGGAAAAGTTCCTCCCCGGGGATGAGGCCTCTGCTGAAAGAGTTGCTCGGCAGTCCAAACGCTATGTCATAGTAGATGGGGATCTTTACCGGCGTAGCGCAGGTGGCATCCTCCTCAAATGCATCACCTGGGCAGAAGGCGGCGAGCTTCTCGCTGAGGTCCACGAGGGCGAGTGCGGTGGCCATGCATCGTTCTGCACGTTGGTCGGGAAGGCCTTCCGGTAAGGTTTCTACTGGCCTACAGCCCTCCAGGATGCTTCCGAGCTGGTTCAGCGCTGCAGGGCGTGCCAGTTCCACGCAAAGCAGATTCACCAGCCAGCTCAGGCTCTTCAAACCATCCCCCTGTCATGGCCTTTCGCGGTCTGGGGGCTGGACATTCTGGGTCCTTTTCCTCGAGCAATCGGGGGCTATGAGTACCTCAAAGTCGCCATCGACAAATTCACCAAGTGGCCGGAGGCGGTTCCAGTCATCAAAGTGACCAAGAACACGGCGCTCCAGTTTATCCACGGTATCACCAGTCGCTTTGGTGTCCCGAACCGGATCATCCCCTTCAATGGAACTTAGTTCACAAGTGCCCTGTTCAGGTACTACTGCGAAGACCTCGGCATCAAGCTCTGCTTCACCTCTGTCGCTCATCCTTGGAACAATGGGCAGGTCGAGCGCGCCAACGTGGAGATACTGAAGGGGCTCAAAACCCGGACCTACAATGTGCTCGCAAAGCACGGGAAAGGGTGGATCGACGAGCTACCTGCCGTGCTTTGGGCCAATCGGACCACGCCAAGTCGCGCTACCGGGGAGACTCCTTTCTTCCTTGTGTACGGCGCTGAGGCGGTCCTCCCCTCTGAGCTCACTCTAGGCTCCCCTCGGGTGCATGCCTACTCTAAAGGTGAACATGAGCAGCAAAGGCGTTACGACGTCGACTATTTGGAAGAGCGCCGGCGGTGTGCCACCGTCCAAGCAGCCCGCTACCAGCAAAGCCTGCGGCGCTACCATCAGCGTCACATCCGGGCCTGGTCTCTCGAGGTGGGGGATCTAGTTCTCCGACGCGTCCAATCGCACGAAGGAAGGGATAAATTGTCCCCTATGTGGGAAGGCCCCTTTAACGTGATCGGTGTCCTGCGAGAAGGCTCCTTCCGATTGGCTGCAGAAGATGGGAAGCCGCTCCCCAACGCGTGGAACATCGAGCACCTATGCAAGTTCTTCCCGTACATGGCCATGTATGCAGGCTCAGGTCAACCAAGCCGGAGGCTTCCCCCCCGCCCAAGTTGACCGGGGGCTACCACTAACTGGGTAAGTCACCCAACCTTTGTAAAAATTGTCAATACAATACATATATCAATGTGCCATTCTTATGTCAAAATTTCATTTTTCTGGATTACATATGTTTAATCTGACTGGTGAGATGCTCGATTGTGCGAGAAAAGTTCGCTCTCTCATTTTCCCCGTTGATAAAAGAATCCCGATCGGTATGCACGCGGGTAGTTGCCGTTGACTTACGTCTATTGTGGTAGCTATGGTGTTCGGTGTCGTGGCAGGCTCCCGGGCATCACCGAGTCCCTGCGGTTCTCGGGTAATCCTATCGCTCGAGCTACTCGAGTAGTCCGGAGCCTAGGCCCCAGGGGCGGGCTGTCGGTGCTCGGTCTGGTCTGTCATACCCGGGCTCCACCGAACTATAGGACCTCTGGGTTATGCCTCTGCCTGTTTTGTCCGCCGGTCTGGGTATTCAAGAGGTCTCGGGTCGAAAATGAGAGCAGTCTATAATGAGTACCGCACTAACAGAGCGCACCAAGCAAAGAATTTCTCTATTTTTCTCAAGTCACAGATCGACAATCAAAAGAGAAAGCAGCTTGACCGCGAGGGCCTCAGTGCCCAGGTCACTGCTCGGCCCTAGGGATCCTCGGGTGGTCCTACTGCTCAGGAATGAGTGGTCGGGATCGCCTGACCCCGGGCTCTCCACGCGCCCCCCAGTGCTGGGGCACCCCAGCCGCGGGAACCAAGTCCCCGGGCACCCCGAGCTCGGAGCGCATGCCTCTCCTGGATCGGTTGGCCGAAAAGCTGACACCTGTCCGGTGAGTGGTTAAATTCATATGAATTTACATTCAGTAATATATTGTTCCCGAGTTGTCCTCGGGGCCCTCGTACTCTAATCTGTTCGGCGAGATGGTCTCCTCGCTCACAAAACCCTACCACGTGTTCGCTTTTCCCGGAACGATAGAACGGACAGTAGAAAGGTGTACAATACGTATGGTAATGTCTGACCAAAGTCTTTCATGGTGGTCGTGGTGTTCGGTCCGCTTAAAAGGCCCCGGGCACTACCGAGCCTCTAGGGTTCTCGGGTTATCTCACGGCTCGAGCTGCTCGAGCGGTCGGGAGCCTAGACCCTAGGGGCGGGCTGTCGGTGCTCAGTCTGGTCCGTCCTAGCCCGGGCACCACCAAACTGTGGGGACTCTTGGTCGCATTCCCGCCCGCACGTGTCTCCAGTCTACCTGTTTGAGTGGTCGCAGAGTGGGAAAGTGTTCACTGGTCATGGCGTGCTCCGTGCTGGATCGATCTATCTCCCGAGCAAGGAAGTTCGTGCCTTTGTCTTCTAACTTAGCTGTTGCGGACTCGCAAGGGCTCGGGGGTTGAAAGCGCAGAGAAGGCCTCACTGCTCAGGCGATGAGTGGTTAGGGCGACTTCGTTCTCGGGGAGGCAAAGGTCGGGCTCGGTCCGACTGAGTACTCCTCGGGGCATCAAGTGAAAACAACAAAAACTTCATCAAGCACTCAGAAGAACACTGGAGTTGCGATCCCAAAGAAAGGCTTCCATTATATTCACAAAAAAGGACAGCTATTCTGAGGGATCACTCCCATATTTACATCAAGTCAAAGAAAAAGAAAAAATACAAAAGCCTAATCTAAGTCAGAGCCCTCGCCGCTGCTCCCCGGGTCCGGAGTCGACGGCGTCTCTCGCGTGAAGCAAGCCGCCACCTCGGCGGCGGTGCCTCAAACTGCCTCCCTGGCGGCTTCCTCCTCGGCTTCGACCACCCCTTCCCGAGCTGGTTCCAGTGGGAAGTTTGGGTCCCGGCTTCGGTAGCAGGCCAAGACATGCTCGGCCACCGCTTGGGCCAAGCCTCGCCCTTCCCGGGCGGCTAGCTCTTGGACGGCCTGGGGGAGCACCTCGAGGCCCTGGCTGATTCTCTAGAAGCCAAGGGCGATGTGGCCGATGCCCATCCCCTTCGCCTCCAGGTGGACTCGCCCGAGCCCGGCCACCCTCACGGACCTCTGTGCTTGCCGAAGAATGTCTTCCATCATCAGCTTCACGTTGGCCCGTTTGGACTTGGCGGTCTCGAGCTCCTCCGTCACGCTCTGTAGTTGCTCCTCGAGCCCCTGTCCCCCGGCCACGCCGGTCGAGGCGCCGCCAGACGCCTGGGCTTCAACCTGCTTCACCCGCTCTGCTAGGGCGGAGAGGGCCTGCTCGCGTGCGGTTAGCTCCGACTCCCACTTGGCGGCCCACTCCGCCCGAGCGGTTGAGGCCAGCACCGCCTCGGCAACCTCCGTCTCCCGAAGGATCAGCAGTTCCTCCTGGGCTTCCAGATCCGCCGTCGTGATGCCGACATCGGTCTCTCGAATCGCGACGTCCTCCTCCCAGCGCTGGAGCTCCTCCTCCTGGCGCTGGAGCTCCTCCTCCCGCCTCCTCTCACGGGCCAGGACCGCCTCCTCCCGCGCTTGTACCTGCCTCTCCCTGGCGAGCGCCTCGGCAACCTGCTACTGCAATGCCTCAGCCAGGCGAGCGGCTTCTTTTTGCTCCTGCACGGCCTCCGTGCGAATGCCCTCCAGGGCCTCCCGCAACTCCTCCAGTGCGCACCGCTCGTTCTCATTGACGGCGCGCGCCGCGGCGACGCGGACCTCAAAAAGGCACCTGCCCTCAGCAAGCCGCTCCCTCTCCACGGCAAGGGCGGCACGGCTCATCTCAAGCTGCATCATCTCCCCCGCCACGGCTGCCTCCAGCCGCCCGATCACCTCCCGGGCGCTTCCTAGCATGACTGGGAGAGGGTCGGTCGGCCGGCTGGGCGACGGCTGGGCGCTGGGTCCCCTACGAGCCTCCTCCGAGGGGCTCGGGGTCCCCGAAAACTACCATGCAGGCACCGACCATGACAAGGTAGTCCGCCCCACACTCGACGCACTCGGAGCGGGCTCAGCCGGCGCTAGTTGCTCAGGCACGGCCGCTGCCACCCGCTCGGGGCTGGGCGGCACCTGTGGTTCCGTCTCGGCCGGCACGCTCAGCGGCTCCGGCTCCACCAGCATGCTCGGCTCAGGCGCACTCGGCTCAGGGGCTGGAGCCGGCCTCAGCGCCTCTGGCCATCCTTTGTCTCCGGCGGTGCCCGTAGGCGTCCTGCAAAAGAAGAACGAGGTTAGTCTCCGAACTCACTCCGGGCAAGGCATGCTCAGGAAAAAGGGGGGAAACTTACGCAGATTTGGGTCTTCGGTATTGCCACCTCGATTCCGGGATCCTGTACCCCGGGCCCGATGGCGTTGGCCCGGAGTCCTCCCTCCTCCTCTTCTGCGGGGAGCTCTGTGGGGCCGCCGCGCGGTCTCTGGGCTCCAGACCAGGCCCAAGCAGATCAAGGTCTGGTTCCAGAACCGCAGATGCTGCCCCCGCCGACGGCCCCGTGCTGGACGATTGGCGTCCCAGCCTCCCTCCTCCTCGCCAGCCTCCTGCAGGGACGTCGGCGCAGGAAGGAAAGTCCGGGGGCGCTTCCCTCTGTCCCCTGGCGCTGTCGTCGCCCCGCTGTCGGCAGCGCCTCCTCCACCGGCCTGGCGGCTGCTGCCTGCAGCAGCCCCACCACTGGCCTGTGGCCCACTGCCTGCGACACCCTGGCCACCGGTCTGCGCCGAATCACCTGCGGCCTCCTTGCCAGCCTCCTCGTCCACCCCGGGAATCTGGATAGTCCCGGGGTTCCGGTGCCTCAGCCGGTCGATCAGCCCCTGGGCGTCGAACTCCAGCAGCTTCGCTTGCAGCGCCACCCGGTCAGGGTCAGTGCAGAGCGCTAGCTCCTTCCAGGGGAGCTCCGCCTGGCTCAGGTCGTCCACCCTGATCACCACCCGGAGTAGGCCCCTCAGTGCCGCTTTGTCCAGGTCCCACTCCGCGCCGATCTGGGTCCGGGTGATGTCCTGGGAGCCGGTGTACACCCAGTAGGGCTGGGCCCGCTCCCGCAGTGATGCTAGGTGGCGGTGCAGGTAGTCCGCCACCACCATCACCGAAGTAAGCCCGGCCTAGCACAGGAAGTCGATGCGCTCCAGGACCGGCGCCATCCGCGCGTCCGCCTGCGACGGCACCTCCAAGGTCGCCTTCTGGGGTTCCGCCGCCAACTCCGGCAGGGTCAGACAGTCGTGGGGGCTGACGTTGATGTAGAACCAGTTGCGTCGCCAGTCCTCCCACTTGCTCCGTAGCACCTGGGGAATGTACTGCTCCCCCAGGCCGTCCCGCAGCCGGAAGTTGCAGCAGCCGACGACGTCCACGGTGGAGAGACCCCTCTTCTTCCCGGCTAACCGTAACATGAAGAAGTGCCGGAAGAGCATCGCCAACGGTGGCACCTACATGAACATCTCGCAGAGGTGGGCAAAGACCGCCAGGATGATGACGGAATTGGGGCTGAGGTGCACCAACTGGATCCCGAATGTATCGAGGATCTGAAGGAAGAATGTCGAAAATGGCGGCACCAGCCTGGCCGCCATGAAGGAATTAAAGAGGACGATGCGCCCCAGCCAGTCCGTCGCCGGTGGGAAGTTCACCGGCATCACCACCGAGGCCCCCCGCTGGCCCTCGGGCACCATCAGCTTCCGCACCTTGGCCGCCGCCTCCTCGTTCACAAGACGGGACTCCGGCAGCAAGCTATCAGGAGTCCTGTCGCGGTGGCTTCCTCCTGCTCTCGACATCTCGTCAGGGTGGGGGATGATTTGGACGGTGGGGGAAGAGGGGTGCTCTGATCGCCTAAGGAAAGTCTAAGGCTCAGGAGCGCAAGGAAGGCGAAAGCTTGATCGTAAGATGGCGTAAAGAGGGGGGTAGTTCATTCCCCTCCTCCTTTTATACCTGAGGGAAATTCAAACGTCGCCTGCCGCGGCGCGCTCGGCGGGACGGTTTCCTCGGCCAGCGCAACCGCCAGGTGAATCTCCCTCGGGCCGTGCGGGTGTCAGCAGTTGCTAGGCATATTTTCCTCAATTTGCGCGGTTGCCACACGCACCGCCTGCCTCATTATCATGCGCCGCCCATCCCGTTATCACACGCCTCGGGAGTCGGTTGGACGCACGTCTGTTCGGCTCCCCGTTAGGCCGTACCAGAAGCCCGGACCGGAAGGGCCACTATCTAAGAGCGCTCCGCGTGGCGTCAGTACTGGCTTCGGCCTCGTTGACGAAGAAGGGCCCATCCGCAGTCTCTGGGCCATCGCCTGCCAATGGGCCCGGGGGCTGCTGTCGGTGAATCAGGAACCGGGGATCCCCGAATCCCGAGGCCAGGCCAGCGATCCGCCACGTGGCGCCATCCTGCGGAGTCTCCTCTGCGAGGTAAAAAAGATTAAGTCCCAGGAGAGGGCGCTCGGGGCCACAGTCAGTGGTCCCTGAGTACCCAAGTTCCTCGATGATCTGCGAAGTCTAAGTGCCGGGAAGAAGATGCTCGGGGAGGTATACGGTGGCCCCCGAGCACCCGAGTCCCCCGACGATCAGGAAAGCTAAGTACCAGGAGAAGTGTGCCTGGGGCCGCGAGCGGTGGCCCCCTGGGCACCCAAGTATCCTAAGGACCCACTGAAGGAAATTCCGGGAGAGAGTGCTCGGGGCTGCGTGCAGCAGCCCCCGAGCACTCGATCCCCCGAGGACCTGTACAAGCGTGCCCTGGAGAGAGTGCTCGGCGAGGTGAACAGTACCCCCGAGCACTCGGTTCCCCGAGGATCAAGAAAGGGCATTCTCGGGAGAGAGTGCTCGGGGAGGTGAACAGCGACCCCCGAGCACTCGGTTTCCCGACGACTCAGAGAGCCCCCTGACAGTGGCCCCTGAGGGGCCCACTGATGAGGTGTCAGCCAGTCAAAGGCCCAAGGCCATATTTAAAGAGCGCGCGTGGCATGTCACCCCCAACTGCTCCCGCCACGCTCGGTGTCAGTTCCTGCCACATTCTAGCAGAAGGGCGTGGGGTCATTGAATGCACGGGTCCCATCCCGTGCCATCCGGCCCGTCTCGGGATAACATCGTAAGGGCCGAGGCGTTCCATCTGCCACGCTGCTGTGGCGGGAGAACAAGATAGGGTGGGCACACCAGGCCGCTCTGCGGCTGCCCGGTGGGCCCTCTCCATGGCACCCGTTGCCAGTGCATTTATGGTGACGGATGACCGGGCGTGGGACGCATTTTCCACCCCCGGTCACTTCGCACAGAGGCTATGATGACACCTTTTCCATTTATGGTATCTTGGAACTCGTGGCCCCCTCCCGTTTGAGGCACGCTACTGCCGACCGGTACTTAAAGCCGCCGGCAGCACGGACAAAAAGAGAGTTTTGGAGAGAGTTTTTTAGAGGCTCTGAAGTGAATCAATCACCCACAAGAAAAAGAAGTTCTTGAAGCTTTGAAATCTCTGAGCAAGCTAAGCAGCGAAGAGAAGAGAAGATCGAGAGCACCCAGAGCCAGTAGACACACGCAGACCGAAGAACAAGGAGCCTCAGGCTCTAAGATAGACAAACATTCTTGTAACCAGCAACATCCTTGAGGGACATTCTCAAGGCATTTATAGTATCCATATAGGAGTAGGGTGTTACGCCTCCGTGCGGCCTGAACCTGTCTAAACACCAGCGCATTTACTCCGTTCCGCACTAGATCGTTCCGTTCCCCACCGGCCATCGCATTCATACCCATTTATTTTTCCGGCGAACATATTCAGGATCATCCCCCCCGCCGAATCTCTAAAAAGGGGTCCCTCAGGATCCCTGCGACAGGAGTTAACCCTCCGACAAGCTCCAACCAACCGGGCTCAACAGAACTACACACGTGGGTGAGTCAACCATGTCACTACTGAAAAAGTCCAAGAAGCGCAAGATGTGGTTCTTGGTATGTTCCTTGTCAACTCAAACCCAGCATCAGTTTTATTTGATTCAGGAGCATCGCATTCATTCATCACTACAAGATATGTTGCAAAGTATAATCTGCCAATTATGCTTATGAAGCAGCAAATGATTATTAGCTCTCCTGGAGGAGAGATGCGGGCAAAGTATATATGCTCAAAGCTAAGCCTTTATATAAGGGGGGTAGACTTCTTAGCCAACCTTGTATTTCTGGAATCCAGTGGAATTGATGTTATTTTGGGTATGGACTGGCTAGCGAAATACAAGGGAATCATAGACTGAGCCAGAAGAGCAGTTCAACTGACCAACAGAGAAGGCACGTAGGTCGAGTTTGTTGCAACTATACCCTCAGCAGAGGAATGCTCACTAAATCAAATGAAGGGTATTCCTATAGAAGAGATCAATGTGGTGAATGAGTTTCTGGACATTTTTCCCGATGATCTTCCAGGTATGCCACCAGATCATGAAATAGAATGTGTTATTGAGTTAGTGCCAGGAATTGCACCTATATATAAGAGACCTTATAGAATGGATGCCAATCAGCTGGCAGAGCTCAAGGAGCAAATCCAAGAGCTGTTGGACAAAGGGTTTATCCGCCCTTGTTCTTCGCCCTGGGGATCCCCAGTCATCTTTGTACCAAAGAAAGATGGAACGCAAAGGATGTGCATAGACTATCGGGCTCTCAATGAAGTAACTATCAAGAACAAATATCCACTGCCTCACATTGATAAAGTTTTCATATGCTTGGTAAAGTTTCAGTCGCTCACACATATATCTAGGATGCTTAGTGCATATGTTTACTTAACCTGTGGTTCATCCTTACTAATGATCAGTGCATAATCCTTGGAGTCGAGCTATGTATATGTGCTCTATATGGTTTAAGTCTTGCGAGTACCTTCGTACTCATGCCTGCGCTTTCAAGTACTCCTGTTGTCGAGGAAGAGGCGGTGTTTGGCTACTTTGAGCCTGCCGATCAGGGTGACGGGCAGGAGTAGCACACTCTACTCCAAACTTAGTGTTTTGGTATGGAATCTAAGGGCATGTGGCTCCATATCCTTTTATTGTATAGCTTTTAGTCTTCCGCTAATTAGTTCTTTTGTTGGTTAGGAGTTGAGCAAGTTTTAGTTTGCTCCTAGCTCTCTTTTACTGTGATTGTGATAACTTGTTAGCATGCTTAAGAACTTGTAATATAATGTTAATTACTCTCTCTTTCTTAAGCTTTGTTGTGATGTACATGTTGGAAGGGCATGTGTTCCGATCTTAAGCATAAAACACGTGTCGGGACTACCGGGATGATATTCTGGTTAATCATCGAGGTTGTGTTTATGAATAATGATCTTCCTGGTGATTAATTAGAATATTATTTGGACGGTTCCTCACACTATGCCATAGTGGTGAAGCTCTACTTTAGTGAAGATAGCGGTGAGCATCTGGGTGCGCCTATTAGGAGACCCACTAGTATGTGGGGAGCTCTAACAGAAAGACCCGCAAAGTTCTCAAATCGAGGAGGTTGGCCCTTGCAAGGGGCTCCAATGTGGACTAGTGGTGAGAGGATATGCATTGATACCATGAGAAAAGTCATCGTACTGAGTTTGTGCATTCTATGTAATACTTCACCCGATAGTAGTGTTCTAGTTTTGGCCCGTGAGGCCAAAGTTTGTTCTTGTGTGGTGGGGTTAGTCCCACCTTGGTAGTCTAGAAAGGGTGGGGTCAGCCTATAAGCTTGAGCAGTCCAAACATAAATACCTTTGGGTAAACCTTTTTACACAAAAAGAGGATGAGAAGTGTAAGAGAGGCTCTATGCATACGTTGGCCCGCTCCACTGGTGAACTGAGCTATAAGCAGATTTTGAACGTCATGTGTTGCACTCTATTTTTTTAGATTTTACACTTATTTATTACATTGATTACTTTCCACATTTACCTTTTCTAGAACTTCCATGTGAGTTTGTTGGATTGGAACTTAGAGTGCAAAACTTTATTGTGTTAGAGTAGCCTCAATAGATAAATCTAGTACAAAGTTAGATAGAAATTGATTTAAGTTTATATTTTTAAATTGATCCAAATAGTTTTAAAATTCCTAATTCACCACCCTTCTTAGAGCATCACCGATACTTATAATTGGTATCAGAGCCTACATCTCACATCTAGATGTTTGAGGCTCCACCGCCTAATGAGAAAGTGAAGTCCAAGGACGGGATGGATATTCATAGAAATTCTCATTTTAATGGCACAAACTTTCCCCATTGGAATATCCTAATGCCTCGTTATTTTGAGGCAAAAGATTTAGATTTTGGAGGGTCATAAATGTTGGCATGAACTCTTTGTGTAGGCCTAACAATCCGACAAAAGACGGCAAAGATGAGTTGCATTCAATGTTATAGCTAGAAGCACTTTATTCTCTTCACATAGCATTGATATTTTTAATCGTGTTTATAGTCTCCTCAATGCTCATGGTATTTAGATCACACTCCTTGAAATTTATGATGGTCCAAAGGATGTGCGTGAAGAAAAATATCATATTATCAAGTCTAAATTGAGCAATTTTACCATACTCCCTCTTGAAATACTAATAACATGTACTCATATTTAAATGTTATTGTCAATCAGGTCAATGGCATAAGTTTGACACAAATGGAAGATCAAGATGCGCTGAGAAAGATGCTTCAAGCTCTACTCTGGACAGAATACGACAAGATCATCACATTCCTTCACTACCATGAAGATTTGAACAAGATGACTCCCACATGGCTTCTTTAGAAGCTCACCGCACATGAGCAAAAAGAATCTTTCTCTTTCAAGCAATCAACAAAAGGTGACGATGATGAAGAAAAAAGAAGAGTCAAGTTCATCTTCAAGTGAAGAAGAAGAAGAATATGATGAAGATGATTATAATGATTCAAGTGAAGATGAAGTTGATCCAAAAGTTTTTCAGATCATCAAGAAATTGGACAAAAATTTGAAGATCAACTCCAAAGGCATCCCAATGACAACCAAACATGTTTCCTTCACACACATGAGGAGAGAACAAAGGGAAAAAAAATGTCTTGGATGTAAAAAAAAGTGTGCAGTACATTGAGTTTTGCCCATATCTTGCCAAGAAGAATAAGGACAATATCAAGGAAGAAAAGAAGGAGAATAGTAGGAAAGGGAGAGAAAAGGTACTCACAACATTGGAAAATGGGTGAGAGGTCGATGATGCATTAAGCTCAAGAAATGACGATGAAGCAATCTTCAGTAAGACATTGACCACTGTCACCATCAAGGAATCAATTCCTCCACCACTTTTATCATCATCATCACACATGTGCCTTATGGCCAAAGGTAAAATGGAAAGGAATGTAACTGATGATGACTCTAACACCGCATATCAAATTTATGATGAGCTTGTTAAAATAATTAATGAGCAACATAAGACCTTGGCAAAACTAACTAAGAAGTTTGAGATCCTTAAAGATACTCATACTCTATTTGTTACTAATTATGAAGAATTGGCTAGCAAATACGAATTGCTTAACATGGAGCATGAAGAGCGTAGTGCAAAATTTAAGGATCTTGAGCAACAACTTAAGGTCATCCATCTTGCTTTTTCATGTAAGTTCTAAGATAGATGCTTCTACTTCTCATGATGATTTAATTGATGCACCATGCTCATCTACTTGCAATGAAAATAGTTGAGTTAAGACTAACCTTTCAATTAAAAATAATAAGCTCAAGCTAGAAATAGAAAAGTTCAAGAAGGACTTGAAAGAAATGAAGCAAAGCAATGTCATACTTACTCAAAATATTGGTGGACATTAGCATGAGCGTAAGTCAATGATCCATGGGATTGACTCAATGCAAGGGAAAGGATACACTTAGAAGAAGCTTACGTAAGGAGCAAATGGTAACTTACTATCTATACCATGAAGAAGACAACAATACAAGCAACTCAAGAAAAAAAGGAGAAAAAGAAAACAACCACCTCCAACAAGACCAACAAGAGGAATATAAAAGGCTCCCACTATCTCCTCAAGAAGAAGAAAGATGTCAAGATGGTGGCCTGCAAGGTTGGCATGGATGAAAGGGAAAGGAACCAAATTATTTGGGTGCCCAAGGGCATCATCAACAATATGAGAGGCTCCAAGATGGTTTGGCTTCCAATTATGACTTAGAGTCTGAGACACTCGAGAGCATTTTTAGGCTTGGCTCCCAAGAAAAGATGAAGTGGTATTTCAAGCAAAAGAAGTTAAGTACAAGAATCAAGCTTATTAGTGAAATTCTTAATCATCATATACCCAAATCCTCCATATGAAATTAAAATAGGGTAGCTAGATTTATCTTCTTGCATATATTTCATCTATTCCCTATACATGTCTCGGATTGCATTAGCATGTCTATTTACTTGTTGCATACTTTCACAATCGGTATCCTTTTAAAATTTATGTGATACCTAGGTTTTCTTTCATATGGTAGGTTGCTATGTTTTAATTCTTTTCATTATTAGCAATCTATATACTTTATTGGTTCTAAGTTAAATTTTTGGCATATATGTGTTAATTCATATCTTTTATATGCCATGAGATCAGAATATAGGGTAATCTCCTCAATTGTCGTTCATTACAAGGTTATTAAGACCGGATCAAGAAAATAGAAATCTATGCTATGTGTTGATCCTAGAAATCAATCCCAGTACATAGTGACTTCATTGATGATATCATAATAATATCCATATTAATCGACTTAAATTGTGTTACAAAAGAGACATTCAAGGGTCAAAGAAGCAAATAAAACTACAATAGATCTAGGTGTAGTCTTTATTCCTCTTAGCGACTACACAACCAATTGACAGAGAACACCTCCCTAGAATGCTCCATCATTCAGAAATTCTACGAAGTCTTCTCCAACTGAGCATCATTATTTGAGTATAGAAAGTGTGAATACATATCATACTTCATAAGTTATGGGAAAAATACATATGAAGGCTTAAACAAGAATGAAGCTTGACACATGTTATTTGCATAAAAACAACATTTATTTGTAAACGACAAACCAAAAGTGAATAAGTAATTAAGTGAATGACATTAAGTAAATAACAGCCTCAAGATTCCAACTATCTTGACTTAACCATAGATCCAACCACCTCAACCAAGGTTCTCACTACACAGGTTAACCAAAACCAAAATCTCAACAATAGATCCCACCATTGTGATTGACCTAACCAACCAAACCATCAAATTCATGCAAGGGTTCCTTTCCACTCTTGATTGTGAGCATGGCTCATTAATCAATTTACACTTTGCGGAGGTTGTACACCTTACCATGGATTGTGGCGGAGGAGTTTGTTGGCCAATGCTAGGTTGAGGTGGATGAATTAGGGCTACAATACTACTGTTACTCAGGGTTAGTCACTGATGAATGAGCAATGGGGAAGATGGAGAGACCACCTGACTACTGTCCAAAATTCCTAGAATTACTCAGCCAGCATTGCCCCAACTAACAAAGGTGGGAGGCCCACTAGAATTGGCCCCATTTATCATTCTCTACTTGCACTTAAACCAAGAGTCAATGTGGAACTCTGATCATTGTTGTGGGTGAATTTGGGATGAGAATACCCTCGCCCCAATAGAAAATCCCAAAAAATGCTGAGCCTCTAGAGATTGCTAGGCCTTTATTTGGAAAGAAGCTATACGGCGTTGTCCAAATAGGAGTGACACTGGATTTTATTCTGGCAAAATCATCTCGAGTGATTGTTTGCCAAGCATCAGCTACAAGGAGGAAAGGTATGGGCCTTGTTCTTCGGCCTAGATATATTATTGCTAGTCAGATTTGAATTTTGGAAGAGAGAATCTTGGATCCACTCTTCCCGATGAGATCGTGGCCCAAACACCGTAGGTTTCGCACCCCCATTTGATTTTGAAAAACCAAGTCATTGGAGCAATGATCCAAGATCTCCAGGAGATCAAAAGCCGGTTTTCTAGGGAATCAAATCCGATTGAGCATGAATACCCTGTTAGCAGGTAAAGAATTTGTGATACTGTTGAAAACACTAGAAGCAGGAATCAAAGAGCTACTCCTATGAAGATCAGACACAATAGTAGAAGTATAATTGTTGTAGGGAGTGTTAGCACCTGCGAGAATTGGACTGGGGTGAGCCTGGCCAGCACGGATCACTCCAGCAAAATATGCTTTTGTCTACTTTTTTTGTTGCCAACCATTGTCTATTTCTCTTTTGGTTCTAGATTCCAGGGTTCTCTTTTGGATTGAGGGCCTCCTTTCCCCCATAGGTGGAAGAAGATCTTGAACTAATCACATTCATATGATGCTTGTAGATGTAGAAGTAGGGATGTAAGTTTTGTATTTTTTGAGTCATTGGGTCGACCCCAAAACTAAAAAATGAACTAGAGATTCACTTCCACCTAATTAAGTTAGGAAAAATGAACTAAGCAATGACTCAGAACTACCCATTGGGTACCCACTTGCATCCCTATGTAGAAGCCAACCTCCTCGGATGAGACTGAGAATTTGAACACTCGATCATCCGGCTAAATCAACTTTAAATAAGACGCATCACCTCAAAAAACTGTTGGAGAATGTTGCCCACCAAAATCTTCATTAGTCAGAATTTACATCGACCAGCATAGATCAGTAGAAAGAACTCAAGCAACCCTTGACCTAGGGCAAAAATAACTGAAACACAAAATTGGCTCTAGACCCATGCCTGCAGATCTAGATGAAGGCTAAGGCCTCATCCTGAATGATCAATTAGGGATGAAGACTAGGGGGAGACATGGCCAGAGGAACGGTGGTGAGTGGGGAGGAGGAGGCGAGGGTAAGGTGAGTGGCAGAGATGAGAGAGGGCCATCTTTTTTTAGTTGGTGATCTTAGAAATGCATAGATGAAACATAGTTACTATCATTCACTACTCCAAAATGGGTTATCAGAGATGGTAATGATTTCTGTCTCTGCAAAAGTATCTATGATATCGAGCTTGTTACAAATGAAATCAGCTCAGGGAGCCCGTGCTAGCTCAGATTGTGTGAAGAACATAGTTGACTGAAGGTAGGAGAAACTTGTGGTGCATGGGGTCCACAGTCAGATAGAAAAAGGAGGGGGAGGTGGTTGCATGGGTGAGGTGCTCTTGGGCTGAAAGAATAGGCATGCGGCCCAGAGGAGAGAGTGTGTGCGCAAGCCTAACGATTTCCTTTGTCCTAGGTAGGAGAACTCAGCTCAGGCGCTAGGAAGTAGAGCGGGCTGAGAAGAAAGAAGGAGATAGGCTACAGTAGGGGTTTGTGCCTGGGAGTGTCTTAGTGTTTTTCTTTTATTGTTCCCTCAAACTATTTCATTCTTCTCTTTTTATCTATTTTTCTTTTATTGGAATTATTTTAAAGAAATTTTCTATGCTCTAATTAACTCTTGGGTATCCAGAATTTGGGCTCTTACAAAGGTGTGTGTCTCCCACAAGTAATTCAATTACCTGCATCCACACATTCAACCATCGATGCAAGACTGACACATGGAGAGCCTTGTTTGCCTTCTTACTACGTGTTAGCGCTACCTCGACACTTAAGTCCGACGTGGCAGCCCAGTGTGCATTAGGTTAGCCACCGTGGCAGCTGCCATGCCATCATAGCCACCTCATCTTATTTGCCTAGTCAACGCCATTTGGCACACCATCTCAGCTACCACCTCAGCTTAATTGCCCATGTGGTCACCAACTCAACAACCCAGTCATTAATTTGGTTTTCTGTTTTAAAAAGTTTCCACTGAGGTCATAAATGGGATCTATGATGCAATAACTATAGTTTTTAATACAAAAAATTCTAATAATTAGGATAAATTTCATAATATTTTTGATAATGTCTAATAATGTTTCATGGATGTTTATTAATTCTATTTAATGTCTTTATATCATTTAATACTTCAAATATATTCAAGAAAAGTCCTAAAAAAATCATAGATTTCTCTGAAAAACTATAGAAAAATTCCTAATCACACAGTTTCACCTGTAGTTAATTTTTTTTGTCATGTTTTAATCTTTTAGAAGTCGTAACTTGTCAACCGTAGTTCCGATTTGACTTGTTCTGTTGGTAAAATTTCTAGAAAAACCTAATCTATCATATGATGATGTTTGATGTGTGATATTTGGTTCTTTTCCGATATTGATGTTTATTTGTTGTCTTTCCGCTTATGTACGGGAGTAGATGCCAACATTCTGAAGGAGCTAAAAGGACTTCAGGATTAAAACTTCAAATATCCAACTGAGTATTATGAAGGCAAGTTGTGTTCTTGACCATATTGATCCTAATTTTTAAAATCTTTTGCTTTACAAACATGCATGCTAATAATATTGTCGAGAATCCTAAGTTAGGCTTTACCCTAGTTTTCCTTTATCGTTCTTATCGCCATGGTTTTGGTTTTGGTTTTGGTTTTGGTTTTGGTGATGGAAGGGTAAGTCATACTTAGCCTTGCTTTGGAATGGTGATCATGATAATGGCTCAACTAAATATGATAATGATCTTATGAAACTATGATAACTGATGATGGCATAATGTTTTTAGCCACATGGAATTAGGATTTGAGCAAATGGTTTGGATGAGATCGGTACAGGTTGTATAGTTGGGTTTATGATAATCTTGCTCAAATATAAGGACTGGTTTATAGAACAATATTTCTAAGTTAAACGACAACCACAAGCCTGGTATGGGATAGGCTTAGCTAATTAATTAGTTGTTTCTCAACATAGTGTAGGCCAATTGGTGGTACATGGACGGAAGGATGTACTTCCTGGAACTATGTGACGCAGAAGGGGGCTGACATTGTGGAGGGTGTACTCCCGTGCCAGTGAAACCTTAGCAGACATGCATGTGTTAAGAAGTACTTTCTAAAGGCTTTGTGCTGATTTCCTAGCCGGACACCTCGAAAGTGTTTAAGTGTTGACAGACACAGGCAAAATAGGTAATCATGATTTATGGGTAAAGTGTACAACCTTTACAACGTGTAAAATTAGTTAATCAACCGTACTCACAATTACGAGTGGCAAGAAAAACCTCACTTGATTATAACTTGACAGTTTTGTTAGTTTGGTCAATCACGGTGGTGAGAGCCATGATTGAAGTGTTAGTATGTTCAACCTTGGTGGTGGGAACCATGATTGAGGTGTTGGAAGGTTGGTTAAGTCAAGATGGTTGGAATCTTAAGGTGGTTTTTTATTTATGGTTATTCAATTAATTATTTACTTTCTTTTCAATTGTTTTAAAGTAAATGCTCTTTATGCAAAAGAGGTATATTACCATATTATTGTTCAAACCATCATATGCATATTATTTCCTCATAATTTGCTGAGTACGACATGTGCTCACACTTTCTATCACCAAACAAACTTAGTTGGATAAGACATTGGAGAGTTCATGGAGAATGGATCGTTCTAAGGTGTTTCTATGTCGATTTGCATGTGGAGTCATCGGGAAGGATAGAGTCTGTGTAGTTCCATTGCAATTTTATATGGATCTTGACCTTCGAAGGTCACTTTTGTAAGATGTTTAATTACGCTTAAGTTGGATATTTAATGATTATCATATATGAAGTAACTATATGTTAGGATTGATTCATGGGATCACAAAGATGTGATTGTCACTTTTCTTGGACCGGTCTCGATATTAATGGTCTATTCTTCCATCTTGAACTATTTTTTTAGGTACCTTCCATAATACAACTTAAATTTCCTCACTTTACTTAAATGTTCAATTGTGCATATACTTTGCTTTCCACCATATGAATGCACAAATTTAGGGAGAATTTAATCTATGTTATGAGGCTTTATGAATTTTAATCAATATGCCTTACACATCCAAAGAATCATGATTTGTGGAGCTCTCCCTTATGCATTTAATGTTTTCTTTTTTTTTGGTGTTTGATTCCAAAGGCAGAGAATTGTTAAGACCAAAGCAATTAAGGTGCACTTCAGTTGGCATCATGAACACTTGCATGATTGGGACCACAAGGGGAGATGAAACGGTCAATAAATTAAGCGGGGGTCTTATATTCATCATGAACATTAAAGGGGAAAATGAAAGAAATATATATCAATAAGGTAAACGAGAGCATATGCATAATTTCAAATTTGTATTTTCAATTGGTATTTTTAATTCTTGCTTTGTTCATCTAAGTAAATAATTGCAATTAATTCTTTTTGTCTTATCTCTTGATTTGGTTGTGTTGTCATCAATTATCAAAAAGAGGGAGATTGAAAGATCAATGACCTAGCATGGAGTCAATGTGATTAACATGATCAATGGCACTAACATGGTTTACCACATTAGCATTGAATCACTAATACCAACATAGTCAATGGGACTAACATGGTTTGCCTTATGCAAGGTTTAGTATTATGGATGTTATGTGATGAACTTATTGTTCCAAACAACTCATTGGGATGAACATCAAGTTCAAAAAAGAGCCTCATAAAGATACAATGATATATTATTTAGACAAATGATCATGGTGTTGAGAGCATCTCTTGTGTAGATAGATTTTTTTTCGGATTGTACTATGAAGAGGGTTTGAGTTTAGTAGCTTGTTATAGTGTCTTTAGGTTAGGAAGACCCAAGACATCAAGAAAGAGAAGCCACAAAGACTTGGACTTGAAATGGATTGAATTGGATAAGTCCCGTGAAAATATGTCATTGTATTATATGGTGAGGTCACTGTGTCATACGTTGGGGTCATCGTAACATACAGTGATGGATAGATAGAAGGAAATAAAGTTTTCTAGAGTCACTGTACCATATGATGATGTCACCATACCATATGGCGGTGTCATTGTACCATACGGTAGGCACCATACTGTGAGACAGAGAGTTTGTCAACCAGTGCCACTTGAAGACCAAGTCATCGTTACATACGATGTGACAAGTCATCGTAACATATGGTGTGACAAGTCACTGGATAATACAATGGGTCACCATATGATACAATGAGTACAGAGAAGGCTACAATGGTCTAATTTTGATTGTTGGAAACATGGTTGTCATATCATACGGTGATGTCATTCTAACATATGCTGGGGATCACCATATCACACGGTGATTGGAGTTTCTAAGCAGATTCCTTGAACGACTAGTTTTTGGAGTTGGCCTATAAATACTCCACTACCTAGCCATTCGAAGTATGTTGAAACTAGAGGGAGTGTTGTTACACAAATTTGAGAGCTCTTATCCAACAAAGTGAAGATATTGAAGATAAAGGCAATTAGCATAAGATTAAAGTCATGTTTAGTGCTAATTTATACTTAGTGTGCATATATCTAAGTGATTAGCCTAGAGTTGGATATAGTGAGTGATTCGCACGTATTAATCTTAGTATTTGCCTATATCTAGATGGCTTGGTGGTGGTAAATCTTGCGAGATCCTCCAACCGAGTTTGTGGGGTGGCTTGAAGTGTTGTGAGCGAGAGGAGTGTGCCTAGTAGAAGACGAACCGATGTGTGGGGAACTCTAATGACAAGATCCACAGAGTTATCTAACTGGGGACATCGACACTTGCGAGGGGCTCCAATATGGACTAGTGGTGAGAAAAAATTCACCGATACCACGGCAATTATTGTCATGCTGAGTTTACACTCTCTAACTCGTTTACATTCCTCACCTATTTATTGCACCGATTAGTTTCCGCATTTACTTTTTCTAGTACTGCCATATGTAGTTCATAGGATTGAAACCTAGGGTGCAAACTTTATTGTGTTAGACTTACATCACTAGATAAACTTGGAGCATATTTATATATAAATCGATTCAGGGCCAAATAATTTTTAGAAACCCTAATCATCCTCCTTCTTCCTCTCTTAGGACGTCTGTCGGTGACACAGGAATCAACGGTCCCCGAGTCCCGAGGCCAAATCAGTAGTTTGCCACGTGGCGCTCTCCTGCGGGATCACCTCCGCAAGGTACGAGAAGACTAAGTCCCGGGAGAGGGTGCTCGGGGCCATGAACAGTGGTCCCCGAGTACTCGAGTTCCCCGATGACCCGAGAAGACCAAGTGCCGGGAAGAGAGTGCTCGGTGCTGTGAACAGTGGCCCCCAGGCACTCATGTCCCCCGACAACCAGAAAAGCCAAGTGCTGGGAAGGGGGTGCTCGGGGCTGCGAACAGTGGCCCCCGAGCACCCGAGTGCCCCGAGGACCCAAGGGAAGTCAGTTCCGGGAGAGAGTGCTCGGGGCCATGAACAGTGGCCCCCGAGCACTCGGTTCCCCGAGAACCCGAACGGCCAATTCCGGGAGAGAGTGCTCGGGGCCGTGAACAATGGCCCCCGAGCACTTGGTTCCCCGAGGACCAAGAAAGGGCATATCCGGGAGACAGTGATCGGGGCTGTGAACAGTGGCCCCCGAGCACTCGGTTCCCCGAGGGCCTAAGAAGTCCTTCGCCGGTGGCCCCCACAGAGGTCCAGCGGTGAGGTGTCAACTAGTGAAAGGCCCGATGCTACATGTAAGAGGGCGCGTGGCCTGTCACCTCCACGCTTGCTGTCAATCCCTGCCACGGCCTGGCAGGGGGCGTGGGGACATTTAATGCACAGGTCCCATCGTGGGACATCTGGCGCGCCTCAGGATAACATCGCGGAGACCAAGGCGCCTCGCTTGCCGCCTTGCTGTGTCAGGTGTACAAGACCGAGCGAGCACGCTGGGCTGCTCGGTGGTTGCCCGGTGGGCCCTCCCCGTGGCGCCTGTTGAAGAACGGCATGATGATGAACAAGACCGGATGGGGGCGCGTTTTTAGCCCTCCCCGTCACCTCGCGCAGCAGCCCATGATGGTTGCTTTCCATTTATAGCGCCTTGGAACTCACGCCCTCCCTTTCAGGGCACGCCACCGCCCCGGCGGGTATTTAAGGCAGGGCAGGCTCCCCGGAGAAGACAGGCCGAGTTAGAGGAAAGTAGCCAGGACGAGTCGAAGACAGCAGCAAAAAAAAAACAAGCACAGAAGCTCAGATCAATGAAGAACAAGGAGCCCGAAGCTCTAGGCTAATCAAATATTCTTGTAACCCAGCAGAACCTCTGAGAGACATTCTCAAAGCATTTATAGCATACACACAGGAGTAGGGTGTTACGCTCAGTGCGGCCCGAACCTGTCTAAAAACCTCCTGTGCATTTACTACTTCTGCATCCGATCATTCCATTCCACCTGCATCGCATTTATGCCCATTTATTTCACCCGCAAAATAGATTCAGAATTATCCCCCCGACAGGTGGACATCGTCTCCGACGCACCGGCTCCAGCTCCAGTGAAGAAATGGAGCCCCTCGCACAGGAGGCCCCAGTCGCTGCTGCTCCTCAGCAGCAGCCACGGTCCGCCCGCACGGCGCTCCCCTCTCATGGGGACCATGGCGATGGGCCTAGCAGGGCCGCCGCCGCCATTGCAAGCGCACCGCCTGATGAGTAATGTTGGCCTGATCTTCCGATAGGTAGCGATAAGTCGGTGGGTGGAGTAGCGATAAGTCGATGGGTGGAGAACTCGATGTTGATGATCCAAAGGCTTCGACCCGAACAGATCGTCTCCCTTGCAATCACTACACCACAGCTCCGTTGGTTATCAACCGTGTCGCGCGGTTGACCTCGCCAAGAAGGCTCAATCCCTGCAAGCGTACCGAGAACACAAGCAAGAACGTAGAAGATGCAACCTGAAATATTGCGAATAGAATTCAAGCACTCGAAGTTGGGGTTCCACAAACACTTGCGGCGGCCTAGTCGGTCCGGAACAAGAGCAAAAATCTCACAATCTGTGTGTAGATCAATATCTAAGCAAAACCCAACCCTAATTAGGGCAGCAGCTACTGTATATAAAAGACTAGGGTTGGCCAAGGACCACTGGACGCGTCCCTAATGGACTCCAACACGTTACACAGCCCAACGGCCCAAAAGATGGTGGCGCAGCACCCTGACAGATTCTGGATGTCCACTTGTTTCGACGATTCTTGTTGACTCAGAAAGAATTTGGATATGGGACCAGTCCCGTTGGAAAGCTTATCTCCTTAGCTTTTCAACAATGTGTAGAACGTCGAAAACGGAGTCCATATGCGTCCTGACCAACGATTTTAGTGCAGGCTGGTCCTGGACTCCGAAACGGACTCGAACTTGATTGGACCTCCACCTTGGCTTGGGCGCCCTTGCTGTTCTTCTCCCGTGTTCCTAAGTAATAATACATCACAATTATTCAGTAGCATCCCATCCTTATCAAAATATAAAGGGACACTAAGGAACGAGCTCACCTCATGATTTAGTTGACGTGCACGAGCTCGTGTCAATGGACCTATTGTTGGAGGAATACTCGGTGCGTGTGTATCCGAAAGAGTGATGTCCTCATCATCCTCCCCCTCTTGAATTGGAGTCGTCCTCGACGCAATGTCATCTTCTTCTCCCAAGTAAAGCTTTAAATCTAAAATGTTAAATGTGGGACTAACCCCATAATCTGCAGGCAACTCAAGCTTATATGCATTATCATTGATCTTTTCCATAATTTTAAAAGGACCATCAGCTTGAGGCAGCAATTTAGACTTTCTCAAATCAGGAAACCTATCTTTGCGCAAATGTAACCACACAAGATCACCAATTTCAAAAGTAATATGTTTCCGACCTTGGCTACCATAAGTTCTATACTTCTCATTCATCCTTTCAATATTTTCCTTAGTCAACTCATGCATTTTCAGAATCAAATCCGCACATGTCTTAGCATCAAAATTCAATTTCTCGGATGTTGGTAAAGGAAGTAAATCAATAGAGGCACGGGGGTTAAAACCATACACTACCTGAAACGGACTTACCTTGGTGGTGGAGTGAACTGATCTGTTGTAAGCGAACTCAATATGGGGTAGACACTCTTCCCACATCCTCAAATTTTTCTTCAAAACAGCCCGCAACATGGTGGATAATGTGCGGTTCACAACCTCCGTTTGTCCGTCGGGTTGAGGGTGACATGTCGTCGAAAACAGCAGCTTTGTCCCAAGTTTATTCCAAAGTGTCCTCCAAAAGTGGCTCAAAAATTTTGCATCATGATCCGAAATAATGGTGTTAGGCACTCCATGCAAGCGAATGATTTCCCTGAAAAACAAATCAGCTATGTTTGTAGCATCATCGCTCTTGTGACAAGGTATAAAATGTGCCATTTTTGAAAAACGATCCACAACGATAAATATACTATCCCTCCCCCTCTTGGTCCTAGGCAATCCTAAAACAAAAATCCATAGAAATATCCTCCCAAGGCACACTAGGAACAGGAAGAGGCATATAAAGTCCATGTGGGTTCAAGCGAGACTTAGTTTTATTGCAAGTAGTGCAACGTGCCACATAGCGCTCGACGTCGCGCCTCATCTTAGGCCAAAAGAAGTGAGCAGCCAGTACATCCTCGGTCTTCTTCACTCCAAAATGTCCCATCAAACCACCTCCATGCGCTTCCTGCAAGAACAATAGGCGAATAGAGCTAGCTGGGATGCATAGCCTGTTAGCACGGTATAGTAATCCATCATTCAGCACATATTTATTCCAAGTTCTTCCTTCTTTACAATGTTCAAAAGCATCTTTAAAGTCCAAATCAGTAGCATATAATCCTTTAATTGTTTCTAAACCAAAAATCTTATGATCGAGTTGGGACAGCATGGTATAACGTCTAGATAACGCATCTTCAATGACATTGTCTTTACCTTTCTTGTGTTTAATGATATATGGAAATGACTCTATAAATTCAACCCATTTAGCATGACGTTTGTTCAGTTTGGCTTGGCTTCTAATATGTTTCAAAGCTTCATGATCAGAATGAATAATAAACTCCTTGGGCCAAAGATAATGTTGCCATGTTTCTAAAACTCGCACTAAAGCATACAACTCCTTATCATAAGTCGATTAATTAAGAGATGGCTCATTCAATTTCTCACTAAAATAAGCAACGGGTTTACCTCCTTGTAGTAGCACTCCTCCAATTCCAATGCCGCTAGCATCACATTCTAACTCAAAAGTCTTACCAAAGTCCGGAAGTTGGAGTAGAGGTGCATGCGTAAGCTTATCTTTCAGCGTATTAAAAGCTTGTTCTTGTGCTGGCCCCCATTGGAACGGAACGCCCTTCTTTGTCAACTCATTGAGTGGGGCAGCAATGGTGCTGAAATCTCTCACAAAACGCCGATAGAACCCTGCAAGGCCATGAAAGCTTCTCACCTGTGTGATAGTCCCAGGGGTCGGCCAGCTCTTGATGGCTTCAATTTTAGTTTCATCCACTTCAATTCCCTGTGGAGTAACAACATAGCCAAGAAAAGCAACTATATTCGTGCAAAAGGTGCACTTGTCAAGGTTAGCAAACAAACGTGCCTCTCTCAAAGCAGTAAAAACAGCACGTAGATGATCAATATGTTCTTCATGTGACTTGCTATAGATCAAAATATCATCAAAGTACACCACCACAAATCTTCCTATGAAAGCACGTAAAACCTCATTCATCAATCTCATGAAAGTGCTAGGTGCATTAGTTAAACCAAAAGGCATCACTAACCACTCATATGGACCGAACTTAGTTTTGAAAGCATTTTCCATTCATCTCCCAATTTCATTCTTATTTGGTGGTAACCACTACGCAAGTCAATCTTCGTGAAAATAATAAAACCACTCAACTCATCAAGCATGTCGTCTAGCCTAGGAATAGGGTGACGATACCTTATTGTGATATTATTAATGGCTCTACAATCAACACACATGCGCCATGTACCATCTTTCTTAGGAACCAAAAGAACAGGAACAGCACAAGGACTAAGGCTCTCTCGTACGTACCCACGGTCCAAAAGGTCTTGGACTTGTCACTGAATTTCCTTAGTCTCCTCCGGATTGGTCCTATATGCAGCGCGGTTTGGAAAAGTCGCTCCCGGGATCAAATCTATTTGGTGCTCTATCCCTCTCAATGGTGGCAGCCCCGGGGGTATCTCAGCTGGAAAGACATCCTTATACTCCTGCAAAAGGTTAGTGACAGCAGCAGGAAAAGAGCTAGGTATATCATCAATTGAAAATAAAACCTCTTTGCATACCAAAGCATAGCACAAAGTATCATTATCTTGAATTTCAGCAAGGTCAGATTTAGTAGCAAGCATAATACCACCCTTTAACTTAATACCTTCGAACCTAGGTGTGTTCTTCTCTTTCTTAGGTGGAAAAATAGATTGAGCTACTTGCTGATTTTCAGATTTCAAAACACGTTCTTTCTTTTCTTTTTCAGCTAAAGTTTTATCACATTGCACAATTTCAGCAGGTGTCAAAGGAAGCAAAGAGATTTTCTTTCCCTTGTGCATGATAGAGTATTTATTACTTCTACCATGGTGCGTAGCATCGGTATCAAATTCCCAAGGACGGCCTAACAAAAGTGAACATGCTTGCATAGGCACTACATCAAAATCAGCATAGTCATGGTAGGAACCAATAGAAAACTATACTCTCGCAGATTGTGTTACCTTAATCTTACCACTGTTATTGAACCACTGAATGTAGTATGGATGAGGATGTGCACGTGTTGGCAAGGAAAGATTCTTCACAAGATCGGAGCTCAAGAGGTTGTTGCAACTCCCGCCATCAATTATGGTATGAACACGTGCATCTTTGACAATGAGAAATGTTTGGAATAGATTATGGCGTTGTAGCTGCTCTGCTTGCCCCATTTGAGAACTCAAAACTCACTTCACAATGAAGGTGCGTGCTGCATAACTCTCCGTAGCAGCGGTACCACTAATCTCCTCCCCCTCAGTATCCATGTCATGATCGGCTGCAAGATTAGCTTCAAATGCATATTCTTCCTCGACATCACTATGACTAACATGTCCACCATCTGCTGTTGCGGAATATGCTCGCTGGCTTGGGCAATCCTTCATGACGTGGCCAATACCTTGGCAGCGACGGCACACAATGCCCGTAGTACGACCCGTGGTAGCTGCACCTGAAGAAGAGCTTGGCATTGGATCCTGCGAAACAGTAGATTTACTCGCCTCACGTGATGGTTGTGGTGCTCCTGCTGAACGCGCCCGAGTGTTGGAGGAGGGGGCAGCAGATCGTGTAGATGTAGAAGGGAATGTTGTTGCTTGTCCCGGTGGTACTCGTGAAGTAGATGTACTCCCAAAATTGTTCTGCAATTTCTGCACCTGTTGTCGACCCTGCAGTTCTTTTTCTGCCAAGATAGCAAAATGGAACAACCTATTGGTAGTATTGTAATCTTTATAATCAACAAGGTCCTGAATTTCACGTCTCAACCCGGAGTAAAAACGAATCATGGTATCCTCATCATCCTCTTGTATACTACAACGAAGCATAGCAATTTGAAGCTCTTGATAGTAATCATGCACAGATTTAGAACCTTGATTTAAGCGCTGCAATTTCTTTTTCAATTCACGTGTATAATCAGGAGGAATAAATCTATTACGCATGGAACGCTTTAGTCTAGGCCATGATTCAGGTTCTAAGCCACTAGAAACTAAACCATTCCACCAAATAATAGCATAATTCATGAACTCACAAGTGGCTAGTCTAACTCTATGCATTTCGGGAACCATATGAGAACTATACTTTTGATCAACCGTCATTTCCCAATTCAAATAAGCATCAGCATCATATGCACCATCAAAAGGAGGCATTGAAAACTTAATCTTAGAATAAGGATCATCGCGACCGTTGCGATTAACATTATTACCTCCATTACCTTGACGACGTTGTTATTGGTCACGACGTAATTGTTCAGCACGAGGACGTTGCTCAGTAAGCGCATCTTGCCCAACAAAAACCTCACCATCTTCTTGGTCACCATTATTAGTATCATCATCATCATGTGAATGGTCATCATCCTGTGGTGGCTGTCGCAACTCAAGGTCGTTGACTCGCGTGACGAGGTTAGCAATGCTTGTTCTAATGTCTGTCAATAGTCTAGTATGATCCTGCAAGGCTTTGTTGAGTTCTTCCTTGGACACACAATCCTTAAAATCCGACGGAGAGCCATCACCTGACATGGTTAGTAGAAAACAAAGGACAACACAATATTATCCCTATCAACTACTAGGTTGTGGAAGGTGGAATCACACACACTCAAGCGTCTTACCACGCTCTTACAAATGTTCTTACCAACGCAGCAAGGAGGAACAACCGGTGATGAGTCTGCAAGTGTGGGATGATTGCAAGAGTGAACCTGTCCGGATCAAAGGAGGTGGAGCTTGGAAGGCACAATATGGTAGCAAGGATTAGCAATAACTGTAATCAGAAGAGCAAAGCTAAATAAGTGTCCAAAGTATGAATCACAGTTGCTGGTCTATCACGTGTCCCTAGTCCTAGCACAACAGCTGAAACAAAGCTAAGAAGGATGGTCAGAGAAAGACACAGCAAATAGCACAACGATCTGGGTGTTCTCTATGTGCTCCTCTTTTTTGTCTTTTAGCACTAGTAGGAATCACAAAAAAAAATTTCATATTTTTCTGATATTTTTTTCTGAACTAGAAGCACACATGAAACAACCACAAAAATTTTTCAGCTCAAACGGATGCAAGATGTGGCCTATAGAAAATCAAGCACGTTCTCTGAAAAGCGTGCGGAAACTTCACGGTTCGAATACTCAATCTTCCGAGCCAAATTTGGGAAAAATATTTCGGCGGAACCCGACAAGGCGGGGAGCAACGGATGTAACTTTTTCTATAGATGTCCGTGAAAAAAAATTTTGCCTGATTCCGAGTCCGTATGAGAAAGTTATGGCCGTTTTACTGAACCCCTGTCGAGTTAGGGTTTTTTTTTCACAGCACCTCTTGCAGAAATTGACCTCTTTAAGGTATTGCAAGTAATAGGATCGCGAGATGAACAAGGAGGGCAGTGGTGGCAGGGCAATTGATACAAGGCGGCTTGCGACCTATCTAGGGTTGGCGTGGCGGAAAGTAACACAAGGCGGCTCGCAGTGGCAAATCGAGTAATGTGGTGGCTCGACTTGTTGGTGGGGATGGTGGCGATGGGATAGCGGCGTGATCAAAACAGCACGGAGCGTTGACTAAAAACCAAGAACACGACTCTAAAACCAGCAACAAGAGTCGACCACGGACACAAACTCAACAACGCGCAACTGAAAACAAAAATTGCAAACGCACAAAGGGTTCTAGGGCAGCGAAAATTAACGGAATTTTTTTGGCTTTTTCTGGACTCTAGGTAATGAAAAACAGACTAATCTAAAAGGGAAAACGAAATTACCTAACGGGCAACCTGAAAATCTGATACCAGTTGATGAGTAATGTTGGCCTGATCTTCCGATAGGTAGCGATAAGTCGGTGGGTGGAGAACTTGACGTTGATGATCTAAAGGTTTCGACCCGAACAGATCATCTCCCTTTCAATCACTACACCACAGCTCCGTTGGTTATCAACCGTGTCGCGCGGTTGACCTCGCCAAGAAGGCTCAATCCCTGCAAGCGTACCGAGAACACAAGCAAGAACGTAGAAGATGCAATCTGAAATATTGCAAATAGAATTCAAGCACTCGAAGTTGGGGTTCCACAAACACTTGCGGCGGCCTAGTCGGTCCGGAACAAGAGCGAAAATCTCACAATCTGTGTGTAGATCAATATCTAAGCAAAATCCAACCCTAATTAGGGTGGCGGCTACTGTATATAAAAGACTAGGGTCAGCCAAGGACCCCTGGACACGTCCCTAATGGACTCCAACACGTTACACGGCCCAACGGCCCAAAAGATGGTGGTGCAGCACCCTGACAGATTCTGGACGTCTACTTGTTTCGACGATTCCTGTTGACTCAGAAAGAATTTGGACATGGGACTAGTCCCGTTGGAAAGCTTATCTCCTTAGCTTTCCAACAATGTGTAGAACATCGAAAACGGAGTCCGTATGCGTACTGAGAGACGATTTTAGTGCAGGCTGGTCCTGGACTCCGAAACGGACTCGAACTTGATTGGACCTCCACCTTGGCTTGGGCGCCCTTGCTGTTCTTCTCCCGTGTTCCTAAGTAACAATACATCACAATTATTCAGTAGCATCCCATCCTTATCAAAGGAACAATAAGGAACGAGCTCACCTCATGATTTAGTTGACGTGCACGAGCTCGTGTCAATGGACCTATTGTTGGAGGAATACTCGGTGTGTGTGTATCCGAAAGAGTGATGTCCTCATCACCGCCTAACCCTCAGCTAGCGGCAAAAACTCCTGCCATGAGGTCCACGTCTGGTCAGTGCCAGGAGCCATTACGGCGCAGGCTCGCCTTCGACGATGCTAGTCCTGGGAGCGCGCTGCTTGCGGCGCAAGCTCTTCTCAGGCACCCGCCAGTCCAGGCGGCGAGGGAAACCCCAGAAGGCTGCTGGCTCCAGGAGGTGGCCGCTCTGGTGGGCACAGCTCACCGTCAGGTGTTGGCCGAAAGCTCCCGAGCTACCTCCCACCGCGGTGCAACCAAGGCCGGTCCATCCTCAAGTGGCGGCCGAACCGGCCGGCGGGCCTCCAAGCGGAGTGCCGCCCCCCTAGCCACTACCAGAGCTCAGGACCTCTGCTTGCATCTCAACAAGTGGAGGGCCGTCGAAGATGCGTGTGTTACCCTAGAGCACCAACGGGAATCTCAGCACGAGACCGAGGCAGAGGACCAAGCCTCCTCTATGCCGGCCCATGACCGCCGGGGTTCCCCAGCTCGCCGGTGTTCACCGCCCAAGGGCGCTGCCCGCGCAGCGGGCTACAGCACAGGCTGTCGTGCCTTCACCAGCGAGCTCTGCCGGGTCAACTGGCCCACGAAGTTCCGGCCAGAACTGCCGGAGAAGTACAACGGGTCCATCGACCCCGTCGAGTTCCTCCAAATCTACACCACCGCTGTCCAAGTGGTGGGCAGCAGTGAAAAGGTGATGGCCAATTATTTCCATGTAGCCTTGAGGGGCTCTACCTGTTCTTGGCTTATGAACTTACTCCCAGGATCCATCGGCTCCTGGGATGACCTCTGCCACCAGTTTGTGGCAAACTTTCCGGGCACATTCACGCGCCCCGCCCTGGAGTGTGACCTCCACGCCATAAAACAACAGGAGGGGGAGACGCTGCGGTGCTTCATACAGTCTTCAGCCAGGTCCGCAACACCATCCCGCGGATAACCCCCCACACCATTATCATCGCATTCCGACAGGGTGTCCGCGACGAGCGGAAGCTCGAAAAGCTGGGCACGCACAAAGTAGAGACCACCGTGGAACTCTTCGCCTTGGCCGACAAGTGTGCCAAGGCGGCAGAGGCTCGAGCGTGGCATGTTCCGCGCCCAGAGCAACCCGCTGCCGATCAACCAGGTCCTTCCCGCTTTGACAGGTGGGAAAAGAAAAAGAGAAGAAGGCGCGAGGCTGTCCCTATCGTGCCGGCTCAGGGCCCTGCCCGTAGGCCAGCCGAGGAGCCTGACTCCCGGCCGGCCTGCCGGGCAAGCCACCGACAGAAGGCCCGCACCCACAAGGGCTCCGACTCCCTCGAGGGTTCCTGTTCCCGCGAGGCTCCAGCTCCTGCGAGGGCCCCGGCTCCTGCAAGGCCCGAGCTGGGGAAGTGGTGCCAGATCCACCAGACCGAGTGGCATGACCTCATGGAGTGCCCCTCAGTCAAAGGCCTCATCGAGCGGCGCCAGAAAGACCGCGAAGAGCGCCGAAGGGATGACGGCAATAGAGCAGCCCCCAAAAACCAAGAGCTCGGATTCCAGGAGCCTGAGCACACCATCGCCTTCATCGATGGAGGCGCGTATACGCCCTCCTCCCACCGCTGTGTCAAGACCATGCGGCGCGAGGTGTGCTCGGTGACCCCGAGCACGGAGGCCACAAGGCCCCTGAAGTGGTCGGACTCCCGATCACGTTCAGCCTGGCCGACCATCCCACGAGTACTGCAGGCGTGGGGCGACTACCCCTGGTAGTGTCCCCCACCATCTGCAATGTAAAGGTCATCAGAGTGCTGATCGATAGGGTGCAAGCCTAAACCTCCTCTCCCGGGAGGCCTTCGAGAAGCTGCAGGTGCCTTCCAGGCGCCTAAAGCTGTCGCAACCCTTCTACGGGGTGACACCCGGGCACACCCTACCCCTCGGGCAGGTCGAGTTGCCCGTGACATTCGGGAGCCGGGAGGCCTTCCGGACGGAAAACGTCATCTTTGATGTCGCGGAAGTCCCCCTCCCCTACAACGTCATTCTCGAGCGCTTGGCGCTCGCTCAGTTCATGGTGGTCACACACTATGCATACCTCACGGTTAAGATGCCAGGCCTAGCAGGCCCCATCTCCGTGCCCGCCGAGACTGGCAGCGCTGTTTCCTGCGTCGAGTAGCTATACTCTGCCTTGGTCTCTTCTCGGGCCAAGGTCGAAGGACACCTAGGGGCCCCGGGACCCTCTTCATCCAAACCCCGACTCGCCGCCGACGCCTCTGTTCCTAGGGAGCTGATTGAGCACCACCTTGCTGTGTGCCCGGACGCACAGCCGGTGAGACAGAAAGTCCGGCGGCAGGCGCCCGAGCGCCAGGAGTTCATCCGGGAGCAAGTAAGTAAGCTCCTTGACGTCGGCTTCATCCGAGAAGTCCTCCACCCCGAGTGGCTGGCAAATCCAGTCATCATCCCGAAGGCCAACGGCAAGCTCCGCATGTGCGTCGACTACACCGACTTAAACAAGGCTTGCCCAAAAGATCCTTTTCCTTTACCCCGTATAGATCAGATTGTAGATGCAACCGCGGGGTGCGATCTTTTATGTTTTTTAGATACAAACTCTGGTTATCACCAAATTCGCATGGCCGTAGAGGACGAAGAAAAAACTTCCTTTACCACTCCGGTGGGGACTTATTGTTATGTGTCAATGCCATTTGGTTTGCGCAACGCTAGGTCATCTTTCCAACGCGCTGTGCGCATTACCCTTGATTCGCAGGTTCACCGCAACGTCGGGGCTTACATCAACGATCTCTTGGTCAAATCCCGAGACTGCGCCACCTTGCTGGAAGATCTGGCCGAGACTTTCGACAGTCTCTGCACTACCCGCTTGAAGCTCAACCCCGAGAAGTGTGTTTTCAGGGTGCCCGCGGGCAAGCTCCTTGGTTTCTTGGTCTCTAGCTGAGGAATCGAGGTCAACCCAGAGAAGATCCGGGCCATCGAGCAAATGTGACCCCCGGCTCAACTCAAGGAAGTTCAACGCCTCGCTGGCTGCATGGCGGCCCTGGGGCGCTTTATCTCTAAGCTCAGGGAGCGAGGACTCCCCATCTTCAAACTTCTGAAGAAGACCGGTCACTTCGACTGGACGCCGGAAGCCGAGTGGGCCTTTCACGACTTGAAGAAGTACCTCACTTCGCCGCCCGTACTACTGGCCCCCTCCGAGGGCGAGCCTTTACTGCTCTATGTCTCAGCCACACCTCAGGTCGTGAGCCTGGTACTGGTGGTGGAGTGTGATGAGTGCTCGGGGCAAGGTGCTGGGTCCCAGCTCCCGGCGCCCCCAAGCAATCTCCAGTTCTCGTGGCTCCTCCCAAGCAGGGAGTCGAGTCCGAGCACCTGGCTCCTCTCGACCAGGGAGTTGAGCCGAGCACCTGGCTCCTCCCGACCAGGGAGTTGAGCCCGAACACTCGGCCACCTCGACCACGCCGCTAAGCTCGGAGGCTGTGACAAGCCCTCGGGTGAGGCTACAGTCCTGGCCTGCCGTTGTCACGTCCTGAAATCCATAATTGTGTGTTTTAATCCTAAAACATGCAATTTCAGCTTCATGTTCCAGTTTGGGTCACTGGAGCACCTCACTTTGAATCAATGAGGTGGGAGAAGGAAAACTAAGAGAAATAAAGGAGCTAGAAGCAAGTCTGGACTTTCCTCTAGGTAAATGGGGCCCACTTGGGTGGAAAATATCTCTCTATAGGTGGGCAACAACACTCCCTCTCCCCCTAAAAAGCTTGCCCATACGTACTACTCACCCACTCCACCAGATAAGGCTTTTTGAGGAAGCAAGTTGGAGTTGGCTGTCTCTCACTCTCTCTCTTAGGCTCCCTTTTTCCCCTTTGGATCCCTACCTCTGGGAGCAAGATCAAGGTACGTATGTGGTACTCACGTGACCACCAGCTCAAGGACTACTCGTCCATCCAATTCATTTTCAGTTTCCCCGAAGGAATTCGAGTTGGTTCTGAACTTGTTTGGTGTTCTTTGGGTGAAGCAAGGAAGCAGCAGTTCTTCTCCAATCCATTTTCCGTCGTTTCCTCCTTCAACTGGCGGTCACCAATCTCAACAAAGGACCTTGGGTGAGTCTGCTAGGCTCCCATGGCAAGTATGCTCATTTTTGGTTGGATAGATCTTGAATCTGGAACTAGGGTTGCAAAGTTCTTAAAGTTCTTCAGTTTGGAAACAAATGAGGATTTATGTGTATTTGAGTTAGGAATCATATTGCTAGGCGGTTAAGCAAAGTCTAGACCCTGTACACCCTTCTAGGCATTTTTACTTTTGATTCAGAGGGACTCCCAGGTTAGTTTAGCCCAATTTTTCCCTTCGTAATGGCTGCTGTTCTGCAGCTGCACGAGGCTAATTTTACTGTAGCGCCCGAGTACTGTTCACCCCGAGCACTCGAGCACTGTTCACCCCGAGCACCGAGTACTGTTCGCCCGAGCACAGTTCACCCCGAGCACTCCCGGGGGTACTGTTCATCGAGTACCCGAGTACTGTTCACTTTTGCCACCAAACCGAGTACTGTTCACCAAACACCCCGAGTACTGTTCAGTCCTTCCTGGGCGCTACCAAACCATAGGACCTCTGGGTTATGCCTCTGTCTGTATACTTCGCCAGTCCGAGTATTCGAGAGGTCTCGGGTCAAAAATGAGAGCTGTCTATAACGGGTACCGCACTAACAGAGCGCACCAAACAACGAATCTTTTCCTATTTCCTAAAGCTTATAGATCAACAATCGAGAATAAAGCAGCCCGACCGCAAGGGCCTCAGTGCCCAGGGCGCTACTCCAGCCTATGGGGTCCTCGGGTAGTGGTCGAGACCGCCTAGCCCCTGGTTCCCTCTCATGCTTTCTAGTGCTCGGGCGCTCTGTACGAGGTTACCAAGTTCCCGGGTACCCCGAGCTCGGAGCGCATGCCCCTCCTAGATCGGTTGATCGAAAGGCTGACAGCTATCTGGTGAGTGGCTAGAGTCATACGGATTTACATTCTTACTTACTCAGCAATCTATAGTTCTGGAGTTATCCTCGGGACCCTCACATTCTAATCTGTTCGGCGAGATGGTCTCCTCGCGCACAAAACCCTGCCCACGTGCTCGCTTTTTCTGGAACGGCAGAACAGACAGTAGTCGGGTGTACCATACGAACGGTGATGTTTGACCAAAGTCTTTCATGGTAGTCGTGGTGTTCGGCCAGCTGGGCAGTACCCCGGGCACTACCGAGCCTCTGGGGTTCTCAGGTAATCCTACCGCTTGAGCAAAGAGTGGTCCGTCCTAGCCCTGGGGGCGGGCTATCGGTGCTCGGTCTAGTCCGTCCTAGCCCGGACACCACCAAACCGTGGGGACTCTTGGTTGCATTTCCGCCCGCACGTGTCTCCGGTCTGCTTGTTTGAGTGGTCGCAAAGTGGAAATGTGTTCACTGGTCGTGGCGTGCTCCGTACTGGATCGATCTATCTCCCGAGCAAGGAAGTTCGTGCCTTTGTCTCTTGACTTAGCCACTGCGGACTTGCGAGGGCTCGGGGGCTGAACGCACGGATTGGTCTCACTACTCGTGCGATGAGTGTTCGGGGCGACTTCGCTCTCGGGGAGGAAGGTCGGGCTCGGTCCGGCTAACTACTCCTCGGGATATCAAGTGAAAAGCGAAAAGACATCATCAAGCATCAAGACAAACATTGGAGTTGCAATCCCGAAGAAAGGCTTATATTATATTCAAAAAGAACCATTCGGAGGGATCACTCCCATATTTACAACAAATCAAAAAACAAAAGCCTAATCTAGGTCGATGGGCTCTGGAGGCGGCAAGGAATCTTCACTGCTGCTGCCGCTGCTCGGTACCGGCAGCGGCTCTTGCGTGAAGCACGCCGCCACCTCGGTGGTGACGCCCCGGACAGCCTCCCGGGCGACCCCTTCCTCGGCCTCGACCACCCCCTGCCGGACTGGATCCAGCGAGAAGTTGCGGTCTCAGCTCTGGTAGCAAGCCAGGATATGCTCAGCCACCGCTTGGGCCAGAGCGCGCCACTCCCGAGATGCTAACTCCTGCACAGCGCGGGGAAGAGCCTTCAGGCGCCGGCTGATCTCCTCGAAGCCGAGGGCGATGTGGCCGATGGTCTCTTGGTCCATCCCCTTCTCGCCCACGTTGACTCGCCCGAGCCCGGCCACACTCACGGACCTCCGTGCTTGCCGAAGGATGTCTCGCATCATCAGCTTCACGTTGGCTCGCTCGGCGACGATAGTCTTGAGCTCGTCCTTCACGATCTGTAGCCGCTCCTCGAGGCTAATCCCCTCAGCTGAGCTGGTCGGGACGCCGCTGGTCGCCGCGGCTTTGGCTTGTCCCCGCTTCACCTGCTCGGCGAGGGCAGCAAGAGCCTGCTCCCGGGCGGCCAGCTCGGCCTCCCATTTGGCAGCCTGCTCCTCCCGAGCAGTTAGGGCCGCCAACGCCAAGGCGGCCTTGATTTCGCGCTGAGTGATCTGCTCCTCCCTGGCGTCCTAAGCTGTCGCCGTGATTTCGACGTCAGTCTCGCAGATCGCGACCTCTTCCTCCCGACGGAGGACTTCGGCGCGACCCCGCTTGAGTTCATCGTTCCGGCGGGCTAAGTCTGCCCGGGCGGTCTCCACAGATCTCTCGCGCTGACCGATGGCCTCCTCCCGAGCACGGACCAGCCGCTCCCATGCAAGGAGCTCCGCAGCCCGCCACTGCGACACCTGCTCCAAGCAGCTGGCTTACTCCTGCGCAGCGACAGCCTCGTCACGCACCTCCTCCAGAGCCTCCCGCTCCTCGACCACCGCGCGCATCGCCCTCTCGTGGGTGTCACGGGCCGAGGCGATGCGGACCTCCAAGAGCCGGCTGACCCCTTCTAGGATCCCCCTCTCCTCGATGAGGGTGGTGTAGTCCCTCTCGAGCTGTGCTCGCTGCCCCACCACGGCCGCCTCCAGCCGCTCGATCACCTCCCGGGCGCTTCCTAGCACGTCCAGGAGGGGTTCTACGGCCTGGCTGGACGACGGTCGGGCAATGGGTCCCCTGCGAGCCCTCTCAGCAGAGGTGCTCAGGGTCCCCGATGTTTTCCACGTTGGCACCCCCCTCGTCGCGGCCACTTGCCCCGCCCTCGAAGTGCTCGGGACGGGCTCGGCCGGCGCCGGCTGGTCGGGCGCGGCTGCTGCCCTCGGCTCAGGGCAGGGCGGTGCCTGCGGCTCCGGTTCGGCCGACACGCTCGGCTTAGGCACGGGCACGCTCGGCTCAGGGGCAGGAGCCGACCTTGGCGCCTCTGGTCGCCTTTTGTCTCCGGCGGGGTCCTTGGGTGGCCTGAAAACAGAAAAAGGTTAGTCCCCTAACATACATCTGGGCAAACGCGCTCGGGAGAAAAAGGGAACTCACGTAGACTTTGGTACGCGGTATTGCCACCGGGACTCTTAGATCTTGAACTCCGGGCACTGCGGCTTCGGCCCGGGATCCGCCTTCCTCCTCTTCGGCGGGGGGCTCTGTCCCTCGGGCCGTTGAGGGGCCGCCGTGGAGCCTGCCTCTGGCGGCAAGTCGGCCCGGGCGCTCTCTGTAGTGCCTCTGCGCCGGCCTTGGTTTTCAGGTTCCAGCGCCCTGGACCTTGCCTCCGTCGCGGATTTCGCGCCGGACGACTGGCCGCCCTGGCCTCCCTCCTTCATGCCGCCCGCCAACGGCTGCTACGACGATGAGGACGACGGCTGAGGCACGAACGCACGGGGGTGCTTTCCTTTGTCCCTCGGGGCCACCGCTCCACTGCCGGTGGCGCCTCTCCTGCGCCCCTGTCGTCGACCTGCGTCCTACCGCCCGCAACCTCCCTACCGCCAGCCTGCGGCCTGCCACCTGCGGCGTCCCCGCAGCCGGTCCTCCGTGCGCCGCCCGTCTCCTCATCTACCCCGGGAATCTGGATAATCCCAGTGTTCCGGCGCCCCGGACGGTTGACCAAACCCTAGGCGTCGAACTCGGGCAGCGTCGCTTGCAGCGCCACCCGGCCCGGGTCCGCACAGAGCGCCAATTGCTCCCAGGGCAGAACCGCCCGGGTGACGTCTTCCACGCCGGTCACCACCCGCAGTAGAGCCACCAGCGCCCCCTCATCCAGGTTCCCGTCCTCGCCGATCTGGGTCCTGGTGATGTCGTTGGGGCCCGTGTACATCCAGCAGGGGCGGGCCTGCTCCAGCAGGGGCACCAGGCAGCGACGCAGATAGTCTGCCACCACCATCACCGACGTCAACCCCGCCCGGCGCAGGTCGTCGATGCGATTCAGTATGGGCCGCATCCTCACGTCTTCCGCCGGGGCTGCTTCCCAGATTGACCTCTAGGGCTCCGCCGTCATCCCCGGCAGCGTGAGGCGATCGTGGGGACTGACGTAGATGTAGACCCAATCGCACAGCCAGTTATCCCACTTACTCCGCCTGCCCGTCCCACAGCCGGAAGTTGCAGCAGCCGGTGACGTTCGTGGTGGATGAGCCTCGCTTCTTCCCGGCCGGCCGCAGGACAAAGTGGCGGAACAGCGCCACCGACGGCGGCACTCCCACGAACATTTCGCAGAAGTGCGTGAATATTGCCAGAATGACCACTGAGTTTGGACTCAGGTGGATCAACTGGATGCCGAACGTGTCCAGGATCTGAAGGAAGAACGTCAAGAATGGCAGCACCAGCCCAGCCGCCACGAAGGAGACGAAGATGACGATGCACTCCGGCCGATCCGTGATGGGCGGGAAGCTCGCCGGCCTCACCACCGAGGCCTCCCACTGGCCTTCGGGCACCATCAGCTTGCGGACCTTCTCCGCCCCCTCGTTGTTGATGATCCGTGACTCTGGTAGCACGCTGTCGAGCTCCTTGTCACGACGGCTGCTTCCTGCCTTCGGCATTTTGTCGGTGGTGGGGAGTGTGCTGGAACAGGTGGGGAAGGAGAGCGCTGTGGGTTGGAGAAAGAGTGAGAGCTCTCGAGCGCAAGGAAGAAGAAGAAGGCAAGAGTCTTGTTCGCAAGGATGGCATAAAGGGGCAACGGTTCGCTCCCCTCTCCCTTTTATATCCTAGGGATTTCAAATGACGCCTACTACGACGCGTTCGGCGAGACGAATTTCCTCATTCGGTGCGGGCACCAGGCGAATCTTCCTCGATCTGTGCGGTTGCCGGGTGCTTTATCCTCGATCTGCGCGGTTGCCATGCGCGCCGCCCGCCTCGTTATCATGCGACTCGGGAGTCGGTTGGACACGCGTCCGTTCGGCTCCCCGCTGGGCCGTATCAGAAGCCTGTGCCAGAGAGACCAGCGCCTGATAACACGCCACGTGGCTTCGGTGTTGGGATCGGCCTCGATGAAGACGAGGGCCACATCCGCAGTCTCTGAGCCATCGCCTGCCGATGAGCCCGGGGGCTGCTATCGGTGACACAGGAACCAGGGGTCCCCGAGTCCCAGGCCAGATCAGCAGTTTGCCACGTGGCGCCCTCCCGCAGGATTACCTCCGCAAGGTACGAGAAGACTAAGTCCCAGGAGAGGGTGCTCAGGGCCATGAAGAGTGGTCCCCGAGTACCCGAGTTCCTCGATGACATGAGAAGACAAAGTGCTGGGAAGAGAGTGCTCGGGGTTGTGAACAGTGGCCCCCGGGCACTCATGTCCCCCGACGACCAGAAAAGCCAAGTGCCGGGAAGGTGGTGCTCGGGGCTGCGAACAGTGACCCCTGAGCACCCGAGTACCCCGAAGACCCAAGGGAAGTCAGTTCCAGGAGAGAGTGCTCGGGGCCGTGAATAGTGGCCCCCGAGCACTCGGTTCCCCGAGGACCCGAACGGCCAATTCCGGGAGAGAGTGCTCGGGGCCATGAATAGTGGCCCCCGAGCACTCGGTTCCCCGAGGACTAAGAAATGGCATATCTGGGAGAGAGTGCTCGGGGCTGTGAACAGTGGCCCCTGAGCACTCGATTCCCCGAGGGCCTAAGAAGTCATTCGCCGGTGGCCTCCACAGAGGTCCAGCGGTGAGGTGTCAACCGGTGAAAGGCCCGATGCTGCATTTAAGAGGGTGCATGGCTTGTCACCTCAAACTGCTCCTCCACGCTTGCTTTCAGTCCCTGCCACAGCCTAGCAGAGGGGCGTGGGGACATTTAATGCATGGGTCCCATCGTGGGACATCCGGCGCGCCTCAGGATAACATCGCGAAGCCCAAGGCGCCCCGCCTGCCACCCTGCTGTGTCAGGTGTACAAGACCGAGCGGGCATGCCGGGCTGCTCGGTGGCTGCCCGGTGGGCCCTCCTCGCGGCGCCCGTTGAAGAACGGCATGATGACGAACAAGACCGGACAGGGGCGCATTTTCAACCCTCCCCGTCACCTCGCGCAGCAGCCCATGATGGTTGCTTTCCATTTATAGCGCCTTGGAACTCACGCCCTCCATTTCAGGGCACGTCACTGCCTTGGCGGATATTTAAGATGGGGCAGGCTCCCCGGAGAAGACAGGCCGAGTTAGAGGACAGTAGCCAGGACGAGTCAAAGACAACAGCAAAAAAAGAAAACAAGCACAGAAACTCAGATCACCGAAGAACAAGGAGCCCGAAGCTCTAGGCTAGACAAATATTCTTGTAACCCAGCAGAACCTCTGAGAGACATTTTCAGAGCATTTATAGCATACACACAGGAGTAGGGTGTTACGCTCAGTGCGGTCCGAACCTGTCTAAAAACCTCCTGTGCATTTACTACTTCCGCATCCGATCATTCCATTCCACCTGCATCGCATTTATGCCCATTTATTTCACCCGCAAAACAGATTCAAAATCATCCCCTGGCCGAATTTCAAAGAGGTCCCTCCGGATCCCTGCTTGAGGAGTTCACCCTCCGACAACGTCATATGTCCATACAAATATAACTACGTTCCTATTACATTCAACAATGAGTTTGATTTTCACTCTTTTTAAGTGGATCCAACATATGTTCCTTTTCATGTTAAGATCTTTGCGAGGCTCCATGGAGTATCTCCAGGAATGCCACAATCCTTCCAATGTACATGTCCAGCTCCACCCTAAGCAGATAATCATCCATTTTTAAAAGTATGCCTACTAAGAGGTAGTATAATACATGATCCTTTCTGCGGGGGCTGAAGCGTGAATTTTTTACTTTTTAACTCTTTTTAAAAATAATTTTTACAAACAGATTTTAAAAACGTTGTCCGAAAATATAACATTTGAATGGTATCACAATTTTAGGGTCGTTAGTCTCTTGCACAATGCCGCCTCATTTGGTGTGGTAGTTCATGGCACAGAACAAAACGATTTGGCGCCGTGATCACGACAGGAGGGTGCATGATATGACATGCAGCAGAGTCACGTGAACCTTGGGTGTACAGGTGACCCGTGGGTGGAGGAGCGACCTGCCGTGATCACGACTAGCTAGCTGCTATCGTGCAGTAGGGACAGGAGGGTGCATGATATGACATGCAGCAGAGTCACGTGAACCTTGGCTGTACAGGAGACCCGTGGGTGGAGGAGCACCGTGCCGCCCGACTAGCATCTAATGTCTAGGATAACACTGCACCACTGTGTTATGACTACTGTGTATTTAAGGGTCACGATGACTTTTAGTCCCTTTCATAAGTTAATTCAGACTGGGGATGTGCACATGCTTCTATGCAGGATGTGGCAATCAATCAATTGAAGCAAATATAAGTAACGAACTACTGCTAGAAAGAAATCTATCGTTAACAACAAACGCATACCTGTCATCATATCCGATCAAACAGGCAAAAATGATGGGTGCTGTAACACTGAGCAGTATCAGCAACAATAGTAGCAGATATACGGAGGCCATTTGAATCAAATGCTGGTGGGTGGCACCAACAGCTAGAAGTATTGGTATGGCAGGCCGAGTTGGTTCCTACATCATTCAATAATTTAATATTGCAATCCAGGAAGTGTAGAAAAAACAAAAAAGAAGTTATACTAATGCTAGTTTTTTCTAGCCACATGATAGCATAATTTAAAAATAGAAGTTATACTAGATTTAGCAGGAAAAATCATAGGGAGAAAAAGTTGACAAGATAAAAGAAACTGTTTAAAGAGGTGGTCGGATCTTGTAGTGATGCTTCCAAGATAGAAAAGGAGTGGGATGCGGTTCGCATCCCCTATGACCACATTCATCCCTTAGGTCCGCCAACCAAGAAGGAGGTTGCACCATCACCAAGTGGTCTTCAACCACGACATGCTGCAGCTGGTGGACCGCCTACCTGATTGGGGTTGGGGTTTGTCACCCAGTCACCCAATATTCCTTGAATCAATTACTGTGGTTCCCGAGCGGCAACGCCATAGATTGAGAGTCCCACGGCCCCTTCGCCAGAGTACATCCCAACTCCAGAGGGCGATGAACTGGATGTAGATGGAGCTCCATCATGCAGCCATAGAAGGCATCCACAGAGACACCCCCAACCAGATGCTCATGAGTCAAGGTGATATTCTCCCAGCAAGCCCGAGAAACCAAGTTGACAACAGCCATGCTAATATCATCCCAAATGAGGTGCATACGGTGCATGCTTTCATTCAATCTGTCACCTGAACTTTAGAGCAGCCCTTGATACAAGATGCTCCTCATATAAACTCCATAGAGCACGCTTGTACAGCTCAAAATGCCGCACAATTAAACCCCACAAAGAAGCGATAGGCTTGCCCAAAAAGCAACGCCAGGCAAAGATACTATGCAAATGCGCAAGAGTTGCTAGCTAACAAAACTGAGAGACATTCATCCGACTTGCAACGTTTTGAGCAACCTCTGTCAAAGGTGACTGTCGGAGGATTAACTCCTGTCGCAGGGAACCCGAGAGACCCCTTTTTTAGAGATTCGGCCGGGGGATGATCCTGAATAAGTTCGCCGGAAAAATGAATGAGAGTAAATGCAACGGCCGGTGGTGGGGGAGGATGACCTAGTGCAAAAAGAAATAAATGCACCGGAATTTAGACAGGTTCGGGCCGCACGGGGGCGTAATACGCTACTCCTGTATCGATGTAATAACTGTCCTGAGGGAGTCCCTCAAGGATGTTGCTGGCTACAACAATATTGGCCTAACTAAGAACTTGAGGCTCCTTGTTCTTCGGCAGGGACTGTCCCTTGTGCCTTGTGTTCGTCTATGGTTCGGTTCTTGCTATGCTCGTCGATGCTTGGACTGTCGGATGTCCTTTTCTCATCTGTGCTGCTGGCTCTTTTTGTACTCGCCGGCTGTGACATGCCCCAAACGGGAAGGAGGGGGGCACAAGTTCCAAGACACCATGACTGGGAAAGGCGTCATCATTTCTTCTGGGTGAAGTGACGGGGGTGGAAAAAATGCCGCACGCCCGGTCACCTGTCACCATAAACGCCCTGGCAACGGGCGCCGTGGAGAGGGCCCACCGGGCAGCAGCAGAGTAACCTGGCGTGCCCGCCCTGTCTTGTTCCTCTGCCATAGTAGGGCGGCAGACGGAACGCCTTGATCCCTGCGATGTTATCCCGAGACAAGACGAATGATACGGGACGGGACCCGTGCAATTAATAGCCCCACGCCTCTCTGCCAAAACATGGCAGGAACTGACACCGCGGCGGGAGCAGTTGGAGATGTCAGGCCACGCACGCTCATTAAATGCGGCCTCGGACCTCTGACTGGTGGACACCTCGTTGGCGGGCCCCTCGGGGGCTTTTCTGTGTCGTCGGGGCACCGAGTGCTCGGGGGTACTGTTCACCTCCCCGAGCACTCTCTCCCGAGAATGCCTATCCTTGTCCTCAGGGTACCGGGTGCTCGGGGGTACTGTTCACTTCCCCGAGCACTCTCTCCCGAGCCCTCTCTCCCGAGAATGCCTATCCTTGTCTTCGGGGTACCGGGTGCTCGGGGGTACTGTTCACCTCCCCGAGCACTCTCTCCCGAGCACTCTCGCACAATCCTTCGGGGAACCGAGTGCTCGGGGGCTGCCACGTGCAGCCCCGAGCACTCTCTCCCGAGCACTCTTACGCAGATCCTCGGGGAACCGAGCGCTCGGGAGCTGCCACACGCAGTCCCGAGCATTCTCTCCTGGAACTTAGCTCTTCTGATCGTCGGGGGACTAGGGCGCTCGGGGGTGACCGGGCACCTCCCCGAGCACTTTCTTCCCGGTACTTAGACTCTGTGGATCATCGGGGAACTAGGGTGCTCGGGGACCAGTGACTGTGGCCCCGAGCACCTTCTCCCGGGACTTGAACTTTTCTCATCCTTTAGGAGGGACCTCGTGGGATGGCGCCATGTGGCGGATGGCTGGCCGGGCCTCGGGACTCAGGGACCCCTGGTTCATGATACACCAACAGTGACCATTGAGGTAATTACCACATTGGTGGACCAGAGAGATGGCCAGCGGAGGAAGAAGAAGGTGCCACAGAGGATCGTGCTAGAATAGAACTTCGTAGTGGAGCCCATGCAGCCATGAAGCTCGGGACGAGCCAGCTAGTTGCAAGTAGCTCTTCTACAATGTTATCGGTGTTTATTAGTAAGGTTTTGTCATTGTTTCATTTCAGAGTTAGTAGGTCAAAGTTAGATTCAAGAGTCAGGATGGCCCGCCTCTCTAAAGGGCATTTGGCTTCAGCGAGCTGCCATGACCACCAGCCCCATCTGCGGTCGAGCGGGCGGCGGCGCCGGAACTGGCGGACGCGGCGGCAGAGCCAGAACCGACGGGCGTGACGTCCTTGCTGGGACCGGTGGATGCGACGGCCGAGAGGGTGCCCGCAGACACAGCGGCCGAGGCGGAGACGCGGCCGTCCCCCGAGCGCTCGGCGCCGGTCGAACGTACCCCGGGTGTGCCGAGCCCAGGGCGGATGATGGCATTGCAACCTTCGGGGACCCCGAACCCCCCGGAGGAGGCTCGTGGGGAACCTAGCGCCCAACCAGCGCCCGGCCAGCCTGCCGACCCCCTCCCTGTCGCGATCGAGAGCGTCCGGGTGGCGGTCGAGCGGTTGGGCGTGGTGATGGACGGGGAGGTGGCGCAGCTTGAGGCGGAGCGCGCCAAGCTGGCCACGGAGAGGGCGCGGCTTACGACGGCTTGGCGCTCCTTCGAAGCCCGGCTCGTCGCAGTGCGCACTGCCAATGAGGAGGAACAAAGCGCCATGGAGGAGGCCCGCACAGAGGCCGCGCGGGAGGGAAGTTTTTGGAAGATACCCGCGCGGAAGTCACACGGGAGCAGGAAGTTTTGGAGACCGCCCACGCAGAAGCTGCGCGGGAGCGAGAAGACGCCGCCCACCTGGCTGAGGCGTCGCGACAGAAGGCTGCCGAGGCCCTTGCCAGGGAGAGGCAAGTGCAGGAGCGGGAGGAGGCGGTCGCGGGCCGCGAGAGGGCGACGGAGGACCTCCAGGCTGACCTGACCCGTTGGGAGGGCGAGGCCGATCGGGCTCGCGCCGATTTCCAGCGTTGGGCAGGGGAGCTCCAGGACATTGAAGGGGACCTCCGACGCTGGGAGGAGGACATCGCCATCCGGGAGTTCTACACCGAGATCACGACGGCGGACCTGGACGCCCGGGAGGACTTGCTGACCCGCCGGGAGGGTGAGGCTGCCGAGGCGGTGGCGGCCGCCGCTGCCAGGGAGGAGCAGCTCGCTAAGCACGAGGTGGAGCTGACCGCCCGCGAGCGGGCTCTGTCCGAGATGGCGGCGCAGGTGAAGCAGGCCGCCGGCCATGCGCCCGACACCGGCTCCTCTGGCGCGGTCGGGGGCCAGGGTCTCGAGGAGCAGCTGCGGATCGCGAAGGAGAAGCTCGAGGCTGCCTTTGTCGCGCGGGCCAACCTGCAGCAGATGTTGGAGGACACATTCTGGCAGATGCGGTGGTCCGTGGCGAGGGCCGGCCTTGGGCCACTCGTCGTGGAGACGAAGGGCGACGGTCCCGGCCGATTCATCCTGGGATTCCAGCAGGTCTGCGAGTGCCTCGAGGCGCTGCCCTGGGCCGTCCAGGAGCTTGCCGCCCGGGAAGGGCGCGGCTTGGCCCAAGTGGTGGCCGAGCACGTCCTGGCCTGCTACCGGAGCAGAGACTTGAACTTCCCGCTGGAACCAGCTCGGGAAGGAGTAGTCGAAGCCGAGGGAGAGGCCCCCGGGAAGCGGTTCGGAGCACCGCAGCCGAAGTGGCGGTCGGCTTCAAGCGGGAAGTGCCACCGCCGCCAGCCCCCGGGGGTGGCCGTGATGACTCCGACTCCGACGCCGACTCCGATTAGGCTTTTTGTAGTTTCTTCTTCTTTCATTTTTCTTTGACTCGATGTAAATACGGGAGTGATCCCTTAGAAATGCTTGTATTCCCTTTTGTAAATATAATGGAAGCTTTTCTTCGGGCTCGCAACTCCGGTATTCTTGAGTACTTAGCGCTTCTTCTGATGTTTTGCCTTGATGCCCCGGGGAGTACTTAGTCGGTTTGATCCCGACCTTTCCATCCCCGAGGACGAAGTCATCCCGACCGTCCCTCTCGGCGCGTTCAGCCCCCGAGCCCTCGCGAGTCCGCATCGACTACGTCAAGAGACAAAGACACGAACTTCCTTGCTCGGGAGATAGATCGATCCAGCACAGAACATGCCATGACCGGTGAACACTTTTCCATCTTGCGACCACTCAGTCAGCAGACCGGAGACACGTGCGGGCGGGAATGCGACCAAGAATCCTCATGGTTCGGTGGTGCACGGGCTTAAGATGGACCGGACCGAGCACCGACAGCCCGCCCCTAAGGCCTAGGCTCCGGACTACTCGAGCGGCTCGAGCGATAGGATTACCCAGGGCGCCCAGGGACTCGGTAGTGCTCGGGGCCCTTAAAAGCGGACCGAACACCACGACCACCATGAAAGACTTCGATCAGACATTACCGCACGTACGGTACACCTTTCTACAAACCGTTCTGTCGTTCTAGGAAAAAGTGGACACACGGTTGGGTTTTGTGCGCGTGGAGACCATCTCACCGGGCAGATTAGAATACGAGGGCCCCCGAGGACGACTCGGGAACAAAATATTCTTGAATGTAAATTCGTCTGAATTTAACCACTCACCGGACAGCTGTCGGCCTTTCGGCCAACCGATCCAGGAGGGGCATGCGCTCTGAGCTCGGGGTGCCCGGGGGCTTGGTTCCCTCAGCCGGGGCGCCCGAGCATCAAGGGGCGTGTGAGGAGCCCGGGGTCGGGTGATCTCGACCACTCATGCTTAAGCGGTAGGACCACCCGAGGACCCTTGGGGCCGAGCGGTGACCTAGGCATCGAGGCCCTCACGGTCGAGCTGCTTTTGCTTTGATTGTCGATCTGTGACTTAAGAGAAAATGGAGAAATTCCTTGTTTGGTGCGCTCTGTTAGTGCAGTACTTGTTACAGACTGCTCTCATTTTCGACCCGAGACCTCTCGAATACCCAGACCGGCGGACAAGAGCGGACAGAGGCATAACCCAGAGGTCCTATGGTTCGGTGGCACCCGGGTATGACAGACCAGATCGAGCACCGACAGCCCCCCCTAGGGCCTGGGCTCCGGACTACTTGAGCAGCTTGAGTGATAGGATTACCAAGGGCGCCCAGGGACTCGATAGTGCCCGGAGACCTGCCATGACGCCGAACACCACAGCCTACCACATCGGACGTAAGTCAGCAGCAACTCCCCGCGCGCATACCGATCGGGATTCTTTTATCAGCGCTTTATCAGCGGGGAAAATGAGAGAGCGAACTTTTCTCGCACAATCGAGCATCTCACCAGACAGATTAAACATATGGAATCCAGAAAAACAAAATTGACACACGATTGTATTTCAACATTCATACTGAATTGACAATTTTTTACAAGGTTGGGTGACTTACCCAGCTAGTGGTAGCCCCCGGTCAACTTGGGCGGGGGGGAAGCCCTCGGCCTGGTTGACCTGAGCTGCGAGCATGGCCATCTACGGGTAGAACTTGCGTAGGTGCTCGATGTTCCACGGGTTGGGGAGCGGTTGCCCGTCTTCTGTAGCCAGCCTGAAACAACCTTCTTGCGGGACCCCGATCACGGTGAAGGGACCTTCCCACATAGGGGACAGCTTATTCCTTCCTTCGCGTGACTGGACGCGTCGGAGAACTAGGTCTCCCACCTCGAGAGACCGGGCCCGGACATGGCGCTGATGGTAGCACCGCAGACTTTGCTGGTAACGAGCTGCCCGGACGGCGGCACGCCGCCGGCGCTCCTCCAAGTAGTCGACGTCGTCGCGCCTCTACTGCTCCTGTTCGCCTTCGGAATAGGCATGCACCCGAGGGGAGCCTAAAGTGAGCTCGGAGGGGAGGACTGCCTCAGCGCCGTACACGAGGAAGAATGGAGTCTCCCCGGTGGCGCGGCTTGGCGTGGTCCGATTAGCCCATAGCACGGCGAGCAGCTCGTCCACCCATCCCTTCCCGTGCTTTGTGAGCACGTCATAGGTCCAGGTTTTGAGGCCCCTCAGTATCTCCGCGTTGGTGCGCTCAACTTGCCCGTTACTCCGAGAATGAGCGACGGAGGCAAAGCAGAGCTTGATGCCGAGATCTTCGCAGTAGTCTCCGAACAGGGCACTTGTGAACTGGGTGCCGTTGTCGGTGATGATCCGGTTCGGGACACCAAAGCAACTGGTGATGCCACGGATAAGCTGGAGCGCCGTGTTCTTGGTCACCTTGATGACTGGGACCGCCTCCGGCCACTTGGTGAATTTGTCGATGGCGACGTAGAGGTACCCATAGCCCCCGATTGCTTGGGGGAATGGACCCAGAATGTCCAACCCCCAGACCGCGAAAGGCCATGATAGGGGGATGGTGTGAAGAGCCTGAGCTGGCTGGTGAATATGCTTTGCGTGGAACTGGCACGCTCTGCAGCGCCGAACCAGCTCGAAAGCATCCTAGAGGGCTATAGGCCAGTAGAAACCTTGCCGGAAGGCCTTCCCGACCAGCGTGCGGAACGATGCATGGCCACCGCACTCGCCCTCATGGATCTCAGCGAGAAGCTCGCCGCCTTCTGCCCGGGAGATGCATTTCAGGAGAATACCGCCTGCGCTATGCCGGTAGAGATCCCCATCTACTATGCCATAGCGTTTGGACTGCCGAGCAACTCTTTCGGCAGACGCCTCATCCCCGGGAAGGAACTTTTCCTTCAAGTACCCTCGGATGTCGTCCATCCACGAGGCATCTTAACAACATTCAGCAAGTGCAGCGCACTCGCCGGACGGCGGCACCCTGACGAGGCTTCCCACTGAGGGCACCGCCGGAGTCCCCTGAGTTGAGTTCGAGGTTTCCCCTTCGTCCTGTTCGGCAGGCAGGACGGAAGGCCGTGTGAGTCTTTCTTCAAAGACTCCGGCAGGGACACGCGCACGGGAGGAGGCCAGGCGGGAGAGCTCATCAGCCAGAGCGTTGTCACGGCGAGGGATGTGCCACAGCTCTAGGCCATTGAAGCGCTTCTCTAGCTTCCTAACTGCTGCCACGTACGCCGCCATTTGAGGATCCGTGCACTGGTACTCTTTGGATACCTGGTTGACCACCAGCTGGGAGTCTCCCTTGACCAGGAGGCAACGAATCCTGAGGCCCACCGCGGCTTGGAGGCCAGCGACGAGACCTTCATATTCCGCCATGTTGTTGGATGCGCGGAACTGCAGCTGCACAACGTACCGGAGTTCTTCACCCGTTGGGGAGGTGAGAACCACTCCGGCCCCCATGCGTTTCAGCGAGAGGGAACCGTCGAAGTGCATGATCCAGTACCCGGACGCATCGTGCCCGGGATATGCAGAAATCTCTTCTCGGACGACCTCGGGGACGGGTGTCCATTCCGCCACGAAGTCAGAGAGCGCCTGGCTTTTGATTGCCTGGTGACTAACAAAGTGTAGGTCGAACTCCGCTAGCTCCACTGCCCACTTGACAACACGCCCGGTGCCTTCTCGGTTCCGGAGGATGGGTCCCAGTGGGTACGTGGTAACCACTGAGACCTTGTGCGCTTGGAAGTAGTGGCGCAGCTTCCGGGAAGTGATGAGCACGGCGTAGAGCAGCTTCTGAGCCTGGGGGTACCTTGTTTTGGCCTCCCGGAGGACTTCACTGACGAAGTACACCGGTCGTTGTACCCGGCAGGCCCGGACCGCGGCCTCACTCGAGGGGCTGTCGCAGTCCCCAGGCTCGGCGGCATGGTCGGGGCTGACCGGGTGCTCGGGCTCTACTCCCTGGTCGGGAGGAGCCGAGTGCTCGGGCTCGACCCCCTGCTCGGGGGGAGCCAAGTGCTCGGGCTCGACCCCCTGCTCGGGGGAGTCGCGAGGACGAGTGAGTGCCCGGGGGCGACCGGGAGCTGGGACCCAGCACCTGGCCCCGCGCACTCGTCGCGCTCCACCACCAGCACCATGCTTACGACCTGAGGAGTGGCCGATACATAGAGTAGTAGTGGCTCGCCTTCGGATGGAGCCACCAGCACGGGCAGTGAGGTGAGGTACTTCTTCAGATCGCGAAAGGACTGCTCGGCCTCCGGCGTCCAGTCAAAGCGACCGGTCTTCTTCAGAAGCTTGAAGAGGGGGAGCCCCCGCTCCCTAAGTTTGGTGATGAAGCGTCCGAGGGCCGCCATGCAGCCGACAAGACGCTGGACCTCCTTGAGTCGAGCCGGGGGTCGCATCTGCTCGATGGCCCGGATCTTCTCCGGATTGGCCTCGATTCCTCGGTTGGAAACCAAGAAACCGAGGAGCTTGCCCGTGGGTACCCCGAAGACACACTTCTCAGGGTTGAGCTTTAGGCGGGTAGTGTAGAGACTGTTGAAAGTCTCGGCAAGGTCGTCGAGCAGGGTGGCGCGGTCTCGGGACTTGACCACGAGATCGTCGATGTAGGCTTCGACGTTGTGGCCAACCTGCGAATCAAGGGTGATGCGAATGGCGTGCTGGAAAGAAGACCCAGCATTGCGCAAACCAAAAGGCATTGACATATAACAATAAGTCCCCACTGGGGTGGTAAAAGCAGTTTTTTCTTCATCCTCTACGACCATGCGAATCTGGTGATACCCAGAGTTTGCATCTAAAAAACACAAAAGATCACATCCCGCGATTGCGTCTACAATTTGATCTATGCGGGGCAAGGAAAAAGGATCTTTAGGGTAAGCCTTATTTAGGTCGGTGTAGTCCACGCACATACGGAGCTTGCCGTTGGCCTTCAGGATGATAACTGGATTCGCCAGCCACTCAGGGTGGAGGACTTCTCGGATAAATCCGGTGTCAAGGAGCTTGCTGACCTGCTCCCGGATGAACTCCTGGCGCTCAGGCGCCTGCCGCCGGACCTTCTGCTTCACCGGGCGTGCGTCCGGGCGCACAACCAAGTGGTGCTCAATCACCTCCCTAGGGATCCCGGGCATGTCAGACGGTTGCCATGCAAACACGTCGGCGTTAGCCCGGAGGAAGGTGACGAGCGTGTTTTCCTATTTGCCGCCCAGGTCACCACCGATGCGGACGACCTGGGAGGCGCCTTCGCCCACCACGACCTCCTTCATAGGAACAGAGGCGTCGGCGGTGAGTCGGGGTTTGGATGAAGAGGGTCCCGGGCCCCTTGTGCAGCCTTCGACCTCAGCCTGGGCTGAGACCAAAGCCATGTACAACTGCTCAGTGCAGGAAACGGCGCAGCCGGAGTCGGCGGTCACGGAGATGGGGCCTGCTGGGCCCGGCATCTTGACCGTGAGATACGCGTAGTGCGCAGCCACCATGAATTTGGCGAGCGCCGGACGCCCGAGGATGGCGTTGTAGGGGAGGGGGAGCTCCGCGACGTCGAAGAGGACATTTTCCGTGCGGAAGTTGTCCCGACTCCCGAAGGTTACGGGTAGCTCGACCTGCCCAAGGGGCAGGGAGTGCCTGGGTGTCACTCCGCAGAATGGAAGCGACGGCTTTAGGTGCCTGGAGGACACCTGCAGCTTTTCGAAGGCCTCCTTGGAGAGGAGGTTGAGGCCTGCGCCCCCATCGATCAGCACTCTACCGACCTTGACATTGTAGATGGTGGGGGACACTACCAAAGGTAGTCGCCCCACGCCGGCAGTACTGGAGGGGTGGTCGGCTATACTGACGTGATCGGAGCGTCCGACCACCTCAGGGGCCTGGCGGCCTCTTCGCTCGGGGTCGCCGAGCATACCTCGCGCCGCATGGTCTTGATGCCATGCCGCGAGGAAGGCGTGTAAGCGCCTCCGTCGATGAAGGCGACGGTATGCTCGGGTTCCTGGAAGCCGAGCTCGGCGTCGCCGGGGGCGGCCTCAGCATCGCCTCCCCTGTAGGACTCATCGCGCTCCCGCTGGCGCTGCTCGATGAGGCCTTTGACCGTACGACCCTCTGTGAGATCGTGCCATTTAGTCTGGTGGATGGGGCACCATTTGCCTGGCTCGGGCCCCGCAGGAGCGGGGGCCCTCGCTGGAGCAGGAGCCCGGGTGGGTGTCGGGGCTCTTGCGGGTGCTGGCGCCCTTGCAGGTGCTGGGGTCCTCGTGGGAGCCGGAGCCCTAGGAGGGGCCCTGGCCGGGGCTCTCGCGGGCGTGGGCTGTCTGTCGGCGGCCGCCCAGCGTTCTTGCCGACGGTCGGGCTCTTGGGCTGGCCTATGGGCGGGGCCCTGGGCCGGTTCGACAGGAGCGGCTTCGCGCTTTCTTCTCTTTTTCTTTTCCCGCCTGTCGGAGCAGGAAGAACTTGGTTGGTCGGCGGCGGGGCGCGGAGCGTGCCACGCCCGGGCCTCCACCTCCTTAGCGCACTTGTCGGCCAGTGCGAAGAGTTTCGCAGTGGTTTCGATTTCGTGCGTACCTAGCTTTTCGAGCATCCGCTCGTCGCGGACGCCCTGTCGGAAGACGACAATGACAGCGTGGGGGGCTATCCACGGGATGGTGTTGCGGACCTGGCTGAAGCGCTGAATGAAGTGCCGCAACGTCTCCCCCTCCTATTGCTTGACGACGTGGAGGTCGCACTCCAAGCCGGGGCGCGTGAACGTGCCCTGAAAATTAGCCACAAACTGGTGGCAGAGGTCATCCCAGGAGCTAATAGATCCTGGGGGTAAGTTCATGAGCCAAGAACGGGCAGAGCCCCTCAAGGCAACATGGAAATAATTTGCCATCACTTTTTCACTGCCACCGGCCGCCTGGACGGCCGTAGTGTATATTTGGAGGAACTCAACGGGGTCGATGGACCCGTCGTACTTCTCCGGCAGCTCAGGGCGGAACTTGGAGGGCTATTTGACCCGTTGGAGCTCACTAGAGAAGGCACGGCAGCCGGTGCCGTACCCTGTGGCTCGGGTGGCATTCCTCGGCGGTGAACGCCGGTGAGCCGGGGAATCCTGGCGATCGTGGGCCGGAAAAGAGGAAGCCTGGTCCTCAACCTCGGCCTCCTGCCGGGTCTCCCGCTGGCGCTCGAGAATGACGCGCGCATCTTCGTGGCCCATCCGCTCGTTGAGACGCAAGCGGAGGTCCTGGGCTTCATACATGGCCAAGGGGGTGGCGCTCCGCCTGGAGGCCCCCCGGCCCTTGTGAACGTTGCCCGTTGATGGGCCGGTTCTGGCAGCGCCATGCTGGGTGGTGGCGTGAGAACTCTCGGCCAGCACTTGGCAGCGAGCAGTGCTGACCAGGGCAGCGACTTCTTGGATCCAGCAGCCCTCCGGGGTTTCCGGAGTCGCCTGAACAGGCGGATGCCTGAGGAGAGCGTGCGCCGCAAGCAGCGCGCTCCCGGGGCTGGCCTCGCTGAAAGCGAGCCTACGCCGGAGAGGCACCCGGCGCTGTCCAGATACGGACCTAGCGGCCGGAGTTTCGACCATCAGCTGGGGGTTGGATGGTGCACCGGCGGCGGCGGCGGTGGCCCTGCTGGGCCCAGCGCCTTGGTCCCCTTGGGAAGGGAACGCCGCACGTGCAGATCGCGGCTGCTGCTGGGACGCAGCAGCGGCTAGGGCCTCCTGTTCGAGGGGCTGCATTTCCTCGCTGGAACTGGAGCCGGAACGCTGGAGGCGGTGTCCACCGGCCATTTTTTCTGTGGAAGAAAACAACCAAATAGATTCATGGATATTCCCTCTACCTGGCGCGCTAGCTGTCGAAGGATTAACTCCTGTCGCAGGGATCCCGAGAGACCCCTTTTTTAGAGATTCGGCCGGGGGGATGATCCTGAATAAGTTTGCCGGAGAAATGAATGAGAGTAAATGCAACGGCTGGTGGTGGGGGAGGATGACCTAGTGCAAAAAGAAGTAAATGCACCGGAATTTAGACAGGTTCGGGCCGCACGGGGGCGTAATACCCTACTCCTGTATCGATGTAATAACTGTCCTGAGGGAGTCCCTCAAGGATGTTGCTGGTTACAACAATATTGGCCTAACTAAGAACTTGAGGCTCCTTGTTCTTCGGCAGGGACTGTCCCTTGTGCCTTGTGTTCGTCTATGGTTCGGTTCTTGCTATGCTCGTCGATGCTTGGACTGTCGGATGTCCTTTTCTCTTCTGTGCTGCTGGCTATTTTTGTACTCGCCGGCTGTGACATGCCCCGAACGGGAAGGAGGGGGGCACAAGTTCCAAGACGCCATGACTGGGAAAGGCGTCATCATTTCTTCTGGGTGAAGTGACCGGGGGTGGAAAAAATGCCGCACGCCCGGTCACCTGTCACCATAAATGCCCTGGCAACGGGCGCCGTGGAGAGGGCCCACCGGCAGCCGCAGAGTAACCTGGCGTGCCCGCCCTGTCTTGTTCCTCTGCCACAGTAGGGCGGCAGACGGAACGCCTTGATCCCTGCGATGTTATCCCGAGACAAGCCGGATGATACGGGACGGGACCCGTGCAATTAATAGCCCCACGCCTCTCTGCCAAAACATGGCAGGAACTGACACCGCGGCGGGAGCAGTTGGAGATGTCAGGCCATGCACGCTCATTAAATGCGGCCTCGGACCTCTGACTGGTGGACACCTCGTCGGCGGGCCCCTCGGGGGCTTTTCTGGGTCGTCGGGGCACCGAGTGCTCGGGGGTACTGTTCACCTCCCCGAGCACTCTCTCTCGAGAATGCCTATCCTTGTCCTCGGGGTACCGGGTGCTCGAGGGTACTGTTCACCTCCCCGAGCACTCTCTCCCAAGCACTCTCGCACAATCCTTCGGGGAACAAGTGCTCGGGGGCTGCCACGTGCAGCCCTGAGCACTCTTACGCGGATCCTCGGGGAACCGAGCGCTTGGGAGCTGCCACACGCAGTCCCGAGCATTCTCTCCTGGAACTTAGCTCTTCTGATCATCGGGGGACTAGGGCGCTCGGGGGTGACCGGGCACCTCCCCGAGCACTTTCTTCCCGGTACTTAGACTCTGTGGATCATCGGGGAACTGGGGTGCTCGGGGACCAGTGACTGTGGCCCCGAGCACCTTCTCCCGGGACTAGAACTTTTCTCATCCTTTAGGAGGGACCTCGTGGGATGGCGCCATGTGGCGGATGGCTGGCCGGGCCTCGGGACTCAGGGACCCCTGGTTCCTGATACACCGACAGTGACCATTGAGGTAATTACCACATTGGTGGACCAGAGAGATGGCCAGCGGAGGAAGAAGAAGGTGCCACAGAGGATCGTGCTAGAATAGCACTTCGTAGTGGAGCCCATGCAGCCATGAAGCTCGGGACGAGCCAGCCAGTTGCAAGTAGCTCTTCTACAATGTTATCAGTGTTTATTAGTAAGGTTCTATCATTGTTTCATTTCAGAGTTAGTAGGTCAAAGTTAGATTCAAGAGTCACCATGGGCCGCCTCTCTAAAGGGCATTTGGCTTCAGCGAGCTGCCACAACCACCAGCCCCATCTGCGGTCGAGCGGGGGATGTTTTCCACATCGTGCCTAGGGGCTGCATCAACCACAAACAATGGAAGCCAGTGTATGCTCACTTTCCGCCCAGCTCCTGGCTACTAGGGCCATGCCCTTTGTATCTGGTCATGAGTATCGTGCATGTCTACCGAGTCCAGTTGTCATATGCTTTGTTCATGTCACAATGTAATGCATCTGTTTTATGTTGGAATGTTAGGGGGCTGAAGTCAGCAGCAAAACGAGCGAGCGTCAGAAACCTTTTCATGTCCACCAGATTGTCTATCATCTGTTTTCAAGAAACTAAAATCTAGAACTAGAATGATGCTCTCGTGCTGGATACTCTTGGCCCAAATTTCATCAAAAACTATGTTGCATTGCTATCAAACGGAGCGAGTGGTGGTATACTAATGTCACGCGACAAAAACTTCTTCATGACAGCGCACTCACTATCATCCACCGTCAACATGCTAGCTGACAATAAAGTCTGGTCCCTAACCACCGTCTATGGACCACAGGGCCACGACCAAAAAAATCAATTCCTAAACAAGATCGCCGCCCTTCGGTCTTTGATCAAACCTCAATGGCTAATCAATGGCAATTTCAATCTCATCTATAGACTTAACACAGAAATAACAACAAGTTTAACCTACAAATGATGAGTAAATTTCAAAAAGCGATCAACGACATGAACCTTAACGAACTCAAGATTCATGGATGCAAGTATACTTGGAGTAATGATTAGCCACACCCAACAATGACAAGAATAGATCACTTTTTATGCACCTCTAAAAGGGACTTGCTCTTCTGGGCGGCACACCTCTCGGCACTCTCTAGTGACTCTGACCACAGTCCGCTTTTCCTCAACAGAGAGGCCCTCAAACACAGGTACACGTGCTTTAGAATGGAGTCTTTCTAGGTGACATTGTCGGGCTTCCAGGAAACAATCTAGATGGCATTGCAGCAACTGGTCCTAGTATCTGATGATATCCTCAAAATTCATGTAAAGCTAAATAGGACAGCCAAGCACTATAACTATGGAAGAAGCAAAATATTGGGGGCCTACGACTACGCCTACAAGTTGCACGAGAGGTAATCCACAAGCTAGACATTGTGCAAGAAACAAGGATGCTCTCTGATGATGAAAGAGGCCTACGTAAATGGCTTAAAGAGAAGGTAACCAGCCTCACTTCCCTGGAAAATGCTCGTGCTAGGTAACACGCAAGGATGACATGGATCAGATTGTCGAACACCAATACAAAGTTCTTTCACATTAAGGCAAATGCCAAAACAAGAAATTCATCCCCATAGTCTTCGATGACAGAATTGCCACTTCTCATTAGCAAAAAGAAACTTTGTTGTACAAACATTTCGCTGATCGCCTTGGCGCAAACAAAACAATGGAACTTGCCATAAATTGGGAAGATCTAAACTATGAACCATACGACCTGTCGGATTTGGAAGTCCGTTCCGATGAAGAAGAAATGCACACTACAATTAAAGTTTTGCACCCTAAAAAGGCCTCGGGCCCAGATGGTTTCATAGGTATGTTCTTCAAACATTGCTGGGAGATAATCAAAGAGGACCTCATTCAAGCTTTAAACAATTTCCATTGATTGGGTCCGACAAACTCAACATGATCAATGAGGCACATATCGTGTTACTTCCAAAAAAGGATGGAGCCCAGTTTGTGGCTGATTACAGGCTGATAAGCCTTATCAGTAGCATATCCAAAATCATCACGAAGATGCTCGCGAACATACTAGCACGTCACCTCCAAGAGCTAGTCCCTAAAAGCCAAAGTGCGTTTATAAAGAGGTGTTGCATACATGACAATTTTATGTACGCACAGAATGTGATTGAAGAGCTACACATAGCAAAACAATCGGCACTCTTCATCAAACTCAATATTTCCAAAGCATTCGACTCTGTTAGTTGGCCTTTCCTGATCGAAGTTCTACAAGTGCTAGGATTCGGCCAGAGATGAAGAGATTGGGTTACAACAATTTTGGCGACCTCCTCTTCAAGGATCATTCTAAATGGGATCCTAGGCCCTATATTCCGGCATGCCAGAGGCTTGGGGCAAGGTGATCCAATGTCATCGATATTATTTATTTTGGAAATCGACCCCATTCACAGACTCATCCTGAGGCAGCTAGCACAAACATCCTCAAGCCGATCTTAGCGAGGGCGGCTAACACTAGTAGAAAAATTATTTGTACAGACGGTTCGGAAACTCCGTGAGGGACACTTTTTTGAACCATCTGTAAAAAAGAGTCTGTACAAATCAGATTTGTACATATGGTTTTGAACTGTCTGTACAAATCATTTTTACAGATGGCTCGATATTGGAACCGTTTGTACTAAGTTTTCTGGAGCTAAAAAAATCTAAAATATATTTTCCTACCCACACCAGCCTCCTATATTATATGTTGGCGCGGTCAAAATTCACACGATTTTTCACGCAAAATACCATGAGTGTGTTTTCTAGGAGTCGAACCTGCAAACTCTAACCTCGCGCGAACATTCCTTACCATCTCACCTGTCGTTCATTGCTGACCGTTGTATAAAAATAATCTATATAAGATATACGCTCAAAATGAGTAGGACACTATTAGTTTAGAACCGTTTGTACTTATTAGTACAGACGGATCTAATTTGGAACCGTCTGCACAATTACTACCAATAGTATATACGGTTCCAAATTAGAACTGTTTGGACAAAAAGGAACAGTACAGGCGGTTACAAACTACAACCGTCTGTACTGTAGTGTCCCGCTTTGTTGCAACTACTCGTTGCCATTTTCTCAGACGGTTCTAATTTGGAGCCATCCATGGTGCCCTTTGTATAGGCGGCTCCATAGATCCGTCTGCATAGAGGTATCCTACGAAATGGATTATGTATTAGTGTAACCTACGTTGCTCCCTATACATAGCTGATGCTGCAATCCTCATCAACCTAAATAGGGAAGAGCTTGATGCCCTCTGTCTTATCTTGGATGCATTTGGTAAATGCGGGCCTTGTAACAAATCTGGCAAAAACAGAAATCTACCTAATCTGTTGTGACAACTTCAATATGGATGAAATCCTAGCTGGCTTCCTGGGAAAATTGGAGCTTTTCCTTGTAGATACCTGGGACTTCCTCTACACACAAGACAGTTAAGAAAAATTGATGTTCAACCCCTAATAGACAAGGTTGGTAACAAGCTACCAGGGTGGTAAGGAAGGCATTTCTCGATCGTTGGGCAGGAGACCCTAGTCAAAATTGTTCTCTCCTCATAGACAACCTACCATCTCACAGTACTACCTTTGCAAAAATGGCTTCAAAAGAAGATCAATCACATACGACACAGCTTTTTATGGAAGGGAGAGGAGCTTGACAAGGTATGTGCCAGCCATTGCTTAGAGAATTGGGTGACTATAACCAAGCCAAAGGAGATGGGAGGTCTAGGGGTCGTTGATCTTCAGATATTTGCAAGAGCATTGCGCTTCCGATGGCTTTGGTTTCAATTGCAAGATGATGACTATCCGTGGAAAGGACTTCCTTTGCCATGTGATCAGACAGACCAATTCTTTTTTAATGCATCTTCAATAGTAACAATGGGGAGCAGAGAGAAAGCGAAATTCTAGAACTCCAGTTGGATTAATGGGCAAGCACCAAGAAACATGGCCCCTCTAATCTTTGCCAAATCAAGGCGGAAGAATTTCTAGGTCAAGCAAGGCCTTCATAACCATCAGAGGCTATCATACCTTGAGGACATCACCACACAGGAGGAGCTGCTGCAATTAATGGATATGTGGGAAAACATCCAACAAATCACTCTTGTGTATGAAGAGCCCGATAAAATCACATGGCGACAGATGGAAAATGGGCAGTACACGGCAAGCAGTGCATACAAGGCCCAATTCCACGAAACACAATTTGAGAGCCATTTGGAAAGCCAAAGTGCAACCAAAATGTAAAACTTTTGTGTGGATCCTCCTGCACCAAAAGATCTTGACTGCGAACAATTTGGCAAAAAGAGGATGGCCTCATGATCTGTCACGTCCCAAATTCATAATCACATGATTAAGTCTAAATGTGTCATTAGCATCATGATTAGTTTTTAGGCAATTTATTTTGGAATACTAGTGCAATTCGTTTAAAGTCAATCGAGCGAGAGAACGAATTTCAGGAGAGAAAAGAATGTAATTCATAGTTAAAATAGACCCTTTTCTCTAAGATGTGGGCCCACCTGGCTAGCCCCACCACCTCTCCCTTCACTTGGGCAGCACCCACCAGCTCCCCCTCTCTCTCCCTTACTCCACTCTTGTGCTCCCTCTCTCCGTAACTGGCCAAGCCAAGGAGCAAGAGCTCTCCCTCCCTCTCAAGCTCCCTCTCCCCTTCTCCTCCAAAATCCCACCTCAAGAGAAGGAATCGAGGTATGCATGTGGTACTTACGCGATCATGAACTCATGAGCTATCCATTCATCCAATTCATTTTTGTTTTCCTGAAGGATTCGAGCCGTTTTTGATGTCTTTTGGTGTTCATGGTTGAAGCACAAGGAGCACGGTCCCCAAGCTCGGCAAAGCATCTTGGGTGAGTCTCCTAGGCTCCAATGGTATAGATGCACTTTTTGGTTGGATGAATCCTAAGTTTGAAGCTTCGGTTGCAAAGTTCTTGAGTTCTTGAGGTTTGGAGCTAAAATGAGGATTTGGGTGGGTTTTGAGTTAGAAATTGTGTTGCTAGGTTGGTGAGTAAGTTCTAGACTCTATAAACTCTAAAACATGTTTTTCTTTGATTTGGAGAAGCTCATAAATCAAATTGGCTGAGATTTCTCCCTTGAAGCGGCCTCTCCGGATAATCCGGATTGACCCGGATACTCCGGGTAAACCTGGAGAAACCCCATTGAATTGTCCTCAGGAACTATGTTGATTTAGGGTGCAATTCGAGTCTAAAACCCTTTGTATAGTGTATATCCATATTTTGGTGGAATAGATTTAGCATGCGAGTTGAATCAGCCGAGGAAAACACTTTAGAACACAACTCAGCTAGAACTCGAATAGTCCGGATCAACCCGGAGTGTCCAGCACAATCTGGAGTATCTGGACTCGGCACGGAGGGTCTAGGTAAATAGCCGAGAGCCCCACTCGGAGCCTTGCCCGGAGTGTTCAGCCCAATCCGGAGTATCCGGACTTACCCGGAGGTTCCGAGTTATTGCAAAAATGGCTAACCGAGAGCCCTCACCCGGAGGTTAATCTAGAGGTTCCGGAACCCGGATACTCCGAGTTCAACTCAGAGTCTCCAGCCTCCTGTTACTTTACGGCGTTGTTTAGATCACAAGTTTCGTTATTCCTTCGTATGTATTACACCTTTAGCTTGTTATTATGCATATTGTAGCATGCATTGTGTATTTTATTCATGCTCATTATTGCACCCGCTCTTCTTTAGTGAACGAAGAATTGGAGCGTGTCGCTACCATGGTTGAAGGCGACGTCAGTCTGCCGAAGTTTTACGAGTGTTACGCGGGTAGTATAAGGTAAACACCTGAGCAGCAAGGTAAACATCTAAGCATACTTCTCACATTAAATTGGATCATATGCATCATATGTGATAATTACGTTTTATATATGATATGCATGAGTTTGAGTCAATATCGGGTTTATGATGGGTAGAACATATGTTGATGCACTAATTCTCCTATCTTAAATAATTGTTGATCCGCATCCTTATAGCCTAGGTTCAATATAATGTTGTCTAACTTAAAATATTATTCGTGATGCTTAACAAGTGCTTAGTTCCTCGGTAGAAATCGAGCGGTGAAATATTTCATCGTTCGTGAGCATAGGCTGTAATTACTTGCACAATGATCATAATGATGGGTTGATGGTGTCGGTTGGATGAGTGAGATGGGTGAGGCGAGATGTGGGCAATGTTAGGGTTGTTTGTCCTACCCGGATGTAGAGTTTCCCTGGGTAGGTCAGGAGAGGAACTCGGACACCGTAGACCGCTTGTATCATTTAAGCACCGATCATTGTTGTAGTTGGCTTTAGCACTTTTCGTGCTTACTACATTACTGTTTGAACGGTTCCTCACATGATCAGACCCGCCACCTGTGCGATCAAGAGAACGAAAGCCCGACACATCTTTCCAAAGACTGTGTGTTCACGAAATAGGTGTGGTCTCACCTCCTAAGTTGGTTGCAGCTCCATAACTGACAGGGGATGAATCAGTTTCACACCTTTTTTGGCTGGTGGTGGGCAGCTGCAAGAAAGATCCACAAACAGCTAAGAAGCCAATTCAACACACTCGTGATCGCCTTTTAGCTGAATATTTGGAGGAAGAGAAATGCAAGAATCTTTCAAAACGCAAGCACCTCACCTATGAATGTAGCCCATAAGATCAAAGAAGAATCCTACCAATACCCGGTAGCCGTAGGCCTAATCTAGCTATTCCCGATTTGTTTCCTAAGTAGTGGAGGACACAATATGTATCAACAGTGTTTGTCATAAGAACAACAGTCTACAAACTTCCTCTTCAGAGAGCTTCTAGCCCAGTTTAATGATGTCTTTCATGGGTTTTTTTTTACTTTCTATATTATTATTTTATCTATATTATTTTTTGTCTCGTATGGGAAACTTCACAGCCCTAGCATGGCTCTGAAGGTTTCCAAGCCAGATTCAAATAAGCTTCTACAATATAGACATTGTTCAATGCCACTTGTAATGACAACTCATAGCTATCTCTATTCTGATCTATCTCTTTACTATACTAATTCTATATTTCATTCCCTGGATTGAAGTGCATAGAAAGAAGCTTGACCGTGACTAGTACCTACCACCTATGCATTACACAATTCGAAGCATTGATACTCCCGGAAACTTGATCACGAGTAGTACCTACCCTACATCTGTCACCTATCTCTCCCTTACATTCAATTGTTTATTACTCATGCATTTGGTGTGCTTTGTTCCATTGTTACATTATGGATGCGATTGGTTGCCATATATAAAAAGCAATTTGGTCAGTAGATATCTATAATTTTAGAAAAAGTCATATTTAGTTATTGGTATATAATGTTTCAGTTTAGCTTAGTATATGTAAATGTACGCTCGTAGCTTGGTTTGTTGGATGTAGACTTCTACGTCCACTTATGTAAGTAGGTCTACGTGTCAATGTCACAAAATTATTTTTATTTGAGTAACCAATCATAATCTTAATTCTTATATCCGTTCATATAGTTTTAGATTCGATCAACCAAATAAAAACTCAGCTCAGTATCACAAAACAAATATAACTAACAAAATACTCTTTATTTTAACAAATATAACTCCTCTCAATTTATTTCCTCTCAACCAATATATACTATCCATACATATATAAACTCCCAACCAATCACACTCGATACATTTTTCCGTATTGAAGGAGCTGATCAAAAGCTGCACTACGGTCCCTATCCACCCGAGGTTCACGTGATTCTACTGCATGTCATGGCATGCAACCTGCTGTCCTGCTGCACGATTGAGCAGCTAGCTTGGTCACTGTGTCAAATTGTTTGGCGATAGGGCTTAGACCATCTCTACCTTAAATTTTCATCCTTAAAATACTATTACAACATCCCCTATCATTAACACTGTAGCAGGACTGAGATGAATTTCTAGTGCTACAGTAGACCGCAAAGTACTGTAGCACTGGAATATGCAAATTTGGGAACTCTGTTGGAGTTGGCCTTATAGCGCTCCTAGTGTCAAAGTGTTCATCGTTAAATCAGGTGATGTCGTGTAATAGATCAATAGCATCAAAGTCTTAACGTCGTTCGAAGAGTCTATTTTCAGATAACATTTTCTTGAAAATTCATTTGTAAAAATTATTTTCGAAAAGGACTTAAAAAATAAAAATTCCACGGCTGAAGCCAAGTGTGTACGCTGGATTGGGATAATTCGTACTCTGCTACTCCGTATGTCCACTTTCAGGAGATGCTACTTCTCGGGATGGACTTGGGATATGCCAGTGCTTAACTTAAAGTTGAGTTGATTAGCTGCAATTAACGGGCAAACATATTTCACTATATTTTTGGCTTATTTCCAAGAAAATGATTCCTACCAAAAATCAAACAAAAGTGGTAACAATCTAACCTCTGCATATTTAGTTCAAGTGAGGATCTTTTGGTGTTGTTGAGCAAAGATGACCTCTTGTTGGGATAGTGAGACTCAAGTCTCGATGCTCGCCAGTGAGTAGGGGTGAAAATGGATTTAATTTTTCGCTAGTACGATTTATATGCTAATCGCATATCAAATATTCGAAAGAAATTTTGGATATCGGATCAGATCTCTGATAGTTTTATCAGATTCGAATATAGAGAGTCAGGTATCCATCGGATATCGAATATCCGATAATAAAATTGGATATATCTGAATACTATCAGATTCGAACCTATCTTCTGAAACTTGTAACTTTTTCATACGGAGTTGAATAAAGATGATCTTTATATGAGAATTGTAGCTCTCGATGATTACAAGTTTTTAGTTGATTTTTTTCATTTGAAGTTATCAATATGTTCAAATAATTAGTAGAAACTTCAACTAACATATTGGGCACTCATAAGTTCTCCAATTTCACTCTAGCATAACTTCTTCCATAGGAATATATTGTTGATTTGCTTGTTAGACATCTAATATAGTTAAGTTTTGGATACGTGGAATGGTTGAATAATTATAATATATGAGATATATAAGGTTGTTGCTTTATCCGATAAATATTTCTGACTGATATTCCTGCATCAGACTCGTCCCATATTCGATCCATATCGATCTGTATCCGTGGCTGAGACTATCTATATCTGTAGTTGTATTTGACAATAGCTGTACCTGACTCTAAATCCGATGAGAAAATATAAGATAGAATATAGGATTGGTAATATATATCTATATCCGATCTATTTTCATCCTACAAATGAGTTCATACATGACACTTTAGGTGTGCCATAAGGGGCGCTCTCACGTGTAGTATTAGTGGTTTGTATCCCTGTGCTCCTTCCTTCCAATTGAAAAATAACTGCAACAGAGCCACTTGTCCCCCTTTTTGTTGTCTATGAGACTTCTGTTCGATTTAGGCATTTTCATATTTTTATGTATCATAATTCATACGTATAGTTGTATGCACAGTGATGAAATATGATACATGATATGTTACATAACATATTGTGGTCGTACATAAAACCAAATCAACATGGCAAAGCACACAAAAATATCTGATACATTTGCAAACAGAGGGTACTAATCGGATCTCGAAGTGGTAAAGCTTGACAACTAAACTACTTTCGGATCCATGAAACTCTGTTTAGGAAATAGGACACTCCATTTATTTATTTCCTCACAGGACATTGTCCGATCCATACTGATCCACACTGCTGTGAGCAGACCTTTTTTTTATTTTTTTGGTGAAACTGTGAGCGAACCTTTGGGCGTGCAGTCTTACGGGTAAACCTCGATGATGCCACGAGCTCCTATTTTCTTAACGATCTTATAGTCGGAGAAACCTGCTTTCATAAAGATCTCGCGCCAGTCATTTTCGTCCCGCTGCCTGCCTCTAGTATTCACCATCATGACCATGTCCACCAGGAGTTGAGCTTCGTACATTATTGGCCCCATCGAAGGGCTAAGAACTATTTCTATAATGATCACCTTCCCTCCCTCTTCTCGGGAAGGAATTGCTTTCCTGCATTGCTCCAGGATCTTCACGCAATCCTCATCGTTCCAGAAGTGCAGTACAAGCTACAATAAATAAAGTTCTATAAATTTAACAAGGCATAATTGAGTATGTAAAGATTTACAAAAAAGATGAGTCTATATGTGACCATGTCAGAACAAACAAAGTCCTAGTTCCTCTAGCTTTTAGGAGTTCTTATTTTCATTTGTAATGAAGCATGTGAGAGTAATAGCCATTGTTTTTACCCAATTCATACCTTGAGCATCACAGCTTGGGCAGGTGGGACAAACTTGAACATGTCCCCCGCGCCATAGTTAACGGCATCAGCTGGTGTGGTCTTAATAACCTTTGGAATGTCCAGCACAGTGCACTTGATGTGAGGGAACGCCTTCATGATAGCACTCACAGTCGTGCCATCACCACAGCAGTCAGTCAGTGATTGCAGCCCCTTGAAAAGATCATGGCACTCCCGAATTATTGTTCCAATTGCCAAATTGTCGTGTGCTGCCAGGCCTTCATTGACAATCCTATCAAGTTCCTTGTCCAGGAGCGGCGTATTCTCGTGAAGGAGTGGCACACCATGTAAATCCTCGAATGGCGACGGCACTGGTGGCGCCAAATCCTTCTTGAACCAGTTAGCCAGAGACAACCCCGCCTCAACATAATGCCGTGAAACCGCGGCGAGCACGAAGTATTTCTGATAGGTGTGGTCTTCCGCTTCCACACCTTCCACCAGGAGCCAGGAGAGTGGATTGAGGCGGAAGGTCTCTACCTCGGCATTGCTGTCAGACGCGAAGATGCCCGACGTGACCAGCAACCGCATTATGCGGCGGAGGAATGGAAGCTTGGCTGGGGGGAGGGACAGCGCGGTTATCAGGTCAGGAAGCGATGTAGCCCCTCCAAGATTATAGATGGCAGTTGGGATGTGAAGCTCGACGGCGCACTTGATTGCCATGGAGGTGAGGTAGTAGAGGCTGTGGCGCCAAAGGTCAGCTTGAGCCTGCAGCAGCTCAGCATCAGTGGGAACAACGATGGTCTGAGACTCAGCCGCCATTGTGGTTTGTCTCGGTTTCACTCTCTGTATCTTTCTCAGCGATTGTGCTGTGATGTTTTTGATTTGTTAGTGCCTCGCAAGGGTTTAAATAGGGTGCATCGGCCTGCTATTTCTGTGCAAAGCAGCTATATTTGACTGTTAGGCACTGCTGGCCTCTCATGGACCACAAGTTGAACTATTCGAAAGCGTGGAACACGAGGTGATTAAGTCAACATCAAAATAAATTGCAGGAATAGGGTATTTTGGGCGTCGGGCACAACATTATCGCGAGATGCTGTGACGGGTGTAGTTGAACTGAATTACTCGGTTGTGTTCAGTGTTAAGAAAACCAAAGCACAGAAACCTAATGTTCAGAGATCCATTAGTGGTTACAAAAACAATCAATAGACCTAGTGTTCAGATATACAATTTTTCCAGTACATCACTTTAAGAAAAAAAAAAGGAGCCAAACAATTGCCCTAATAAATCTAAATTCTAAATAGAAGCATGTATATAGTGGTTGATGCCGACAACCACATAAAAGGGATATCTGCTAGTACGGCGCAGTATGCATTGTGGTATGCATAATTGCCAATGGTAAATACAGTGTGCATTCGTAAGTAATTAAGTATAAATTCATGCTGATATTAAACAATAGTACTTCATTTACATTGTAATTAAGCACCTCTTTTAGGAAGTCATTTCATTATATAAGCCCATTGTAGATATCTAGGTGTTGTAAGAATGTTTTTAAATAATTTTATTAAATAATTTTCTAGCTTACATGGCTGACCATGATAATATGTGCACTATGGATGACCCTAGATTAATGATATACAAAAGAAATTACAGTTACTATAAAGTTAATATTTTAGGGTATGTTTTGTGCGTGCAGTACGTTAGGAGTTCATGGAGGATAACGTGGACTACAAGTTGCTTGAGTAAGTAGCATAAAAATGGGTAACTAAACTATAGGAAAGCGGGGTACACGAGGTGATTAGGTTAGTATCCAAACAAATTACAGGAATGGGACTAATTTGGGCGTCTTGCATAGCAAACCTTGTCACAAGATGCTATGACTGGGTTGCAGTTAAACTTAATTATTACTCGTTTGTGTTCATCTTTTCCTTGGCATGCAAGGCCTTGTAAACATTTTTCAGGGTTAGAGTAAGCCTTATGATCAGTTCTCTTTTCTTCATTAGACCAAGACCTTTGATCCTTTTTGTCGAAGTCATCAAGCGCATCATCGAGATCAGTATGCGCTAAAAATATCCACATCTTGACTTGTCATAAAGAAAATTTTTGTCTCGATCTACCAGCAGAATATCATACTTCAAAAAAGCCATGCCAAAGAAATTACTGGGTGCATGAAGCAAAATCAGACAAAAAAGAACAAAGCACAAAGTTTCTGGTACACGAGTTTGGTGCGCGTAGCATAATTCAGCTGAAAACATAACTCTGGGTGCACGTAGCAATATGCTATATACTGATGAACAGTATCACTGACGTCAGTGATGTCATCAACAGTTACACAAATGAACAATAATGCTAATAACAATAATGACAACAATAGTTGTACGGATGAATAGTTAGTGTACTATGGATGACCTTAGATTAATGATATACAAAATAAATTACAGTAAATGCAAAGTTAGCATTTAAACGTTTATTTGTACATGCAGTATATTGGGAGTTTATGGATGTAACACCCTACTTTACAACTAAGCCTATTTATAAGAAAACAGAAAATTTTGGCAGCATTTCCTCTATAGAGAGGTATAACTGACCAAAAGAAAGATCACAGGCAGACAAAAACAGATATAACCAGCATATAAATAGAAACCGTCAGGATGCTACCAGCGTCTATCACAACAAAAACAAAAAAACAAACGACAGGCCATCACAAGCATATCTTCTAAACACCGGTTGAGCTATCAACATGATGATTGAGGTAGTGTGTGCAGCTACCCAAATCCATCCCCAAAATGTACGTCAGCAGCTAAACATACCTGTAAAAGATTTAACAGGGGGTGAGACGAGCTCAGCAAGTAACAGCTATAAATATAAACACATCTCACTCAGTTTAAAAGTATTTGGGAATAAACATTCTTCTCACATCAACAAGCAAAACACATAGTTTTAAAGAGATCATCATTTCAGAATATTTGTCGAGACAGTAACGACAAACTTCAACCCGTTCTCCCACAAAAATATGGCATTCAACCCCTAGAAATCTGAATTCTCCAGATATCATAAAAAAAATGTATGAATGCCATGATGCAACTCCATTTGAGAGCTGGACGATGCCAACATCTCATGCAACTCCATGTACCGGTACGAATCACGCACAATGGCAGTGATCGGCTTTTATCACCATATGAAGTGCATAAATGCATATGTATGCATGTGAATTGACGTCAATTCTTAGTTTCTTTTTTTGAATGGCTCATGATAAAACCACAACTGATTTATGAAGACAAAGGTATAATCCAAATCAATAAGGAAAGCATTGCTTTAAATAATCGAATGCAACGTCATCCATGATTTAAATGAATTAGAAAATAAAACTATATACTTCAATTGTATTTGCAAAAGAAGTAAGACATGAATATAAACATAGCACGGAATCACACCCCCATGTTACTTGCCTTTTACCCAAAAGCGATGAAGGAAAAAAATTGATCACGGACGCCCAGAAGAGGTACCATCGGCGGCGGGAACGGCGCAGCGGCGCGGCGACTGTGCACGGCAGCGCCACGCGCGCAGCAGCAGCGGCGCAGGCACGCGGTGCTCGGCAAGGCGCGGCCGGCGGCGCAGCATAGTGCAGCGGCGACACAGAAGCAGGCTGCGGCGCCGGCGGCCGGCAGAGAGCGAGCAGCAGCGCACGGCGGCGGGAGAGAGAGAGAGAAAGACGCGCGAGAGAGAGAGAAACGCGAGCGGCTCGAAGTGTCTGGATGGATCGGGTTGAGGACCGATCCATCCGATACTTATCCTTTTTTTATTTATTTTTAAACAACGAACGGTCTAAATTGATTGGGCTCGCTACAGGTCTCAAAGTGTCCGGAACGGACATATGAATAGCAAAACGGGTTTGTCTCGACGAGATGAACGCAACCACGGTCTCCGATCGTCCATACGAGCCACGGATCACAAAGTCAATATTTGGTCAACTCTCTCTCTCTTTTTTTTTTTAGAAATTCAGTATTACATTCTCCCCCCCCCCCCCCCCGTTAAAAGAATTCGTCCCCGAATTCTGCCACTTCCATGGCAACTATGAAATAGAGGTAAAAAAATATTTCAAAACTTATGACTCACCAGTCTCAAAGAGCTCAGGATACTCCTTGCGCATTTGCTCTTCAAGTTCCCAAGTTGCTTCTCGTTCTGTTTGATTTGTCCAAAGGACTCTCACAAACTTGATAGTTCTCCTCCTCATAACTCGCTCTGAGAAATCCAGAATACGTACTGGGTGGCACTTTACGGTCAGATCTTTTTCTATCGTGATTCATTCAACATCAATTTTATGCTCAGGGTCTCTCAGATATTTTCTTAGCATAGAAACATGGAAGACATTATGTACTCCACTCATTGAGTCGGGTAATTCAAGACGGTACGCCAAACTGCCTACTCGAGCTGTGATTAGAAATCGACCAATGTACCTCGGGTTAAGCTTTTCAGAGATACCAAAACGTACAACACCTTTGGTTGGCGATACTCTGAGAAGCACATAGTCACCGACTGAAAATTCTAGGTCTCGTCTCCGGATATCTGCATAGCTCTTCTGTCGACTTTGAGCAGCCAACAGGTTCTGACGTATTTGGTGCACCTTTTCTAATGTTTGCTGAACCAAATCCGGACCAAGTAGTGACCTCTCTCCAACCGAATCCCAACACAAAGGGGAAACACACCTTCGGCCATACAAGGCCTCAAAAGGAGCCATCTGAATACTTGCTTGATAGCTGTTATTATAAGCAAATTCTGCTAAGGTTAGGTGATCTTCCCAATTGCCTTTCCAAGATAAGACACAAGCACGAAGCATGTCTTCCAAAGTCTGAATAGTCCTCTCGGACTGACCATCCGTCTGAGGGTGGAAGGCTGTGCTAAGAGAAAGTTTTGTGCCCAAGGCACTTTGCAAACTCTGCCAAAACTGAGATACAAATTTGGAGTCCCGATCTAAAATGATCGATTTTGGCACACCATGCAACCTCACTATTTCCCTGATATACAAGGGAGCCAAATCATGTGCCGAACTGGTTGTCTTCATTGAAATGAAATGTGCAGATTTTGTAAGCCTATCCACGACAACCCAAATAGCATCTCTGCCTCGAGGTGAACGAGGCAACCCAATAACAAAGTCCATAGTGATATGTTCCCATTTCCATTCTGGAATTTCTAGGGATTGCATTAATCCTGCAGGTCTTTTCTGTTCAGCCTTTACTTGTTGGCAGACACCACAAGCTGCAACGTACTTAGCAATATCCACTTTCATCCTTTTCCACCAAAAATTTTGTTTTAGGTCTCGATACATTTTGGTTTCACCTGGATGAATAGTATAAGGAGTCCGATGAGCTTCTCTCAATATATCCATTTTCACATCTGCCTTCTGTGGTACACAGAGACGGCCTCTAAAGCGTATTGCACCATGCTCATCCACACTAAACTCTTTTGATTTTCCTGCTGAAATTCTCTTTCGAACTTCTAAAAGAAGACGATCATGCTGCTGAGCTTCACGTACACGTTCAGGTATAGCAGATTGGATAATCATTTGAGTTTCTTTCTCTACAGTGCCAGCAAAGCAAAAAGATATCCCCATCCGATCCAATTCTGAATGTAAAGACATTATTGCTTTAGGTACCCCTGTTCTGCTAAGGGCGTCAGCTACCACATTTGCCTTTCCGGGATGATACTGAATTGTCAGATCATAGTCTTTGATTAATTCTAACCATCTTCGTTGTCTCAAGTTCAGATCTCTTTGAGTGAAAATATACTTGAGACTCTTATGATCAGTGAAGATATCACATGACTCACCATACAGGTAATGCCTCCAACTCTTCAAGGCAAACACCACTGCAGCCAATTCTAAGTCATGAGTGGGATAATTCTGTTCATGAGTTTTCAATTGTCTGGAAGCATATGCAATTACCCGACCTTCTTGCATAAGCACACAGCCAAGTCCAATCCGAGAAGCATCAGTGTAAATTGTGAAACGCTTACCACTCTCGGGCAAAGCCAAAATAGGAGCATTCACCAACTTATTCTTTAAGGTTTGGAAACTGACCTCACATTCATCAGTCCATACAAATGGAACACCTTTTTGAGTGAGTCTGGTCATAGGATTTGCTATAATGGAGAAATCTTGTACGAAGCGCCGATAATAGCCAGCGAGTCCGAGAAAACTGCGAATCTCGGTCACATTAGATGGTCTTTGCCATTCTAATACTGCAGCAACATTCTTTGGGTCCACAGTAATACCATGCTGATTAATAACATGACCAAGAAATCCGACTTCTTCGAGCCAAAAGGCACATTTCTTTAGCTTCGCATAAAATTTATTCTTCCGAAGAGCCTCCAATACTAAACTGAGATGCACCTCATGTTCCTCTTTTGACTTGGAATAAATCAATATATCATCGATGAAAACCACCACAAAGACATCCAGATATTCATGGAGCATCCGGTTCATGGCTTCCATAAAAACAGCAGGGGCATTCGTTAGTCCAAAAGACATAACTACATATTCAAAATGCCCATACCTTGTATTGAAAGCCGTCTTCTCAATATCCTCATCTCGGATTCGCAATTGATGATAACCCGATTGCAAATCAATCTTCGAAAATATCATAGCACCCCTCAACTGATCAAAAAGATCATCAATACGAGGTAGAGGATATTTGTTTTTTATTGTCACTTGATTAAGCGCCCGATAATCCACACAAAGCCTTTTAGTGCCATCTTTCTTTTCTGCAAATAAAACAGGGGCAGCCCAAGGCGATGTACTTGGTCTGATAAATCCCTTAGCAAGGAGTTCATCCAATTACTTCTTCAATTCCATTTGTTCCATTGGCGCCATTCGGTACGGAGTCTTATAAATAGGTTGTGTACCTGGAATCAACTCAATACGAAAAACTGTTTCTCGTTCAGGAGGTAATCCTGGAAGCTCACTAGGGAACACATCAGGATAACGACACACTACTGGAATATCTTCCACGCGTAGAGTGACATCCTGCCCTTCAACCAATGACCAAAGAGCACCAGATTTCCACATCCTTCGGTTAGGGAAAATCCTGCACAACATGGAAAGTGCATATGGCAAGGCCTTCCCTTGGAAAACAATCTCCACTCCTGATGGAGCTCGCAAGGTGATGATTCTCAAAGAACAAGAGATAATGGCTTGGTATTGGGCAAGCCAATCCATACCAAGAATAACATCGAAGGACTCTAAATTAATCATCACCAAGTTAGCTATGAATTCCTCATCTCCAATATTTATAACACACCCCGGGCAAACATAAGAACTGGATATAAGACCACTGGGGGAGTTAACTACCACAGATTGCCCAATTTGTTGTACTGATAGTCTCGCTTGTTTAACGAAGTCTACCGAGACAAATGAAAAGCTAGCTCCAGAATCAAATAAAACATGTGCATCAAAGGAGTCCACGGGTAAGATACCTGTCACCACGTCATTGTGACCTCCGGTCTCAGCACTAGGTAAAGTATATAACCCAGAAGGTGTCTGAGATGAAGAGGTTCCTGCAATGTGGGAAGAAGATGCCCCAATCGTCGGCAGCGTCGGTGTAGAAGTTCCCTGAGAAATCACAGGCTGATGTGACCTGTAAGGCCCAGTGGGAACTGTAGAAGGAAGATAATACTGCATCGGTGGAGCCATCGAGCCAGTGATGACCGTAGGAGTAGCAGCCAATACATGTGCCGATCCCTTCGATGAAGAAGAAACCCCAGAAGAAGAAGATACTGGTTCCCACCTGATACGACTGTTCGGGTTTCTGCGACACACCACATCCTTGTGGCCTGAACGACCACATACTGAATAGCTCCCCTTCCAAGAACATTCACTCTGCATATGTGAATCACCACACTTGAAGCATACCAAACCAAAACCGGGTTTAACCACTGTACAAAATTGGGTACTGGTGCCTAGAGAATGCATCTGAGAGGGTCCACCACGGTATGGTTGGTGACGTTGCTATCCCTTATACTTCTTATGGATGGGACCACCAAAACGACTCTTCTTTTCTTTTGGTCCTTTATGCTGATCTGCTCCCGAGGTCTTGCGAATATCATCAGTGTAAGCTTGCTGCAACTCAACACCAGAAGCTTGTTCAACCATAGAGCAAAAATCTGTAACAGGAAAAGCACCAAGGACATGACGGATAAAAGGCTTCAAACCCTGTCTGAAACGTCTGGCCTTCTCTGCATCATCGTGGGCTACATGAGGTACAAAGCGCACAATTTGATTAAAACCCACTTCATACTCTGCCACTGATTTCTGACCTTGTGTATAGTTGTTTAAGTCAATTTGCATTTTATCCAGAAAAGTAGCTGGATAGAATCTCCTCTCGAATTGCCTGACAAACTCAGACCAGGTAAGATCTCCATGGGCAACAGTCCTGGCTGACTGTACACCTCTCCACCAAATCTGGGCTTCTCCCTTCATCAACTGTATCACATATCTGACCTTGTCTCGAGGCAACACATCAAAAGCATCCAGCTGCATTTCTATATAAGCAAGCCAATCTGCAGCCTGAATTGGAGTCCCTGATCCATCAAAGGAGTCCAATTTCATACTGACCCATTCACGGAGCGTCACCCCACTAGTAGCACCCCCTTCAGGCATCTCCTGTGCCACAACTCTAGCAGCAGCAGGAGTATTTGGAACAGCCTGCCTCAAAGCTCTTAGCTCTTCTTGTATCTCCTTCATAGTGGTCATTAGCTCCGCTTGACTGATACTTCCTGTTTGAGAGGATTCAACCTCAGCAGTCGATAACTGTGCATCACCACGACCTGGGGCTGCTGTACGACTACGACCTGCCTCGGTACCTCGACCACGACCTTGCACCTTTGGCGGCATAGCTACAAACACCACAACGGATAAGTAAACCAGCACTAAACTGCAAACATACTTCAAACAAATAAACTAAAAGGAATATAGCGGAACAAGGAATATGAAAAGATATGCAACCCCTTTCCCATCCTACATGTGCAAGTGTGTCAAGTTATTAACTTCTTACCCTAGAACCTAAAGCCTAGGCTCTGATACCAGCTGTAACACCCTACTTTACAACTAAGCCTATTTTCAATAGGCTTAGTTGTAAAGTAGGGTGTTACAATGGAGGATATCATGGACCACATGAGTAAGCGCCTATTTGTTTCGGCTTCAGATTGTGACTTCCAGCTTTTACAATCTGAAGCTGAAACAAGCAGACAGCTTCTTGCCATAGCATTTTATAATTCACTCGTTGGATTGTGGAAATATAAGAGGCTGGGTTCACTCAACTTTTCACAGATTGTGGAAGTCCATTTTACTAAACTGTACATCAAAGTTTTTTAGAATCCACAATCTGAAATTTTTTCATAATCTAGCTTTTTACATTCTAGCTTTTTACAATCCGGAGTCTACAAGCTGCTTTTCAGAATCCCGAGCTAAAACACAAAGTTCCTAAGTAGTATAGAAATTAGTAACTAAACTATAGGAAAGCGTGGTACGCAGGGTGATTAGGTCAGTATCAAAACAAATTGCAGGAATGGAACTATTTTGGGCGTCTGTCACAACAAACCTTGCCGTAAGATGTTATAACTGAGTTGCAGTTAAACTTAATTATTACTCAGCTGTGTTCATCTTTTCCTTGGCATGCAAGACCTTGTAAACTTCTTTCAGGGTTAGAGTATCATGATTGTTTAGTATGGTATCTCTGAAGTTTGCAAAGGAACTAGGTAATGAGCACAAAAGAATAACACTCAAGTCATCATCATCATATTTTACCTCCAAAGACTGTAGGACAGTAAAGATCTCCTTGAAGACCGAAGGATTATTCAACATTGAACCAGCTTCTTGTAATTTTTACATGAACAACTTCATCTTTAGGTGTTTATTGCTAGTAAGATCCATGGACATATATATCGAATCCAGAGCTAGCCATAAAGTAGCAGTAGTTTTCTTCTGTAAAACCTCATGCAAAATACTTTTTGATAGATGAAAATGAATTTGGGACAAAGCCTTACAATCGTTTCTCTTTTCTTCATCGAACCATCCTTTTTGTCGAAGCTATCAAGCGCATCATCCAAATCAGTACACGCCAAAACTGCTCGCATCATGACTTGCCATAAAGAAAACCTTATGTCTTAATCTAAGAGCAAAATATCATACTTTGAAGAGGCCATGTCAAAGAAATTCCTAGGTTCATGAAGCAAAATTAGCCAAAAAAGAACAAAGCACAAAGTTTCTAGTACACAAGCTGGATGGGCGTATCAACATTCAACCCAAAACATAACTTTGTATAGAACTATCGGGTGTGCATAGCAATATGCTGCATATAGACAAACGGTAACAGTGACATCAGCAATGATGTCATCAGTAGTACGAATGAACAGTCAATGCACTATGGATGGCCTTAGATTAATGATATACAAAAGAAATTACAATAACTGCAAAGTTAACATTTAATGGTCAGTTTGTGTGTGCAATATGTTAGGAGTTTATGGTGGATATCATGGACCACAAGTTGGTTGAGTAGGTAGCATAGAAATGAGTCACTAAACTATAGGAGAGTGTGGAACGTGAGGTGATTAGGTCAGCATCAAAATAAATTGTAGGAATGAGAATATTCTTAGCGTCTGGAACAACAAACCTTGTCGCAAGATGATGTGATTGGTGTGTAGTTAAAATTAATTGTTTGGTTGTGTTCGGTGCTATATAAGAAAAACAAGGCACTGAAAGCTAATGTTAAGAGATCATACAAAAAAAATCAACCAAGCTAGTGTTCAGATATACAAATTTTTCCAGTACATCACTCTAAAAAAGGAGTAGAACAATTGCCCTAATAAATCTATAATCTAAATAGAAGAAAGTATATAATGGTTGATGCCGATAACAATAGAAATGGGATATCTCTTAGTACGGTGCAATATGTGTTGTGGTATAAGCCCATCGTAGATATCTAGGTGTTGTAAGTTTTTTTAAAAATCTTTTGTTTAATAATTTTTCTAACTTACATGTCTAACCATGATCCTAAGTGCACAATGGATGACATTAGATTAATGATATACAAAAGAAATTATAGTAACAACAAAGTTAGCATTTAAGGGTTTGTTTATGTGTGTAGTATGTTGGCAGTTTATGGAGGATACCATAGTTTTTCAAAAGCCTTAAATAACAGAACTTGACAAGCATTTCCTATTGATTTGGCCGACGGGCCTAGACGTTTACTCTGTCTTTCCTTCTCGAGAGCCTACACATACAACCATTTGAATACAACTTGAGTATAACTCAAGATCTAATGGCTGAAATCTAAAACCTACTAAGTTCAAAAATTATTAGAAATTTTAGTAGAGTTTCCCCTGTAACTGTCTCTTTCATAGACAATCAACAACACATATTTTTCCACAGGCATAATATTTGTAAGAAAAGAAGGCATCACAACCCATGCCTAGGATCCGATACAACTAATGGACCGATATAAATGACCAACTTAATCGTAAGTTGTTTAACCGACCAAACTAGCAGTTATAGTTCTAATGCATTATGCTTAATCGTAAGAAGACTAAGCATTCATATAATGTGCTAAAACGTGATGCTAGTCCCTTCCATCTATGCAACGATCATTTGGTAAAATACTCAGCAAGTATAATATAGAACTGGAAGAACATATAAAACAAAAGGAATCGTTAGAAAACCATATCGGGAGGAAAAATGTTCTTCTTGTGAAAAAACTTTTGAAATAGTAGTTTTTGTTTGAAATGGACAACATCTGAATGCATCTTTAGCATTTACTAGTGAAGTCGAGCAAGAGGGGACATCAATTGCTCACAGGAAAATAAATATAAGAACCAAATTGTGCATCCATGGATTGGAATAATCCATATCACATTAATGATATGAAAGAAACTACATCATGAATATGAATCATTTAACAAGAACATTATGAGATCTATAATTAGGAAATCTCATGAACACACAAATTGTGAAGGAATCGAAAATGGAACATGAACACATAAATCATGTGATGCGCCTCTCGAAGTATATCCTCCTTGACCTGGGTTATTTTTTGTGGCACACAAAGATGACCATGAAACCACACTGCTCCTGAAGCATCCAAAGTGAAATCTCCAACTTTCTCTTCTCCAATATGTGTTTTCACCTCTTGCAATAATCGATCGTGTTGTGCTTGCAACACATGCTCAAGTATGGTAGACTCAACAATGATCCGTGTCTATGCTTTTATCAATCCAACATATCAAAATAAAATATCCATCAATTCATATTCTGTTATCAAACAACTCAAGGTAGGGGGGAACAACCTTGCGGCACAAAGCATCAGCCACCATGTTGGTTTTACCTAGCATGTATTGGATACTGAGGTCATAATCCTTGATCAATTTCAACCATCTTCCCTACCTCAAATTGAGATCCTTCGAGGTGAAAATGTATTTCAAACTCTTATGATCGATGAAGGTGTAATAAGACTCTCCATACAGGTAATGTCTTCTGGTCACTACTTGGGACACTGATACTCCCAATACGTTTCTGCTACTCTACAGTAAGTTGAATCTCCAACTCCATTCCTCTAGTCTCATCAATTGTTGTAAGATAAGATGTGGGTGGGTTTCTCCCATCACCTCTCCGTAGCATGCATTAAGTCCTCTAAAGAACTTCGTAGCCTTCTCACGCTCTTCACACCCCAAACTATGCATGAAACGAATAGTATTGCTGAACTCCCTCTCATACTCATCTGCCGTCTTGCTCCCATGTTGGATATGCTTTAGAACATCGTTCAGCTTATCCCTGAAAGAGATTGGATAGTACTTAGCCATGAATTGATGTAGCAAGACCTCCCAAGAATGTCACCACAACCAAGGGTCCATGCCTGAAGAACTACATCCCCCAGATATCTGCCTAACCTAATAGTTAATGCGATGCAAACTCAACCTTCTCTGCTGGCATCATTTGACACCGATTCATGATCTTCTGTATCTTGTGCAGCTAGTTTGCAGCATCTGTTGGAGTCCCCGACCATCAAACATGTCCAATCACATAGAGATCCATCTTGGGTACGTCATCCTTTGAACTGTAGGAGCTACTGGGCAGCTTTAGCGGCTTCAACTTCCGTAACTGAGTGATCCACAAGCTCTTCACCCTCCTAATTCTCTTACACTACTTGTTTTGGTTCCACCACTTGGCTGGTACGGCCTCAAGCACGGCCACTACCTCGACCTCCATTACGATCACCAATGTGACCTCTACGAGTAGCCATTCGAGCACTCCTTCTCACCTGCATAGCTCTACCCAAAAAAAATATTAACAAGGATGTGATCAACAACATGTTATCATATCTAAAATAAGCATAGAAGAAGCAAATATATTTAGCAGAAATGAAAATGCAATGCATGCCTATGTAACCAATACTATTGTGCAAAAGTGTGTCAACAATTTAAATTTGTTAAAACAATATCAAATTCTAATGATGGTTTACCTAAGTTATCAATTAACTACCCTAAGAACTATAGATTGGCTCTGATACCAACTGTAACATCCTAGATTTTTACAAACCCGGATACTACCATCTCTCATCTAAAACCTACTTGAATAAACAAAGACTAAACTTGTAGTCATTGGTTTGTCTTTGATATTGCAGTGCAACTATAAGGAAACAAAGGCTAGGACTATATCCATTATGTGGACCATCAAATAACTTTCCAACGGGTACTCACAGATATGAAACAGATTCCATATATGGGAGATATGAGCTTTCAAATCCAATCCTGCTAACTGTGATGAGATCAATCCGAATTGAATTCAAACTTTCCTAATATCCAAACTTCATGTTAGGAATAACTTGAATACATGTAAATCATGAAAAGGAAGTCTCCTAAATATTTGGAAACCCATATAAGGATGTCCTCCAATAATGCCTTGTAAGCTTCAGGCTCTCCATGTTAGCAATTCTCACGCGTTGCCATGATAGCATGCACAACATCCAATGAAATCATTGTAACTCTTGGCAGGAACCTTCAAATCACATGCCTTATAATCCATTGGAAAGTATACAATAAACTTGTATGCTTCGAAACCCTTTGAAAATGCACACACAACTTCAGCAAATTGACAAATAGAACAACAAACTGTCTAACAAGAACTTAGTCAACTATTCTTCATCATTCTCCCTTTCTTCAAAATGAGTCATTCTTGTTAGACTCTTAGAGCTTAAACCAATATGATCTTAATTATCCTAATGAACATGAACACCTAGAAATCATTACTGACCTAATTGGAAGATGCTCTGATGGGCCGTGAAGACCTCGTGTCTGCTTGATGTAGGCGTGCATTGTCGGTGTGGGATCATTGTCGAGCTTCTCCTTCTTGCAGTGCCATGGATAGGGAGGACATCGACACAAATAGCAGGCGATCGGCTTGGCCTTCAAGTCATTCTGAGCCACCCCTTGATCGGTAGGGTTTAGTTAGGGCTAGCTAACTTGAACGCACTAACTCAAAAACCAATTATTTTTCTGTAGCATCAGGACCCTTTCTTATAGGCTCGTGCAACCTGGGACCAAGCCGTTGAGTCAATTATTGGCTGACCGATCACAGCCACTCTCTCAGTCAACCGTGGCCCCATTCTTGTGGGTGGCAATTAGCAGAGATCACAACTAACATTCTCCCACCTAATCGAAAGAAAAAAAACTTAAGTCCACACTCAACAGAACAACACACCAAGGTAACGTGTTGTAGCAGTTGGTAAAGTCACCACTGAACCACCTAACCTATAGTGTATTATTCTATTTCGATAGAATGTATACTTATACTTATTGGGAGATGGCTCATACTCTTATGCTCCTAAATGTGCAGTTTGCATTCACTGTCATCATGTGCACTTTTTTAAAATGAAAAGCGAACTTTCTTGTTTCCAGAATCAAAGTTTGAGATCTCAATTTGTCCTAGACATGTCTTATGCCAGCATTAACTTTGAGACAAGCCTTTAACAGGGAATCATTAAACTAAACATGATACATAAACTTATATATTAAACATGGTACTTAATTATTATAGGTTGAACATCAATAATTTGATTATGGATTCATCTTTCACAATGTCATGTGTTTGGCAACACACTTGATATGTTGTTACTTGAAGCAAAACTGCACTTTGACATAATAAGCTCTAGGATAGAATCTTAAGTCAAAAGAAAATTTTCTTATTTTTAAACCACAACAGCGTAATGTGGATTTCTTATTATCCAGCAGCTTTATAACATGCCACAAGTCAGCTTGTATCATTAATGATACCTTAAAAGATTGGTTAAAGTCATTACACAATATGGCTCCTCCTGCAAGGGTGGAGATTTGACTTGATGTGGATTTTTCAATATCAACACACCTTGCACAATTTACATCTGAATGACGCACAACTTTATGATTATGAGACTTCTCATATGTGAGCATGTAATCATTAGCACCATGCGTATAACACAGCGTTGTCTTTAGTAGTTTTCTAATAGTTCAGTTCTGGATCAATATCTGGCAAGTGTCTCAGTTACATCAATTAATGAGGGCACATATTAATATTAAGTATACATAATATTCATGATAGAGATATCGTAAGAAAAAAATTATTGCCCTCAATAATCAGAGTAAACTCCTTTAATATTGGACCTATCTTGGTGAATCTTAATAGTCAAAACATGAGAGGCATTACCAAGAGAATCTTAATAGTAGAAGATAAGGAATGTTCAGGTCTTAAACATTAATATCCCTATTATTGATAGTCAACAAGACATCGTCTATATGAAAAGCTAAGAGGTTAAACTTACTCCCACTGATCTTAATGTAGTCTTAAGGTTAAAACTTAAGGTATCTCTATGTGAGGCTCACATTATTCATAAACTCTAGAATTCGGAGGAAAAACTTTTGGAGACGAAGGGTTTAGGGTCTCTCGGACTTTTCGTATTGGAATATAGCCCTGATTGTCCTTAAATATAGTTTACCCTGTCTCAGAGCTCCCTCTAGAATCGATAACTCTACAAACCAAAGATATAGCTTAGGAAAAATAATAGTAGCAAGTTTGACAATCCCACTAGAAATGTAACTTATTTCTGGGATACCAACTAAATGTATGTGCGATTATCTTCAATCCTTTCATATACTTAATGAGTAAGAAATTTGTTCATGGGGTTTATATCTCACATAATGAAGTACTTTATTTCTTGATGAGACGTTTCATTCTCCCCCTCAAATGTGGCATAAGCATCAATGCCACAATTTTGATGAACTCTAAGGGAAGTCAATAGAGTTGGTAACATGCTTAATGCTCTCAAATAATTCGTAAGATTCTAACGTTGATAAACACAAGAAAGTGACGTCTCGTAATGGGGACATAAACTACATTATTTGGATAGATGGTTAAAGCATAATTTAGTATTGATGGAAAACTTCAATAGATCCAAACATTAGCCTCCCATCCCTCTCTAAGACTTCGCTTTAAAATATTTATATTTCTAAGGTAATATTGGCAGCATAAATATAGTCATTTATCTTAGTATATTGCCAACTTTCCTTATGAATGCACTAATTCAGAGCACAATCATATTTCACTTCTCATTCTTCCTTATTGTCATAGAAAAGAATGATGTAATAAAGTGAATTAAAAAGGCTCTAATAATTCTTTATGTCCAAGCTCATTATCCTTTTAGCACTCTTATGATCAGTGTATTGATAAGAACTTTTAATGAATTTTATAATGCTTTTTCTTATTGCCAGATAATTATAATTTAAACAGAGGATTGTTCTCACATATCCTAAATTTTATGATCATAAGGGACATTTACTTGATTTGCTCCCACTAGTCTTTAGCAAACTACAATTTTATGGAATTTACATCAATGCCTTAATCATTAATGGCTTCTCTAATGAGAGATAATCATTATCATTATATTTGTATGCATAATCAATATGCATAACCTCAAGAATGATTAATTTGTAACCATAATATGTTACCTTATTCCTTTATTAAGGTACTAGGAACAGTCAAAGAACCTATATGGCTAAATTGATAATAGGGACATATCACTGATCATTACTTTAATATCTACAAAGTCTATGAATAATTATCTGTCATGAAATTAACCCTTTGCTAATCAGATTAATAACATGCTAATGATAAAACTTAACAATTCCAATTCGCAACACCGTTGGGTAGAAACAAAAATGTACTTAACATGAGGAAAGAATCCACAGTCCAACTTCGCATCACCTTTTGGCAAAAAAAAATGAAGAATAACTAATTCACTAATGGATATAGCTAATGATCATAAACAACGTTAGTCAGTACGTAACCATGAGCCATAAAACATAATTCTTAAATCAACATCAAATCTCTAACCAAAACTTCTTATTGGTTCCATTTCGATTAAAGAAACTATCGGAATGACACATGATTACAATCAACGTTGGTCAGAATGTAATTGTGTGCCACAATATAATCTCCAAACATCATTAAATCTTTAATTAAGACTTCTCGTTAGTTCCATCTTAATCAGAGATGACTTAATCATAACAGTCATGGTCACATAAATACTTGAGACGATGACTCAATAACTTAATGAATTAAATGATACATGACCGTAATGACGTTGGTCAATATATAGCCATGAGTCAATTAATCATAAGCATATTGAGTCTCAAACCATAACATATTGGTCGGAGACAAGTCTAATCATCATTACATGGTCATAATTACTAAACATTAAACATTAATTACTTAAATGTGGAAGCGTGAATATTAAAACAATACCTTAATTAACATGAAATAGATAAACATTGAACTAAACAAATAAGGAGGGGAAAACTAATATCATAATTTAGGGAAAACTTAAAGCATAATAAAAAATCTAGACAACATCAAAGGAGCTAATTAAATATCTCAGAACAATCATAATAATTGATCTCATCTTAGCTTATCCCCAAAAGGCACATGAACATTATCCGTGGCCCGGCTAAGAAATATACAAAAGGTCAGTCTGAATTTTATACCCAAAATTGTGTCCATTAAATATGCATGGACTAGGGACATAAATTCATTAGTGGGCAATAAAATTTTGACAATTCATGGTTATAAACAACTTTGGTTGGAATACAACTATGAAAGGTCAACATTAAGGATATTGATGCCCAAAACTTAGTCATAGTCCCAAATCAAAATTTCCCGTTGGTTCCATTTTGACTTGAGACAAACTTAATCATGATCGGTCAAAAAATATTACTTAAAGTTAACCAACATTAGCTTAATTTGAGCACTCCTTAATTATCATAAAATAATTACATCATTTGGGCTACTAAACATTACTCAAAATTATATAAGTCAGATCATCATTATTTGGGCAATATTCATTAGTCAAGGATGTATAAAACAATACATCTCTCTGGGAAATTATCAACTTAGGCAGTGCATAATAAAACAACATTAATAATGAGAAAATGCACATGAAACATTAGAGCTCAAAAGTCCTAATCACATGATAATATTGGGCAACTAGCATCATGATATTGGGCAATAAATATTAATTTACAATGCGTAAAACATAATTAAGAAGAAAAGCATAATGTGAATTGCACTGAAAATAACATAACTTAAAAGAATAGCCAAAAAAATGATTTTATTCGACCCAATGATGAAACTAGGCCCAGAACATAAAAGGGAAACATAATTTTGGTACGGGTCCATACCGTGCTTAAGATTGGCCCAATACTTGTTTTGGTGGCCCATAACTTCAGTAAAATGAAATTAAAATTGGTCCATTTGAACCACAGCCCATAAACAAAATGTGCAGCCCAAAATGCACGGCCCAGCTAACACATGCTAGGCCCATCAGGTGCACGCACGGCTCAGCCCGTTATGCTCATGCGGCCTAGAGCACCCATGTAGGCCTACGGAGGCTAAGGATGGCTATGAGCCATCTGATCTGATCCAACGGCTCTATTGAGTGCTCCCTCATCAAAACCCCGTCTGCCTGAAAACCCTAATCATTTTCCCCTTCCACCTCCCCAAAAACGCACGCGGCTGAGAGGTGGGTGACAACGCGGAACGACGACGGAGATGCGGGGGACTTCCTCACAGGCGTGTGCGTGCGGTGATCCAAGCCGTGTGTGGCTCTATCGAGTGGGTCTACTGTAGCTCAAGTGAGTGATATGAGGCGTGCACAGCTGTGGGAGCTAAAGCAGTGGCGGTGACTGCTTGCACGATGGAGGAGAGGGCTGAGGTGGTGCGTGCTTGCAACGGGGCCTGCGACAGCAAGCATCGGTGACAACGTCAGCATCATAAACGTAAGTTGCATGTCACCTCTTCATTTTGAGTTGGGTTTTGCAACGAAAATTCGTCTGATCCCCTCCTTCTTCATGCTAACTGAGAGCCCGATTGATTCATAAAACCAACAAACCGACATGATTAAGGGTGAAGAAGGTAAATTGACATTAGTAGTGACATGACCAGGGAGGTCGCTAGCACAGATAGCCAGCGATTGGCTTGGCCTTCAACTCACTTCGAGCCACCCCTTGATTAGTAGGATTTAGTTAGGGCTAGCTAACCTAAACGTACTAAATCAAAAACCCATATTTTTTTTAGCGTTAGAACCCTTTCTTATAGGCATGCAACCTAGGACCAAGCCATCGAGTCGATTATTGGTTGATCGATCACAACCACTCTCTTGGTCAGCCATGGCCCCGTTCTTGTGGGTGGCAATTAGCCGAGACCACAACCCAACAATCCTGGAATTGTGCCGGTTGTTGAAGCTTTGGTCCATGATGAAGTTGATGACGACAATGACAAACTCAAAATTGTGACTAACTACGCTGCCATCCCAACATGGATATGGCCACACACAGAACTAAAACAAATTATGGACTCAACAACACAATTGATAACTACAAACTTGATTTATAATTAAGAGATAACTCTATGTAATGCCAATCAACAACAACAATTGATAGAACCTGGTGAGAAGAAACAATTGTATGAACTCTTCCAACCCTACCCCTAACCATCAATGAATGACCAGCATCAATCTGAAACTGAAATCCAAATGCAGAACAAGTTTGCAAGGTCCTACCGAGTCAACCTAGCAATCTAAATACTTCTATGCTTTGAAACCCTCTAAAAATATGCACACAACTTTAGTGAATTGACGAATAGAATAGCAAACCGTCTAACAAGAACTTAGTCGCCTATTCCTCATCACAATAAGTGTTGTCTATCTATTATGGTTCTTTATGTATTCTCTTGGTGTGTGAATTAATTCCTCATCTGTCGTGGTAGAGATCTCTCTTGGTACAGGACTCCGACCATTTATCAACGACATGGTCTCACTACATATTATACTTGAAGCATAGGCCCTGATGTATATACTTTGCTTTCTACATGGCTAGCTGTTCTTATGACCATAAGATAAGGTGTTTCCTTGACTCTTCAAGCCTCTTTGCATGCTTCCATTGCCATTGAATAATGTCATGAATTCGCAATTGAGGGATAACAATGTAAAAAGTCTTTTCATGATAAACCATCTTTGGTGAGAGATTTGCATATATGTTCTGCTGGAGTATATTTGTTATGCCAAAGGTTGTAATTCAACATTAGCAAAAGAAGTAATCCATGTTTTTTTTTTAGAACATGAGAGGGCTTTATCGATCTTTGGTCAAAAAGTTAAGAGGATCAACAACATTTATGAAGCTAAACTGCATGTAATCAATGCCCTTTTTTCATAACAGCTGCTATAGATCAAAGTGTTAAAATTTATAAATTATAATAACTACATACAGAAAAAATATATTTCAAAATAAACAGTACAACAAAATATGTTCTACGAAAAGAAAGGACGGATATGAACTAAATAGCAAAAGTTCAGTTGTTCACATTATTCAGAATCGCTATACGAGGCTCAATACAAAATTTTGTTATTTTGGGTTCAATTTCAAATAATAGGTTTTCTTGATATTTTGTGCACTTCCACCTCCACCTCCGGTGAGCATACTAACAGAATTGCTTTTGTTAAAGCCTACTTCAACTTGTCGGAATTTTGAGCCATGCCTCTAGCAAAACTAATAGCCTGGTTGTTTCAGTTTTTGTTTTTGCATCTAGCTGAAATTTATTTTTAGTTTTTCTGAAGAGATATTTTTGAATTTTAGCTGTTAGATTTTACAATAATTTTTAACTTCTCAGCACATCAAAAGTCAGATAAGCCTCTCTCAACCAGCTTCTAATTCATTTCCTCGTCAACAAGTTTTTAGCTTCTTCAAAACTACTTTTCAACCACGTATTTATTTTAGCTTCTAACTTCTAAGAAATAAAAGCTAATTAAAATTCAAACATATAGGCCTAACTCATCCTATATGTACCTTATGTGCAGATTCTGCTATGTTTTTTTTTTTCTTTGTGATCTAGAATCCAATCCACTCTGTCTTGTAGGCTCCATTCAGCAAAAAGGAAAACTGTACTGTCATCATGAAACATGTGGAGAGCAACAGCACGAATCCAACAGGCTGGCGCCGCTGAGGCGGTGGATGGCTGTAGCCTGTAGGGATGCCGAGCTCAATTGCGCACCTCAGTGCCATGGACAGTAGGGACCAAGCCTGGGCCTGCTGCAGCTACTAGTACTAGTGATAATTGAAGACTTGGCTATCCTCACGTGGAGCACGAGGTGGGCCATGGTGTTATTAACGGAGCAGGAGAGAAATGTCAGGAAAAGAAATGTCAGCCTACCCATTGAATGAGTCATCAGTGATGTGGTATCACTGCCGATTTATAAGCCGCGTGAGAAGAATTTATCATCGTGGCTTATGAACCAGCAGTGATAAGGGTCATCACTGCCCGTCGATGACTTAAGTCAGCACTGATGCCTAGTTCCATCATTACTGCCGGCTGAAGCCATCGATCGGCAGTGACACTATGAGCCGATAGTAATGTATACAGTATAAAATAGTGGCCCTTTCTCCCCTAAGCTTGAGTACAACACCGTCTCTTTGGCCTCGGTGACCTTCCTCACCCTCACCGACGCACCACCGCTTCTGAGCCCTCTTCATCAAATTCCATTGCTCGGTTAGCTTCACAGTGCCACACCCAATCTTTTGCGCACGCTAGTTCGATCGTAGCCCGTCATCGCCCAGGGCTCCGCGTATGCCGGTCGACCTCCACCGTGAGCTCTTCCACCTCCCCGATAAACTATAGGCTATGAGTTGCCTCTGCCCGAGTCGAACACACGGTGAGCTTCGCCACGGTCCAAGGAACCTCACTACCCCCTTCCCTTCCACTCTCATCCTCTGCAGCGCACCATCGCTGTTAGCCTAGCTCCGCCGCCTACCATGGTCACCGTTGGTCGTGCTTGCCGCCGTACATGTCGCCGCCAACCCCTCAAACAAGTTCGTCACACAATCGGAAAATCTAATTCTGAAAGGAATATTAGTTGTATTGATAAATTGACTGAAATAATCTATAATTTGTAGAATCTAGAGCTCAAAAAATTATGAAACAAAGTTTGTTACTTTTGTTTTTATCATAGTCTACATGGTAAAAATACATGCATACATGAAATGTTAAATGAAATACCTCTATTTCATTAAATATATTGTAACTTGTTAATCCATAATTAAATCTTGAAATATCTAAAATTGGTCAACCAAACTTTGTTAATCTTATTTTGTCATGCTCTGTAGAGGAAAAATATATTTTAAGCATGAAATGCTTTTTTAGTACTAATTCTTTGTTAATCTTGATTAAGCCTTTTAAAGTTGATTAATTTCTACAGAAATTAATAAAAATCATAAAATGTGAAACTAATTTTTTTAGTCTTCTCTATGTATACTTACACAATAAATTTGTTTTGCCATGTTGAGTACTTCCCTCATGTGAGTTTGTTTGAACTACCTCCTTTAATTTTGGATTTAAAAATAGCAAGCATGTAATTTGATTAATTAAGTAGGCAAATAAACTTCAATTCATGTAATTCTTCTTGTATTGCATTCATAACCTCATGCACTACGTCCCTACCAAATTTCATGACATTTCATTCATTGTCATTCTGTAGCTCTTAATCGCTATTTAGAGAACAATGTCGCGGAGTGTCACGAGGTTGATCCCAAGAGTGAATGTGGTGTTTAATTTTGATAAGTTATAGCTATATATATATATATATATATATATATATATATATATATATATATATATATATATATATATATATCATGAATGTAAGAGTTGAATAATAATGAAAATTATGAGGGATGGAACCAACAAACAATAATCGGAAGTGGACGCAAAAACATACAAAAGGCGGCTCCTCCAACCCGGGCCAATTGCCGGTAGGAGATGATGAAATAATTTATTTATTGGTGATTGCAAAATCTTCTAAATGTTATGAATCTGGATTTACAATAATGATATAATTGTAGATGGACAGAAGATGGATGTACGATACGAGCCATGTGAGCGTAGAGTACAAGAACGATGTGGAGTATTTCCAGGTAGCAACTACGGTGTACAAGTCAAATACACAATCTCAATACATGTGTTGTCCATGCATCGATTGCGAGAATAAGAAGCAGTTTTTCACCACCTAGCAGATACATTTACACTTGATGCCAAGGGGCTTTATGCCTGGCTATACCCATTGGACCGAGCACGGTGAAGCTGATATCATACAGAATGGGCAATACATTGGCAGAGAAGACAAAGACTTGTGCACCGATATGTTGACTTACAAATACACTGATATGCCACCTGTCGGATATATGTTGGTCGATGATGATCTAGAGGAGATGTTAGCCGACGCCGACATCGATGATTTGGAGCAAATGTTGCGCAATGGGGAGGGAAACTTCACCAATGAAAGAGAGTTTCAAAAGTTCTAGCGTATGGTAGATGACTCTAAAACTTTGTTGTTCTCGAGCTGTGAGAAGGAGCACACAAAATTGTGTACCGTGCTTTCACTACTACAATTAAAGGCAAGCAACGTGTGGTCTGATACAAGCTTCACAAAGTTGTTATTATTCTTGAAGAAATTGCTTTCAAAGGAAAATATGCTAAAAAAAATATGTACCAGGCCAAGCAGGTTGTGTGCCCATTGGGGTTGGAAGTACGGAAAATACATGCATGTCCAAATGATTACATGTTGTATCGCGGAGAGCATGCAGACTTGGAAGAATGTCTCATATGTGATGCAGCACAGTACAAGGGTGAAGGTGATGATATCGATGGTGAAGGAAAAAAGAAAAGACCTCCAATCAAGGTGATGTGGTATTTTCCTATAGTCCTCCATTTGGAGCGTTTATTCGCGAATAAAAGGCATGTCGAACTAATGCGATGGTATGCCAAGGAGCGCAAGGATGATGGAATGCTGAGACACCCTGCTGATTCTACGTAGTGGAAAAACATCAATAGAAAGTACAAGGAGTCCTTTGCAGAAGTTATGAGGAATATAAGATTTGGGTTGAGTACAGATGAGATGAATCCATTCGGCAACATGAGCAGTAGTCATAGCACTTGGCATGTGGATCTATGTATCTACAACCTTCCTCCTTGGTTGTGTATGAAGCGGAAGTACATTGTGATATCGGTGTTGATATCAGGGCTGGGGTAACCTGGCAATGATATCGATGTCTACATGAAACCATTAATGAAAGATCTTGTAATACTATGGAACGATGGTGTGCATGTATGGATGGATATAAAAGAGATAACTTCACCCTACGTACAATACTGTTCGTAACAATCCAGGATTGGCCAGCCCTTGGCAACCTATTAGGCCGGACTGTCAAAGACTATCGTGCATGAGTTCATTGCTTGAATGAAACAGAGAGCTTGTGGCTAAAGAACAGTAAAAAAATGATGTAATTATGTTATCGTAAATTTCTTCATAAGGATCACCCATACTGCAGAAATATGAGAGCTTTTAATGGAAAAGTTGAGACTTGATCACTTCCTAAGCATCGTATTAGGAGACAGGTATATGAGGTGGTAAAGGGACTTAGGGTTATCCTTGGAAAGGGACACGGGACTACACTAGTTTCAAAATCTAATCTTAGAGCTTCTATGTACAAAAACAAATCTATTTTTTATGACTTAATTTATTGGCTAGATTTTGTGGTTCGACACACAGTCGATGTCATGCACATTTAGGAGAATGCGTGTGATAACTTGATTGGTACGTTAGTAGACATACCTGGCAAAACAAAGGATGCACTCTGTCGGTGATATGGGATCCGGGGGTCCCCGAGTCCCAAGGCCAGGACAGCGCGGTACCACATGGCACCTTTCGTCGGGGGCCACCTCCCCGACGACCCGAGGGAAGCACGGTCCGGGAGTGGGTGCTCGGGGTTAGGAACAGTTAGTCCCCGAGCACCCAGAGAGCCCCGAGCACCCGGCAAGCCCCATGCCGGTGGACCCCGCAGGGACTCCACGATGAGGTGTCGGTCGGTGGGAGGCCCGATGCCGCATTTAGTGGGGAGCGTGCACAGTCACATCCAACCACTCTCCCCCACGCCTGCCGTTCTGAATACGTTAGTCCCTGCTGTCGCCTGGCATGAAGACGTGGGCACAATTAATATGGCAGGTCCCATCACATGTCCCCTCGTGAGGCCCATGAAGAAAGATGGCTTGAAGATATCTTTGATGGGCTTGAGGCTTATCGCACTGTTACATCAGACCGCGTCAGACCTACTTTGACCAAACGGGCATGAGAGAGTACTCAGAAGCGGGCCGGTGGGCGCCCCTACGCCCGCTAAAGCTAGAATGCAAAGACCGATGGAACCATCCGAGGGATGTATTTTCAACCCTCTGTAACATCAACTGTAGACCAAGGATGGTCACTTTTCATTTATTATTTATGGGAACTTGTGCCCTCATTCTGGGCACTCCCTGAAGGGCCTCCCCCCTCCTAGATAAACGGGGGGGGGAGCACTTTGTAAAGATAGAGAAAAAAGATAGAGAAAAAAGAAAGAAGAGGGAGATGAAAGGAGAGGAGCATTGACAAAATAATGGACACGCAGGAGTAGGGTATTACGCCTCTCCACGGCCTGAACTTGTCAAAATTCTTGGTGCATTCATTTCTACTAGCTGATGATCCATCCTGACTAAGTCCCACACGCATTAATCTCACGTACGAGGTAGTTCCAGGACCAGCCCCCCGCCAAATTTCAAAGGGGGTCCCTCAGGATCCCTGCCCGCGGTGTTCATCCACCGACAGTTGGTGTGCCAGGTAGGGGGCTTGTATCCCTGAATCCATCTCGTTTTTTGCAAAATAAATGGCGGGTGGACTTCGTCGTCAGCGCGCTGATTCGGACTTGAACGAGGAGATGGAAAATGTGGCCCAGGGGGCCCTAGCTCCTGCTCGTCCTCAGCGGCGTCGACAGCCGGCTCATACGGCACCTCCTTGCGTTGGGGACAATGGCGCGGGCCCAGTAGGGCCACGACCGCTGCGGGTGGGCCGCCAAACCCGCAGCAAGCAGCGATCGTCCCTGCCGCAAGATCGGCATATGGACAACTCCAAGCGCTGATATGGCACAAACTCAACTTTGGCGATACCAGCCCTGGGAGTGCCCTACTTGTGGTGCAAGCACTCCATAAGCACCTGCCTGTCCAGGCAGCAGGAGAAACGCCAGAGGCCCGTTGGCTACAGGAGGTAGCCGACTTGGTGGGCATGGCTCATCGGCAAGTACTTGCCCACAGTTCCCATACCACCTCCCTTTACGATACAACTAAGGCTGGAGCATCTTCGGGTGGCGGTAGAGCCAGTCAGGGGGGCACCGAACGATGTACCGCTCCCCTGATCACGACGGGAGCTCAAGACCTCCGCTTGCACATTAATGAGTGGAGGGCCTACGAGGATGCGCGTGTCACCCTCAAGCGCCGCCGAGAGTCCCGTCGCGAGGCTGAGGCGGTGGAGGACCAAGCCTCCTCTATGACGGCCCGTGACCGCTGGGGTTCCCCGGTGTGCCAGTGTTCACCCACCAGGGGCACTGCCGGCGCCGAGGTATATGGAACGGGCTGCCGAGCATTCACCGGCGAGTTTCGCCAGATCAACTGGCCCACAAAGTTCCGGCCCGAACTACTGGAGAAGTACGATAGTTCCATTGACACAGTCGAGTTCCTCCAGATCTACACCACCGCCGTCCAAACGGCGGGCAGGAACAAAAAGGTGGTGGCAAATTACTTTCACGTGGCTCTGAGGGGCTCTACCCGCTCTTGGCTCATGAACTTACCTCCAGGCTCTATTTTCTCTTGGGATGATCTGTGCCACCAGTTTGTGGCAAACTTTCAGGGCACCTTCGCATGCCCCAGCCTGGAGTGCGACCTCCATGCCGTCATGCAGCAGGAGGGAGAGACGCTGAGGCGGTTCATACAGCGCTTCAGCCAGGTTCGCAATACCATCCCGTAGATCACCCCCATGCTACCATCGTCGCCTTCTGGTAGGGTGCTCGCAATGAGCTGATGCTCGAGAAGCTAGGCACGCACGAGGTCGAGACCACCGTGGAGCTTTTCGCGCTGGCCAACAAGTGCACCAAGGCGTGGAAGCTCGGGTGTGGCACAGTCCGCGCCCTGAGCAACCCGTAGCCAACAAAACAAGTCCTTCCCGCTCCGATAAGTGGGAAAAGAAGAAGAGGAAAAAATGCAACGCTGCCCTTGTCCTGCCAGCGAAAGGCACCACACGCAGGCTGGCACGCCGAGCGGCTGGCGAGAAAAAGCCCTCTCCTGCGAGGCTAGAGGCAGGGAAATGGTGCAAAATCCACTAGACTGAATGGGACGACCTCACCGAGTGCTGGTCGGTGAAGGGTCTCACGGAGCAGCGCCAGAAGGAGCGCGAGGAGCACCGCAAGGGTGACGATGACAAAGGCACCCCTGGAAACGAAGAGCTCGGGTTTCAAGAGCCCGAGCACACCGTTGCCTTCATCGATTTGGGCGCGTACACACCCTCCTCTCACCGCTGTGTCAAAACAATGCGATGTGAGGTGTGTTCGGCAACCCCGAGCGCGGCGGCCACAAGGCCCTCAAGTGGTCGAAGACCCCGATCACCTTTAGTCAGGCGGACCACCCCGTGAGTACTGCGGGGGTGGGACAACTGCCTCTGGTGGTATCCCCCACCATCTGCAACGTAAAGATCAGCTGAGTGCTGATCGACAGGGGTGCAGGCCTAAACCTCCAGTCCCAAGAGGCGTTCAAAATGCTGTAGGTGCCTCCGAAGTATTTGAAGCTGTCCCTCCCTTTCTATGGGGTGATGCCGGGGTACACCCTCCCCCTCGGGCAGGTCGAGTTGCCCGTCACCTTCGGGAGCCATGACAACTTTCGGACGGAGAACGTCGTATTCGGCGTTGCGGAGGTCCCTCTCCCCTACAATGTGATCCTCAGGCACCCGGCGCTCGCCAGGTTTATGGTGGCAACAAACTACACCTACATCACCGTGAATATGCCAGGCCCGACCGACCCCATCTTCGTGCCCGCCGAAACCGGCAACACCGTCTCCTGCGCCGAGCAGCTGTACTCGGCCTTGGCCTCTGCCAGCGCCAAGGTCGAAGGACACTCGGGGGGTCCAGGACCCTCTTCGTTCAAGTCACGACTCGTCATCGACGCCTCTGTCCCCACTAAGAAGGTCGCGCTGGGCACAGACCCGTCTAAGGTCACCAGAATCGGTGTTGACCTGGACACCAAATTGGAAAGCATGCTCGTCGCCTTCCTCGGAGCTAACACTGATGTGTTTGCATGGCAGCCGTCGGATATACCCCAGACGAACGGCCCATGAGGCAAAAGGTTCGCCGATAGGCACTTGAGCGCCAGGAGTTCATTCGGGAGCAAGTCGACAAGATCCTTGATGCCGCCTTCGTCCGAGAAGTCCTTCACCTAGAGTGGCTAGCAAACCCCTTCGTCATCCCTAAGGCCAACGGCAGGCTGAGAATGTGCGTTGACTACACCGACCTTAATAAGGCATGCCCAAAAGACCCTTTCCCTCTGCCTCGCATAGACCAAATTGTCGACTCCACTGCGGGGTGTGATCTTTTGAGTTTTCTTGATGCAAACTCGGGCTATCGCCAAATTTGCATGGCTAAGCAAGATGAAGAAAAAACTTCTTTTATTTCCTCTGTGGGGACTTATTGCTATGTGTCTATGCCCTTTGGCTTGCGCAACGCTGGATCTTCGTTCCAGCGAGCTTTTTGCATTACCCTTAACACGCAGGTTGGTCGCAATGTCGAAGCATATATCAACAACATCGTGGTCAAGTCCCGGGAATGGGCCACCCTGCTGGAAGACTTGGCCGAGAAGTTCAATAGTTTCCGCAGCACGCGCCTGAAGCTCAATCCCGAGAAGTGCGTATTTGGGGGTACCCACGGGCAAACTCCTCAGCTTCTTGGTCTCCAGTCGCGGAATTGAGGCCAATCCCGAGAAGATCCGGGCGATCAAGCAGATGCGTCCCCCAGCTCGACTCAAAGGAGTACAACGTCTCACTAGATGCATGGCAGCCTTGGGGCGGTTCATCTCCAAGCTCGGCGAGCGGGGGCTCCCACTCTTCAAATTGCTGAAGAAGACCGGTCGTTTTGACTGGCCCCTGGAGGCCGAGCAGGCCTTCCAAGACTTAAAAAAGTACCTCACCTCGCCGCCCGTACTAGTGGCCCCCGGCGAGGGTGAACCTCTATTGCTCTATATATCGGCCACTCCTCAGGTCGTGAGCATGGTGTTGGTGGTGGAGCATGATGAGTGCCTGAGGCAAGGTGTTGGGTCCGAGCTCCCAACCGCCCCCAAGCAGCCTCCAGGACACGGGACCGGTCTCGACCAGGGAGTTGAGCTCGAGACCTCGGCAGTCTCTGAACTCTGCTTTGAGCTCGGGGGCTATGGCAAGGCCTCAGGCGAGGCCACGATTGGGGGCCACCAGATACAGCGACCGGTGTACTTCATCAATGAAGTCCTCTGGAATGCCAAGACGAGATACCCTCAAGCACAGAAGATGCTCTACGCAGTGCTTATCGCTTCCAGGAAGCTGCAACACTACTTCCTGGCGCATGTACCAACTAGGACCAATCCTGCGGAACCAAGAAGGTACCAGGCATATCGTCAAGTGGGCGGTCAAGCTCGCGGAATTTGATCTGCACTTCATCAGTCGCCATGCGATCAAAAGCCAGGTGTTGTCCGACTTCGTGGTGGAGTGGACGTCGGTCCCTGAGATCGACAACGAAGAATTGTCCGCGTACCCCAGGCAAGACGGACCTGAGTACTAGGTCATGCACTTTGACGGCTCCCTCACACTGAAGGGCACGGGGGCTGGAGTGGTGCTCACCTTCCCGACAGGTGAAGTACTCCAGTATGTCGTGCAGCTGCATTTCTGAGCAACAAACAACATGGCGGAATACGAAGGCCTCATCGTTGGACTCCGAGCAGCAGTGGGTCTCGGGATCTGACGGCTGCTTGTCAAAGGTGACTCCCAACTGGTAGTTAACCAAGTATCAAAAGAATACCAGTGCACAGACCCGTAGATGGCGGCATACGTGGCAGAAATCAGGAGCCTGGAGCGGCACTTCGATGGCCTGGAGCTACGACATATACCCCGCCATGACAACACTGTGGCCAATGACCTCTCCCACCTGGCTTCCGCCCGGGCGCTCGTCCCGGCCGAAACCTTTGAAGAAAGGCTCACACAGCCATCCGTCCTGTCTGCCGACCAGGATGAAGGGGAACACTCGAGCTCAGCCGAGGGGACCCAGGCCGCACCTTCAGCGGGAGGTCCCGTTAAGGTGCCGTCGCCTGGCGAGTGCGTTGCACTTGCCGGTAGTCCTCAGGAACCCTCATGGATCGACGAGATCTGAGGGTACTCGAAAGAAAACATCCTTCCCGAGGACGACGCCTCTGCAAAGAGGATTGCACGATAGCCCAAACGCTATGCCTTAGTAGATGGAAATCTCTACTGGCGCGACACGGATGGTGTCCTCCTAAAATGCATCACCCGGGAAGAAGACAGTGAGATCCTCACTGAGACCCACGAGGGAGAGTGCAGTGGCCTTGCATCGTTCCGCACGCTGGTCAGGAAGGCCTTTCGGTAAGGTTTCTACTGGCCAACAGCCCTCCTGGACGCTTCCGAGCTGGTTCAGCGCTGTAGGGCTTGCCAGTTCCATGCAAAGCAGATTCACCAGCCAGCTCAGGCTCTTCATACCATCCCCCTATCTTGTCCCTTCCCGGTCTAGGGCATGGACATCTTGGGTCCATTCTCCCGAGCAGTCGGGGGCTATGAGTACTTGTACGTCGCTATCGACAAGTTCACCAAATGGCCGGAGGCGGTCCCAGTAATCAGGGTCAACAAAAACATGGTGGTCCAATTCATCCGCGGCATCACAAGCCGCTTCGACGTCCCGAACAGGACCATCACCGACAATGGCACCTAGTTCACAAGTGCCCTGTTCGGGGAATACTGCGAGGACCTTAGGATCAAGCTTTCCTTTGCCTCTGTTGCTCATCCTTGTAGCAACGGATAAGTGGAGCACGCGAATGCCGAGATACTGAATGGGCTTAAGACCCAGACCTATGATGTGCTTGCAAAGCATGGGAAAGGATGGATCGATGAGCTACCCACTGTGTTATGGGCCAACCGGACCATGCCAAGCCGAGCCACCGGGGAGACGCCTTTCTTCCTCGTCTACGGCACCGAAGCTGTCCTCCCCTCTGAGCTTACGCTCGGCTCACCTCAGGTGAATGCATACTCGGAGGGTGAACAAGAACAGCGAAGACGCGACGACGTCGAGTACTTGGAAGAGCGTCGGCGACGAGCTGCCATCCGAGCCGCCAGATATCAGCAGAGCCTGAGGTGCTACCATCAACGCCGTGTCCAGGCCCGGTCGCTCGAGGTTGGAGATTTGGTTCTCCGACACGCTCAGACGCGCAAAGGAAAGAACAAGCTCTCCCCCATGTGATAAGGCCCCTTCGTCATGATCAGTACCCCATGGCAAGGCTTGTTTCGATTGGCCACAAAGGACAGGTAGCCTCTCCCGAATGCATGGAACATTGAGCACCTTCGCAAATTTTATCCATAGGTAAGCGTGTCTGTGCTCAGGCCAGGGGTCTTTCCCTTGCCCAAGTTGGCCGAAGGTTGATACCAACCACGTAAGTTATCACTTTCTATTTAAATTCGTCACATCTGTATGATTCATTAATATTCCCCTGGAATCCATGTGTTAATCTGCTTGATGAGATGCTCGACTCGCATGCGAAAAACATGCTCTCTCTCGTTTTCCCGCTAACAAAAAATGGATGCCAATCGGTGTGCGGCACAGGCGGCAATCGCCCACCTAAGTCCTTTATGGTAGGCTATGGTGTTCGGCTGCTGTGGCAATACCCCGAGCACTACCGAGCCTCTGGGGTTCTCGGGTAGTTCTACCGCTCGAGCATGAGTGGTCGGGACCACCTAGTCCCCGGGGGTGGGCTGTCGGTGCTCAGCCTGGTTAGTCCCGCCCTGTACACCACCAAACCATGGGACCTCTTGGTCGTATCTTTGTCTATGCACTTCACCGGTCCAAGCATTCGAGAGGTCGTGGGTCAAAAATGAGAGCAAGCTATAATGAGTACCACACGAACAAAGCGCACCAAGCAAAGAAACCTTGCCCATTTGAGCTTGCAGGGAAATGCTTGATAACCAAGTGACCCGAGTACCAGGGCATCCGTACCCAGGGCGCTGCCGAGCCTCTGGGGTCCTCGGGTAATCCTACTGCTCGGGCATGAGTGGTCGGGACCGCCTAGCCCCCGGGAAATGCTCGGGGTGCTAAAAGGATGACCTGGGGGCTAAAGTGCTCTGCACAGGGGAATCCACGTTCCCGGGCGCCCTGAGCATCAGAGCATCCACCCTTTCCTGGCCTGGTCGGTCGGGAGGCTGACACCAACTCAGTAAGTTACTACTTGGGGTATCTTCATAAAAAAGTCATGTGAATTTCCGTTCATACATACGTAATAACTATTGTTCCCGAGTCATTCTTGGAACCGTCTTGTGCTAATCTGCTCGGTGAGGCAATCTCCTCGCGCGCAAAACCCCGCCCTCGTATTCGCTTTTCCGGAATGACAAAGATGAACGGTAGTCGGTGTACCGCACAGGCGGCGATCGCTGACCTATGTCCTTTATGGTAGGCTGTGGTGCTTGGCTAGCATGGCAGTACCCTGAGCACTACCGAGACTCTAGGGTTCTCGGGTAGTCCTACCGCTCGAGCATGAGTGGTCGGGACCACCTAGTCCCCGGGGTCGGGCTGTCGATGCTCGGCCTGGTCAGTCCTACCCTGAACACCACCGAACCATGGGGACTCTTGGTTGCATTTCCGCCTATGCGCGTCTCCGGTCTATATGTTTGAGAGGTCCCGAGACAAAAAGCGTTGACGAGTACGGTGGGTACCGTGCCAAGTGGACTCACTTCCCGAGCAGAAGAGTTTTGTGTCTATTCGACACAGCAGCCACGTACCCGCAAGCGCCCAGGGGCTGCACGCCCTAAGCACTACCGAACCCCCAAGGGTCACGGGTAGTCCTGCTGCTCGAGCATGAGTGGCCGGGGCAACCTTGTTCTTGGGGGTAAATTGCCGGTGCTCGGCCTGGTCAGTGCCACCCCGGGCATCAGTACAAACGAAATCAAGGAAGGAGAAGTACAAAACGGAGTACGATTCCAAGGATGGCTTCTACTATACTGAAGGGAGCCAATCAATAGGGAATCACTTCCAAAATTACAACTTTCAAAAAGAAGAGAAACCCTAACTCATTGCGGGCTACGGAGGAGATCACGCGTCATCACCGTAGTCGCTGCCTAGGCCCGGCTCCCGCACAAAAAATTTCACCACTTCGGTGGCAACTTCACGGATGGCTGCCTGAGCGGCAGCTTACTCCGCTTCAACCACGCCCTGCCACGCTGGCTCCAGTGGGAAGGCGGGGTCTCGGCTACGGTAGCAGGCGAGAACATGCTCGGCCACATCCTGGGCCAGCGCACTCCCCTCCCAGGTCGCCAGTTTCTGGACCGTGGCGGGGAGAGCCTCGAGGCGCCGAGCGATCTCGGAGAACCCAAGGGCAAGATGACCTAGCATATCCAGCCCTTGGGAACCCACCGTCACAGACCCAAGCCCGGCCGCCTCCACGGAGCCCCGCGCCTGCTGGAAGACGTCCTGCATCATCGCTTTAACATACGTCCGCTCTTTGCAGACGACATTAAGATCCTCCTCGGCTTTCTTCAGCCGAGCTTCAAGACCCTTGTTGCTGGCGGGGACATCCTTCGTGGCCCGTGCCTCCTGGAGTTGGGCAGCCACCTCGGTGTGGGCCCGCTCTATTTGCTCGGCCCGGGCCTCGATGGCTTGCTCTCGGGCAGTCACGCGTGCCTCCTGGTTGGCGAGGCTCTCCTCCCTTGTAATTTTCAGGGGTGGGAAATGCACTAGAAGTGGCTGGAGTCAAGGTGCGCTGAAGGCTGGGAAAGGCTCCCAGTGCTCAAGAATGCCGAAGGCAAGAATGGCGATGAAGGAAGGTGACGGTCCTTTGCCTCTCCCCTTTTTGTCGCTGGGAGTTCAAATGCCTTATTCCTCGGCACAGTAAGCGAGGCACATTTTCCTCGGTCCACGCGGAAGCCTGGGCGTCTCCCGCCTCATCATCACCTTCCTCAAAAGTCAAAATGGTGCGCACCCTTTCGGCTCCTCCTTGGGATATACTAAGAGCTTGGGCCCAAAAATTGCAAGGCCCACAAAGATTTCGGCACCGGGCGACAGAAAGCCACGTGGCACTAATTCTATGATCGGCCTCAAAGAAATAGGGCCTCACCCTTAGTCTCTAGTCCATTGTCTACCGATGGGCTCCGGGGCTGCTGTTGATGATATGGGATCCGGGGGTCCCCGACTCCCGAGGCCAGAACTGCGCAGTACCACATGGCGCCTTCTGTCGGGGGCCACCTCCCCGATGACCCGAGGGAAGGACGGTCCGGGATTGGGTGCTCGGGGTCAGGAATAGTTGGTCCCCGAGCACCCAGCAAACCCCATGCCGGTGGACCCCGCAAGGACTCCACGATGAGGTGTCGGTCAGTGGGAGGCCCGATGCCGCATTTAATGGGGATCATGGACGGTCACATCCAACCACTCTCCCCCACGCCTGCCATTCTGAATACGTCAGTCCCTGCCACCGTCTGGTAGGGAGGCATGGGCACTATTAATACGGCAGGTCCTATCGCATGTCCCCTCGCGGGGCCCATGAAGAAAGACGGCTTGAAGATATCTTTGATGGGCTTGAGGCTTATCGCCCTGTTACATCAGACCGCGTCAGACATACTCTAACTAAATGGGCATGAGAGAGTACTCAGAAGCTAGACGGTGGGCACCCCTGCGCCTGCTAAAGCTGGAACACGAAGACCAATGGAACCATCCGAGGGATGTATTTTCAACCCTTTGTAACATCAACTATAGACCAATGATGGTCACTTTCAATTTATTGTTTGCGGGAACTTGTGCCCTTGTTTTAGGCACTCCTTGAAGGGCCTCCCCCCGGTAGATAAAGGGGGCTAGCACTTTGTAAAGATAGAGAAAAAAGATAGAGAAGAATAGAAAGAAGAGGGAGACGAAAGGATAGGAGCATTGACAACATAATGGACACACAGGAGTAGGATATTACGCCTCCGTGCGGTCTGAACCTGTCAAAATTCTTAGTGCATTCAATTCTACTAGCTGACGATCCATCATGCCTAAGTCCCACTCGCATTAATCTCGCATACGAGATAGTTCCAGAACCAGCCCCCTGGCCAAATCTCAAAGGGGGTCCCTCAAGATCCCTGCTTACGCTGTTCATCCACCGACACACTCCAAGCATGTAAGAACTTGAAATGTTTGAAACTCAAACAGGATCTACATCCTGAATATATGCAAGAAGGTAACAGGTATCTTGGTCCCTCTGGCTACAATCTGATCAAGGCAGAAAAATTGCAATGTGCAAGTGCTTGCATGGAATCAAAGTTTCATCCAGTTACTTCGCCAACATAAAGAGACTAGTAAACATGAAAGATTTAAAATTAACTGGCATGAAGTCTCATGATTGTTATGTGATGATAACACAGATGTTTTCAATTGCAATTAGAGGTATTCTGCCGCCAAAGCTTCGAAACCCAATCATAAAGCTATGTTCATTCTTCAACGCAATATCACAGAAGGCCATCGATCCAATCAAACTAGATAAGCTGCAGAAAGACATGGTCAAGACTCTATCATATTTTGAGGCATGTTTCCGTCCATCATTTTTTTGATATCATGGTGCATCTCATTGTTCACATTGTAAAAGAGATACGAATTCTTAGCCCCGTGTTTCTACATCAAATGCACCCTTTTGAGAGGTTCATGGGAGTTCTGAAGAAATATGTTTGTAACCAAAATTAGCCAAAAGGCTGCATGGTCGAAGGTTGGGGAACCGAGGAGGTCATTGATTTCTGCGTCGACTACATGAATCTCAAATCGATTTGTGTGCCTGTATCTTGCTATGAGGGAGGCTACATGGGAAAGGGAAAATAGGTGCAAACTTGTTCCACACTAATGACCATGTTTCATTCATGCAAGCATATTTCATAGTTCTGCAACAATTAGTTGTAGTCGACCTGTATGTCAAAGAACACCAGAAGATGCTATGCACCAAAAACCTAGGGAAGTTTGATGTTTGGATCGCACGAGAGCATCGAGATCATTTTGGCACCTTGTTACATAGATAGGTGATGGATGAGCAGATAGAGTGTGCTCAGTTGAAAGTGTTAGCTAGACCATCAACTACAATCCTCACATTCCAAGGATATGACATAAATGATGATACATTTTATACGAGAGCTCATGATAATAAGAGAGCCAACCAGAACAGCGGCGTCCGTATAGATGCCTATAACTCCAATAGAAATAGGGGAGATTTGGGAGCTCAACTATGGAGTGTTAAAGGTTCTTCTTTTCCGGTGCCAATGGGTCAGAATCCCAGGGGGCATGAAGATCGACAAGTACGGTATGACTACAAGGGACCAAAAAACCGTTGGATATAGCGAAGAACCATTCATACTTGCTAATGATGTTATGCAAGTCTTCTATGTAAAGGACTCGGACCCGGCTAATAAGGAGGAGCGCCACGTTGTTCTTCAAGGAAAAAGAAGAATTGTCAGAGTGGTCGTTGACGAGGAAGACTACAATCAATTTGATGCACTGTCTCCTTTCAGAGAGAATGTCGACGAAGGTCACATGGAAGACACCGACGAACCTCCATGTACGTCGTGATCATAATAAAGGGCGAATCATTAAGACAAAGTAGCTAAATTGTATTAATTGTTATGTATTACTATGTATTAATAAAGGTGTACTTACTATTGATTTACATTAGTTATAGTTTTGAGCATATTTCTTTTCAATTTTTAATAATTTAAAATATTTATCTATGAAATTAAGATATATAGGAAGTTCCAATTGTATTTTTAATTAATTAGCAAGCTCCAACAATATGTATTTTCTATTTTTATTGAATTACAAAACTAACCATGAAATTTAGGTATATAGCAAACTTAATTTTGGTATATAGCAAGTTCCAATTAAAATAAATATGTATTAGGATTGGAGGTTAAAAGAATGTTATTAAATGTATATAGTACGATCACAATCAGATACACTTGAGTAGTGTGGGGGTTAGTTTGTTCATCCCAGCTGTGGCCAGAAGTCACAGGTTCGACGCTTGTGCTTAGAACAAAAAAAAATTGCCTCGCAAGGTGCTCGGGGGTGGGGTTCATTGATGGCTGACTTCATGGCCTGGCAGTGAATTCCCCCTTCACTGTCGGCTCAAATGTTTGTCGATAGTGAAAGACGCCCCTATATAACCAATGCGTTGCATTCTCCCTCCGGACTTAGAAACAATTCTCCCTTCCGACAAATTGCCTCCCACGTCGTCCTCAAGTGCTGCCGCCTCTACCCTGTTCGGTCCCACGCCGCTAGAGGACCACGAGCCCTCCGATGACCCCGAGCACGCTATCCTGGCCCTCCTCGACGTCATCAAAGTCCTCCTCCCCGACGCTCTCGCCGTCATCCTCCCTGACGTCATTCCTGTCCTCCTCCCTGACGTCGGCCCCGTCCTCATCTTGGATGCAATCATTGTTTGCTCCCCGACATTATTCTCGTCCTCCTCCCTAACATTGGCCCCATCCTCCTCCCCGGAGCCGCCCCTGTGCTCCACCGACGCCATCCCCATCCCTCTCCCCGAGGCCTTTGCGGAGGAGCAGCACCCAGTCACCACCATCTCCTCCCCTTCTATCATCGTCACCTGCGTTGTCGATCCTGCCATCCTGCCCCCTCCGTCTCCTCCCCCTTGGTCTAGGTATGTTGTCATGTCCTCCTAATCTGAGCTCGGGAATATATGCTATACAAATTGATAAGAACATATGCTACGAGAGTACACAGATGCTATGCAAATTGATTTGATTTGATTTTCAAGTAAATTGAGAATGCTCGATGATGAACTGATAGTTTGAGATGCTCAATGATGAACTAATAGTTTGAGGTACGCTGAGATTGGGCATATTTTCTGATTGGTGTGTTAGTTCTCCAGTAGGCTGCTAGTCTTTTTTATCCCTGGTATATGTCAGTTTGACATTGGGCATATGTTCTGATTATCAGTACTTGTTTTTGCATCCTTCTATTAAGAACTTGTGCAGTCTGATTTGGTATGGTAGCACTATCCATGATGATGCTTTCAGAACTCTGTCATGTTCTAATTAATAGCTGAGAGTTTAGAAATTTTCCCAATCGATAATGTATCCAATGGAACAATTAGGGGGCAAGACTTCTTTTGTCCTGGGGCCAATTGTTATACAATTTTTGAGAGCACTATTGCACATGTTTTGTTCATGCTGTCTACTTCTTGAAATACACATGATGCCAGGATCTATTTTTGATGCTTTGCTGTTGTTTTGTTCCAAGGTCATGTGTAATGGATTCTTATTTTGAGATGCTTGATGATGAACTATTAGTTTGAGATGCTCGATGATGAACTGTTAATTTGAGATGCTCGATGATGAACTGTTATTTTGAGATGCTCGATGATGAACCGTTAGTTTGAGATGCTCGATGATGAACTATTAATTTAAGAAACTCGATGATGAGTTGTTAGCTTGAAACTAGGCTCTGAGCTAGTAATGCAACAAAGATTGCACTGTCTGTTGCCTCTGTCCAGCCTATATGTTGTCCAAGATTTTACTGACTATTGCCTTGGAGATGACATACATGCTATAAGCTAGTAACTAAGATCGCAAAGTAGTGCTTATATGTCTCCTCTATTGTTTTGCTCCCTCTCCCTCACGTCTTCCCTCTTCCCTGTTGTGCTGTGTTGTGTTGTGTTGTGTTGTATTGTGCTCTCTACCCACTCGGCTACTCCTCCAACCACTCCCTTTGTTCTGATCTCCTCTATTTTTTGGCTCCCTCTCCCTCACATTTGCCCTCTTCCCTGTTGTGTTATGTTATGCTCTCTACCCACTCGGCTGCTTCTCCATCTCCCTCTATTCTAATCTGTGTTGCTCCCCTGCGCCACCTCTCTGCTTCCCCTCTCTCCTGTGTTACCTTAGCCAGGCTTTACCAGTATCTGTGATTTTTTTTCAAAAGGATCTACCAGTCTTTGAGGAGTGGTATACTGCGATCTTAGCTGAGAATTAATTCCATTGAAAGCACGATCTTAGACAGCATATAGGCTGATTAGGTGACAGAGCACACCCTAATTGTTGAATTATGTGCCTTTGTCGTTTAATGATAATTTGAGCATATCTAGTTAGGGTGCAGGACATAGTTTAGCCCTAGAGCTAACTAGATTTTTAGTTCTGAGGCTATTTTTATACTTATTTTTTTTGTAAATGATGAAATTGGAGACCATACATATGAGTGCAAAGCTTGACTGGGATGGTTATTACACATGCATCTTGTACGTCTTTTCACTATCCCAATCGAGCTTACAGTCATATATAATTATCTCCATAATATGATTCTAATGCTTTTTTTCATACATATTTTACTTTTTGCAAGAAATTTGAATAGTTATGTTTTAGTTAATTATGTACTATGAGTGTTGAATTATTTTTTATGTACTATGAGTTATAATTATGTAATCACAATATCGTCCTCTTTTATCTAAGGTCTCAAAGGGGCTGTATTATTTAATTATGTGCCTTTGTTCTGGTTAATAATATTTTGAATAATTTTGTATTATTCAATTATATATTACGAGTCGTGTACAGACACAAATGAATCACGATAATGTACTTTTTCATTAAATGTAGTCATATTGTATCTCTTTGCAATCTATCTATCGATTCCCTCCTAGTTAGCTACAATATTTTGATAGTCTATTTCCCTCCCTCGTCGACTTTCTCTCTATCTCCTTCCTTCCTCAGCTCTCTATTCGTATAATACTCAATCGCTTGTCACCATCGTATGCAGAACTTTCAGGAAGGGATGGCATCACCAACCGCTCGTTACGATCATATGGAAAACACTTAGGAAGGTGGTTCCTCTGATACGGCCCATTTGTAGGTTGGAGATATGCCGCCGTCAAACATTGAAGAAGGTAACCCGAGTACCTACCTCAACTTGGACCAAACAGATGCCAGTGGAGGCGATGAGGTATTTTATAAGTAGAATATCTGTTGTGCATGTGATCGTATATGTTCTCAATACTTTTTTCACTTATTTATAGATGCATGTGCAATCCAAGGAGTGGCATTGTGTCTGAGGTCCCTCGAAGATGCCTACAGGACGATTTGTGATCATGAAGGTCTCATCTGCAGGGGAGCCAAATACACCAGAAATAGTTCTAGGGCCATACAAGTCAGTCTGTGGGATTGTTGTTAAAGAATGTGTCCATCATCTACAGATTGTGGACTGGAAAATGAGATAATCCGCACGTGGTTCTTGATTCGATCAAGAATGACATCTTATGGCTCAAGATATTAAAGAAGTTCGACTACCCTGAAGAGACAGATATGGAAGTAGTTAAGCGTAAGACGCTAATGATCATAGGCCTTTAATTTAAGAATTGGAAGGGCACACTGAACAGAACATATGTGCATAAATGTACAATGCCAGATTTCCACAAATGGCCGCAACTGGAAGATCATCGGCAAGCCTTTGTGGAGTACAAGTTGTCGGAAGAAGCACAAAGGTTAAGTGAGGTGACCAAAGCAAACTCAAAGAACAATCTCTACCCCCACAAAGTCAGCAGTCATGGGTACGTGAGGAAAGAACGATAATAGCCACAATAGCTAGATGAAATATGAGGGAGAAGTTGTTGGTAATATGCCCTAGAGGCGTATCGAGTTTGCGGATTGGATCTGCTAATGGGCTTTAATGTTGATTAAAGGACCATTAGGGTTTAGAGTCATAATGGGCTTTAATGTTGATTAAAGGCCCATTAGCGTGCTCTATATAAGAATAGGCAGGGGCCAAGGCGCATTGAGTTTTTCAGAAACCCTAGCCGCCTCCTATTCCCAAACTCCCTTCGAAACCCTAGCCGGGCGCGTGGTGCTAGCACACCGGCGCACGGCGATTCCATCCTTGTACGTGTGGATACCGTAGAGGCGTTGCTACTATTGAGGTGCTGATCTGCTCGGGAGTACTCAGGACGTACCCGCGAGTACTCGGAAGGTGCTCGGGATGTGCTCGGGACGAGGTTGACGATCGACTACTTGACGCGCACGACGTTGGATTGGTCTGCTCCAACTCTTCTTCCGCTGCACTGCTCGTCAAGTGGTAACGATTCATGATCCCCTACTCGCATGGCTTCCTGGTTGAATGCGGTAGAGAAAATTTATTTTGTGCTAGCGTAGCCTACCCGCAACCCTTCAGTGGTATCAGAGCCATCCTGCGTAGTTTTCGATCTGGATCAGTCACATATAGAAGATATGTGATAGAAATAGATTCGATCTATTGTTTTTGATCAGTTCATATGATGGATTGATCAAAGCACGGTTGGTTTGGTGAATTAGAGATCGGATGAGATGCCAGTCGATGAAACCACATAGCCAAAAAGATTAGCTCGATCTCCCACCTGGTTTTGCGTGCGACTTGCCCCTACCGGCTGGAATCACCATCGGGGCTAACTGCGTGCATCACGACATGGTCGGGAGAACAGCAGATCGAGGTCGTGTGTGCTGTCATCGTTTCTGGAAAAACCTCACGCGATGATCAATGGGATTGATCTAATGGAAATTGAGGCATTATGAATGACTCGGAATTGGCTCGATACGATCGATCCGATGAGATTTTCATAGCGATTTCATAGATGAGATTTCTCGAAGTATAGTTTCCTTGATAGATTCGATATCCGGAACACAGATTCGTTTCCCAAACCATAACGTCCCATTCTCATCCTAGGTAAAACCTAGGGCTTTACCCTCCTTAATATGCTGCCTGATTTCCATAACCTTCTCGTCCTCAAGTTGCCTTTATGAATTTCTTGTTCCAAAGTAGAATCAACTTCCATCACCACGGCTTCTGCGCTGTTTACCAACCCCAGATTAAGTCTCCCAAAATCTTTACTTAGCTCGGGGTGTCTATCTTGTATGGACATTAATCAGAGATAAGTCTTTCTACTCAAAGCATCAACGACTACATTCACCTTTCCGGGATGGTAGTTAATTCCTAAATCATAATCCTTGATAAGCTCTAACCATCTACGCTATCTGAGGTTGAGATCTGGCTGAGTAAAAATATACTTCAAACTCTTATGATCTGAATATATCTCGCACCTTTTTCCAATTAAATAGTGTCTCCATATCTTGAGTGCGTGAACTACAGCGGCTAATTCTAAATTATGTGTTGGGTAGTTCTCCTCATGCTTCCTTAATTGTCTTGATGCATAGGCTACAACACGGCCTTCCTGCATTAGCACACATCCTAATCCTCGATGGGAGGCATCACAATAAATGGAGAACGGTTTCTGCGTATTTGGCATGACCAGTACTGCAGCAGATGTAAGTCTTTCCTTCAACTCTTCAAAACTTTCCTCACAAGCAGGGGTCCATTTAAACGTTTGTCCTTTCTCAAGTAGTTTTGTGATGGGCTTCGCAATCTTGGAGAATCCTTCTATGAACCGGCGGTAATATCCTGCCAATCCAAGAAAGCTACGGATCTCGGAGACATTCTGGGGAGACTTCCAATTCAAAACATCTTCCACCTTTCTTGGGTCTACTGCTATTCCTCCGGCGGAGATGATATGACCGAGAAAAAGAGACTTGATCTAGCCATAAGTCACATTTGCTCAACTTAGCATACAACTGATTATCCCTAAGCTTATGTAGGACCAATCCCAGATGTTCTGCATGTTCCTTTTTATCCCTTGAGGAAACTAGGATGTCATCAATAAAAACTACTACAAACTTATCCAAAAACTCCATGAACACTTTGTTCATTAGGTACATGAAGTAGGCAAGGGCGTTGGTCAAACCGAAAGACATAACCGTATACTCAAATAATCCATAACGGGTGATGAAGGCGGTTTTAGGAATGTCTGAAACTCGAATCTTCAACTGATGATATCCTGAGCAAAGATTGATCTTGGAGAACACGCATGCACCTCTAAGCAAATCAAATAAGTCATCTATTCTGGGAAGAGGGTACTTATTCTTGATGGTCACCTCGTTCAAGGCGCGATAATCTATACACATCCTTTGGGTGCCATCCTTCTTGGGTACGAAAATCACTGGTGCCCCCTGTTGGTAATATGCCCTAGAGGCGATCGAGTTTGCGGATTGGATCTGCTAATGGGCTTTAATGTTGATTAAAGGACCATTAGGGTTTAGAGTCATAATGGGCTTTAATGTTGATTAAAGGCCCATTAGCGTGCTCTATATAAGAATAGGCAGGGGCCAAGGCGCATTGAGTTTTTCAGAAACCCTGGCCGCCTCCTATTCCCGAACTCCCTTCGAAACCCTAGCCGGGCGCGCGGTGCTAGCACACCGGCGCATGGCGATTCCATCCTTGTATGTGTGGATACCGTAGAGGCGCTGCTACTATTGCGGTGCTGATCTGCTCGGGAGTACTCAGGACGTACCCGCGAGTACTCGGAAGGTGCTCGGGACGTGCTTGGGACGAGGTTGACGATCGACTACTTGACGCGCACGACATTGGATTGGTCTGCTCCAACTCTTCTTCCACTGCACTGCTCGTCAAGTGGTAACGATTCATGATCCCCTACTCGCATGGCTTCCTGGTTGAATGCGGTAGAGAAAATTTATTTTGTGCTAGCGTAGCCTACCCGCAACCCTTCAGTGGTATCAGAGCCATCCTGCGTAGTTTTTGATCTGGATCAGTCACATATAGAAGATATGTGATAGAAATAGATTAGATCTATTGTTTTTGATCAGTTCATATGATGGATTGATCAATGCACGGTTGGTTTGGTGAATTAGAGATCGGATGAGATGCCAGTCGATGAAACCACATAGCCAAAAAGATTAGCTCGATCTCCCACCTGGTTTTGCGTGCGACTTGCCCCTACCGGCTGGAATCACCATCGGGACCATCGTCGCGTACACGCATAGATTGTTGTAATAACATGATCCCATCACGACATTAGAATTCGATTCTACGCTTAACTCGTTTTTGCAGAGAATGTTGTGACTGGTATGGCCTTGTGATATGTGATGCATGTGTGTAATTTTTCATGGCCTGCGTGTCATGGTTAATTGCAGCCCAAGGCTGTCATGTTATTTTATAACGGCCTGCGTGTTGACTTGTGATGCTTCTTCTCATGTAATTTATCTAGTGCTATTAGGTGTAATAGACTAGAACAAGATCATGGAGATTTGAAGCATGATGACCCGGAGGACAGGAACCGTGGCGATGAAGATCACCATGTGAAGGGGCCATACTATGTCACAGTTAATATGATTGCCTGTGATGTTTTTATGTTCCTGTCATACTATTCTTTCATGTTTTATATGTGGTGGATATGATTTTCATGATATAGTAGTTTCCCTCAGAAAAATCAAGAGTAATTGATGCCCTTCCAATAGCTGCACCTACAAAGGTTTTGATCATTGTGTGGTAGGTCTGCCAAAGCAGGGTGCCATCATTTATCTTAACCAGTTAGAGTGGATGTCGGACATCCACACGCATAGTATTGGTTTACTTGATAAAGCTATCAAAACGGTTTTGGGCTTTGGGGCATGGTGTTGGGCGCCGGGGCATTCGATGCCACCCAGCAAACAAGAGTCACATAGGGATGTGATTAGCAAGGCGTTGCTTACCTATGTCACTAAGTTTCTAGCAGTGATGCCAAAGCTCACTAGAACTTAGTTGAATATGGATCTTGATCCTCTATATGTTGTTAGAGGGAAAACACATATAGTGGAGTATCTTTTGTTAAATTGTTTAATAGAAGATTCACATAGGCATAGTGCTGAACCTGCATTTTCTGTTGTAGATTATGGCACCGGCCGCTAGTAACACTTCCAGTTTTAATTTGCGATCGATTATTGAAAAAGAGAAGCTTTCTGGAACAAACTTTATTGATTGGTATAGAAATCTGAGAATTGTTCTCAAACAAGAGAAAAAGGAATATGTTCTAGAGGTCCCCTATCCTGATGAACCAGCTGATAATGCTCCTGCCGCGGATCGAAGGGCTTATGAGAAGCACACCAATGATTCACTGGATGTTAGCTGCCTCATGCTTGCCTGTATGTCCTCTGAGCTTCAGAAGCAATATGAGAACAGGGATGCCCATGATATGATTGTGGGACTCCGAGGCATGTTTGAGAACCAAGCTCGGGCCGAGAGGTACAACACCTCAAAGTCCTTGTTTGCGTGTAGGTTAACAGAAGGCAGTCCAGTCAGTCCTCATGTGATCAAAATGATTGGTTACATTGAGAGCCTGGAAAAACTTGGTTTTCCCCTTAGCCCTGAGTTGGCTACGGATGTAATTCTCCAGTCGCTCCCTGCGAGCTTCGAGCCGTTCATTTTGAACTTTCATATGAACAGCATGGAGAAAAGCATGGCTGAATTGCATGGGATGCTAAAAACTGCTGAGGAAAGCATCAAGAAGAGCTCTAGTCATGTGATGATGGTTCAAAAGGATAGCAAGAAGAGAAAGCGCAAGGGCAAGGCTAAAACTTCGGATGAGATCTCGAGTTCTAAGCCTAAACCTGTTGGAAAGCCCAAGGCTAGCCCTGCCGCTTCTGACACTTGCCACCACTGCCATAAGACTGGTCATTGGCGGAGGAACTGCAAATTGTACTTGGAAGAACTCAAAAAGAAGAAGGGAAGTAAGACTTCCTCTTCAGGTATAAATGTTATTGAAATTAATCTTGCTACTCGTCCTGATGATTCATGGGTATTTGATACCGGATCAATGATTCATACTTGCAAATCGTTGCAGGGACTGAAAAGGACTAGGAAGTGTGCAAGAGGCGAATTGGATGCTCGCGTCGGTAATGGTGCAAAAGTTGCTGCGTTGGCCGTTGGCGTTTACTCCTTATCGCTACCCTCAGGATTAGTTTTGGAATTAAATAATTGTTATTATATTCCTGCCTTGGGCAAAAACATTATCTCTTCTTCATGTTTGGAAGAAGATGGTTATGAATTCATAATAAAGAACAAGTGTTGTTCGATATTTTTGAATGGTATGCTCTATGGTAATTGTCCATTAGTAAATGGATTATATATATTGGATCTTGAGGATATAACTATCTATAACATTGATACAAAGAAGCCTCGGCTTAATGATTTGAATCCCACTTTTGTTTGGCATTGTCGATTAGGTCATATAAATGAGAAGCGTATGCAGAAGCTCCATAAAGATGGTCTTCTACATTCATTTGATTTCGAATCATTTGATACATGCGAGTCTTGTTTACTTGGCAAGATGACTAAGACGCCTTTCACTGGTCGAAGTGAGAGGACAAATGAATTATTGGCCCTAGTACATACAGATGTATGTGGACCGATGAGTTCTACAGCTAGAGGTGGTTTTCAGTATTTCATTACTTTCACCGATGACTTTAGTAGATATGGTTACATCTACCTAATGAGGCACAAGTCTGAATCCTTTGAAAAGTTCAAGGAGTTCCAGAATGAAGTACAAAATCATATAGGCAAGACAATTAAATTTCTGCGATCAGATCGTGGAGGTGAATATTTGAGCCATGAATTTGGTGATCATCTAAGGCAATGTGGAATCGTTCCACAATTGACTCCACCGGGTACGCCACAATGGAATGGGGTGTCCGAGCGGAGGAACCGAACTTTGTTAGACATGGTCCGGTCGATGATGAGCCAATTTGATCTTCCATTGTCCTTCTGGGGATACGCTCTAGAAACTGCTGCTTTCACGTTAAACAGGGTTCCATCTAAGGCTGTAGAGAGGACACCATATGAGATATGGACCGGGAAGCGTCCCGAATTGTCTTTCCTTAAGATATGGGGTTGTGAGGCTTATGTAAAACGTTTGTCGTCTGATAAGCTCACTCCCAAATCTGATAAATGCTTCTTTGTGGGGTATCCTAGGGAAACCAAATGATATTATTTCTATAACCGGGAAGAAGGCAAAGTGTTTGTCGCCCGGAATAGTGTCTTTCTTGAGAAAGAGTTTCTCGCGAAGAGAGTTAGTGGGAGCACGGTGCAACTCGAAGAAATTCGGGAACCACTTGAAAGTGTTTCAGCTCCTATTGAACCACAACTCGGTATGCAAGATGTTGCAGAACCTATTGTCGAGACACCAGCCCCACGTCGGTCGGAAAGGTTCAGTCGTGCGCCCGAGCGGTTTATGTTCCTAACCATGGGGCAGCGCGACATATTATTGTTGGACAATGATGAACCTAAGACTTACTCGGAAGCAATGGTGGGACCAGACTCTGAAAAATGGCTTGGAGCCATGAGATCCGAGTTAGAATCCATGCGAGAAAACCAAGTTTGGAACTTGGTCGATCCACCTGATGGTGTGAAAACTATCGAGTGTAAATGGGTTTTTAAGAAAAAGATAGACGTTGATGGAAATGTTCACATCTATAAGGCACGATTGGTGGCGAAAGGTTTCAGGCAAATTCAAGGTGTTGATTATGATGAAACGTTTTCGCCCGTCGCAATGCTAAAGTCTATTCGGATTCTCCTAGCAATTGCTGCATATTTCGACTACGAGATATGGCAAATGGATGTCAAAACGGCTTTCCTTAATGGAAACCTAAGCGAGGATGTGTACATGACACAGCCTGAAGGTTTTGTCAATCCGAAAAATGCTGGGAAGATTTGCAAGCTGCAAAAGTCCATCTATGGACTAAAGCAAGCTTCTCGGAGTTGGAATCTTCGTTTTGATGAAGTGATCAAAGGGTTTGGTTTCATCAAGAATGAAGAAGAGCCTTGTGTTTACAAAAGGACTAGTGGGAGCGCACTTGTGTTTCTGGTCTTATATGTGGATGACATATTATTGATCGGAAATAATATTCCAATGCTTGATGCTGTCAAATCTTCATTGCAAAAGAGTTTTTCAATGAAAGATTTAGGAGAGGCAGCATACATATTGGGCATAAAGATCTATAGAGATAGGTCGAAAAGACTAATCGGATTAAGCCAGAGCACGTACATTGACAAGGTATTGAATCGGTTCAATATGCAGGATTCCAAGAAAGGTTTCTTGCCAATGTCACATGGCATCACTCTCAGCAAGAATCAATGTCCTAAGACATCTGATGAGCTCGAGAGGATGAGTGCGATCCCGTATGCTTCTGCTATCGGGTCCATCATGTATGCTATATTTTGTACACGCCCAGATGTCTCCTATGCTCTAAGTGTTACGAGCAGATATCAATCGAACCCAGGTGAATGTCACTGGGCTATAGTAAAGAGTATCCTCAAGTACATGAGAAGAACTAAGGATATGTTCCTAGTCTATGGAGGTGAGGAGGAGCTCGTTGTAAATGGTTACACCGATGCTAGCTTCCAAACCGACAAGGATGACTCGAGATCGCAGTCTGGTTTTGTGTTTTGCCTTAATGGAGGTGCGGTGAGTTGGAAGAGTTCCAAGCAAGAAACGGTTGCTGATTCCACGACGGAGGCCGAGTATATCGCAGCTTCGGAAGCTGCAAAAGAGGCTGTTTGGATCAGAAAATTTGTTTCTGAGTTGGGTGTGGTCCCTAGTGCGTCCAGTCCAATGGACCTCTATTGTGACAATAGTGGTGCCATTGCACAAGCCAAGGAGCCTAGGTCGCACCAGAAGTCCAAGCACATACTTCGGCGCTATCACCTCATTCGAGAGATTATTGATAGAGGTGATGTAAAAATATGCAAGGTGCACACGGATTCGAATATTGCTGATCCGTTGACGAAGCCTCTCTCACAGCCCAAGCATGAGGCACACTTGAGCTCTATGGGTATTAGATACTTGCGGGATAGACTCTAGTGCATGTGAGAGAATGTGTTCTGTCTATGCTAATGTACTTTTGGATAATTGTTATCTGGTTCCATGAATAATTATCATTTACATTGATCAGCAAGTATGTGACTTGTTTGTGAAACTCTTTGTTTTTATGATGTTATTCTAAATAGTCCCTAATCTCATATCATTGTGTGGGACAATAATGATTTATAGATTAGCATATTTGACTGAATGATGATCATGTTTCACGGATCATAGATATGGAGATATCAAATCAGTAATGTGGACACATGTTAGAGAACATGATGTTGGATAGACCCACCCTGAGATACTGCTGGGATTGTTATTTTTAATGTGCCATCAGTTGTTATCTCAAATGGTGTACCTACAGAATCCTTTGACCTGAGATCATCATTGATTCCAGAATGTGTAGTAACACACTTAGGGGCTTCCAAACGCTATTCCGTAACTGGGTAGTTATAAAGGTTGCTTTCGGGTATGTTATGAAACATGTCGTGGGATGTGAGTGATCAAGATGGAATTTACCCCTCCTAAATAACGGGAGAGATATCTCTGGGCCCCTCGAGGTAGTTGGATTGGAAAGTGCATGGCCATGCCAATGTGATTAAAGAGTTAATCATGGTGAATCCACTACTTGATCGAGTGAATGGTCGAGCTATCACAAGGGTGGCACGAATCTCGCCTTGAGCTTGACTGGTATCGTGTGGTAAAGGGATTGGTGCATGAGTATATCAAGGTTCAGCCGATATGATCTTTGTGTGCATTCGGGAGTCAATATATCCTGCTAGGTACCGCTATTGACTTGCAATTCGGAAAAGAGTTTCCGGATAGCGGCCGTTTACACATGAACCTAACGGGTCACACACTTAAGGGGATGGAATATAAAACTTGTGCTGACTCTAGTGCAAGTGGGAGATTGTTGGTAATATGCCCTAGAGGCGATCGAGTTTGCGGATTGGATCTGCTAATGGGCTTTAATGTTGATTAAAGGACCATTAGGGTTTAGAGTCATAATGGGCTTTAATGTTGATTAAAGGCCCATTAGCGTGCTCTATATAAGAATAGGCAGGGGCCAAGGCGCATTGAGTTTTTCAGAAACCCTAGCCGCCTCCTATTCTCGAACTCCCTTCGAAACCCTAGCCGGGCGCGTGGTGCTAGCACACCGGCGCACGGCGATTCCATCCTTGTACGTGTGGATACCGTAGAGGCGCTGCTACTATTGCGGTGCTGATCTGCTCGGGAGTACTCGGGACGTACCCGCGAGTACTCGGAAGGTGCTCGGGATGTGCTCGGGATGAGGTTGACGATCGACTACTTGACGCGCACGACGTTGGATTGGTCTGCTCCAACTCTTCTTCCGCTGCACTGCTCGTCAAGTGGTAACGATTCATGATCCCCTACTCGCATGGCTTCCTGGTTGAATGCGGTAGAGAAAATTTATTTTGTGCTAGCGTAGCCTACCCGCAACCCTTCAGAAGTGTCACGCCTAAGACAAAGGGCTAGAGCGAACGATCGACATGCTTCCTTCTTGGGAGAGGGGCTTCTTACTCGGCTGATCGAAGCTTATGCTTTACGACCTTCAAAGATCAGGAAGTGACGCAAACTCTTACAAAAAAGCTTACAGAAGCCCACAAGCAGCCTGGGAAACATGGGTTAGGGGGGTCGCACACGAGCTCACCTTGGCACTGGGAAACAAGGAGCACGGTAGTCGCACATGAGGTGTTGGGGTGATGGGTTGGAAATATAGATTCCCAAATAACGTTGATAGTTACACAAGTCGAAAGAGGTCCCAAGCAGAGCGAGATGCAGAACAAGAGGCAGAACAAGTTAGGATGATGGAAATGCTTGAACAAGCACTACAGAAGGACAGGGAATATGCAAACAAAAAGATAGCATAAGCAGTGCAGAAAACCCTCGTGCATAAATGGGTCACCATTTTGGGTGAAAAGGAACGGCCAGCAATGTCTCCTAATATTGCATGCTCCAGCTCCGATAGTCATCGGAGTAGCTGTGCGTCAAGGGGAGTTCCGGGAGCTGACCCCATCACTTATCCCGTGGATCTCATCACAACACAAACACCGTGTGAACTACACATTGGTGCTAAGAACATTACCATCAAGGTGGCTTCTGGTATGGCTTATCTCTGCGGCTCCCATGACCATTTGCACAGACGTTCGATACCGAAGGGCTACGCCATGGTCGAAGTAGATAAGACAATTGACTAGTACCATCATGTTGAGGTGGACTACCCCGCAGAGGAGGGAGCGAACACTATAGGAGAGAACAAGCACATATTCATCGTGTGGGTGAAGGCCTACATAGTGTTTCCACCAGGGATAGCTCCCGAGAACCTATACTCTCCATGACACCACGGGCCACTGTCACCTCCTAGATCTCCCTGTCATCAGCCATCTTCTAAAAAAAGTCCACCTCCTCACCCATCTCCTCAAAGAAGTCCACCGCTCAAGAAGGCAGGACCATCAAGAAGCTAGCCATCAGCTTGGAAAACATGATCAGTTTCCGCAGCATCCAAGCAAATGACATCATCTAAGAAGTCGGTGCCATCTAAGGTGGTGGAACCTAAGGATGTCTATTCACTCATTGCTGAGAAAAACAAAAAGATTGTGGACGCCAGTGTCATGACTCATTTCCATCCTCCACCACCTCCACCGAAGCCTGTTGTTCCTGAAGATACCATGAAAATTTTCATGAATATAGCCAAAGCTAAACAAATGCAGGCGACTTCAAGTAAGCCACCGACTGACTATGAACATATCAGTAAGAAGCAAGCTAGGAGCAAATTAGGTTTAATCATTTAGGATGCTCCAAGCATTGATTACTTCCTAGCTTCTTCTAGATTAACAGCATAAGAACTAGCATGACTTACTGTGGGAGTGGATATGTCAAAGTTGAATGTTATATGGCCATTTGAGTTGTGCAAAACTTTGGTCAAACCAGCTATAGAAAGAAACCTTACAACTCAAATATGTCTATTACATCATTGGTACTTGGAGTAGTCCAGGCAGGGTTTACATGCATTCCTCGTAAGGTATAGAGATGAATATTTCCTCAACAGGGACGACTATTTTTGGGTGAAGTTCAAGTGCTTGTATGAAATGTACAAGGAAGATGCTCTCGACATGGCCATGATCAGAGTGTGGACTCTGTAAGTGACTTATGCATATAATTCACGTTATATGATCTTGTACATTGAAATCGTGTGGTTAACTACTCTCTTTCATAGAATGGAGATTCAAGCATTCAGAAAAGAATTAGATAATAAAGTAGGATTCATCGATCCTGGGCTTGTCAACCAAAAAATTATACGGCCGAATTCAGATTTCACCAAGGACTACTTATTGAAGTATCTCCTTCACCACCAACACTAGACCTTCGTACTCTTACCCTACAGCTTTGAGTACGTGTTTGCATACTAGGGTGTTCTCCTTTTATGGGCAACTTGATTCTAATACTAATTAGTTATGGTGACATATTCATGTAGTTTTTACTAGATCCTCCTTATCATCCACCTAAGCTTCAGCAAGATCATTGTCTTGGACTCACAAAAGAGAGATAAGACGACTTACTAAGACATCATTGACATTCTAAATAGGTAAAATCGATCATTTAATCTTCACGTCGATTGCATCTAAGTTTAATTGGTATTCATATTCACGTACAGGGCGTACACAAGATACTGCAAAAAGAGTGTTATGTATCATCCATACATGAAGCAATATGATGTAAAAATTGACTTTCTAGTACGCAGGGAATATTCATGACTTCCATTTCCTACCTAATAAAACAGTTCAATTCATTACACTGATGAATCCTTTCCGCTTGAAATGTATAAGGCAGTCACCCGGCAACAATCTCTGCGGGTTCTATGTTCTTACTTTCATTCACAGATTCAGCCCTGACAGAGACACTGTCATGTTCAATGATCTTGAGGTACGAAATTACATATTGATGCCTTCTTTTCAATTTCTATATGTGTTCAAGGACTAATTCTTTCGATTCTTCAAACGCAACACTCCAAACAACGCATAGATGTATTATAACCTACAGAAATACATGGCATTCAAGAACAGGTCATCGGGTTCTTCGTCGAACATGTTATCAACCCAGCCGGTGAGTTTCATGAACTGATTGTGCCGTCAACGCGCGAGGGATCTTCAAATGATTCCGTACCTTCTAGTAGGGAGTATGTAACAAGTAGGAAGGCTACCAGGTGTTAGACAACTTAAATATCACCAAATGACACCATTTAAATGGAGGATATTAATTAATATGTATTAATAAAGGACCATAATTACTATATATTAATGAAGGTGTATTTATTATTTATTTACATTAAATATGTGTCTCATTGTATGCATGTCATTGCACTTGGTCCGGAGGATCCTGCAGCCTTCGACCAGCTTTCGGAGTTGGTACCGGATGACTCTTCGACAGATTGTCCTTCCAATGATGATACGATGGAGGTGCCAGAAGCAATGGCCCGCAAGCTTGCCCAGGAGGAGGAGGGTGAGAGGCTGGTCCATCAGCTGTGTGCTGCGAAGGAGCAAGAAGCAACATCTCATAAGCGGCCAAGAAGGAGAAGGACAAGAGGGTGGCCCGTTAGTGCCCTGTGGATGAGCATGAGAGTGTGGCTCGTTAGTGCGCTGTGGAGCAGGCCGAAGGCTCAAACCGTAGTGGCGTTCAGGTGTCGGACTTTGATGTCTCTAACATGCCAGTGAGCCTAGAGCATAGGCGATGCTGTGGTCGATCAGACATGGTCGGGTCCTCCGCTCCACCACCATCGGTCCCCCAGCATCCTCGGACGTACACACACCATCAGTCGTTCATGCAAAGATGCTATCTTCATTGCGAGAGAGGTAGAGGGATACTGAATTGGATCCACTCGACTAACTTTTCAGGGGGTGACCTATGAGAACTATTATATATGTATGTGTTTGTCGATGCCTATGACTTGTAATATGTGTTCACTCGGATATGACATGAATTACTATGTATTAATGAAGGTCCAAGAGGAATCGGGTCATCTCCTTTGTCTACTAGCTCAACTGTCTGCTTCATGGTTAGTTCGTCTAGTCTTGCCCATAGTGCATTGAACTTTCTCTGCTAGTTTTGACTGCACAATTTCTTGAAAGGATTCATCAAGTCCTTGTTTTTGAATTGTCTGTAAAAGTTTACACCTATATGCCTCATGCACCACCTGCTCTTCAAGTCAGGACACTTTGCTCTTATACACCGTCGAACACTACTGTATTGCATATCCAGCAAAGCCTGCAACAACCCTGCATGTCTATCATGAATTAGACATACATCAGGCCGGTCCAGAACAATAGCGTGCTTGATCCGCTCAAGGAACCAATATTAGCTTTCCCCGTTCTTACTCTCCACGAAGGCAAACCCCAGTGGTATGACTTGGTTGTTCCAATCTACCCTAATTGTAGACAATATCTATCTTTTATACTTCTCAGTGAGGAATGTCCTGTCTAAGCAAATAATGGGTCGACAGTGCCTAAATGCCTTGATGATTACCGCAAATGCAAAGAAAGCATGATGCAATACTCGCTTCCCTCTATACTTCACATCATTCGAGGGGTAATGCTTGATGCTAAAGTAACTTCTAGGGTTTCTCGCACATATTGTGGCTAGTTGACATGGTAAGTTGTCATATGAATCTTTGTATGTCCCAAACCTCATCTTAATAGCCTTCTATTTTGCCCTCTATGCCTTGGCGTAATTTATTATGTACTGGAACCTTTCCTCAATAGCACGAATTATTGATCGTGGCTCATACTTTAGGTTGTCCATAATCTCTTCGTACATAACATTGGCAACAAAAGCAGATGACAGGTTCCGGTAGGAGAACTCTATTTCCTCAATGTGACAGTTATGCTCCCTAACTATTGAGCCCTCCTAGTAGTGAACCCACTTCCCCCTAAATGCGTGCACTTTCCATGGACAATCAGGTACCAAACACTTGACGTCGTGCTCCCTTTTCCTCGACTTCACAATCTTGAACTACCTCCGAAGAGACAGCACCAAAATTTTGCTACATCAATAATAGCCTCCTTACTAGGGTACATAGCACCTTGGGACACCTCATTCTCGTGATATTTCCAAGGTGTCTGATGACCCTCACTCACCACTAGCTTTGAAAATTCCTGATTCCTCCACTCTGCGGGAACAGGAGAATTTCCCTCCTCATCAGATGAATCCTCCTCGGCAATGGCTTCCTCCAACTCTTGATCCTCCCTCTCCATCTCTTCAATTATGCTAGGGGTGTGCTCCCCCTCATCGGTTACACCCCTCGGTTGCATCTCCTGCACATCCCCAATGTCTTGCTCGTCCCCCACAGTTGTTGGGTCTCCTTCATCCACCACTCCTTGACTTGTTCCTGCTACTGCTTCTGCAACATTTGTCTCTGTTGGATTCTTCTGGTACACCTCAGTTAACAGCAGAAGAAGGAGACCACATTCACATGATATATCTTTGTATTGTGTCTAAGTAGATATTCCATTAATCAGGATGAGCTCCCCGAAGAACCCCTGAGTAGCATGGCTTAGCACAGCTCTTAGCTTAAGCTCATGTTGCTGAGGATCCAGTTGAAAATAACGCATCAGCCACTTGTACACGCCCACTATGGTCCTCTCATTGGCTCTACTAAGTCCCTTGACGACATACTGAAATCCAGAGAGATCTACGGTGCTAGCACAATAACCAATTTGATCTTCACTATAATATATTTGAAAAATATAATTTATCGAACATCCCTGGAAATATCCGAAAATATGTCCAACGTTAATACTGGAAAACTATACTTCTGATTATTGAAACTCTAACAAAATTACCGGTACCAATGATCACCTAACAATACATTTAGTTCACTACAATCAATATTGCTCCTAAGCAAACTAACCAATTTAAACTAATTAACCATCCCGTCTACTTAATAAAGTTTCTAATTATCTATAATTATTACTACATCCTTATTCTGTAAAATCAAGATAATCGAAACTACCATAGTCTAGATTCATCATAAAATTTGTCCTCAGAGGAATTCTCTGGATAGGTACATCAACAATCCATCTTGTCGGAACCCTTAAGGGAGAATCCTGACTTGCGACAAATGTTGCTCACGCGATCATCTTGGCAACCGAGTAGTTCAAACCTGATGTCGTAGTCCTTGGCACATTGATCCATTAAGCTACTTATCTCAAAACTAGAATCATCACCAATATGGTCGTCGTCAAGGTCCACTCGGTCAGCCGCCGGCTTGTTGTCGATCAAGAGGGTAAAGTTATTGTAGAACCCCTCGTCCGGAAAGCTGGTCCTCAGTGCAGACTTAGGTGAAGTCGATGGCATGTTGTGTGTTGAAGATTCAATGTCTTTGGTCATACTCCCCACGAACGGCACCAACTGTCGACGATTTTTTAACTATTGATTTTACGAACTTGTAGATGGAGAGTTGCTGATATAGAAGGCTTGAGGGCTTAAGACTTCTGTAAGGTTGAATTTCTTTTAATTGGCTTGTCTTCCGCAGGGTCCCCTGACTTCGTATATATATGGAGTTTATCATATGGCCTATGAAGTCCTTCCTTATCATTCTTATAGAGAAACTTCCCTGTTTACGAGATATCTTGGGCACATATGATCAGTTTTCATACGTATAGGGATTCTCTTCCTAGGCATAGAGATATACCCTAAGAATATAGGAAACTCTATAGGATCCGAATACTTAATGATTCATGAAAAGGCATTTGCAAAATGGATGCATTTAGAGAAATGGTTGATAATGATTCACATGCCTTGTGCGTTAAGAAAAGGCACGCTCACAGTTTTATAGATGATACGTTTACGTATGGCTAATTAGTTAAAGTTACTTAAGGACTACAGATGGAACGCTGGTATCCTACGTAATTAAATGTGGTAAAGACTAGCTAGTTTCCAACCGTGCTGGAGCTCACTCGTTGGCCTGCACATAGGACACCTCTCTCATTCTCCATTATCCGCCATCGCTCCTTTCTCCTTATCCCCTCTGCTCGATTCTCTCCCAAATCAATCTCTCATCCCTTCCAATCGTTCTTCCTACAAATCAATTGCTCATTCCTTCCCCAAATTTTTCACTCACTCTCTCTCTCTCTCTCTCTCTCTCTCTCTCTCTCTCTCTCTCTCTCTCTCTCGGACAAGGGCAAGATTAGGTCACAAATCAACCAGATCCAGCAGCTAGAAGGCGCAACTGACAGTTGATGATGTTTCCGGCGGTCAGGAGGAGATCCTTACCTTCGTTGGAGTTTGGATGGAGGTCGAATCCATCGCCCGTGCATCCATATTGTCCAGGATGTGGCATCTCTGCTCAATCCTTCCAAATCTCTCTCTCTCTCTCTCTCTCTCTCTCTCTCTCTCTCTCTCTCTCTCTAAGTTGTAAGGGTGGTAAGGGTGAGGTCGGGTCGCAACTTTACCAAGTCCGGCAAGTAGAGGGCGTAGTTGATGGTTGTGCGGTTTCTGGTGGCCGGGACAAGGTGCTCGTCTTCGTCATCGTCCAGACAGAGATAGGATCCGCCACCTCTGCACCCTTGTCCCTCATGAGGTGGAAAGCCACTTCAAATCTAGTGTGACGGTGCCCACGCTCTCAAGTCTAGGCAGCTTGTTCCGACTACGCCCTACCCATGAGTGCTACGGCAGATCATCGAGCTTTGGCGACATCGCCATTTTGCAGCAATTTGCTTTTAGGATTATACAGATTTGCCTAGGAACTGCTTTTCAGAGGTACAAAATTGCTTCAATTTTGCCTAGCTAATGCATCAAATTGCTTTTCCAATTTTATTTGTAGTTATCCAAATTCTGCTTCTCAAATTCACATAATTTGAGTGCAAATGTTCTGTTGATTTGGTTTTAAGGTTGTACTGATTTGCTTCTCTTGTTGAAGAATTTTGTTTCTGAGTTTGTATTGATGTGTTTTTTCGTTTTGAATATGCACAGCATGCTAATTGATTTTTGCTGCTACGAATCCTTTTTATGATCTACCTCTGTGAGCCTTCATAGATTTGCTTATTGTTGTGTATTTTTTTGCTTACCAATTTCTTTCAATTTGCTTTTTTTTTTCAAAATTGCTTGTTACATTGATAAGCATAGTAGATAATGTATCGCCATATCTAATATGTTGCTTTTTCTTACATATTTTCTTCTCCTCCTGGTGATATAATTATGTGGAGTGATTAATGCATGCACGTGAATGCCTATTAACAATTGGACTAATCTGCACGTGCATGCTTCCATGCGCGGGATGCCTAATATGAATGGTGGCCTGATTACGAAAGCTTCTAATCAAGTATAGTTTCCTCATTGGGGTGTGCATGCCGAAAAATTAATGCGTACACTTGCATGCGTTAGCCTAGTCCATTGAATATACGGTACAATAATATGGTCTCCTGATGACCAAAATTTACTATATTTCACTGCAACACAATTCCTAGTATTTGACGGCTCCTAGTATTTGACGGCCGTCTAGGATAATTTAGCGGGAATAACCATCTGTCATGTGTGCTTATCCCAAACGGATCCAAGTGTGTATCGTACGGGATAATACCTGAAACAGTTTGTGTTGAAAACCATCTCTGGGATAATCCATATTATCACAGATGGTTCCAACACAAACTGTCGGTAATGTATCTCAAATAGCTCTAAGTGCGAACTATTTGGGATAAGTAGCTGTCCCAGACGGTTCGTTCTCCCTTAGAACCGTCTCGGATAAGCTGGAGAGGGCTATTTCTCCTGCCCGAAAGCCTTGACTGAAACAGGGAAGTGGGGGTAAAAGTATATATTATCATAGACCTTTCTAGTTTTTAAACTTCACACACGGTTTTTAGCTTAAAACCGTTTGGTTTCTCAACTGGATCTGAGATAAACCTCGATTACCTCTTGTGCTGAATTCCATACGGTTTGGATCTAGCCGTCGTGGGACGAGGTCCTTTATAGTAGTGTTTCAAACATACACCAATAGTCCAATACCACGAAGATGAAAAAAAGAAGGATTATTTTCATCTCCAGTACAAGGTCATATGAACTGATCCTGCGGCAAAAACCTCATCAGGCCCTAGACCTTTTTATCCCATATTTCTTGGTTTCAATAGGACTCCTTATGAGCATTCTTTCTATGTACTATTATAGGAGTATAAAAATAACTAAGTTATAATGACTGGACGAACCCAATAAATAACCCTTATGTTCAAAGTTATAGAAGATCCCCTTTAAGATCAAACAATTCCATCAAGTGGAGTTATCATTTCTTCTTTTTCAGGTTTCTTTTGGAAAAATAAGGCTCTTGTCTTTTTTATTCTATGACTTGGCAAAATGGGAAGACAAGGTTAGTTATTCTTCTTCTACGAATATCCAAATTTTTACACATCCATCTCTAATTTGAATTCAACTCGGGCTCCATTTGAGATAAGACGGGCGAACCCAATTGAGTGATCTCCTGGTGTATCGGCTCGAACACAGCAGTGTCGACGCGGTCTTCCTGTTGTCTCTCTTATACTGGATGAGAAGAAGGGGAAGGGAGTGATGGCGAGGAAGAAGACAAAGAGAGGTAACTGGGCTGGTGTGCACGGACATGGCCCAGAGATGAAAGCGAGGAGAGGTGAGAGAGACAGAGGGAGATGGGCTAGTTGGCTTGGACGGTGACGACCCGTGCGAAAAAGAGAAGGGGAGAAGGGGGACAGGCTAGGCCAGCGGAGAGAGAGGAGAAAGGTAGAGTGAATTGGGTTGATGGGTTTGGCCCAGGCTTGATTTCCTTTCTCCTTGTCTTTTCATTTTCCTTTTTCCATCTATTCGTTGTATTCCTATACAAGTATATGACTATATACATACATATACATCATGTATATTATATAATACTTATAGAAAGCACATATTTATATATTCAAACAATTTGAAACAAATATATATATATATACACACACACATATATACATATAAAGCAAAAAATTTCAAGAAAGAGTTAATACCATAGCAATATACAATTATGTATATATGCTCTTTTATGTTTCATTTATCTTATCCTTTTATTTTCTTTTGTGTAAAAAAATTTACTCATGGTGAAAATGGGTTGTTACAGAAGCATATGAGTACTTGATGGAAAGCTTATTTTATGATCTTTTAAATGGCTCAGTCCCACCTAAAAAAATCATCTAGGAAGGCCTTATAAATATCACAAAAATCACAATTGTTTCTATCAGGTGTTGCATCGCCTTTTATCTGGCCTTGGGCCTTGTAAATTAGTTGAGACCCAGAACCAAGTTTGTGTGCCCCCCACCAGGATCATGCCCAACAAGTGCTCTAGGATGTTCACCCCCTTGGCCGCCTTCTCCTTAATTACCACCACCCGTTCTCTTATATAGTTTGTCGCCACTATCTTAAACTTGTATTTTGTTAGATTGCATCTACACATATTAATTTCTTGTAAGATATTCATCTCCATACCAAACCGACTATGCTGCTACTTTGGTTTGTGGAACCCCACTTTATCATGTGCTTAATATTATTCATAATTTCATATTGCATCTTCTATGTTATAGCTTGTGTTTTCGATTCGCGTGTAGGGTTTAGTCTAATTGGTGAGGTCAGCCACGTTTGTGCGTGGTTGATAACCAACGAAGCCATGGTGTAGCAATTGCAAGGGTTGTGTTAGCTCTAGTCAGGAGCCTTAGATCGTCAATGTCGAGTCTCCACAAATCGAGAGTACTTGAGACTCCTCGCATGTGAGTAACAAAAACTTTACTACAAATTGGCGAGTCTCATGGCTTTCACGGCATGCTAGGGAACTGTAGGATCGATTACTCTCCAAATAGGAAAACAGACAGGGGTACATGATTGCAAAAGTCAAATCCAAATTTTTATGAATAAAAATTTACCCTAATAAAAAATCCAATTTAATCTCATATTCCACTTTTAGACCGGCTACAAATACATTACTAAAAATGTTGTAGATCTAAATACGTATCTTCGATTGACCTCAAATTTTAACAAAAACCCAAAAGCAGATTGTGACAGATTTTGATAACAACTTGATTAAACCCTAATTTCATGATTAAGCAAAAATTACAAAAGTTAACTGAATGTCGACGATTGGTGAACCGTCGATCTTACAAATTTGTAGAATAGATGGAGGATGTCTCGAGTAGATAAATTAAAGGAACACACAAAGGGATTTTTAGATAGATTGAGTCTTCCATAGGATAATAACCCTAGCCATGTTTGTCCTATATTGATCTCAGGGACTGTTACAGTGGGGTGCGTGGCTAGCCTAGATAGGTCTAACCTAGTCGAATGGCTTCTTGTAACTTGTTACCTTCTGTCACTGGTTGGCTCCTAATGTTTTGTAGAAAGGCTTCTAGCTTGTAATCCTCTAATCACTTGTCCCTCACAGGGTCCATAGGCTCCATATATATAGGCGATGGCGTACATCCTCTGAAATCTTCTTCCCGTTCTTAGAGATAAACTTCTCTATTTATGGAATACCCTAGGTACCTACAGGTAGTTTTCATTCATCCAGTGATCCCCTTCCCAGAGATATAGATAAGCTCCAAGAAATACAGAAAACCCTAGGGTATCTTGATATGGTAGTTACCCATTGGTCATCGTCAAGCCCCCCACCAGTACGTGAAATGAGGCTTCTACGGGTCAAGTACTTGGCCAACAAAGATAAGCATTTTATCCGAACGCATCATCAAGTTAGATTCGAGTTCTCGGTTATGATGATATGTCTAACCAGATTCTTTGGGTTCTTACATCATCTATTCGGTGTTACAAACACCTCTGAGTTCTCAAGCAAGTTCTAAAGAAGGTGTTTCATCCATGTAGCATTTCTGATCAGCCTGAAAATATCATCATGTCCTTGCCAAGTACTAGGAAGGTAAGACTCATCGCTGGCTAGGCTCAGAAGTTGGACTATCACAGCGGAAGTTTTGCATGGTGGTGTGGAGATTATTGTCGCACCCTGAATTTTATATTTCTCAAATTTCTAAAATTTTCCAAGATCAAATTATAGATTGAATAATTAGGATAGGAAACGGTTCTATTTTCTAAATTCAAATTCAAATTTGAATAAGGTTATTATTTGTTTGAATGCATTCATGCCAGAAATAGGCATGTAGGATTTATTTGATTTTTGTTTGGATTTAATTTTATGGCTTTTGTTTTGATTTGGATTTGCTTTAGTTTGGAAATCAAAGGAAATAGAAAAGGAAAAGAAATAGAAAACCTAAATTCTACCCAGCCCACCCTTCTCTGTCTTTGCACCACATGTTCTCTCTGAGCCGGCCCGCTCACTTTTTCCTAGTTTGCCCGGCCTACTGGTCGCTGCTCCATCCATGCGCCTAGGCCACGCTCCCGACCCAGCAGCCATGTCAGCAGCTCACGTGCTCGCCAGCCTACCTGTGCCGAAGACGCCCCATGCTGGTTTACACCTATGCGCGTCGTATCTAAGTAGGACTCAATGTCGCCACCATGTCCAAGTCGGACAGTGTCATCGCCTATAGTCTTAGACTATCCTGAGAGATCTCTCCGCCGCCTATATATGTCATTTGCCGCTCTCAATGTTTACCCATCGCCTCAACTCACCGAGATCAAGCCATCTTGTCTCAGAGGAGCTCACAGCCGGGCCGCTCTGGTGTTGTCTAGCCTCACCCGAGCCACCTAGCAGATCCGTTGTCGCCCACCGGTGCTTTCCCCACCGTCGATTTGGTTCCCTAGCCTCCTAAACCACCACCTCGATGAGATCTCGAGCTCCTTCGCTGCCTCCATCATCACCAAGCCTTTCTAGAGCTGTTCCACTCATGGTAAGTCCCCAAACAGACTCATCGTGTTCCCCTCTCTGTACTATGCCACCCATCGTCACCACCGGGGAGTCGAAAAGTCATCTCCACGCATCTCCGGCGAGCGCCAACGTCATCCCCTCGGCGCCGTCGTATTCTTCTTCCTTGGTCGCCCAAACCTCTGATCCATTAGATCTAAAATCAAAGTGATGCACGTTTGCCCGATCTTCCAAATGTAATATGATAAGTCGATTGGTGAAGTTTCAACGTTGATGATCCAAAGGCTCCGACCAGAATAGATCGAGAACTCTTGCAACCACTACACCACTACTTCTTGGTTATTAACAGTGCCAAGATGCGGTTGACCTCACCAAAAAGGCTTTTCCTGCAAGCAAATCAAGAACACAAGTAAGAACAGGTAGATGCAATCTAAATATTGCTAATTACCAACGAAGCACTTGAGTTGGTGTTCAACAAACTGATAAATGGTGAAACTGTCTAAAGCAGAGTAATCTAAGCTAAACCCGAGCCTAAACTACAACAGCTATTGTGTATATATAGGGGGTACATGAGGAGGTTGACCTAGGGTTGTACAGCTGTAGAAAGAGGCGTGCACAACCTGGACTCCGACCACGACACGATTACAAGATCCGACAAGGTCTGAAACAGTGACACAACACCTTATTCCTTCGACTCTGACTACACTATAAGGAATATTTGGTCAAGTATAGATCCATTGGAAAGGGTTCATTATAAGCTTTCCAGCAAGCCTAAGAGTGCCTCAATTGGACTCTGTACGAGAGAGTTATGCCCGTTTTATTGACATGATATCCTAGGACTCGACAACGACCATGACCATGACTTCGACCATGATCATGACCATGACTGGAGATTAACTTCAAGTTCGAGTAGAGTTGTCTTTTAAGGGATGATGTCCAGATAAGGTTGTGGTGCTTCTCCTATGTTCCTAAGCAATAAAACATCACAAAGATTCAGTAGCAATCCATTCAAGAAAGTATGAACAACAAGAAATGAGTTCACCTAGTGGTTTAATTGTCATACACGTGCTCTTGTATTGGACCTTGTATGATTTGAGGAATATTAGTAGTATTGATCGTATCTGAAGGAGCCATGAGCTCATCATCCTCCCCCTCTTGAATTGGAATCGTCCTCGACTCAAGCCCATCTTCTTCTCCCAAGTATGGCTTCAAATATTGGTTGTGTGGTGTATCTACCTCTATTTGACCCGTTAGTCTGGGAATGACATGTAGTAGAAAACAGTAGCTTTGTCCCCAGTTTATTCCAAAGTGATCTCCAAAAGTGACTCAAAAGCTTTATGTCACGATCCGAAACGATAGTATTAGGCACTTTATGTAGTCGAACGATTTCTCTGAAAAACAAATCAACTATGTTTGTAGTATGATCGCTCTTATGACAAGGTATATAATGTGCCATTTTAGAAAATCTATCCACAACGATAAATATGCTATCCACCCTCTCTTTGTCCTAGGTAATTCTAAAACAAAATCCATAAAAATATCCTCCCGAAGTGCACTAGGAACAGGAAGAGACATGTAAAGACCATGTGGATTTAAACGAGACTTAACTTTATTGCAAGTGGTGCAACGTGACACATAGCGCTCGACGTCATGTCTCATCTTTAGCCAAAAGAAATGAACGGCTAGGACATCTTCAATCTTCCTTGCTCCAAAATGTGGTATCAATCCTCCTCCATGTGCCTTCTGCAACAACAGAAAATGAACGAAGCTAGCTAAAATGCATAGCTTGTTAGCACGATAGAGCAATCTGTCATTCAACACATGTTTAATCCATGTTTTTCCTTATTTACAATGTTCAAGAAATTCTTTAAAATCCAAATCAGCAGCATATAATTCTTTAATGGTCTCTAAACCAAAAATCTTATGATCCAGTTGAGATAACATGGTATAACGCCTAGAAAGCGCATCAGCTATCACATTATCCTTTCCTTTCTTATGTTTTATGATATATAGAAACGACTCAATAAATTCTACTCATTTAACATGTTGTTTATTCAATTTAGTTTGACTCCTAATATATTTCAACGATTCATGACCAGAATGTGTAACAAATTCTTTGGGCCAAAAATAATGTTGCCAAGTTTCAAGCACTCAAACTAAAGCATACAATTCCTTATCATATATACAATAATTCAGATTTGGCCCTAAACTTCTCTATATTTACAAAAAGTTCCCTCCATTTTTACAAAAAGAACCCTCTACGTTTCCTGTTTTATTTAAAATAAATTCTTTTCTTTTTCAGTTTTAACCCTAAACTTGTTTTAGCTTATCTTCTTTGTTTTAGCTCCGATTTGAGTGATTCTTGCACTCAAATCTTTCTAAAATCAAGATCTACACAACCATTATAGTTTCAAATAGTAATTATCATATCTCTATAGTAGTTTTCCCTTATTAACATCTAGATTCCTACAACATGAAGATATTATTTTGATTAGCAAATTTATGGTTTTCACAGTGACATATAGGTCCTAATCAAATCTATATGTTATTGTATCACAAAAATAGGTTTATGATGTTAAAATAATATATTAGTTTGTAGATCAGACATGTTAATCCTTCAACCAATCTTTTCTATAATTTCATGTGAAACCTTAACCCTAGTTCATATATCTTTATCTTTCTTCGAAAGAAGTCCAGTCACTTATGTCTTCTTGTCCAACCAACCAAAGATCCCAATCCATCGTTATGTTTCTCTTGTTCTTGTGATTTGGAGTTTATTTTGTGTTTATTTGATGTTGCTTTTGTTTATCGATAGAATTCGTGATTAGTCGATAACACTTCGGATCTGTTCAAGGGACTTCAAGACCAAGGCTTCGACAACACTCAATATCATTGGGTAAAAGGCAAGTGTCCTTGATCATCTTGAACCTATATTTTTAAATATTTTATTTTACAAAATTTCATGCAATGTCAATTTGATGGGTAGTGACCTATGTTCGGGTTTGCCCTAGATCTTCCTTTACATTCCTTGAAGCCTAAGTGGTGGTTGGTATGAGTCTTTGAGTACATTTGTTTAGCCATGCTGTCAGGATGTTGGGAAGTGTCATATACATGAACATATAACAATGATAGTTAATATGATGATGAATTTGATATAGCAAGATGGAACCTTAGGCCTTGAGCAAATAGGTGGTTGTGAAAGTGATTATGGATATGTCGTTGGTTTAGTCTTTGCTCAGGTGACCTAAATAAGGATCGGTTTCTGGAGCGACAATCTAAGATGTTCCGTATAAACACGTGACCGATATAGGTAGGCTTAGCCGATTAATTAGAGTTCTTCCAGTGATGTGTGGGCCAGATTAAAGGTGTGAATGAGAGAATATAATTCTTAGAAACCACAAGGCACAAGAGGGGGCTTCTGGGTAGGAGTTAGACTCATGTAAACCCTAGCGGTGAAACCTAGAGTGATGATGACACATACTGGGAGGATTCTTTGTAAAGGCTTCGTAATGATCTCCTGCCAACACACCTTGAAAGTGTGTAAAGTACTTGGTCGGTACTATGACATGGAGACTTTAGTCACCTTCTTGCAGGTGGTGAAATCATGACTCGTGGGGAAGTTGTACAACCTCTATAGAGTGTAAAATCTGATATATCAGCCATGCTCATAGTCATGAGAGACTTGAATCCTCATATTATTAGTTGCTTTGGGTAATGGTTATGGCTTTGGTTATGATACTGGTGGTACTAGATGGTTATGGTTTGTAAGGTGGTTAGCCTTAGATGTTAGATGTTGGGTCATTTGGATTATATTCACTTAACAACTGCTTAATGCTTTCCAATTACATTAATATTTTCTTTACTCGCATTTACACAAACATACCATGTGTTAACTTGTCTTTGATATAAGCATGCATATCATTATTCTCCTATACACTTGTTGAGCATGTCATATGCTCACACTTGCTATTTTTCCTATGTCATGTGACATGTGTGGTGCTGCTCAGTGAGTGAAGATGTGAAAGACTAATAAGACAAGATTGTGATGTTCTAGACTTGTGTCTCTCGATCGGTTTCCTACGGTGTTGCTGGGCATCAGTGCTTCTATTCCGCTGCAGATATCTATACAGAAGACAATATATGTCAATTATTGTAAGAGTTAAATGTTTATTCTATAAAAGTACTACTTTTGTTATTTCACCTGTGATGTCCTTATGTATGTTAAACTTTCTGAGCACACATAAGCCGCACTTAGTTTTGTCTGTTAAAACCGGCTATGACAATTCTTTGTCTAATAAAAAGAGTTGCACAAGTACGGCAAAGCAACATCTATCTTCTCAACTACCCCCTGCACTTTGGAAAATACAGTGGGTAAATGTCCGCACTAGCTGACTGCCTCTTTGTTTGCACAAGCCAGCTGAAAAGACGTGACTCGACGACCAAGCGGCGCTTGGGCGCTCATGATCCACTATGTGGCTGTGCCCGAAAATAATGTTTGGAAGGTGAAGAGACACCATCTCCTGACCCATTAGCCTATAAAAGCCTCGGGTACTGAAGCATGGCTGCACCAAACCTAAGTTCGATCATGGAACTCCTCCTTCACCAAATAACTCCCCCTCGTCTTCAGAATATTCTCTGTATTCCCCATAGTACTCTCCCCTCAACCACCATCGTCTTCCATCGAATCTAGTTTAGTAGTAGAGGTCATTGACATCTCCTACGATGAGGAGGTTGAAGAGGAGGCTGTGACAAACAATGTCTCCGTTAAAGATGACAAGCCCTTAGAATCCTTAGGGTTGCCCTAAGTCCAAGACGGAGTGGACTAGGACCTCCTGGAGGCAGAGATACAAGAAGAAGAGGTGGACGCTGAGGTGGAGGAAGAGGAGGCGACCAGCCGCGTCTCTGTTAAAGATGGCAAGGCATCAGCCGCTTCATCCCCTTCGTCCTTAGGCAATGCCGGCGAGGCTGGCCGAAGGGAGTTGTCGAGACTGCGACACTGGTGAGTTCGAGGAGAAGCTAGGGCCTCTCCATTAGCCTCATCCTCTCCGTCATCATTAGAAATGTTGGTAGTCAAGGACAAGAATGAGGGAGAGACTTCCCTAACTCTCTCCATTCCTTCCTCGTACTGCACGACGTTAAGTAGATCTTAGGACTTCTTATAATCCTCTTTCCCTTAGTTTATCTATAGAAGAGCTCAAAGTTTCATTAAATGAAAAAAAAAACATATTTCTCCTGTAATGCCTGTGTGTGACTATGAATACAAGGAACCTTTAAACAATCGTCCGGCCTTTGAATTGCATCTTCCGAGTAGCTTAGGGAGTTTCGAAGCCACTTGTCAGGATGTTCATCGCGATAACCTTAGGTCAAACTTCAAGCAAAAAGCGTCTTGACTGAGTGTCATTGTCAGTAATAATCCTACTTGGGACGCCGAACCTTGGCATTACGCTTTTCATGATGAACTTCTTGGCAGCTGCTGAAGTGATTTTGCCGACTGGCTCATCTTCAATCCACTTGATGAAGGTGTCTATTGCGATGAATAGAAACTTGAAGCCACCAAGCGCTACCGGGAAGGGCCCTAGAATATCTAGCACCCAACTCGCGAATGGCCACGACAAGGGGATCGCCTTTAAGGCTTTAGGCACAACTCAATCTTGAAGGTACTTGGATTTGGTCCATCAAGGAAATTTTGCTTTCAAGCTGAGCCACGAGTTCCCCAATGACTCCTTTTGGGATGTCAATCCTTGTCGAGCACCTGAGCTGGTTATAAGTCTCATAGACCACCACTCCTTCGGTTGCGGCATCTAATGATTTCACAAACGGCTTTAAGAGTTTATCTATGAAAATCCAGGTTTGTCCTAGGGATCATGAGGATGCTAGGTGGGCAAGATCATCGGCGAGAAAATTATCTTTTGTTGGGATATATTTGACCTCGAGTCTGATGACTTTCTTTTCTAGCTTCCTCACCTTCATAAGGTAGACTATCGTGGTCTTATCCGAGGTTAGATACTCCTTACTGACTTGCTTCACCACCAATTGTGAATCCCCTTTCATGAGTAGGTGGTGGATACTAAGAGCAGAAGCTACTCGGAGTCTAGCGAGCAGACCCTCATATTCGGCTACATTATTCATGGCTGAGAAGTCAATCTACAAAACATATTTCAGGCTTTCTACTATGGGAGAGATCATTATAATCCCAGCCCCTGCATCTTAAAGCATAAGCGATTCATCGAAGAATAGAGTCCATACATCTGATAAGTCGCCACACCCGTCCTAGGCTTTGATCGAGTTTTGTCCATTCGGCTAGGAAGTTTGCGAGTACTTGCGACTTGATCACTGTCCGAGGCACGAAGCAAACATCAAATTCCCCGAGCTCAACAGACCACTTGTCGATTCGGCCGATTACATCTCTATTGTGTAGGATCTTAATGTCTATTTCCATGATCCCCGCGGTTGGCATCAGATGTCAATGATTGGTCAACCAACGATCTTACAAATTTGCAGACGAATCAAAGGAACACACAAAGAGGGTTTTAGATAGGTTCTGGCCTCTCTTAGGATAATAGCCTTACGTCCTGTTTGTCTTGCACTGATCTCAGGGACTATTACAAGGAAGTGTGTGGTTAGCCTAGATAGATCTAACCTAGTCAAATGGCTTCTTGTGACTTGTCGCCTTCTATCGCTGGTTGGCTCCTAATGACTTGTAGAGAGACTTTTGGCTTGTAATCCTCTATTCACTTATCCTTTGCAGGGTCCCTAGGCTCCATATATATAGGGCATGTTGTACGTCTTCTTGAGTCTTCCTTCCCGTTCTTAGATATACACTTCCCTATTTACGAGATACCTTGGGTACCTACGGGTAGTTTTCATTCATCTAGGGATCTCCTTCCAGAGATAAAGATATGCCCCAAGAATTATGGGAGGCCCTAAAGTATCTGGATATGGTAGTCGCCCATTGGTTATCGTCACCAATGAACTTTTTAGAACCTTCCCAGCAAACCCTATGATGGTTTTAGATGGATCAAACCAAGACAAATATTGTTAAACAAAAAAATCCATCAGAAACAAAAACCGGATCTGCAAATCAAACATCAAGGAGAAAACAACCAAATCAACAGCTCATCATATTACAAAACTTATCTCTATTGCATGGATGACTTCACAAGATGCATCTCCACAGCATACTGACAAGAATTTTCATGAAATCTTAAACCCTAGATGGGTTCAACTCTCTCTAGATGGAATTATAACAATTCCCTCAAAACACACTCTTGCACATCCGATGCTTCACTTACCACGGTTAGTAGCAAACAGTTGACAACAAAAATATATTATCCCTACAACTACAAGGTTGTAAAGGTTAAGGTGGAATCACACACTCTAAAACGTCTGACCACGCTCTTGCAAGTGTCCTTACCAATCACAACAGACGGCACAACCGGTGGCTAGTTCATGATACCTTATTGGGTGCGAGTGAGAGAGTTGCAAGAGGAGAACTGTTCTGATCAAGAGAAGGTGAAGCTCGGATAGGCAATATTTAGTAGTAAGGAATAGCAATTAATGAAATCATATTAACAAAGTTGAATAAAAGTCAACGGTACTCGTCACAGTTGCTGGCCCAAACATGTTCCTTGTCACTTATCATCTCCCTTATAACATCTTTTGACATCTTCCACCCATTGTGGTTCAATAGATACCATAACTTGGCAGTGAACATCTAAGTTGTCTGCTGATTCACCCTTTCTAGATAAGGCATTAGCTACTATATTCTCTTTCCCTTTCTTATACTCCACTGTAAAGTCAAATTCTAGTAACTTGAGCAAGAGTTTATGCTGAATTCCATTTATAAGCCTTTGTGAGGTTATATATTTTAGACTTTATTGGTCTATTTTGATAATAACCTTGCTGCCCAATAAATAATGCCTCCATTTCTTCAGGGATTCCAAAATAGCCAGTGATTCCTTATCATAAGCAGACTGAGTTTGTACTCTCTTACTCAATGATTTACTGAAATATACAATAGGTTTTCCCTCTTGCATTAAACTGCTCTCAAGCCTGTGTTACTAGCATCTGTTTTCAAAATGAAGGCTTTGGAAAAAACTGGAAGGGCTAGTACTGGACATATTGTCATAACCTTCTTGAGTTGCTCAAAAGTTGATGATTGCTCTTCACCCTATTGAAAAGAATTATTCTTCATTAGATCAAAGAGGGGACTGCAGATTACTTCATACCCCTTGACAAATTTGTACCCTGTCAGTCCCAGGAAACTCCTCAACTTTGTCAAATCAGTAGGTCTTGGCCAATTAATAATATCTTCAATCTTCTTTGGGTCCGTAGTGACACCTTCCCTACTGATAATGTGACTAAGGTAGTCCACCTGGTGGATTCCAAATAGGCATTTGCTCCTTTTGGCAAAAAGATGATTTCTTCTCAGAATCTCTAAGGCTATTCTCAAGTGATCCAAGTGTTCCAATTTCGATTTACTGAACACCAAGATATCATCAAAGAACACTATTATGAACTTCCCTAGATATTTAGCAAATATGTTATTCTTTAGAGCCTGAAATGTTACAGGTGCATTAGTCAATCCAAATGGCATTACCAGGTACTCATAATGGCCCACATGTGTTCTAAATGTTCGTTTTCACAATGTCTTCCTCTTGCATCCTAATTTGATGATAGTCAGATCTTAAATCTATTTTGCTGAAAATGATAGCTCCATTGAGAGCATCCAACAGATCCTCAATCACAGGCATTGGAAACTTATTTTTAATGGCCAAGGAATTTAATTCTCTATAATCTACACACAGCCTCCAAGAACCATCTTTCTTTCTCCCCAATACTGCTGGTGAGGAGCATGGATTGAAACTTGGCCTTATAGCTTGAGTATCCAATAGTTGTTTGATGAGACCTTCCATAGATTCTCTTTTATAATGTGGAACCCTGTAGGGTCTCACATTTAGAGGTTCAGCTCCATCTTTCAAGAGTATGGCATGATCACATGCTTTCTTTGAAGTAACCCAGCTGGTTCTTGGAATATGTCACTGTACTTAGATAAAAGAGCTTCAATGTCAGATGGTATGTCTGCTTCCTCCTCAGGTTTCTTTTCCTGTAACAGATGAGTTTGAATTATACACCACACAGCCTTCTTACTCAGCATATGTTCCAACTTAGCAGCATTTATCAGGAAAAGTGAGCCCAGATTAGTATGATCCAGAAACATCACTGTGGTTCGTTCTTTGGTGGTAGTCAAATATCTTTGCTGCAGATCTAGACATATAGAGCTATAAGTATATATCCAATCAGCTCCCAGTATTAAGTCATAGACTCCTAGCTTCATCAACTTGAACGAGTCTTTGAAGAATGAACCCTGTATCACATATGTCATGTTGTTGACAATAGCATCAGTCTGCAGCTCCCAACCCCCAGCAACTGTTACCTTCTTCAGCTTTACATATGTAAGTTTGCACTTATTTTGAATAGCAGATTCATAATCCATAAAGGAATGGGTACTACCACTGTCCACAAGAGCTACCCCTCTTTTGTCATTTACATATGTTACCAAAGAAAATGTATTCGGTCCCATGATTCCAGAAATAGCATGAGCAGACACAAGCATGACTTGATCCTGAGTTTCCACAATAGCTTGTTCAGTGAAATCTGGACTGCTTGGGGCAGTGTTATACCCAGTTTCAGCATTGTCTTCACTGTCTTCCAGCTTACTATTCTTAGGATCATCTTCCCACAGAATTGCATGTAGCCTACTTTTCACCTTGCATTTGTGCTGAGCGCTCCAGTTCTCCAGACAATACCAGTATTTCCCCTTTTCCCTGTTAACTCTTTTAGGTAGCTGAGGACTTTCTTTTGGTAGACTTGTGTCTTTTACCAATTGGAATTGGGTGCTGGTCTTGCAGCTATCCAAGGTTTCCTATAGCTATCGGCTTGTTCAATATGGTTGGCATACCAATATGCTTCCAACAAGTTTCCTGGTTGGTGACAGGTAACTTGGTGTTGGCTATGACTCTTGAGCTCTCCAATAAAGCAACTCAAAAAGAAAGTTTCCTGCAAATAAGGGTGTCCCTCTTAAGATTGGCCATGCATTCCTCAAAAGTATTGGCTCACAGTTCCTTCTTGTTTCAAGTTCTGAAACTTTGCCGCTGCTTCATGGATCCCCATCACAGAGAAACGACCTTTGCACCATTCTACTTAGCTGATCCCAATTAATGAGCTGCCATGGAATTCCTAACACAACAAACCAAGTTTCTGCTTTCCCAGAGAAGTGTGATGTGGCTACATTGACCCATTGCTCATATAGGGTTCCAGTAATCTAAAAAAAAAATGTTCACAATGCCTCAGCCACCCAGCAGGGTTTTCACCCCCAAAAGGAGAAATCTGCAGCCTAGGCCCCTTAATAACTGCTTCTGCATAATGTGCACCACTATGATTTCTGTTTTCCTCAGATATTTGTACTCCAGTATATGGTGGTTGTCCTCTACCCATCCTATGAACTCCCCCCAGATGGTGAATTTCCAAGGCCATATGGATTATATTGCAGTAAGCAGGGATGTCTACCAGCACTAAGGGATCTAGTAGTGGTAATTACAGGTGCAGTGTATACATGCAACGCAATTGAACAAGGACTTTGTGACATGTGTGTATTTATAGCCTCAGGCACTGCTGAGTAGTAAACTGAAGGAAATCGAGATGTGGAAGTATTAGGTGGACCATTACTAGAACTTGGAACTTGATCACCACTTGGTGCCCCCCTGAGATGTTCCTCATTTGTTCTGTTGAAGGCCATTTCCCTCTCTCCACGAAACAACAGCAATTGCTTGATTTCAGCAAGATCTTATCTCAGGCCTCTCAGATCTGCAACCTCCTTCTTCAAATTCTTGATCTCAAGACTCCGAGCTTCATCTCCACCTGAACTCATCTTCTAGAACTCCAACTTCTCAGATCGTTGTGATATCTCTTCCACTCACTGGCCTGATAGGACAGTAGGAGATGCAATATCTCGCTATAAGCCTCTTCCGGGTCTCCCGCCGCCAGAGCTAGAGATCGGCACCAGGAATTTTATGCACGAACTTGTCGTGCAACCTTAGCCTGAATCTAGCTCACCACCATCTTCACCGGCGATGAATCGACCAAGCCACCTCGAGATTTCACGTGCAGACCAGCCGCACAACCTGAGTATTTAATCGATTCCCACCAATTGGATCCGAGGAGCGTTTGCGCTCTGATACCCGTTGTCAAGCCCCATATCGTTAGGACTCGATGAGTATATGGATTATGATCGAATTTGGTGGAAGATTTGGAAGAAGCGATCGGGAATTGGGGAAGAACACGAACAACCCTAAGATTCTACCGAATATACTATTTACCATATGAAAATACCCGATCAATGAGTAATCTCTATTACTGGGAGGCTTATATATCCACCCCCATTCAGTTTAACAGAATCCAAATCATACAGGTTAATAATTGATTACAAGTCTCTTAATCAAAGCTTAAACAAGTCTTAGCACTGCTTAATTACATAGGCGGGAGATTAATGCGGTAATAAGAAAGTTTTGACGGATGCCGTCGGGTTCTCCATCAATGAACGTCAGTAGGCTTATTGCGCGCCAAGTGAAGTCGACCAAGAGTTATTCCCAGAGCTGATTTCCTCCTCAGCCAACGCGGGTTCAGAAAGCTGAACTCTTCTCTGAACTTTTGAGGTTTTGAGGCCTGACAATACACCTCCCCCCTCCCCCGCCCCGGGGGCAACTCCATGATGAGGTAGAACATACTTGAGATTTTCTCCCTACAAACCTCAAAAAATGGTATTTCAATTGACAGAATGTGTTACGACAGTATCCATCAGCCGAATCTCAACGTCGTAGTGTGTTATGGCAAATGCCATCTTGGTACGATGTCCGTTAAGCCAATTCTGGTGCTGCGGTTTTAACCAAATGATTTGGCGGATGTTGATAGTTTAGGTTCTCATAGTCATAAATTGAATTCGTTCCGAACTATGCAGCTCTTCTCCTGAGGTGCATTCTATAGGCTTGTATGAATAGATACAATGCTCAGACAATCCTTTCAGAATGGTACGGAAATTAGTTCATCTTTAGATCCAATCCAATGGGTTTTGAAACGTATAATTCCCCAAACAACCCTACAGAACAACTCCGTTTTCCTAGACGCGCTAGTTTGCTGTCATTCAAATATGTACACAATCAGAACATTCACTTAACACCACCTGCTCTGCAATCCTGAAAGATCGACCAGGTTTTGTGCGTCACAGCCTGGACAAAGTGCTTAGCTTGATATCATTACTAGCAAGCAGTACACATGCAAAATACAACCCAAACCTTCACCTGAGAGCATATGATGCGTGATATTCTGCATAACGTGCAGGTGCAACACTAAATACCAGGGCAGAACCAGAAAAATAACAGGCAGAAGGTCCATCAGTACGAGCCAGGAACTATATACACAAAAAACCTGGGTGTTCTCCAGGTACTTAATACTAACTACTCCTTAACTACATGCATAATATGGCGGATAGATTTCTGCGAGGAGGCTCACCACGGTGCTGCAACGACACTCTGAAGCGCTGCTCAGCAGAGAGGTATGATCGCTCAAGCTCGCTGGCTTCTGTTTTGAGCATTGAGATCTCCAACGTATGGTTGATCTTCTGTGAAACAGCAGACTGAATTATGCAGCGGAAGAGGGAAGCGTGCAGATCAAGCTGGCAAATAGTCGTATTTAACATGCCAATTTGCGCACCAAGCTGACAGTCATCAATTTCTTTGTGAGCAATCTTCTCCTGCAACTTTTTAATCGCATCCTGTAGCTCAGCGCAGCCATTCTTTATGTGGAGCAGTGTTTCCAACCGTGATTGCAGGTGACTCACATCAAGCCACGTGCTTCCAATGTAGAAACGCCCTTCATCTTCTCTTCGAACAGTGAATTATCATCATGAATATTCAGCCTCTTAATGCTTTCTGCTAAACTGGCGAAGGAGAGCATCAAACCTAATGCCATTCCTTCACGGAGTTCTGGAACATGCTGCTGGAACTGATGAAAACTTGGTCGCTGCAGCACTTTACTGAATATTTCTATTGCCTCAATCTGTGCCCACATCAGGGAGGTCTTAACAAATGGAAGATTCTCCACACCCAAGGATTCTGAAGGTTGATCCGCTATGATGTTCTCACGGATAACTAGAGATCTCTGTAACAAGGGGCGGCAACAGTCATGTGTTCTGCTAGGAATGTACTTGGACATTGGCGTAATCTCATCATCTTTAGGTACAGTCAATCTATTTCCATGTTCTGCTTCAGTGGAGTTGCTCATATCAACAGAAGACAACTGAGTTAATGCTGATTTATCCATGGATTGGCTACTTTCGGCTGCATACTCTACCATAGGTGAACTGTGATTCTGTTGTGACACTCCGTGTTGTTCATTAGCTGAAAATTTCTTTGTTGAACTTTGCGTCATAATTATGTCACCATCAGCACTGGCATGCTCAATTTCAAGCATATTACTAGTGTTTCCTTGATGATGTGCCTTGCCCATACCATCCTCCTTGTTAGCCTCGCAATTCTCACTGGATGTAAACAGATTCGGAGCCACACCACTGAACACACCCAGAGACATACTAGACACATTTTCAGTTCGAACATCACCACTTGTGGTGCACTTCACCATGGCCTCCATGTTATCTTTACAAAGCTAGCGATCATCCCCAGTAGTTCCACAACTCTCTGCTGAAGGCAGCAAATCAACATTAGCATCATCAGCAATAACCAAAGACTGCTGAAAAAATTCATCACGAATGTTTTTCTCCATTATTATTGCAGACTTTCCAGCGACGGTTTCTTTGTTTCCAAATTGAGTTGATGAATCAGAAGGAAACACATTCGCAACCCCAGGTTTATCAAATATTGAAGTGACAGCTAGCACCGAATTCTCAATCAATACGCTAACTTTGATTGCACCAGATCTTAGTGCCCCAATATAATCCCCTTGCTGAAGTTCATCTGTTCCAATCGGTAGTCCACTAGGTATGATCTCATCAACAATGCTACTTTCCCTCGTAAAAACACTTCTTTCCTGTGAACCTGAAAAAACGGAATGCGTCAGTATCGAAGCATAAGTATATAGTGAAGATGCTACTGACATATCTGCAATAGCAATACACATACCTTTATTGTCCTTTAGTGGCGTTGGGTCAATGCTAGACACTGTATTTGTTTCCGAAAGTACTCCAGAGCCAGGAGTTGCGTCAGAGCCAGGAGTTGCGTCATAAGGCAGTTCATTGTCACCATCATTCTTTGATTTGGTTGCTGTGAAATTTGCGTAGTTAGCTAATTGTAGAGTCTTATGTAGCGTGGAAAATTAGTGGTACAAAACTTATGCTTTTCAGAGATAGCTACACTCTTGCTGGTTTCCTCAATGTTTTTATCTACTATCCTTTTCCTTGTCAGCATCTATTAATGTAAGAGGAATAAAAAATAAAAAACTTATCAATCATAGCACTAAATTTGAAAGACTCGAGAATGCACTAATTTTAAAACTGACAATTTCAGGGTTCTGTCGTAGTCCCTCTCGTGTCTCTCGTGTCGGAAAAGAAGCACACTCCTTTCTTTTTCTGGACAGATCAGTTCCAATAAATGATCCAGCACTGATGTTCTGTTCAGCACCAGGCATCAGATAATAACCTATATCAGCTGATTGCTTTTCCTGATCAGTAAATGCTCTTTTCGATCCTCCAATGTTACCAAAATCTGGGTTAAGTGATTGTATTCCTAAAACCGGGCCCTGCGGGAGAGGTCTTAGCTGTCCAAATGCTCCAAACAAGGAAGCTTGAAACTTTCCAGTCTGTGGTATAGAGGGCATTGCAATCATCCGAGGAGATGATAGTTGAAGTTGACTACTTAGACAAAGTTTAGGATCATACATCAAATGGCCAAAGCCTGTCACTGATAGCTGTGAAGGACTTTAATGCCAAAACTGAATTTTGTTTCTTCACCCCATCTTCAAGATAAGAGCTGGTTTTAGGCTGGACATTTTCGTTTTCATTACATACCGATAAGTCAGGGCAAACTGGTCCTAATATTACATCTTCATTCTTCACCTTTTTGTTAAGATAAGAGCCAGTTGTATCTCTGATTTTGTCGCTGTCATTACACGATGCGAAGGCAGCAATTTTTTCACTGTCATTACATGATGCCAATGCAGGAATTTCATCGATGCCATTGCCTGATGCCAAGGCAGCAGAAATTGGCCTTTTCTGGGAATTTAATGGAGGCCTTATATTAACAGGTTTCTGAAATGGAAAGGGCAAGACATCATCATAGAGATAATCTTGATCCACAAAATAAATACAGGGGAAAACACATCAGTACACTATATTATAGGATAATTATTCGTTGGGAGCCATCGGCTGCTAGGGGAGGGATTAAACCATAGATTGAGGATGCAGAATATTTAGGGAGACTAGATTAATTCTTCTTTGCTTGATTACAAAGGGTGGTAGCCGTGTGCCTTATATAGGCCTACAAAGACCTCATTCAAATCCAACTCTAACTTATATCTAATCTTATCTCTAACTCTTATATGATTTAAACTAACCGATCTCTAATCTTATCTCTAACTGAATCTGATTCAAACTAACAAACCGAATATATAAATCCTAATATGAAGTCCTGCTGCTGCCGTGGTGTGAACAGTAGCCCTGCACATAACGCCATAGAACTAGGAAACTGGAAGTCTATCGTTTATGTTGGTCTGCAATTTTCAAACAGTGCACGAAGTAGATTTTTATTTAAGATTTCTGCTCCTTGAGGTTGAAACTAAGCTAACAATCAATTGATGCTGTCATGTAAAAATAATGCATAATATGGCAAAATTTTAGAGCATTCAATCATTCATTAAAAAAAAGACACAACAAATTTGATAGAAGACAACAGAATATGCATTATGTGCACCTCTGTTAAGTGCCGCACCCATTTTTTACCATCCCAATCATAATGTGGCCTCAGCTGTGTATGTTCAACTGTCAATACATCCGCATATTCCACATCATCCAAGTCTGTCTCACGGCTCTTAATTTTAACAACATATTTCTTGATATATTTATCATCCAAAACCTCCAAAATAACACCAGGCCACCAGCTAACTTCATGAAAGACCTCCACATGAGAAGATGGAGGAAATCTATACTTAGAGTCCATAAGAATAATGTTTCATGCTGGTCGAATATATTGAGAATCTAGAATCTCAGTAGTCAGTTCCCCATGCTCTCTGACATGTCTATACTGTACTAAGAAACTTGTAGCACCAATTACTTTCTGAACAATAGCGGGATTCCAGTACTCGCCTGCCCGTGACAAGAGAATCAAAGTTTTTGCAGACACACTCACTTCAACTTGGCTTCCCTCTCTGAACATTGGACTTTCATTTGCCTGCCCTTGACAAGAGAATCAGAAACGTACAGTAGGATATCAGCAATAACACACAAAGTTAGTGGCAATTGTGATTACAAATTTACAATGCTTTACCTTCCTTTTTGTGATTACAAAGTACTTTCTGTTAGCTCTAATTCAACTCTTCACACATTCCATCTCAGATTCTCAATCAAAAAAGCCTGGGAGTTCATCTAAACTGCCATTACAACCTATTCTACAGATTGATCTTATCAATGGTGTATTTTCTCCACTTGCCAAAAAAAAGGCAAGCCTACACACTCTCACATGAATTTGCCACTGTTTTGTAACTCAGTATAATCACCAAACTGTGAACTACAAAGGAGTAAGTAAATTTATAACTCAAGGTGCTTTACATTTTAAAACTATCCTAAACTCAAGCTCACAACTTTTGGGAACTATTATTCTATTTTTCGGGACCCCAAATTCTCACCAAGTCAAATGATTCAAATCATCATTTTCTAAGAAACTTCAGCAAGCAGTTTTACAATTAAACATTGATTATCTTAGCCAACAAACTGTTCGTTTGACTCAAATGTACATGTATGGGGAGCTCGCACAGCGATGACCGCGCTATGTCAACTTCCTTATTATCAAGGCACGCTGAAATCACAAATTTGCAGTATGAACCAAATAACAACAAAATTAAATGACGAATTTTCAGTGTGTACCTAGTTAAATCTTAGACAGCCAAAAAAATACAATTACACGTTCCATTTAGTAGCATTCCAATTTATGCACTTGAAAAGACAAATCTTTTAGCACAATTTAACCAAAAAAAAGAATTTAGCATTGTAGACATGCACAACATATATTCTTTCTCCAAGTGTCCCAAGTAGGAGGAGGCAGCCTGCTTACAGCCTCTGCAGCTGGGACCCACCGCTCGCCCCGAAAAAGGCGGCGGGGGCGTAGCGCCGTCTCCTCGAACTCCAGCACCTCCCGCGACGTCGGGAAGCATACCGTGTACACCCGCCGCGGCCGCCGCTCCCCGTCCCCCGCCAGCGCCATCAGCTCCGGCGGCACGGCGCAGATGACGCCGGCCCACCACCCCTCGTTGTGGAACGCCTCCACCATCTCGTGCATCGCCAAGTTCCGCGGCGGCTCGTCCGCGTGCGGCGCGGGGGGCCGCGGGCGCACGTCCTCCGCGGCGGCGTGCTCCCGGAGCGGCGACCCACCGTCCTCCCGTCTCGTAAGCGTGGAGTAGGCTACCACGTACCCGCGGCCGCTGGGGTGGTACCCGGCGATGGTGGCCTCGTAGAAGGAGCCGACGAATCCGAGGTCGTCGCTGCGCACCTCCACCTCAGCGCCGAGCGGGAAGAGGGCAGGCTCTTCCTCCCCCAGGTCCACGCGGGTCCGGTGCCGCCTCCTGGGGCGGGCACGCCCCATCGGAGCTCGTGGCAGAGCAAGCGAGGCCGCTGCTTCTCGCGCTCGCGCGGTTCTTGGAGTGCGTTCGTGGGATTGTGAGAGGGTGGCAGTCTGGCGGAGGGCGGAGACGACGATGGATAGGGTAGGGAGGTGTGGGTTTTGGGGGAAAAAATTCTCTGGTGTCGTACTGCACAGGCCGTCTCGATTGCAGCCACGTGTGCGCATCAGACAAACTCAAAGCACCAGACCGAGCGAGCTGTCTGGAGCACAAAGTAGGGTTTCAAAATTCGACCGTTACCGGTCGAAATTTGTGTTAACCGATCTTACTGCTCTAAATCAATTTTGTGATTGTAATGATTGCTTGGGATAGAAGATGGATATGACTGCAACGAGAAATTCATCTTCTTTTTCCTCCCTGTCTGATTGGTATGACTACAGTACAATTCTGTGATTTTAATGATTGCTTTCATCTCGCTGCCCGTGGTGAATGGTTTTCAGGCATACTGACTCCATCATACACTACAGACCATGCTAGATGCATCACGAGAGAAGGGGACTGCTGCTTCTGGACATTGGGGTCCACAGGAACTTGGATTTCATCAATTGTATGCTCATGTTCAACAGGCAATTGGGTGTCATCAATAAAAGATAAAGAGAGATTATAGGGAGTTTTGTGTATATGTATTGTAAAGAGTTATGGATGATAATTGTAAAGATTTATGGATCATAGGTTGTGGTTGACATGTTCTCTTGTTGATCCAAAATATCTTCAGATGTAACATTAGGAGACAATTCATTGTGAATAAACTGGTGTATCTCATATTCCCAGCTTTCACCTACTGATAGTTGCATTTCGTCTGAATATCAATGTAGACTGACCGACAGTGCAAATGAACGTTACAATTTCAATTCCAATTAAAATGCAAATGAACAGTTCTGGAGCGAATGAACAGTTTCAATTTCAATGACTGTTTGAGGCTGGAATCTAGTTTATTTCTGAAACGTGTGTATTACAATTTCAGAAAATAGTGCAAATAAACAATTATAATTTCAAGGTTCCATCAAACTTTATTGAAGAATGCCTACTCCTTAAATGCTGCATAATTTGGTACTTCATCAAAATATAATTTTCTGGTAGTGGACCATGCTCTGGCATCTTGATCGACTCCAAGTAAAAAACTTGTGTATCCTCGTTGGATCAAAAGAGCAACATTGGTTGAAGAATCCCCATACGTATTGGCTGAAAAGTTTGGTATTGTAATACTAATACTGATAGTAGCATCAAATGATACCTGTGATAAACAAAATACAAAATTATTTATAACATAATAAATGTAAGTTAATCTGTAATTGTAAGACAACAACGAGCGTAGTTAATGTTTCTTACAATCAATTGCTTTGGATCTTCTCCACCTTGTATGTTATTTGTGGCATTCATTGAATTTTCTCCTACAATTTGGACATGTAAAAGCGAAACAAAATTATTACTAGCTACGCAAGAATACGATGGGAAAAGGAAATTTTAAATGGGTTGCGCTACCTTTTTCTTAGTAGGCTTTGTATTGCTCCCTTTTTTTTTAAGTACATTCATTGATCTTTTAGTCTTTGGACCTTTTATAACCTGAGGAACTCAAATTGATACTTTAGCTTTTAATATATCTCCAGTACATTCATTACAACTTCAAGAAACCCCATAAGATTTGGTAGGTCTTTGGCTTAGTGAATTATCTGCTTCTAGGTCCAACGTATCTATAGAGTTCTCCAAATCAGCAAGAAATTCTTTCGAAACTGAACACTTCAATACAACAGATGCCACCTTTCGAGAGATACGTGCAGCATGTGGTCTCAAAGTTCCCTCACTGTTTCCTTGTTTCTCAGAATAAAACCCTCGTTTTGCATATTTTGTTCACCTGTTTAGTATATACTTACTTGGCAAGACGAAAAGTTCATTGATATTCAAGACTCGCAGAGCATGCTTGCACAATAGACCTATAAGACATAATAATTTTTAGTAAGATGCATTGTGAACTAGTGTAATTTTAAAATATGTATACATACCAATGGATTCATACTTCCTGCAAGAACATGTTATGGTCATATCCTCAGAGTTAAATACAACTATTGCTTCATCTTAAAATTTCATAGGCATAACCTTGTAAGTCATGACTGCCCAATTAGTTTGTAACAACTTGGATGAGAATGAAAATTGCTCTTTAAATTGCTCCTCGAAATCTGAATATAGCCTCCTTGTATATGACTTAGCTGCAGTCTTTAACATAGGTAAATCTCGGATATAAGTAATTGGGTTAGAGTATCGTGACTTATAGTCTGCATCCAACTCATTTTCACGGAGACTATTAGCGCACTTATCACATTCTACTAGGAGTTCAGAAATACTGAGTTTTCTATGAAACCTCTTCTTAAAAAGTATTGTTCATACCTTCGCTCCTTTGAGTTGAGGTCATATCAGTAGTAAAAGAGTCACAGAAGATAGCAGCCCACTCTCCCGCAAATCATATAGGTTACTCATCCATGAGTTCTCAAATTTATACCTACTTAACAATTCATGCCATATCTTGTTGAAGTATGTCACTGACCTTTCTTCGTAGACACATCTCTTAAATTCAGCAAGAAACTGAGGATGCTTAGCAATTATATGACTAAAATGTTTAGCTGCATTTATATAAATGTGCCACAAACAAAGATGATGGCTTGTACATGGGAATACAAAGCTAATTGCTACTGACATGGCAGCACATTAATCCACAAAAATTGTGCTAGGATGCTTGCCAGATATTGATGTTAGACATGTGTTGAAAAATCAAACAAATGATTCAATAGTTTCATTATATAACAGTGCAACCTAAAAAAATTGTCTACTTATGATGGTTGGTTTTAAGGAGCGGAGCAAAATTCATTTCAAACTTGTTAGTCTGAAACGTGGTGTCAAACGACACGGCATCACCAAAGCATGCATAATACATGATAGCCTGACCATCTGCCTAGAAGAAATTAGCTATTCGACTATCCTCCTCATCCAATTGTATGGCATAAAAAAAGCAAGATCCTCTATTTGCTTATTCTTCAAGTATTCCAGTAGCATTTGTGCATCATTGGATGTCAAATACTTCTTGTGCTCACGACCAATCTGATTATTGCAATCCATCCACGAGAAAGGTATATTTTCAGCTCCTCCATACCACTGCTTGAAAAACTCATACATTTGGGATGGCTTCATTCCAGCTTCTCGTATTTGACCAATTACTAGTTTATCTACCTCTATAATACGTCTTTGGGATCTCAACTTGTGTGAATTGTTTGGACTAGCAAGATAATGATTGTGTTCGAGCGTAACCTTTTGCACTGTCCAAATTACCTTTCAACAAATATTGAATTGAACACGAGCATCACAAGACATCCTAGTAATAATATTTTGTTTCAAAGTGTCATATGATGAGTGAGCACCTCGTTTTCCTTGTTACTGCAAACTATATGCTTCAGATATATAGTTTTATCTCCTCTCTACCTTGTGTAACTCTTTCTAATACTAAACCCAATCTTTTTGGTATAAGAGTTGTACATCTCATATACATCTTCCTCTTATTTAGAACTCATTCTAACTTGAGGTACAATTAAAGTTTGACCATGATTACCTTCAACCTGTGGTACAATAGGACAAAAATTAAAATAATCTAAATACAATAAGAAATATTATGTTAGTATCAAAATTGTTAGCTCAGGTTACCTCAATTGGAGATTCCTCTGGTGCCACAACTTCGGGTATTTTTAAAACAGACATGGTCAAAATTTGTGGCATCACTGTAGATGAATATTGCGATATCATCATCAGAGTGGACTCAACTAACGTTGATGTTGACATTGAGACCACTAATGCATGCATCACAGCTGAGACTATCAAAGTAGCGACGATCGGCTCAACGGTGGGGCTTGATGATGATGTAAGTGTTGCAAGGGTTGGTGTAGGACCCGAGCATCGTCTGATCAGCGGCGGTTGGCTCAGCGATCGATGATGGTTCATGGAAGCAGCACACAGAGCGTGATATCGACGGTTGTTGCCGGATTAGCATGCTGCCTCTGGAGTTCCTGGAGACGACGAAAGGCAGATGCGTCCTCGCGAGGTGGGGCGACAATGGCGAAACTGCCTTCAGGTGGCGCGAGGTGGGGTGTGGGGATGGAGTTCGGCGGCAACGTGTTGGATCAAGGAGCCGATCAGGGAGGCAACATGCGATCTAGCGAACAACGTGCGGGATCAGCGGTGGGCCACCTGGATGGCGCTGTCAGGGGCTCCAGCGGTGCTATTTGGCTATGGTAAGCTCGGTTTGGTGGGATTTCTGGCTTGCGGAAATAGAGAGAAGGGAGCCACGATTGGTTATGCTCGGCTCGTGCTCCAGACAGCTCGCTTGGTCTGGTGCTTTGAGATTCTCTGATGCGCACACGTGGCTGCAATCGGGAGTGGTGCTGCAGAGTCGGCTAGTGCAGTATGACACCAGAGAATTTTTTCGATTTTGGTGCGACGGTGGGAGAGGGGCTCGGATCTTGAGGCGCATGGTGGAGGCGGACGGCTCGGATGGAGTCCGATGCCTACATGGTGGTCTTGGAGAGAATGTGATGGCGTGGGTCTTGTCTCGGTCTTCTCGTCAACTTAGACCATCTTTAATCATATTTTTTTATTTTATTTTATTTTTTTATTCTTCTTTTTATTTTTTCTTATGTGTAACAATTTTTTAAAAGATTTATGAAGGAAAAAGAGAGAATTCTGAGATAAAGATAATAAAAGAGAGAATCTTTTTATAAAAGAAATCACAAAGAAAAACTATTAAAAATAATCTTAAAGGGACATGAATCCTCTGATACATACGGATCTATATATCAGAAGATCCCATCCAGGGGCGCGAAGTTGCGTTGTGGAGTGTGGTATGAGACAGCTGGACAGGGCTGATGTAAGAGTACATAGACAGATGATCGATGCGTGTGTATGCTGCTCCTCTACCACCATTGAATCGAGGATGATGAACAAACATGCTCCTTGCCAACGCATCACCGGGACCAAGGCCGTGCACGACCGCACAAACCCACATGGTCTAGGACCGAGAACTGCAATAATTAGGGGCAGATCTATTAGAAGTTTATATCCTTAAAACACCTCTGATCATCGACCTAAATTGCTAAGCACCAAAATTAAGCTGCAAAATTGAGAACCTTGATTTGGTAAAGCCATTAGGAGTAGGTCTTAACGGGTTGGTGAAGAGAAGGGATAGGATATTGTTCTTCTTGGTTGACGTAGTTACGTCGATCGTTGGAGTTGAAGGAGATCACCGGCGATGACGATTAGTGGCCTTCGGCCACCTTAGTGCTACGACTTTGTTCACAAATTTTATGAAAAAAATGAGAACGAGCAATTAGATCAATCTAGGCCGTCGGCTTCCTCTTTGTCAATATACACTAGTAGATGGGACCGCAACCAACTAATTTGGTTTTGGCCACCGATCATGGAGCGAACGTGGTTAAACTCATGTCATCAACACGTTTTTAAAATATATTAGGTGATAAGCCTTTAATTATTGGATTGGCAAGTATAGACTTTGTACTTATATGCACGACCTTGATAGGGATAACAATTGAACACATGAGTTCGGGTACCTACGGGTTTTATGCCCGATGGGTCCAAGTTTGGGTTTCATTTCTCACCCATGGGTCTGGCGGGTTAGGTACCCAAAATGGGTCGTGTCGGGCTTGGTTTCTAATTTCACCCACTACTGCCCACGAGTCATCCAAAATCTAAAATGCAGGCCCATCCTCCCCTCCCCTGGTCACTTGCGTGGCCTCACCCTGCCCAGGCCCAGCCTTCCCTCGCACTTAGAGTGAGGCCCAGCTCAGCACTCGATTACTAAAGTCTTCAGCCACTAAGGAAAACCTAAACGTACCATTCGCAACCTGCAAGTAAGGCTAGACAGAAAGCTCGAGGCTCACGAGCTAGCTCGGGCTCATGGAGGCTAGGATCGGCTTGTTGTCCAAATGAGCTGAGCATGAGCCTCCTCATTGGCTTATTTCTAAATCGAGCCAAGCTTCAACTAGCTCGTGAGCGGCTTGCGAGCTAGACCAAGCCCATGGCATCTTCTGTGTAGAAGGGAAGTCAAGGGAGGGAGTGCTCCACGTGGTTCCACTGACGCTATCGCTAGCGATGGACGAAGAGGTGGCGATGGCCGCATTGCGGTGGGCGACGCGGGAGGGCTAGGCAAGCTAGTGCGCTCATTGCGGGCACAACGGCTCACGACACTCTGGTGCGTGCTGCTCTCCTCATGCCACACCTCCTCTGTGCAACCACACTGCCATCATAAGGCGGTCTCGATGATGAGAGCCAATGTGCGGCAGACAAGGGAGTAGCGTTGGTGGAGGGTGTGCTGGTGTCAGGCGTTGGTGCTGCACGACACGTGTAGGCGTTGGCTGGCGGATGGTTGCAGGGTTCGGCGGCGGCTGTCGGCGGCGCGATGGATGGCGGGGTCTAGCATCAGGCGTTAGCGGCACAACAAAAGGTAGGGTTCGGTGGCGCGGTGGACGGTGGGGGTCAACATCGGGGCAACGAAGTGCTTAACGGCAGATACCGGTCTTGGGTGGTGACGCGGTGAATGAGGGGGGCTGGCGTTGGGCGGCGAAGTGATGGGCGACGGCGGCCAACAGCGGCAACAGATTTTGTCACAAGGAAACCCTAGCCACCGATTAAATTGGTTGGGTGATTGAGCTAGGCCGGCCATGGGCTGGTGGCCTGGTAAGCTATGGCTCGTAAGCTTTACCAAGCCAGCTCGAGCCTGAACCGAGCCCAAGCCAAGCCCTCTTTCTAGCTCGTTTCATTTTTTGAGCCGAGCCGAGCCCTCTTTCCAGCTCGGCTCGTCATTCTGCGATCTTGAGCGGCTCGGCTTAGCTCGTTTCCACCACTACCCGCATGGCTGCAAGCGCCGCCGCTGCCACGTGATGCGTACCCAGTCCGCAGATCCAGCCTCCTCTGGCCTCGTTGTTTGCGCCGACCCCTCCGGCCTCCGGTAGTCTAGCCTCCGCGTCCATGCCGACCCCTCTGGCGTGGTTGTGTCCCTGCAGCCTGGCGCCTGGTGGTTGAGTGATTCTTGGGTTTGAGAAGCCTCATGCGATCTGTTTTGGGGTGCTCTGGATCCTGGTTCACAGGATGCGTACGCGAGATGTTAGGAATCATAAGATCCCTGTTTGAAATTTCGAATTTCGTAAGTATGAGAAGTTTGAAAGTGAGTTCTGTCATTCTGTGTATGTATGGTTGCACAGGATTCTTTTTGGCTGTTTGGAGCTTTTGAAGGATGATTTTAGGCGTTGCACTGTTGTGAAGTTTTACTATTTTGTACTTGGCTATTTGCATGTCGTAGGCTTTTAAGTGTCTCCAGATGTTAAAATCGCGGTAAAAGTAGGCATCAGGGGGAGTATTGCTACACTGTTGTATTAGAAACGAGTGTTTGGACTGTTGTGCTGAGTGTAGTCTAGCTGAATATGGGGAACAGTCTAGCTGAATCGAGTGTTGAAGTGAGTGATGTACCGCTGAAATGAACTGAATTGAGTGTTGTACTATTGAAATGAGTGTTGTACTGCTTTTACTGCTGAAATCGGTGTTGTTTAATTGTTACTGCTGAACTGAAACCCACGGGCACCCAACGGGTGCGGGATTAGGTGCTAGTTTTCGCCTATACCATTTCATTTCAGGTCGGTTGAGACTGTCGAATACGGTTTTGCTCCCCTTGGCCTCGGCCTCACCCGTTGTCATTCTTAGATCTTAATAGTTTGATCTTGAATTCTATCTTTCATAATATGATATTTAATGTCAATATATTTGACAACACCACTTGACTTGTTGTTACTTAAAAAGAAAACTGCAGTATTGTTATCGCAGTATATCACGAATGACTTACTTATGCTGTCAACTACTTTAGTCATAGGATAAAATTCTTAAACCATATGACCTATTCGGTACCCTTATAAAACGCCACATACTCATATTGCACCGTAGAAGATGCAACAAGGAATTGTATGGAGCCTTTCTAAGAAATGGCTCTTGCCGTGAGGGTGAAAATATATCATGAAGTCGAATTATTTGTGTCCATGCATCCCGCAAAGTCAGAGTCCGAATAACCCTTAATCTCAAGATTATAAGACTTCTGATATGTGAGTTTGAAGCTCTTAGTGCCTTGTAAATAATGCAAGGTCTTCTTGACAGCTTTCTAGTGCTCTAGTTCTGTATTTAACTGATATTGTTTAGAATCCCCATTACATAAGCTAAGTTAGGGCACATGCAGACTTGAGCTTACATGATGCTCTTGACTGTTGAAGCATAAGAAATCATCTTCATCTGATTAGCTCCTAATTGTTTCCTCGGGGACAGGAATAAACCAAACTTATGCCCATTAGCAACTTGAGCGGGTGATGTAGAATAATTATGCATATTATACCTTTTGAGCACTCTATTATCACACTCGGTTTTATAAAGGGACAAAATCAGATGCAAACCATATGTATACTAGGATAAAGTTTCATACATGCAGCGAGTTCATTAGTATATCACACATAGTACCATTATTACAATATTTAACTTAAATAAGACAGAAGATCTCAAATTCTTTAACTAAACACACTAGCAAAACACAGCGAAGCTCCCATCTTCCACAGGCAATTGACCGAAGGTCCACCAGTCTAGCAATCTTCATCTTCATCGATGTAATAGTCTAGTTCTCCTTCATTGTCTGAGCAATATTTGATGCACATTTGGATGAAAATAGCAAGTGTGAGTACATATCGTACTCCAAGAGTGTGGAAAGTAAATGACATGCAAACTTAAATAAAGAAATAGCCTGTAACAGGTTTAATTTTGCATAAATACCAACCATGCTATCGTAGAGCTATGAAAGTTTCCTATTTAACTATGTGATTCATCACTAGACTTCTATCTCCTAGAAATATCTTCACATGTTTTCCAACTACCTAACAACCACTTCAGATTCTCAAACTATCCGACTTGATACCCATCATAGGTAACAAAGAACCATCTAACCAAACCAACTAATCATGTGAGGATCCAAGTCTCTCATGACCGAGCACGGCTGATATATCAGATTTTACACTTTGCAGAGGTTGTCCAGGTTTCCCCAGGAGTCCTGATTTCCTTATTGCCGTGTCCGCGTAACATGTAACATACACTAGTGGTGTGTTAATTGGAAAATCACTACAAGGCCATTACAAAGTTTCATCTAGTATGTTCACGTCCGCTAGGTTTCAGTGCCGTTAAAGTGGTTTTCACGCCATCCAGAAGCACACTTTTGCACCTTGTAGCTCCAACAAGATTTCACTCTTCTCTTCCACTATACAACCCATACCACTACTCAAATGGTTCTGGCCTTAGTCGTCCCCACACATCGACTCTTACGATTTAGCACACACAAAACTGGATTTCACTAATTAATAGGCCAAGCTAAACATAAGTTACCCAACATAACCACTACTGACAACAAGGAATATATGGAAAATGGTATTTTAAGTAAATAGGATTCAAAATTAACAGCATGCATGTTTTAAATAAAGAACGCATTTGGAAAACTAGGATCAAAATATTAAAAAATACTTGCCTCCTCCAACTTGCTGCTCAGACTATTCAAACACTTGGTCTTGGAGGTTCTCGAACTGCTTCTCATCTTCTCTCAGAACACACAGGAAAATCACACAACAAAACTAACTAAGAACAATACACCAAACAATAGTTAACATCTATAAAAAAAAGGTACTAGAAGATAGTACACGCTACTATGAACACGAGAACATGAAAATCATCTAAATCAGAGCTAGGACAAGTGCTAACAAGAAGTTTAGGATTAAATATGAAAAAGAAAAGAACCTATTTTGAATAAAAATAGAGAGGATAGGGACCCTTTTGAAAAAAAATAGAAGGATCTTTCTAAAAATAAATAAAAGTTTTGAGGCTAAAAGACAGGGGCTTTTTGGTAAAAACATAGAAGTTCAAGATTACCACTTTTCCCAAATTAAAATAAATCAAAAAGTTGACTGGATAAAAGGATGGTGACATTGCATTGACATGTAGGTAGATTGGATGACGTAGCCGATTGATGTGGATGATGAAGTGGCACTGGCAGTTGACTGGATTAAGGTTGCCACATGTCATCACAGGATTGGCTTAGCGAAGGGGTATAAAAAGATCTAATCTAGGCCATCCATCATGGATCCAACAGTGGAGGAGAGAGGTGTTGTGCTTAGAGATCCGGCCGACAGCAGCGGGCTACGGCATGACGGCGGAAAAGGAACCACGGTGGTGAACTCACCGAAGTTGAGCTACGGCTCGTCAGTGGTGATAGCAAGCGGTGGAAAAGAACCATGGGAGGACTGCGAACTCACCGAGCTGCTCGGGTGGCTCCTGGAGGCGGTGAATCGGGCCGACGACGGAAGTGGCAGCGTTGGCTCATGGTGGCTCGGTGATGGGGGTGCTCTAACGACGGAAGGCAACGAGGAGCGGTGGAACCAAATCCCCATGAGCACTCAGTGCTAGAGGTGGCCTCGGTTGCGGCAAGAAGGCGGCAAGAGCGGCAAAAGGCGAAGCTCAGCCGAGCAACAACAATGGTGGGTGGCAGCTCGGGGTGGCGAAAAACGGATGGAAAAGAGAGGGGGACCGAGCTTAAATAGGCTGGGATGAGCGTGGACGTTCGGATAAGGGCGAGGTTGTTGGGATACAGGCTTGGGAGAGGCGGCGGATGATGTCAGGATTGGTGTGGGCTCGGTAGAAACCCGAGTTTAGGTCGGAGATGATGATCCACGGGCGGGCCCCATGCGCCGGAGGGAGAGGGAGGCTGGTTCTCGCCAGGGTGTCTTCTGGGAGAGGAGGACGGCCGCAGGCGCACGCTTGTGGTGAGCTGGGCCTGGCCTTTGGCTGGCCGAGGCGAGAGGTGGGGTGGACAAGGGAGGGGAGAACATGCTCGGCTCAGGAGAAAAAAAGGTTGGGCCACAAGGGAAAAAAAAGAAAGAGGAAAAAGGTTTCAGCCAATAGGAGAAAAACTGAATTTTCTTTTAGGGAAGCATCTTCAAACTTTTCCAAAATTCAAATGGCGTGCCTCGAGATTTCAAAAATTCATTTTCCACGCAATAAAAACTCTAATGCATCTATTCCATCATGAATGAAACACAAAAATATATCGTAGGGCAAAACTAAATTTATTTTAGAAATTAGGTTTGGACCTTTCTATTTATTTTTAAACCCTAATTAAATTCTAGAATTTTTTTAGGAAATTAAAAATCAAAAAAGTCAGGGTGTTACAAACCTACCCTCCTTAGAATGAATCTCACCCTCGAGATTTGGAAGGATCGGGGAAGAGCCGCGGAAACTTGACTTTCAGACCAGATTCTCTTTCCCATGTCGCTTCTTCTTCGGAATGGTGTGTCCACTGCACCTTGCACATACGGATTTTCGGTTCGTGGTGATTTGCTCTTATATCTCTAGAATCTTGATAGGATACTCCATGTAGGTGAGATCCTCTCCAACTTCTATTTCTTCTAGGGGCATCTGTTCCTCAGGAACTCGTAGACATTTCTTCAACTGTGATACATGAAAAAAATCATGAACATTTGCTAGCTGAGGTGGTAGCTCCAATTGATACGCTACTTCTCCACATTTTTCTAACATCTTAAAAGGTCCTACAAACCTTGGTGCAAGTTTTTCTTTGACTTTAAATCTACAAAAACCTCTGATTGGTGAAACTCGTAGATATAGGGAGTCACCTGCTTCAAAAGTCAACTAATGACGACAATGATTAGCATAACTCTTCTGTCATGTTTTAGCTGTTCTCAAATTTTCCCTGATTTGTTGTACTTGCCTTTCTATTTTTCTCAGAATTTCCGGACCAAACACTTGACTTTGCCTATCTCATTCTAGTAGAATGGTGTTCTCATTTTCTTCCATACAAAGCTTCAAATGGTGACATTTTCAAACTATCCTAATAACTATTGTTGTTGGAAAACTCTGCATAGGGAAGATTTTTATCCCAACTAGTCTTGTTTTTCAAGGCACAAGCTCTCAAAATATCTTCTAGAATTTTATTTACCCTATCGGTCTGACCATCGGTCTACGGATGATATGCCGAACTAAAGTTTAACTTGGTATCCAATGTCTCATGTAGCTTTTGTCAAAACCTAGAGGTAAACTAGCTTCCTCTATCAGACACAATCCTCTTGGGTACTCCATGCAAACATACAATTTGGGCGATATACAACTCAACAAGTTTAGGTCCTGTGTACGTGGTCTTCACTAGAATAAAATGAGCAACTTTCGTCAAGCGATCCACTATAACCCAAATAGAATCATATCCAGATTGGTTCGGGGCAATCCAACGATAAAACCCATACTAATTTCTTCTTATTTCCATTATGGTATCTTCAAAGGTTGAAATAGTCCAGGTGGTCTCTGATATTCAGCTTTGACTCTCTAACATATATCACATAATGCTACATACTCTGCAATCTCTCTCTTCATACCATACCACCAAGACCGTTCTTTAAGATCTTGATACATCTTGGTGCTTCCAGGATAAATAGGATATGCAGACTCATACGCTTCTTAAAGTATAGTTTCCTTAATAGGTTTGATATCTGGGACATAGATACACTTCTCAAACCATATCGTTCCATTCTCATCCTCAGTAAAACCTAGGGCTTTACCCTCCTTAATACGCTGCTTGATTTCCATAATCTTCCCATCCTCGAGTTGTCCTTTACGAACTTCTTATTCCAATGTCAAATCGACTCCAAGTACCATAACTTCTGCATTTTTTACCAAGATTAAGCCTTTCAAACTCTTCGTATAACTCGAGTCATCTGTTTTGCACGATCATCACTTTGAGATGAGCCTTAGCATTGGTAACTACATTCGCCTTTCTGGGATGATAATTAATTTCCAAGTCATAATCCTTGATAAGCTCTAACCATCTACGCTGCCTGAGGTTGAGATTTGGCTGATTAAAGGTATACTTCAAACTCTTATGATCCAAATATATCTCACACCTTTTTACAATCATATAGTGTCTCCATATCTTGAGTGCTTGTATCACGGTGGCTAACTCCAAATCACGTGTAGGGTAGTGTTTCTCGTGCTTCCTCAATTGCCTAGGCTATAACATGGCCTTCTTGCATAAGAACACATCCTAATCCTTGATGAGAGGCATCACAATAGATGGAGAACGACTTTTGTGTATCTGGCATGACTAATACTGGCGCAGATTTTAATATTTTCTTCAACTCTTTAAAACTTGCCTCACAAGCAGGGGTCCATTTAAACATTTTACCCTTCTCAAGTAACTCTGTGATAGGCTTTGCAATCTTGGAGAAACCTTCTATGAATCGACGGTAGTAGCTTGCTAATCCAAGGAAACTACGGATCTCAGAGACAATCTGGGGAGGCTTTCAATTCAAAACGTCTTCCACCTTTCTGGGATCAACTGCTATCCCTCCGTCGGAGATGATATGACCGATGAAAGAAACTTGGTCTAGCCAAAACTCACATTTTCTCAACTTAGCAAACAACCGATTATCCCTAAGTTTCTATAGAATCAATCTCATATGTTCTGCATATTCTTCTTCATTCCTTGAGAAAACTAGGATGTCATCAATAAAGACTACCACAAACTTATCCAAGTATTCAATAAACACCTTGTTCATCAAATACATAAAGTAGGTAGAGGCGTTGGTCAACCTAAAAGACATGACCGTATATTCATAGAGTCTATAACGGGTAATGAAAGCTGTTTTAGGGATATCTCATGCTATAATCTTCAATTGATGATATCCTGAGCGAAGATCAATCTTGGAGAACACACATGCTCCTTTAAGCTGATCAAATAAGTCATCGATCCTAGGATGAGGGTATTTATTCTTAATGGTCACCTCATTCAAGGCTCAGTAATCTATACACATTCTTTAGGTACCGTCATTCTTGGGTACGAAAATTACTGGTGCATCCCATGGTGATGAACTAGGGTTGATATAACCTTTGTCTAACAACTCTTGCAATTGTTCCTTAAGTTCTACTAACTGATTAGCAGCCATTCTATACGACCTTTTAGATATAGGAGACGTAACAAGTACTAGTTCTATAACAAATTGTATGTCACAGTCAGGTGGCATACGTGGCAAATCTTCTGGAAAAACATTCGGATATTCGCAAACAACTGGAATGCTCTCAATTGGGCTTCCATTAGCTTGATTTACTATCCCTCTGACCATTGGCGATACTTCTACACTGTATTCCACATCTTTTCCTTCTTTAGCAAATAGACGAACGGATCTTCTTGCACAGTTGATAATCTCATTGAATTTGGTTAACTAATCCATTCCTAGTATGATATCTATCCCTTCGGATACCAAAATGATATGGTTTGCCAGATATTCTACCTGCCCCCTTATTTTAATACTAAGGTTAGTGCATACATGCCTTGCTTTCATTTCTCCACCTAGGGAGCTAACAATCATTCTATGCTTCATTAGAGATATAGGTAAATTTTATCTTGCCACATACTTGGTTCATATAAAAGAATGTGATGCTCTAGAATCAAATAATTCTATAGCGGGGTTGGAGTTGATAAGAAACATATCGATCACGACATGTTATGCTTCTTGAGCTTCATCAATTGCCACATGGTTCACACAGCCTCTAGCAACATTCTTCTTTGCTTGATTTTGGGGCTGATTCCCATTGCGGTTCTGCTAGTTTGCACCTTGGACGGGTGGCTAATTTGGATTCTTCTGAGGGCATTGGAAAGCAGAATGTCCCTCTACTCCACAATGGAAACAAGGTTTTCCTTTGGCGGAGGCTTGAGTGTTGTTGCCAGTGTTGTTGTTCCTTTGAGGGATCTGACTTTGAAGTGTGGGGCGCTTGAAAGTTGGAGCGCTGGTACTGTCCTACGTTCCTGGAAAAGCTTTGATTTCTAGACTGGGTCCTGGGCTAATTGTACTGCTGACCAGAATGATTCATAGATCTAGACTAAGAAGAGTCACAATGGGGCATGGTGTTACTGCCTGACTGACCTCGATGGTCCGTTTTGCGCTTGCGCTCAATCTTGTTTCTCTTGTGCTTCAAGATAAGCGCGGATCTACAAGGGCCTGGAAATTCTTGAAGTCATAAGAAGCCAGAGAATACTGCAGTCCATCATTCAGTCCTACTAAGAAATAGTCTTACTTCTTCTCATCGGTATCAACAACTTCTGGTGCATACCAGGACAACTGAGTGAATCTTGTGACATACTCACTCACAATGATTCCTCCTTACTTGAGTGCTAGGAATTCCTTTCTCTTGATCTTGATAGCTCCTTGGGGTACATGATTAGCACAAAAAGCATTCTTTAACTCCTGCTAGTTAATGCTATCAGGTTCTTCTTGAGTAGCGACATAGGCATCCTACCAGTCTGCGATGGGTCCCATCAGTTGGTGTGAAGCGAACAGAACTTTCTCCCTTATGTTGCACTGAGTGACTAAAAGCTTCTTCTCGATGACCTTGAGCTAGTCATTGGCGCCCATAGGTTCAACGACATACGAGAAGGTGGGCGGCTTAGTCCTTTGGAACTCTTCAAGCTTGTCACAGGGTTGCTGTGGTGGTGCAGGGGTGACGGCGAGGGGATTCTGCTGCATTTGGGCCATTATCTGGGCCACTCCTTGTAGAATCTGAGTTTACACTACCAGAAGCTACTCGAGGGAAGGCTATGGCGGTGGAGGTGGATTGTCATTGCAATGTCCATCACAAGCATTGCCATTAGCATTGGCACAGTTCCTTAGGTTCACCATCTGACATAGAGACAAGAAGATGAGAAGGTGAGAAAAGTAGAACAACAGCAGCAAGAACGGACAAGATAAATTGAGATAGATACCCAAACTAACTAATATATTTCTATTATTATAACGATACATTCATGAAGAAGCTCTTTACAATACATCACACACACAAACAAAGATCCAAATCATACATAACACACAACCAAACTCAACCAGCTCACTAACTAGCACATGATTCTAACGACTAATAACATCTAAAGGGGTAACCTCCTAAATGAACTCATAAGTCTATTGAAGCCTCAGGGTGTTGGTGCTGGGAAACGATGGGCCTGAAGACGGTGTGGAGAACTCAGAGTCTCTTCCTCAAACTCAGAGTCAGAAGAAGAAGCTTCCCAGCAGTCCAGATGATGACACTTCTTGTTGCGTAGCTTACTCTATGCCTAGGCTAGCTTGCCTCCGACATACTGCAACTCCTCGGCGGTATGGTCTACCTCACAACTCAACTCCAAGGCTAGGGCAGTCTGCTCTCCAAGCTTGGTAGTGCCTTCTGCGGGGACACGAAGAGGGGTGACTTTGGTGAATCCACTGATGTGTTGAGGGTAGTGAAGAAACTCGGTGAAGATCAGCTCTTCGCTATGGCGGTAGTAGAGGACCAGAATGGCTTGGTATGCGGCATTACAGATTCTAGCTTCTAAGGTAGCTCTTGGTGAGATGGCGTAGTGGATGCTCGTCACTTCGTAGGCTCCATGCTCTGGTAGCGAACCATAGATCACCACCTTGACTTTCCACTCTGGAGGAGCATCGACGTACTCGGTCTTTACTCCTGCGTACTCAGGTGCCTTCTTGGATACCAAACCATGACGTATCTCCCAAAGCTTTGCAAGTAACCATCCTACATGGCATCCATCGGAGTGGTAGACACGGGTCCAATGCTGAACACTGGGCGGCTGAGGTCTTGCAAAAGCCATAGCTCGGGTCGGGGTCAATAGTCAGGTAGGGAGATGACCACTTGTGCTCTTACATGAAGTCTGATGGGTACAAGACATCTACAACATTTTGAAAGGGAAAGGAGAAGTCAGTAACTGGGTTCAAACAGAATCAGCCAATAAAAGCACAGAAAAGCCAAGGTAGAGTTAGCAGCAGCTTAGGAGGTTTCACGATCCGAGATGACTCCCCTACTTCGTGTCAGTCCACCCGCACTTGTCCTGCCGAGAGGTTGGACTTGACGCCTTCCATTCAGTCAGCCAGCCAGAAGAGGGCTCGTCAGGAGCCAGAGACAATTGAGGAGGAGGAGGAGCAAGCAGAGTGGTAGCAAACACAGCAGCCACAGGTAGAGGCAAAGCTCAAGCTCATTGATGTGACTTCTTACAAGTCATCAAGGATTAAAAAGCTGCATTTTTGCCCATTGAGGAGTGGTTTTGTGAGGTTAGGGATGATAGAGTTGATCCCCGATTCTGGACAGTCCTATAGGAGAGCTTCTTCCACTCTTATCTTAGGAAGAAAGTCAGCTTGAGCCAGCATAAGACACTCAACTGACGCTATATCAGTTAGCTATAGGGGAAGTGGACGTGAGGTAGCACTTTGATGCCTTATATGGACTTTTAGCTCTACTCACTGATGTGGACAGATATGTAGAGGACTATGTCAAAGTATTTTACGCCATAGTGTGGATTGCACTAGAGAGGAACTTCATTAAGTTCATGTTCCAGGGAGAGACTTTCAGATTATATCGAAACAATCTGCTTGAGGCTCTGGGGGTTCAAGCGAGTTCCAAGTATCTACACTAGGTCGTTCATCCAAACATCGAACCCTCTCACCATCCTCGGTTGGTGGCATCTTCCCCACTAATGAGGAGATCAGAGCTCTCTTCAGACAGCACTTCGCTCCAAGTTCGCCGCGACTGCCAGACATGCTAACACCTATAACGAAAGCCATCCACATGGCCCTGAGACGAAGTTTGTTGGTGAGGATTGGCTACGAGAGGCCCTCACCAACCTACAATAGTGGTTGATTCTATCTATCCTCGCTCACCGTTGTTTTGACATCGTGGATCTGATCTTGTGTGAGATTAAGGATGCTATTGCAGAGGGGATGTCCTTGGCCAGATAGCAGCCATATGCGCACTTCATCTCTCATTTGCTTGCTCACACCATCAGGTATCCCGAGTTCCTTGAGGCCTATGAGGAGTCTCCTACTCACTTCAAGGAGTATGCTCCTTCTGCTCTCATAGACATACGCCATGGTCAATGAGACATGGTTCACGCTCAAGAGCTGATCCCTATTGACAAGTGCGAGAGAGCAACAGTAAAGGACCAGGTCCTAGCAGAGGCCGAGGCAGAGCTTCCTCAGTTTATCTTCGACGTGGACAACGATTAGGACTCGGACGATATTGAGTACATTCCTCCGATCACTAGGTCACAGGATGCCGAGGTAGGTGGTTCTTCTCAGACAGACCCTCAAACATATGTTCTTACTTCTTCAGCTCCTGAGACAGTTCCTCCAGTACCCCCTGCTGCACAGTCTTCAAAGCTTGCATTGATTCTTCAGCAGATGCGACAGCAGCAGGTAGTTCAGCAGCAGCTAGATGCACAGGCTGAGATGCAGGCAAAGCTTCAGGCCAACATGATTTGCCAGCAGGAGCAGCAGATGGTCTTCTTGCAGTCTCTTCAATAGTAGTAGCAGGCCATGTTCTCAACACTTCAATCGGATAGAGAGAACAATGCTCGCATATTCTTTTTCCCGTTCCAGCACACCGGGCTTCAGTTATCAGTTGCACCTCCAGCACCAGCTCCAACCGCCAGTCCTCTCCCAGGCAGCGTCAGCGGACTTTTGACTCCTATGGGATCAGACTTTCCACTGTCAGTTCTTTTCACCACCAGAGTACCTTCTCAGCCTGTTAGAATGTCTTTGAGGCCAGTGCTTACTTCACTGACATCAGCTCTACCCACTGGACCTCTCTGTTTCGAGGAGCCTCCTGTTGTGCCTCCAGCTATCTTGCAGCCTGCGCTAGATGAGGTCGGTCCTACTCTTTAGGGGGTGCTCAGTCAGGTTGACCAGGAGATGGCCGCCCAGGGTGTTGACACCTCCAGCTCCCACCCTTGTCCAGACACAGTGCAGAGTTAAACTGTAGCAGGAGCATCCTCTCCAGCCGATGACGCTGCGTTGAGCTTATTTCATCTGCATTTGACTCTGAGACCGATGCCTCTCAGTTCATGGTGCAACCTTCTTCGGCAGCGTCAGCTTCCTCATCTCCTCTAGCTCCAAATGTGTAGATGTGTTCTCTTTTTGGCGCTTAGATGCTAAAGGGGGAGAGAGTCTAGTGCTAGGAGAAGTTTTGGAGAGAGATAGCTAGTCTTGAGTGTCAAGAGAGCTTGCTAGTTTTAGGGGGAGTCTAGTTTAACTTTTGGGTGGCTAGGTTCAGCTTGTTGGATCTTATGGATTTTGATGTAATGATAGGCCATTTGGTTCTTAATCGATGTGTTTAGCTTGTCATCTCATTGTGTTTTATTTCATGCGTACTTAATTCTATTTGTACTAGCATGATAGTTTGTTCTAGTGCCAGGTTTTCTCTTGCTTTTTTGATTATATGTTGTTAATTGCCTAGTATGCTAGGGTGTACTTCAATTCATATCTATATCTTCTCATATCCGTCGTCATCAATCACTAAAAAAGGGGAGATGGTAGCATCTAGGGTCCTAGATATGTGGTAAGTGTTTCGGTGATTAATGACAGTCGTATCATTGTGGCTAACAATTTGTTTTGAAGGGAATAAAAAATTTAGTTCACAATGATAATTGGGTATTCTTAGTCCCTAAGGTGATTATGTGGACGATCAAAGGACTTATGCATCAAGATTATGGATTTTCTAGTTCTAAGTGTCGCAAAGGAGATGAAGGATAGTTAGAGTAGTATAGGTCATTTTTACTTAGTTTTTTTACCGTGATATAAAGATGGGCTAAGAGTAGTAGCTTTACCTAATGAGTTTAGACTTGGTTTGATACGCAATTTTGAAATTCTAGCACTAGATAGCTCATAGAAGCCTATGGTTGATATGTCGAGAAGCTAGAGCTCAAGAAAGTTTGAATTGGATGAGCTTAGAGAAATTTACCTCACCGGATGATCCGGTCTATGTGAAGTGATTTCACCGGAGCATATGGTTATCTCAAGACAGAAAACACTCTAGATTCATCGATGCTCTTATGAACAAAGTGATGTAATCACCGGATGATTTTAAATCTGGGTGACACGTGATCAAAATTGTTAGAAGTGTTACACTGGATAGTCCGGTGTTAGTGTGGTGAGAGCACCGGTCTATTTTCAGCAGAAGGGGTGTTGCCAGGAAAAATTGAAGTTCAACTCACCGAATTATTCGGTGATGCAATGATGATTGCAATGGACTAATTATTCCAGAGGCGATTCTAGGTGAAGAATTTTGGATCTCAGTTCACCAGATGGTCCGGTCATCATGGTGTGTACATCGGACCAATTCTTACAGAGAACAGTTTCTGGTGGTAGAAGAAACTTCAATCACCGGATGGTCCGGTGAAGGCTAGAATGGATCACCGGAGTAATATTTTTAGAGAGGGTTGTTTCGGTTGGATTGAATGAGTTTACTCACTGGATAGTCTGGTGATAGACACATATGCACACCGGAGCTTTTCTACCAGAGAAGATTTTGGGGGCAAAAGAAGTTCAACCCACTAGATAGTCCGGTGATAGCAATGAAATCATCACCAGAGCTTATTTTCCAAAGAGGGTTGCAACGGGCAATTTAGCTAGTTTGACATATAGAATAGTCTGATGTTAGGTCGGTGTTCACCAGATGATGGCACCGGACTATTTCTTAGCAGTAACAGCTAATGACAGCTAGCACAGTGGCAATGGAAGTTTGTACTCACCGGATTGTTCGATGTAAGTAAGGAGATACTCACCAGATCATCCGGTGTTAACAGAAAAATTGGGTGGTTAGGCAACGGCTATAATTTGGACCTCTAGCCTATAAATACCCCTCCACTTGGTTTCATTTGGCTCTCTCGTGACTCAGAGGAGTTTATACACTGTGTGTGTCATCAAGAAGAAAGAGAGAGCACTTGAGTTGATTTTCAGGTCTCTAATTGAAGATTAAAGACATCATTAGTGCTTGAAGAGTAGCAAGTGTGCATCTGGCTATAGTATATGTTTGATCTTGGTCAAGTAAATCTATTGGCTTGTTACTCTTGGTGGTTGGCAACACCTAGCCGGTCTTTGGTGATTGATGGTGTCTCGGTGAGCTATTGGAGTTCTTGTGGGAGTCTTGGGAAGTGTTATGTACTTGGTTTGATGCCTACCAATACGGAGATGGAGAAGTGGTAATCATAAGAGAGCACTTGAGTCTTGCTGACTCAAGGGGGACCAATATCCTGGGTAGATGCTAGCTATTGAACTTGGGTATGCTCTTTCCTTTTGACTAGTGACTCATTCCAATATAAAGGACGGACACATTTGGCATGGGGCTCGAACCTTGTTCCGAGATGTTTTTGCTGGTATTGATCCAGACTTGGATGCTCAAGTGGAATTTGGAACATTCCAAAAAGTTGGAGATCCGCACAATTTCTCGATGTTTCGATGAGAATTTCTTGACTTTCCATATATAGAAAGAGATAGACGTTCTTAGAAAATCAAGTAAACCACTGCCCAGGATTTCTTTATGGGGCTCGCCCCATCCTATAATGTTTCACACACTAGAAAAAACCAGAACGAAGCAAACTTCGAGGACTAAGAGGGTGCCAACTCCTCGATACCTCGGGAAAAATTCAGTGTTCTTTTGTCCATTTCTTAACTATTCCATAATTTAATTTGAGCATTTGCATTCTTGCAAGCTTTCAATTCCGCATTTTCTTAGTGTCTTTGCTTTCTTGTTTAGTTGTCTTCTCCTAGCTTGTTTATGTAGTCGCATTTCTTTTCATCTAGACTAAGATTGCTCTTTGTTCTAGTTTTCAGTATAAGTTTTTAATTGTCCAATTCACCCTCACTCCTAGGCCATTCAATCCTTTCAGCGAGGCATGAGAATACAATACGAGCATATACTAATCTCCTTGTATCGGCATGAGAATGCAATATAATATTAAAGGGAGGCTTTGTTCATAATGTGGCATTTCGGTTAGTCTTCAGAATTCAGATTAATGAGCTTGTAGGACTGGTTTTCTAGAGATAAATTTCATTTTTATACTTTCTTCAGATGTGTTTGGTTGGAGGACCAGAATGGATGGGTTAGGGCTATTCAGTTTTTTGGATGGGATGAGTCAGTTTTTTTTTAGTTGGATATATATGATGATCTAATTTTCTGTTTAGTTAGAAGGATAATAATAATAGACAGTATGCGTAATTTTTCTGTTTAGTTGGAGGGATAGAATGACCGGTTTGGTTGTGATGACCTCTTTATGAATGAAGGGTGAGATTACCACCTCTATGATTTTTGTCTCCCTCATGTTTTGTGATGCCTAATGTCTCATAATTTAAATCACTTAGCTCTCTTAAATCAAGGACAGAGCTTGCCAAAAAAAAAAATTCAAAGAAAAACTACTGTTGGTAGTCGGTAGGAAGCTAATGATGAATCCCAACATGAATGCAAGCAAGCCTAACCGGCCTAATAATCCGGCCTAAGCTAAGGATCAGGTAAGGAACATTGATACCCTTTGACTGACTTGCTCGAATGTGTTCAGACTTAAGGCATAAGTATTTCATATGTGATCTTGATCTATTGTAAGTTTCATAAATAATACGGAGTACCATCCTAACCTACGTCGGCAAGCACCCAATTACATGCATTACAGATTCTTATCGACCATCTAAGTCTCCGGACAAGTCAATTTCTTTACCTGATCGAAATCTTGTTGGGCTGCTTTATATAGACAACTGCAGCAGCACAGTACAGCCATTCATCTCATAACCTCAGCCAGTCAGTCCCTTCGGTTGTCTCTTCTCCAGTATCCTTGAGGTGTTCTTCTCCAGGTTAGTGCTTCTAACGATCTGGTTTTCAAATGATTTTTGGTGTTTATGCGGTATCTTTCTTACATATGTCGTCTTTTTTTTATTTTGCGAGTTGGCGATTGTTGTTTTGAGCAAGTTTTCTACCTAGAGCCTGTGGCTAAAACCTTGTAATAATAAACATCTACGTGCAATTATGTAAAGAAGTTGGTTGTTTTGAGAGTTGAAGATTGTTGCTTTACTCCATCATTAAAAAATATGCGGTTTAAGTACTGTCTCGTTCCTATGAAAGTAGAGAAGTTGTAACATTCCATTAGCTTTAGTTGCTGTAGCTCACATAACAACTATCTAAGTTGTCAGGAATGGCTAGTCTTCTAAGTACATTACCGAAGAATCTACCAGCAAGCTTTCCGAAGCAAATTACGGATGATTTCTCTCCTGGTCGAGAACTTGGTAAAGGTGCTTTTGGAACCGTATATAAGGTATGGTTATGCCCGATCCTTTTTCGGCCTTGTCAAGAGTCGATTAAAAACATACAGATACATATAGATAATGCATGCGACTTTAAACAGGGGATTCTGCAGGATAGGGAAATAATTGCTGTGAAAAAGCTTGGAGAAAATTCTCCAATTGAACGTGAGAAAACATTTATGAACGAGGCTGGAAATCTTATGGCGGTCCAACATGAAAATATAGTAAAGTTGGTTGGCTTCTGCCATGAATCACAGAAGAAAGTGGTGGAACACAGTCGAAAATATATTATTGTAGATGCAGCTGAAACTTTGCTATGCGTATCTACCTAAGGGAAGCCTTGACAAGTATCTTTTTGGTAGAGGACTTTTACGGTACACAATACTACTAGTAGAATGACACTAGTATTAGTTAGGGTATTATTGTAAATGGACAATTAATTGATAGTTTTTAGGGTTGACTGATGATCATGATCTTGGAGCAGGTTCTTGTCAATTCTGCGGGTTGAATGCTCGCAACGGACGACGAACGCCGTGATCAAGCGGTGGACGACGGTGACTAAACTCATCGGGAAAGGCCATCGTCGCCATGCGAAAGCAGCTGTACGAGCAGAATTCAGGTGCCTTTGACGGTTTCAGGGACGAATACTTACTGGCCATCTCAGAGAACCGCATCTTGATCCTTCTCGAGTTCACGGATGGATTCACCGGTATCGCATCGCACGAGAAGCTCTTATACATCCTCAGCATGTACGAGGCTCTAAGCGATGCTGCTCCCGACCTCCTGATCTTGTTCTGCGGGGCGCGCAAGGAGCTCATTTCTGAGAAGACGCAGGATATCCTCACCAAATTGGCCGACGCGATGAAGACTATGATCAGCGGCCTCATGGCCAAGATCTGAAGTGATTGTTCGCACACGCCGATGAGGGAGCCTGTCATTCCTTTTCTTTCCAATATTGTCCTCATACTAATCATATTACTCCTAAATACTACTTATACTATTGGTATGAAAGAACACTAGTATTAACAGATCTGGACCGTTGGATGTCTAATACTAGTGTCATTCTACTAGTAGTATTGTGTACCGTAAAAGTCCTCTTTTGGTATGTAACTCAATATCCGACATATTGGCCTCTGTTTTTTTTGTGTTTACACTATTCTGCCGACTTCTCCCCTAACCCCACCGCCTCCGACCTCCTCCCCGTCACGTCCTCCCCTTCCCCTCGCACCACCACCAGCCGCTTGCCACCATGGGATTGGTCCCGCGGCAAGGCGACGTTGTCTGCACTGGGATCCCCCATGGATGGTGTCGTGTAGCCGACTAGGAAGGAGGTGCCGGTGGGGACCGGAGAAGTGTGGTGGCTAGGTGGAAATAAGACGAGGATGGGGAGGGGACTCAACTTTTATAGATGAGAGAGGGAGCTAGTGATTGGGTGAGCTCGGGTCAAGGGATAGCCATGAGCACGAGCACGGTGAGAGACCCCTCCCTCTCTTGTGCTCGCCTCGCTTGGTCGCCGGTGATGTTGAAGATGAAGACCCCGTGGTTGCATGGCGGCAAGGCGCGCCACGCCCTTGTTGTGGTGGCAATGGGGCGAAGGCGAAGGCCGCAGCAGCCGAGGGTAGCTCACCGTCCAGAGAGCTCTCGCTGCAGCTGGAGCACGTCTCCCTCATCTCCTTCCTCTCTAACCGTCATGAGACTGGCCCCACGCCCTTCGCGGCGCTCCTGGAGGAGGAGAGCTCTCGGGACGACCCGACCCCACCGCCTCAGCTGCAGCCACGGCCGTCGCCACAGCCGCAGGCCTTGCTCATGGAGACCGACGAGCCCATGGAGGAGAAGGATTGCTGCATCCGTAGCTAGGATTTCTTGTGGTATGTTCTGATTACCTATGTGTTGGTGTGTTTGCAGTATGCTATCAGATATACCCTCTTCCTCTTGTCTCTGTTCTGCAGCACCCCGGACTACATCACGCCGGAGATGCCGTAGCTGCTAACAATTTCGAGGCCAATAAGGTGGGGAAGGTGAGATTTTTATTTTGGTGGAGGGTGGGGTGCAGTTGCATTATCAATTTATCAATGTGTTATGTCGAGTTTCACTACTCCCTCATTCCTTAGGTGGCAATCTGCAGGAGAATACCCCTTGCCCCAAATCTCCAAAGAAGTCAGTGAATGCTCAGAGCAAGAGGTACATGAGAGGTGAGTGAAACTACCACCCCTCAAACTGATTTCCGATTGATTGGAATGTTGCACCATGTTTCTGCTACAAGATCCAATCAACAATCCTTGTGAACTCAACATCGATGTGCTTGCTCCGTTTCCTTGTTCCTGCATAAGTGTGTGAATACCAATGCTTGCAGATTGTTCTCCCAAAGGTCTCGAATCCACCGACTTTTCTTTCGACCAGCAGATTACTCTAGTCCAGTTTGACACTCTAAGTGGGTTAGTTATGTCTCCCAGTCGGCAGTGGCTTTGCCCTCCCGGGTGACGCCTCCACCATGCAACAAGAATTCGTACCTGAATACGGATCCCCTAATAGATGATGATGTTTATGGCGGGAGGCAATGCAAATCATCATGTTTCATTTATACATTTTGTGTTATCAGAACATGTTTATTCCCCTATCATGCATTTGTTTGTTAGGATTCCTACTAATAAGGCTAATATGCATGTCTTTTCAACGCTCTATGTGATAAAAACATTGATTGCATTATCTTTGTATCAGTACTCAGAAAGCACTGACTACCTATTTTTTTAAAAATGGGAAGGGTTTTCTCCTTCAATTGGTGGCAATGGTCTTTCACACTACAGAATTGATTTCCATGAAATTGATGTATGCACTGAATATATGCTGCTTATATATGTTCATGTTTTATACACAGATAAGGTGACATGCTTAATCCCCAGAAAATTGGTCATGGAAACTTCAGTGTTGTGTTCAAAATTCTGAACAGGATAGATGCGAGCTAGGGTTTCGGTGGGGCGCGGCAAAGCTCACGGGCGGCGAGATGGAGCCGTGGCTCGGTGTCATGTAGCGACGGGTGGTAGAGGACTCAGGCATGTGCGAGCAGGCAGGGCAAGCACGCGCTCCAGGATGATAGGCCACGGGCACGAGCACTCGTTCGGTTGGCTTTGAAGGTAAGCCATCTCGGCTATTTCTGGGGGGCAAAAATACGAATTTGTACAATATACGTGAGTGTATTTAATAAAATGGATAATTTTTTCTGTATTTATGATTTTAGCATCTGTATTCGGCGTAGGGTGTGCCGAAAATAGATTTTCAGGGCACGGTGTACCGAAAAAAGGCATTTTCGGCACACCGTGCACCGAATACAGGGGAAAGTGTATTTGGCACAGCGTGTGCCGAAAATCACATGTATACGGCACATGGTGTGCCGAAATACATGTTTTTTTGTGTTGCCCGTGCGGCCGGTTCGATTCCATGTTACCGGTATTTTGTTATTTCATGTAATTGGCAACTTTCAACTAAATTTGAAACAAGTTGTTAATTTAACTGTCATTTTATCTCAGTGATTTGGCGCTTCATTTATGTACCGGTGTGTTGTTATTTCATGTAATTAGTAACTTTGAACAAAATTAGAAATTAGTTGCTAATTTAACTGTACATTTTAAAATGCATGAGTAAGATAGCATATACTCTCTAAGGCGGCAAGCAGTCTTAACACTTAGGTATGTTTGAACATGCACAACATCAACCCTTGTATCATTGATCATCTCAAGATGGCGGCGGAAACTGACGACGTAGATTAGCGAAAGAATGCCAGTTGTGCCAGTTAAGGCTATCAGGGTAAGGTAGTTGTCATCTCCGAGGTGGTGGTTGGAAGTTAGGAGGACGGATACAAGAAAAGCCGACATCATCTTCACAGTCATCATGGTCCTCCAGAGATGGAGGCCTCGGAGGCAGGGGTTGAGGTGGCATGAAATCCTCGTCTTAAGGTATCACGGTACGAGAACGTGCGCTTGTAGTGTTCATTGAACCTTCTCCTGTATGGCTGGTGGAATGTTGAGGCATTAGTGGCATGAAATCATCATCAGCTCTTGTACCCCTTAGGTTCGCTGATCTTCGTCGTCTTCTACGCGAACCAGATATCACACCCCCACCGAAGAGCATATGTATTGCCAAGAAGTGTGGGATTTCTTTGTTGATTAACTCTGCGTCTTCTGGGAACGCCTAAAGCAGAAGAGGGGTATCCGAATCAATAGTAATAAGATAAGTATGGTGATCAAATAGAAAATGACGAACCTATATGTGGGATGCATACTGGTCGGGCAACATCGCCATCCTTCTTTGCCTCATACAGAAACTCAGTACAGAAGGGTGGTCGGCTAGTTCGCACACCCTGAGGTATATTTGGCGGCGCTCATGCAAGAGGGTCCTAAGGCCGTCGGTTGTTACATGTAAGAGTGGAACGGTGAATGCAGAACATGGCGGTCTTGCATGCAATTTAGACACAGCTTGGATTAGGTTGCTATGTTTGAAGGGATCATCCTTTCCTTCATGCACAACCTGCAAGGAGATAGTTAATGCTATATTGATCGTTGTAGGTGTTCATGGGAAGCCAGTACTAGAATATCCCGCCATATAGGTATTGATCTTTCACTGTAACTTTTTTGCTCTGCACCAAAGCACGAATTACTGGTTATTTAATAAACATTAAACAGGTATAAAATATTGTAAATGATATATACAAATGCTTAATAAGTTACTCATAAATAAGTTATGTGTCCTAATTAGTTGACAAAGATTATGTAAATTAAATGTAATTACTTGAACACTAAAGTGTATGGCATAGTACAAATTAGTACATAATATAGTGAATAACACATAGTACAGATGAGTATACAAAATAGATGAGTGCACAATATATTGCACTAGCTCATTAACGACACCGACGCCACAAGCAATCTTCAGGAGTGTAAGCTTCTGGCGGGTGTGTGGCCCTCATCCCAGTGGCCTGAGCTGGCCACTACCACGTGTGCCCTTGGTCATCATCTTCATCGTTGTGCTGTTTTCCAACTCCACCGAATGTGTATCCAGAACCGCTAACTCGACCTTGCATGTACCACGATGTAGGATCGTCATGCTGGAGTGTGGATGCCGGTAGTACGTGCTCGGATGGAGTCCGAAATGCTGAAGTCTCAGCTTCCTGGTACCACTGTGAACCCCCATGTGCATCGGGATATTGGGGGTATTGGCCGCTCAGTAGCTCGGTGAAGCTGCCCGCTTGCAATGCAGTAGCCCAGTCAAAATCTTGTGTGCCGCTCCAGGTATCCCCAGTTAGATAGGGTGTTATACTCAACAATGGTACAATCTAGCAGCCTAGCACCATGAAAGTATTGGATCGCCGGCACCGGGTCATCATTGTCAGCACCTTCTTCGTCCCCACTACCACCGGCTTCATCATCCATGCATCCTGCATCTACCTCACCATGGTCCGCTTCGGGTCCCTCTGTACCGGAAGTGCCCTCCCCAACATTCCCTCCCGCCTCATCATGCATCACATTATGGTCTGATCCTTCCACGCTAGGCAGCGTTTCACCATGCACCGGTCGTGATACTATGTTTACGTACACTCCCATTTCAAAGTTCTCCTCTAATGTCTTGCGTGAGTACAAGGCCCATCCGTTGTTCCTTCTCAAATCAAACAACGTATGGACAATGAGCGAGTTGTTTGGCATAAGCCGTGGCCGCACACCCTCTAGGACAACATTGTAGGACTGCTGGTTCAGAGGCAGAAGTATCATAACATGTGATTTTAAGACTTCTAAATCAATAGATAGCTCAACCGTACTCTCTACGTGCTGGCGGTTCTAAATTGACACGAGTTTCCCATGCAAAACAGCGGGACATTCTCCATAATAAATATGGATAGTCATAGCGTCTCTGCTAAACAAACGTAAATGGCCAAATAACTACTTAGATGTATGTTCGATACCTACTATATTTTATCAATTTAATACCATTTAAACAATGTATTCGAATGGAATAAATACTCTACTTTCTCTAATTATATTTTTTATTCTACATAATAAGTACATACAGAATCTACGTACAAAATTACTGTTACGAGATCATAAAATATGCAAATATTATACTACTATATTTTATCAACTTAATACCATTTAACCAATGTATTCGAACGGAATAAATACTCTAATTATATTTTCTAATCTAAATATTAAGATTACTGTTACACTATAGTAGATTCTGTTGCAAGATCATACAATATACAAATATTATACCTAATCTATTTTATCAACTTAATATCATTTAACCAATGTATTTGAGCGGAATAAATACTCTACTTCCTCTAATTACATTTTCTAATCTAAATATTAAGTACATACATAATATAGGATCAAAATAACTAGGTGATTCTGTTACGACATCATAAGATATGCAAATATTATACCTACTATATTTTATCAACTTAATAAATACTCTAATTCCTCTAATTACATCTACACATCTAAATATTACGTACATACATAATCTACGTACTTACTATTACGGAAGGTTGTCCTCTTCGCACGCTGCTGCACTACAGCTCCTCGTGCTCGACTGCTGCTTCAAATGTTGCTCGCGCTCACGCTCAACTGCTCAGTTTTAGGAAATGATTAAGAGATAGATTACCTTAAGGATTTGGAGTTTAGAAATAGATTTAGGAATTGGAGGGAGATCAAGACTGAATAAGGTAACTTAAACAAGTTCTCGACATAGAGATAAAGGTTAGGTATAGATTTAGAAATTGTCCAAGGAGTTTTGATTAGAAATTTTGAGTAAAGCTCCTAAGGCTTAAATTTAAATTGGATTCAAATATAAACCGAAACACACAAAGATCCAGTGAACTCCAGGAAAAAAAATGAACCTATTAATGTATTGTTTGATATTCGGAAGTATTAAATTGAGGTTAAAAACAAGACACACAAATCATATTAATTTAATTCTATTGTTATCTAGCGTATGGTGGCAATTGCTGGCCTCAAATGGCTGGCGTCGTTCCTCTTTCATATTCTACACTATGGCTGAAACTGAATGTTTTAGGATTCCTTTACAATACTTCCTTGTTTTACTTTCAGTTTTTTTTCTTGTCTAACATGTAAATATACAAATGGCTGGTGTCGTTCCTCTTTACGAGGGTTGAGGTGCTTGTTTTTATGAGGGTTATTTTTTCACTGCTAGTATGAATTCCAAATACAGTATGGTTTGATTGGATGATCAGTGAGTACATTGCTTGACTATGCCTAGGGGCGAAAGACAAAGTGTGTGATTGCCTCCATCGATCTGAGCAATAACTTATGCATATGCTAGATGCTATCTTGTGCAATTTCTATTTCCAACACACGAGCACTCAACTAATATGTATATAAAGGTGAAATCTCAACACAGTCCGACATCTATAGTTTAGGTTTTCTAATCATTGAGATCAGCACTGGAGAGAAGAATAGACCCAACATTGAAGACAAGTGCGGATGAAAATTTATTGAGTAAGTAAGACATATTACTTGAATTTAAATATTTAAAATATCCTTTAATCTTTATATTAGATTTGATTACTTTGTACACATATTATAACAGGATGAACTAACACTACTACAAAATAGTTGAATTGTGTCAGTTCCAAAACCTTATCAGTGTCGGTTTTAGACCCGACAATGATTACTTGGCATTGATAGTCCATGTGCACTGACACTGAAAATCACTATCAGTGCTGGTTTGTGGATCGAACCGGCACAGATATATCAGTGCCGGTTGGTAAAACAAATCAGCACTGATATGTGTACTATTAGTGCCAGTTTGTTTTACCAACCGGTACTGATAGGTATTTCCTGTCGTTTTTAAAATGTGGTGCTTTCCGGCAATAGTATACGGTATATTTATAGACACGCACATATAAATTTAATTTATGAGACGTCAAATTTTATCACAACATATATACACAAGCACATATAAATTTCATTTCTAAAACATCAAGTCTCACCACAATATATATACACCGCATACATATGAGGTTTCATTACAAAAATGAAAAAGAGTTTAAGGTTTCTTGCTAATCTAAGGTTCTGAACTCTGCTTTTTCTTGTTGGATGAAGGTAACGAGAGAGAGGAGCCAAATTTATAGAACTCGCCGGTTAGACTGATGACTTGGTCATTGATGAACCCGACAAATTGTTCTTGAAGTGCGATGATTTCAATGGTAGATAGCGTGAGGAGCTGCAATTTCAACAATTGAAGAAATCAATCCTTATGAGCATGTGTCGGACCTGAAAATTAGTTATCAAGATGTATGTCGCATACCTCAGCATCAACCACCTGGTATGACATGTCTCCGTCGAATCCGTGCATGAATTTCATTACATAAAAACCACATAAAATTGCCCGAGCCCTACTTCCTACATGGAAAGTCATGTCGAATAATCCATTCTTTCGTGAATGACCAGCGTCTGACACTCTTCTTGATGTACCGTAGGTACACTCTGCATGTGTGTGATTATTATCGTAAGTAGATTTAGATTCAATCTAATCAAATATTACAAGAGCAATAACGAAATGGTCGAATTTCACCTTTGTAGCAAGTCAATGACGTGTTGGTAGATTTCTTTTGGATTATTCTGTGAATCAAAAACAACGATCTTGCTGATGTCTGGCTGGATGACAAGGAGGAACCAGTGATAACTGCACAAAGGTCACAATAGGATAGTTGGTCCTAATTTCTAACTATGTATTGCTCAAAAAGAGTAGAATATTCATGGAGGCAAACACATACCTAAAGTGGTAGGGAAAAAGTATGTATTTCTTTAATTTTAGCTCCAGAATACACTTCAATGCATAGTTCTCGGTTCCTTTTGGATCAGATTGCATCATTGTTGGGTTCACATGATGTGGGTCAATGAATCCCACATGGTTGATGCCCTCCGTCCTACATCTTTGTACCTCCATTCTACATAAGGAATAAGTTAAGACATTCAATCCAATGATACATGAATGTATACTGTGAATTATACGTATACGATACTTACAGAGTTCAACAAGTCAAGATAGACACGTTGAGGGTATCTTGATAGTACAATCGATATATTTCCTCAAATAATATATAAATAGAGCCGTCTCAATGGAGGAAACCTCGATCCTTGTATCTGGCCTCGAACATTTCTCTACCATCCCGCAACTCATTCATGTACCACACATGGAATTTCCGAAGTTGATAGATCAATTTGTCCCACACATTTGGAGAGTTTGCCCAACTTAAATTGTCATCTCTCAGTTGCTTTTGGTGACAGGGACTCATCTAGAAATTGCTCTTCTGTCATTTTAGCATCTTCAAGAAATCTTTCTAAATTCTGTTCTTATCGTATCTGTTCGATAGAAGACTCTTTTAAGTATTTCTTGCTTTTGATGCGCGCATAGTCTGATTTACTCTTACGCTCAACAGGTTTGGCCATCTTCAAGAAAAACTTCTGAATTGGTTTTTTCTTCTCAGGCTCTGAGTTTTGAAATAATTTCTTGGCACTGGCGTCCACTGTCGCTCTCGTTTCCTCTGGTGTTTGTTCATAAGGCAACTTCTCAGGTGTTGCCACCTTCTTAGGTGCCCTTTACTTCTGGGATGAAGCCGACTTCTGAGATGAACTTAAATTCTTAGACTGTTCAGCTATTGTCAAGTTCAGAGGGGGAGGAGTTGCCTCTCTTGGTGGCACTGGTGCTGACTTCTGAGGTGGAGGAGTTGGCTCCCTTGGTGGCAACTTCGGAGTGGGAGGAGTTGCCTCTATTCTGGGTGACGGTGGCGGTGGCGGCGATCATGGAGGAGTTGGCTCTCTTCTTTGTGACAGTGGCGGCGACCGTGGAGGAGTCAAAGAAATTCTGTGTGGTGGGTCTGACTCCGCATCAGACGACTCGTCGGTCTCATCTTCAAACACTATGTAGCGCTTGGGTCACAGAACGAAGCTACCCACGTTTGATCCGAGCCTCTTGGAACCCATTTCTCTGGGGTAATCTATGTCAATCTTATGGTACGGCCTTCGCACAGAATCCACGTGGACCTTAGCGTATCCACGCAGTATCGGAAGATCATTGAAGAGAGCTCCTTCTACGCATTGGTCGACCTGCCCCATAGTCACCGTGGTGGTAATGTTCAAGGTGGGCACGACAAGCTTGCACACTTTGCTTTCTGTGATGTCGTTCATGGGGTAACGGGCTGATTCTTCTTCTGCAAACCCTGCGGACGTGCAGCTACTCCGACGACCACCAGGGCTCACAACATTTTCTTCGTGACATCTGTCATATGACGCTCCTGTACAAGTTCTTGTCGTACTATAGCCAGCAGGTCTTCCAGTTCTTCTCTCCTTCTCTTCCGACTCCTGTAACTTTTAGCGACTTCTGGGAATACCTCTATCCAAGGCACCACAACCTTGCATCTGGTGCGTCCTGGATGCTCCTTGGTTCCTAGAGCCAAGGTTAGCTAGTATTTCTCCCTTTCTAGCCCGAAAGAGCCTTGCGAAGACTGGGCGTGGGCATCTGTAATTCTTTGCGTCACTTCCTGTCCTCTATCGCCTTTGAAGTTTAGGCTATCATCTGCTGACAAAGTCACCCTCTCATATACAGATAGTGCTTCGCTTGTTCAATCCAGTCGGCTGTCTGAGGTGTGGCACCACTGCGGGTTACTTGTTCTTCCATCTTTGCCCACTCGTCATATTTCCTCACGTACCCACGCGAGCTAGTTCTGTGGGGGTACACGTTCTTGTGGGAGTTGGCCTTGTTTACCTCACTTAGTCGTTGAGCTTCTTCTAACCATCTGTACTCTACAAAATCGTTCCAAAATGGTTCCATCATTGGATAATCATGCCATTTCGGTATCCGGCCCACCAAGTAATAATTTCTCCATAGCTTACCCTTGAAATTCTTGAACGCGATAACCATTGTTGATAGGGCACGATTCTTCGCTTTGACCATGTGGCATCCTTCAAGGTATTCAAACTTTGCCACCAACTTGCCCCACATAAGATCCTTGATGTTATCGGGAACCACCCACATGTCATATTGTCTGCCTCTCTAACTTCTATATGTGATTGCAACATGGTCCCTCACTGAATTGACCTCCGTGATGATGAAATGTCCCTCGGGTATCCTGCTGGGATCTTGTCCACTCCTCTCTTCTCCTGTCATCTCTTCACCCTCCGAAGAATTAGCATCTGGATCGATCTGACCCTCCAGAGCATCATCTTCGGCCCTGCCCTGTGCAACCTTAGTGGCTGTCTCCAACTCAAATTGATCCATGTTTAGGTACGAACTCGGGCTACCACCTCCCGTTTGGTCCAGCTCCATGTTTGCATGCTCATCCTGTATCATAGCTGGAGTTGGATCTGAGGAGGGGCCTTGTATCGGAGGGGGGACAGGATTGGGCCATACATGGCGGTTGAATTTTGTACGTGCCATTCCTACATAAAAATTTTTGTCACAAGACTTGATTTAGACTTAAAAATTAATGAGATATGTAATCAAATTATGGTCACAATATATGCATCAATTCACATTTACAAAAAGACCAAGTAAAACATGCAGATAGTTAGTAAGTCGTTGTCTTGCTCATGGACACGTGCTAGCTAGCTAGGTAGATATAAAGAAAAGGACACAACTTCTTGATAGGCCTCATGGTGCCACGAAGGCTAACTACTCATTACCTCATTTGCCCTTGCCGCCTGCGGTTGTATGCTGCACAACTAGCTAGTTAATCTATAGGAGTACCTGCCTCTAGGCTCTAGCGCAAGCTAAGTGGAGTAGGAAACATATCGCCCCTATTTAGGTCTACTTCTACATTCAACTTTTCACAGAGATCGTCTGTAGTGAGGAATCAGTACAACATTCACGTTTAGTGTTATAGTGCATAATCATGAGCGACAATCATGTTTGGTCAAAGTCAAATGCATACATTTGTAGTAGAAATCAGTACAACATTCACGTTTCATCAAATATAATATATCTTGAAAACTAATATTTAATTATCAATATTAACTCCAGTATAATGACTTCAACTTTATACATATTTCCACTAGATTAATGTGAAAGGTCCATATACAAGAACATCCAGAGATAACAAAGCAACAACATAAACGCAATATAGCCAAACATGTGGGAGGCATGTGCTGCAGAAAAGAGTAGAATGACTTCAACTTTATATATATTTCCACTAGATTAATGTGAAAGGTCCCTATACAAGAACATCCAGAGATAACAGAGCAACAACATAAACGCAATATAGCCAAACATATGGGAGGCATGTGCTGCAGAAAAGATAACAAAGTATAATGATGTATATATCCGCAATAAGCTAGTGTCTCTTTATTCCACCTTCCTCACTTTCATGAAACAGAAAAGATCAGCTAGCCAAAAGATTTCACAAGAATTTCTATTTCTACAAAGAAACGTTCCCACTCAGAAACAAAATTAGAAACTGCTTCTTAAGAAATAGAAATGCGCGTCGAGGAAAAAAAGCACGTGCAATGAAAATGAGTACGCACGTCATGCGCATCATGAGTGGAGGAGTACGCACGTCACGTGCGCACGAGCTCTGTCCAAGAAAAAAGAACCTACAAGCTGGCGGGATGTGTTACCTTATTAGAAGACTACACAGACAATAAATGAAGTAGCTAGTAGCTACTGAGCTCGCGGTTCTTGTACACTAGTTAGCGTCTGGCGAACGCATAATCAGAAGAACACGGTTTATGGCAAGACCAAATTAAGTTTGTGTTAATACCTCTAGCAAGCCAGACAGACAGATTTGCAAATATATTGTAATCTCGTCTAGTTTTTTGTTCTGTTCTAGCACCCAACATGCATATGCGCCTACCGATGACAATATGTGCATGCACGTAGGTAAGAACTAAGCATGAAAAATGTACGGAAATTTTAGTGACAATAATGCTAGCATATATGCTAATACGCTTGCATATTATACCCTCTATCACAAGGAGTACACAAACATAATTGCATGTCTGGCGTGCAAAGCACCTCGATATAAGGAGAAGGATGGATTTGATGATGATGGTGAGACCATGAAGAAAGGAATTCCTGCCAAGGTCATGTGATACTTTTCTGTTATTCCTTGCTTGTGGCATTTATTCGCGAACCCAATGGACTCTAAATTACTAATCCTATAAGAAAGAGGGAAAGCTGTGACACCACACTGATGCTATCCAATTGAGAAATATCTATGATCGACGGTATCTACCTAACCTTCGGGGTGGAAATAAATATGATGCTATCCAGAGGGAGCTAGTATAAATTGTGCTTGTGGTATCCTTCACATTTTCAACTCTTCACAAATGAGGTTGTGCATGCATGGATCCTTGAAGTACCCACCATTAGTTGACTTGGGATATTTAAGAAATAAATATGATTGCTAGCTAGGTGCTGGGGTCATCACTATCGTGAACCTGCCGACAACAAACATAATAGTTGTTGGGGGAGGCATACTTTCTATAAGGTTCTGATATGCAGACCAAGCCAGATTAGTTAGTAGAGTGGAAAGAAAAGTAGACAGAAGTTAACTGCATTGTTTCATCAGCAGGTTCTAACAGCCATAGACCATTTCATCCATTAATAGGATCTACTTGAATTGTTCTTCTACCGATGAGTTCACACTACCGCGTGCTGCTATATAAGCACGTCTATGCCCTCCATGGCCAAAGCATCAGCAGGCTTACTGCCGAGAGGGAATCAATACACAAAAAGAATAGTAAGCTAGATTAAATACAATGGTTTCCAACTCCATCTGCTTCCTTCTCGCTGCTCTTCTTGCGTTGGTAGCTTTTCAGGCCACTGCTTCTGATCCAAGTCCCCTCCAAGACTTCTGTGTCACCGACATGCACTCACCAGGTATATGATGTACTTATCATGATAACAGAATAATTTGGATCAAATTTGTGTCCAAAATTAAAATAAACAATAATGTCAACTTGCAACCAAATATATTGCATACTCTGGACCACATGAATGAAATCAAGGAAAAGTTCAAATTTTCAAATCTAAAAATAAATTAACACCTCAAATGAGCAACGCATCCAGAGGTTTCACACAGTTCATTGCTGTCACTTATAGTATGTACCCATCCATCACAAAAGTAGCGTAGATAATGTTGAGGCAGAGCTAGGGTTCATTATTGCCACGGGAAATTGGTGCCAAGTCCGAACGGGGAGGAGTCGGCGCGTAGGGAGGAGGAGTTGTGGCGCGTCGAGGAGGAGTTGGCGCGTCGAGGGGAGGAACGGTGGCGCGTCGGGAGGAGCAGCGGAGCGTCGGGGGTCGGCGGGGCGAGGCGTCGGGGGTCGGTGGGGCGGCCAGGGAGGAGGCGACGAGGTCGGGGAGGAGGCGGCAGTTGGGGAGGCGTGGCGGTGGCAAAGATGAGGAGTGTTGGGAGGAGGAGCGGGTTGAAATGGTGAATGGAGCGAATGAGGCTAAGTGTTGGTATATATATGTACAGAAGCATCAGTGCCGGTTCTAGTGTCTAACCGGTACTGATGCACATATCAGTGCCAGTTCTAATTTCTAACTGGCATTGATATGTTGAGTATCAGTGCCGGTTGCTACTTAGGACCGGCACTAATAAATATTTTTTCCCTTGAAATATTCTTCTATTGTTAAATTCGGCTGAAAACTTGAAAAATTCATAGAAAAATGATGAGAGTTGAAACCAAATTCGTTGAGTTTGTATTACTATCACCTACATAATAAAAATACTTGCATACATGAAATGTGCATTGTCTTAATTTGTTAATTCCGTAATGAAATTATGAAATATCCGTATAAAAAACATGTGAAACCAATTATGTTAAACTTAATTTTTCATACTCTCTACATGAAAATTAACGTTAACCACTGATTCTTGGTTAACTTTGTGATTTTTAGCTCTTCATTTGATTTTCTCCTTTTAATCCAATTTGAATTCTAACCAATTCACATTGTAATATTAATGTCAAAGTTGATTTTGTATATTTTAAATTTGTAATATTAATGAATACTTGCATGCATGAATTGTGCACTATATAACAGAAAATCGGGTTTTGTGTGAAATTGGTGCACGATACTTGTAGTGTCAAACTACATAAAAAAAGTAATTAATAGTTGCATGCGTGAAATGTGCACTAAATTTGAATTTTAACCAAATCAAACATACACAAACTTAATAGTTCAGATTTCCAACAAGAGAAAATTGTGGTGTCACATAAGCCCGATCGCCTGGTCTGACACTCAGATCTGAACTTTCAAAAAGTTACTCCTTATTACGGTCACCAAATACATGAAAGCTGTTTTTATTAAAAGATTAATGCTTCATTATGACCGCGACATATGTAGGTAGCTTCCTTAGTGTCATCAATGAGAGCAAGTTCGACATTCTCTCCAAAAGGAGGCAGGTCATCGAATTTGTCGCACTCTTCTATGTCGACAACATACTCAACACCGACAATCTTCCGTTTTTCTTGAAGAACCACGTGATGCTCCTCCTTGTTAGCTAGGTTCGGGTCCTTTACATAGAAGACTTGTGCAACATCCTTAGCAAGCACGAATGGTTGTTCTCTGTATCCGACGAGTTTGAGGTCCACGGTAGTCATACCACACTTGTCGACCTTGACTCCCCCTGGTAGTTTGATCCATTGACACCGAAATAGAGGGACCATCAACTCGCCATATTCAAGCCCGCAAATCTCCTCTATGAATCCATAGTAGGTCTCCCTATTGCCAGCATGGTCATAGGCATCAATACAGACACAGCTATTTTGATTAGTGCTCCTGTTATCTTGTGTTCTCGTATAAAATGTATAGCCATTGATCTCGTATGCTTGGAATGCGTGAATCATAGTTGACAGCCCATTAGCCAGCAGTTCCAACAGAGCATCATCAGTATCCTTACCCATCATGTGTTGACGTAACCAATTACCAAAATTATCTCTGTGCTCTCTTGCGATCCAATCATCTGACTTCATTGGATTTGTGGAGCGTAGTATGCTCACGTGCATATTAACATACGGGCTCACTACAAGTGACTATTGCAGAACTGCAAAGTGTGCTTTAGTGAATGAAACACGATCTTTGATATGGATTAAAGTATGACATATCATCCCTTTACCCTTTAGCCTTCCCTCATAGCGAGATATAGGCATACCAACCGCATTCAATTTCATGTAGTCAATGAAAAACTCAACGACCTCCTCCATACTCCACCCTTGGGAAATGCAACCTTCTAGGCGACCTCGGTTACGAACATATTTCTTCAGAACCCCTATGAACCTTTTGAAAGAATACATCTGATGCAGAAACACGGGGCCAAGGCTCTTTATCTCACCCACAATGTGAATAATTAGATAGGGTAATATATCAAAAAATGTAGGAGGGAAAATAGTCTCAAATTGACATATAGTGTGGACCATGTCTTCCTATAGCTTTGCCAGTTTGTTTAGATCAATGACCTTCTGTGAAATTGCGTTGAAGAACAAACACAACTTTATGATTGGGTCTCGGACCTTATCCGATAGAATACCTCTAATTGCAACTAGAAGATCTGCGTCATGATCACGTGACAATCATGAGACTTCATGCCAACTAACTTCTTATCTTTCATGTTTACTAAGCTCCTGATGTTGGAGGAGTAACCAGTCGGAACTTTGACAACACGCAGGCAACCACACAGGTAGATCTTCTCTTCCTTGCTCATGGTGTAGCAAACTGTGAGAAGTTTCTTCTTGTCGTTATCTAATTGTATGTAATGTAGGTCCTTCCTTAGGTTCATTTCTTCCAGGTCTAGCCATAAATTTAGTGTATCTTTTTTTGCCGGATATGTCTAATAAGGTACCAATCAATCTATCAAACACATTCTTCTCCATGTGCATGACACCGATTGCGTGTCGGACCATAAGATACTTCCAATAAGGCAGCAACCAAAATATTGATAACTTTTTCCACATAGGAGCATGTTGCCCAGCCGGATTTTTGTACTGTCTGGCCCCTTTCCAAGTACAACTCTAAGTGTCTTTACCATCTTAAATACCTGTTCTCCAGTGCGAATCTTCAGAGCTTGATGATGCTCTACTGACCCATCAAAAGCTCTTTTATTCTTGCGGTATGGGTGATTTGGACGAAGGAACCTATGGTGACCTATGAAGATCATTTTTTGACTGTTCGTCAGCCACCGCCCCCCCCCCCCGTTTCCTCCAAGCATTGAACACATCCATTGTACCCTTTTACAGTTTGCCCTGATAGGTTACCAAGAGTGGGCCAATTTGAGATTGTTAGGAACAGCATTGCGCACAGGGTGAAATTCTCACGTCTGTACTCATCTCATACCAGTACGCCATCTTTTCACAATACAAGAAGATCTTCAACCAATGGTTTGAGGTACACATCGATATCGTTTCCTGGTTGATTCGGCCCACTAATCAACAAAGGTATCATAATGTACTTCCGCTTTATGCACATCCAAGGTGGAAGGTTGTAGATACAGAGAGTCACGAGCCAAGTGCTATGAGTACTTCTCGTGTTGCTAAAAGGATTTATCCCATCCATACTCAACCCAAACCTTATATTCCTCACTTCATCTCTGAATTCCTTGTATTTTGAATCTAATCTCCTCCATTGCATGCCATCCGCAGGGTGTCAAAGTATTCCATCTTTCTTATGCTGTTCGGCGTGCCATCGCATCAACACGACATTCTCTCTATTAGCAAACAATCGCTTCAAACAGGAGATTATAGGGAAATACCAAACCACCTTAACAGGGATCTTTTCTTCTTTCTCTTCACCCCCACACCATCGCTCTCAATGTCATCAACGTTGTACTTCTACCGTGGTGCATTGCAAACACGACATGCTTCCAAGTCTGCATCCTTGCCGTAAAAAAACATGTAGTCGTTTCCACATGAATGTATTTTCTCTACTTTCAATCCCAACGAGCAGACAACCTGCTTGGCATGGTACGTATTTTTGGGCAACTTGTTCCCCCTTGGAAGCAATTCTCTCAAGAATTCTAACAATTCATTGAAGCCATTATCAGTCCAACCATTGCTAGCCTTCATTTGCATCAGTGTCAGGCCACATGCAACTTGCTGTGCTCAACTTTACAGTTCGAGTAAATTGGTGTTTTAGAGTCCTCTATCATGCGCTGGAACTTTTGATGTTGTCTTTCACTAGAGAAGTCCCCCTCGCCATCGCACAACATTTACTCTAATCCATCTTCATTGTTGCCAACAAAAGTGTCCCCTCCATCTTCTTGACAAAAGTATCTTCAAATGCCAACATATCGAAGTCTTCGTTAGTTGTCATATCATTGCTATGTCTACTTCGATTGTTGGTTGCCCTTCATGCCCAGCATCTTCAAGTTCACCGTGCTCAGTCCAACGGGTATAGTCAGCCTTGAAACCCCTACGAATCAAGTGTGCACAAATCTGCTTTATGCTTGAAAACTGCTTCTCGTTCTTGCAGTCGACACACGGACAACATATATAGTGATCGACATGCTTCCTTTTTGGCTTCTCGTACACTGCGGTAGCCCTTAGAAAATCCTCAATGCCAACAAAGAACTCTAGCCCTCAATCCTTGTACATCCATGACCAGTCCATCTGCAAATCATTATAATTAAAAATATTCATCTTATAATCATTAAACATTTGAAAATCAAGAACAAATTCATTAAATTACCTCACATCTTGATTGGTCCCTATTTGAGGGTCCATCTCCTTCCAGTACTTGGGCCGGGTCAGGAGACCCACCTTCCAAAGGTTGCCGCATCCGATTACGATCCCTACAATATAGTATTCTATCAATTGTATTAAATTGTCTACGTTGATTGATGAACATATAAAATCCACTGGATTATTATTTAAATTCAAGACTTTGAAAATATACGCAAACCACATATTAAAAAACTGGAGCTAGATTTTAGGAGCATTTGCAAATACCTCCCTGATTTTTTATTCTTTGCAAGGATGCTACTCGAATGATAGTTCTAGTGGTTTTTTGCAACTTTTTAATAGCAATAACGGTTCTATAGTGACAAATTTGCAATTGTCCATAGATTTTAATATACGCACCCACATCTATTTACATGTGACTATTAATCTACTCCTTAAATCATCTACAATGACAAAATATCAATCTTTCTCTAATTTAAATCATAATAGAGCTCTTACTAATTCCAAAATTCAACACCAAAGAACAACCATCTAAATTCAAATCTAGAGCAATATAGCAACTAAATCCAACTAAGAATTAAATGTAGATCATCTCTATACATCTAACAATGACAAAGTTACAAACTTTTCCTAAATTAGATCTCAATTACATCTCTAAATCCAAAACCGTAGAACAAGCACCAAGCAAAGTAATAAGAAGGTAACTGAAAAACATAGCCGCTTCTTTCTGCTCACTTTTTTTTTCCTGAACCACAAAAGGTGTGATATAAAAATATTCCAGACATATATATCATCACCAATTCCTAAAGCTGCACACGTTACATGTAAAAGTAGCTTTTTATTTATATCAAGTTTAGTGTGTGAGGAACAACAGTGACCAATGGGGGCACACATTATCAGGCTGTCCAACTTTAATTGTGAATGAAAACCATCGCAAGCCATACTTCAATCTAACCTAGAGAACCAATTCGATTTTAATTACTTGCATAAGATCAGTGTCAGAAATTGTTTTGCAACACATTGCTCAAGTGTTCGCTATATATTTTTCAACCCTAGAGCAATCTACTAAGTAAATCTATCTAAACAAGAAATATAGAATATCATATTAACCTTAGAGCACTTGACTCTCCAAATCTTGATTCCTTCAACCGTAGAGATGGCAAAAATAGCGAACGACGCTGTTCTGGTGAGCTTGCGGCGGCTCTGATCGCACTTGGGGGAGAAGGCAGGCTTTATACTGTAGGGCCACATCAGTGCCAGTTGGTATATGAAACCGGTACTGATAGTGTCTATCAGTATTGGTTCTTTAACTCCTGAGTGGTTGTTCATGTTGAAGAATATGCCATAAAATGAACATATACCTTATTCCACATATACAAATACTATACCAAATATTCGAGCTATTTATACACATGAATAAGCAACTGAGAGAATGAATACTAACAGTAGCAAACATGTCTAACAGGTGTATCATCAATAGCCGAATACCAAAATAAAGCATATGAGTAAGGTCTCCAAAAAGTAATGACAGCATAAATATGAAAGAGGATTTATTGCTCTCAGATTTGTGTAACAATTGGCCCCAAGACTTAGATGTCTTGCCCCCTAATTGTTCTTTTCTTTTTTATCAGAGATTGGGCTATTAATGAGATCTCAACTAGCACAAAGAACTTAGACTGCTAAAGAGTCTATGTTCTGGACAGTGACTAAAAAGGAATTCTTTAACATAATTCATCTAGCCATAACAGAACCAACTAAGCCATACAAAATATGAGATCAACTGAAGTATGTTATGGCTAAAACATCTCAGAATAGAGCTGCACAGAGCACCTTCAAAAGAACTGACAGTGCTACAGTCAAAATCAGCAACACATGCGCATTAGGCTGGAACCAACATACAACCACATGTGCACACAAGCCTGCAGCTGCTATTCTTTCCAAAGCAATAACAGAATTATGTCCAAAAATTGTGCCGAACCTAAAACAGGAACATCAGCTCCCTGTCCAGATCACAAGTCTATAGCTATTGTACTCATCTAATAGCCCAATCTAAAAATACAGAATCATCACAGAGCATATGCCGTCCAGAGGGAGTAGGAGAATACTCACAACGAAAAATTGACCAAAATCAAAATGAAGAGTGGTTAGGCACGGCTAGCAAGCCGCTGACCCAGAAAACCTATCACCCTCCGTTGCCGGCGGTGAGAGGAGATCGGAGATACAAAGTCCTCCACCGTACTGCCACCATAATACGGGCGAGCCTCGACGCTGCAGCTCCGGCCACCAACAGCCCTTTCTCTAGAGTAGAACACCAGAGACAGCACAAGAGAGACCTCGGGCTCTAGTTCTCGATGCACCACAGAGAGAAATCACAGGGGAGAGGGAATTAGCCAAAGCTCATGCCTTCACACATAGAGAGGAAGAGGGGAAGAAATAGGGGCCTTATCCTCATCGCAGAGAACTGGCGCAAGCTTCCCAGCGAGATTCCCGTGGCCATCCAACGAACCGACGGCTTCCGGTGCTGCTGCAGCCAGCCAAGCCGCCCGGAGAATCGGCCGGGGGTTGTTGCCGCCACCAGCACCCAGGAACCATCGAACGCCACAGCCAGGGGAAAATCTTTCCTTTCCCAACCCTAGAAGCCAAATATATATGGTGCCTATCTTGGGCCTGGGCCGAAACAGATCAGAGGCCCAGTCCTGGCAGCCCATAAATCGGCCCAAAGCATAAAACATTGAAATTTTCATAAATTACAACAGTTCACGCGCGGAAGTTCAAGAATTGACACTGATACGTCAACAGTACCGGTTATTGTTAAACTAGAACTGATATACCGGCACATATGTGGTGTTCTGTATAGTGTAATTGCAATTATGTAGGTACACCAAAATTGGACAGATCACCACATAACATCCATGTATGCAACATTGGATGCAGATCGCCTCCAGCAAATAAAAACATGCATTCAAATTGGGCTACAATGTGTGGAAGTTGGACGCAAGAAGAGACCTTCTATAGTTGAAATTGTTGACAAGCTCAATGGAAGACGTGCAGGCTAAATGTGGGATGATGTACAAACACTGGGGACACCGGCTCTTTCAGATTCTTCAACAGGCACAAACCTATTGCCAAAATGGTTCACAATTGTTCTCAGGCGCCCCTATTATTTAAAATAGCCAGATTCCATTAAATTATACATAGTTTCCCAAATTTCAATTTGTGGTTCCATATTTGAAAATCAATTATTTTAAACTAACTTGGATCAATTTGTTTAATGGTTTTTTTTCTTAAAAATATGATATTTAAGTATTTTGTTCTATAAACTTAATCAAACTAGTTGGGAAACAAGTTAAACTTAACCTTCATGCTAGTTGTTTAATCTTTAGCAAGTGGTTTTTCCAAATAATGGAGCTCGTTATTTCATATATATGTAATAGCCTGGCTGATAGCAATGGTTCATATGTTCTAAGAGTAAGGCTACTTTCAATTATGATGTCTATAGCTATTTCTTATAGTAGAGAAAATTGAAAAATACATACTAAGAAACAACCCTTCCCAATATATAATGTTATATCTAAGTATGTATAGATCTTTCTATGACCAATACATAAATACGAGAACATATACCGAGAATATTACCTACCCAAATACATATTTGATTGTTTATTGTCACCTAGATTTCGAATCTAGCTTGTTTCTTCCTTAATGCACTAACTCATTATTATTCCTCATTTAATTGCTTGCCACAATGTTTATTCTAAATGGAGGTGAATTTAAAATCTAAGACAGAAGCCAATGTGGAGATCGGTAGTAGCCTAATATTATGATGCAATTAACCAATACATGGACATTTCTCATTTTTTTAGGCTGGTAGATAATCCATGACAAAAGCGTAAGTGTACCGCCATCCTATTGAGCGCTCGGTAGCATGAGAGCATCAACCTTCGTTAGCTGAACAAGCATGTCCGTGGGGGCCTTCGAGGGTTCCGGGCATTTCCAGTTCATTTCTAATTATATTTTCTTCATTTTATTCTCTTTTTATTTATCTTTCTGTTTTTATTATCTTTATTTTCTCTTATCTTTAACAATTTTTTTCGAAGGAATTTATGAAGGAAAATAAGAGAGAATCCTATTCTATAGGAAATGACCTTAGGAATCTATTTGTGACGGAAATCGTAAAAGAAAACCGTTAAAGCGCTGAAGGGAAGAAGTGATTCTCGTCTGCGGAGGGAATGTCTTGGGGATGGTCTCAGTTTATGTGACCTGACGCCACCACATCAATGTTTTGGGAGTTTAATGCAATACCCCAATGAATTAGTTGTGGCCAATGTGGACAAAATCTTATAAAAGTTGCCTTAATCCAACATGAAGAGTGTAGATAGAACATGCATATATATGATAATAAATGGTCCAAACATGCCAACACTTCTTTTTACGCAAGTGCGGCGCAATGCATACCTGGGCCCATCACTGGGAGAGCTGGGCATAGAGCAGATTTCAGGCGTGGGTGGAGTTTTATTAGAAAATGGATAAAGCATCCGACTTTATTACATAAGTGCGGTGTAATGCATACCTGGACTTAACAATTGATTATTACAATATTTCAGTCTACATAGTTAATATCACATGGAGAGAAAATAAGATAAAATGAAATAGAATGTCATGAAGCTTGTAATCTATAACTACATGACCATCCATACTAGGCGAAGAACTCTATTGTCACCACTTCTAATATATGGCAAATTTTCAGAAACTCTTCCATTTTATCCTCCCTGTGTAGCAGTCTTTAGAACCTTAACCAGTAAGTACCTCTGAATAGAGCCTGAATAAATAACATATTTGTTCTTTTATGAAACATTATATCATTATGACAAAGTCAAATAGCTCAAAACATTGTCACTATCCTAACTAAGATTCTTCTTTTTTTTTTAACACCTACCTCCCGTAACCAGGTACCCATCATATGTGCGGTGGAGTTTACAGCATAACAATTCAAAATTGAAATTACAGGAACAGGAAGCAGGGCAATGTTCAGAAATCGAGGTGAAATGGAACTGAATACAACTCGTTCATGAATTGACATGTAGAACACAGAACCCCTTCAGACACAAATGACAGATGAACTTCACCCAAAAAGGTGAAAAAGGAAACTTATTTTCATAAATGAAGTTTTTCGTCCCACAACCAATGGTGCAGAACTGTGTTGTTTTGCCACCAAAAGTTTCATTATCAGAAAAAGATGTTTCGGAGGGCTTATTTTGGGCAAATTATTATCACACGTGTCAGCATTCACAAATCTGTGCTTTACAATGTTAGATAGCACATGCATTTCCACGGGATTTCTAGGGTATATGATTTTGTTTTGCGAGGATACCAATATGATATTCGAGTAAGATGTGAAAACTGTATCATTAATTCATGAAGCGTGGGAGACGGAGAGGCCTTCTCCAGCAGCAACATGTAGCTTCTAAACTGAACTTGGTGGGTCAATTTTACTTAGGTGTACTATTTTGTGTTTTTCCCGATGTTGTGACTTGAGACTTTTGGGTTCAACTAGATATATTAAAAAACAGAGGAACCTTCCATGAACCATCTGCAGCATTATCAACTATTTGGTAATATTCTAAATTGCATAAGATTTGCCAAGGATGGGGTTTTCCTCTCGTGTAGCTCGCAAAGTCAAACTTAGGATATGTACATCAGTAAGTCTTAATATATTTTCCCTTCATTTTTCGTTTTCTTTATGCTACATTTCAGCTGTTCGTAACATGGTATATGAAATTTCAGGTCCCTCTTTCCAGTGAGCATCAATGCCCAAGATGAAATAAAACATTCTCTATTCCGGATAGAGGTCCCGGAATTTCTTTCAGAATAAGAACCCTCTGATATCGTGCATGTTATTATGCAAACCATTAAATTTTATTTCTTCCTCAGATTGGCTGCTCCAAATATGTTTTCTTTGTAATCGAGATACAACATGGTATTTATGTCTTATCGTCTCTATTGACCTGAGCTTAAAATAAGATTTATGTTCCTTAGCAGCATTCTAATATGGCTCTCGCTATCATTTGTTTGGGGCAACTATCTATATCACTAGAAAATGTAAAGTCTAAAATAGTAGGAAATTATTATGCATTACCATGACACAGTTCCAACAACCCTAAACGTACTAAATAAGTGTTGTACTACCGTCTTCATGTATTTGGATTGAACTATTCATCGTTGGACTTAATTTAAGTCAGTGCTATTGGAGTGGTTGTTTCTATATGGACATGTAGAACTCTATGGCCATGTTTCACACAGCTTATTTTTAAGAAACTTTTCTAAGAAGTTGGCTACCCTGAGAATCTGTTGGCTAAAGAAGCTGATGGTTTGGTAGTCTTGCTTTTCATACAGTTGATTGTCTGTTCTGAATGTAAAAAGATTAGAATGTCCCCGAGAAGTATGATAATTTATTTGTTGATGGTTTAGTAAAGACAATGTTGTCTTGTTACTTTTTGAAATTTTTTTGAAAGAAATTTTTTATTACAATATTAGCAAGAAAAATCTAAGAAGAAATTCTGCATTCCATGTGGCACAAATTATAATTTAAATATTAAAAATCATAAAATATATTAATAGTCATCATGTAGTTCGTATAAGTTTAACAAAAGATAACACTTTAATATTTACATCATTTCGAAGCTTCGACATGAAATATGCTTAAGGTATTACGATCAGAGCATACTATACACATTGGTAGCACAATATTCTGAACACATTGGAAGCATTTATAAAGTGCACTGATAACTTTATTTACATAAAGGAAAACATCTTGAGGATTCAAAAGACCAGATCGAACAGCAAAGTTGTATGAATTGTGGTTCTCAAGCAAAATCACACAACATTACTAAACCAAGAGAACTGCTAAATGGTTATCATCCTATACAGTGGCATTACTCTGCAGCAAAGCTTCTATTATCTCAATCACTCAGGAGGGCTTGCTCTTCGGTGGCTTCAGGTGCAGGGGCCGGGGTAGCTGTTCGTTGGCTGTTGCCGTCCTTTTCCTTGTCCTGCCATCGTCCTTGGCCAGGAGAGGGAGCCTTCTGGATTTCTTGAACTGAACCAGAATGGCAGTGGCGCTGTCAGCCAACTGGCAGGCCACGATCAACAAGCCTCTCGTAGATGGCGCGCAGATCAATCATCCCCTGCGCGTTGATCACAAACAACATAAGTTCATGACAATGGGAAAAACAATTCTGGCAACAATTTCCAACAAGAAAACAGCTCGAACAACAGATAAATATAAGTTCAGAACATGGTGTGCTCTCAAATGTACAATTAATATATATATTAATCTTTCGTTAGCAAGCCAACCACTAGCCAAAGCAGATCCCATGGAGAGGATATAAGTTCAGTACTAAATGATACTATATTAAAGAGGAGATATGAGTATCAACCCAACAAAATTTCATTCATCTTATAGGAGATTTATTTTAATGTATCACTGGCATGATATACAGACAAGATGGGGAGAAAAATCTTACAGATCTTAAGTGCTCACGTACAAAATCAACCACACCCTGATTGGTGTACTAGGTATGTTTGAGCCCAAAATGCTGGGTCTTATGTTTCTTGAAGCAAGTTCTTACAGATATTGAGAATCAAATGTATATGCTTCACATTTTGTTTTGGTACTGGATGAATTGCTAAGAACAAGTTGTTGTCACTGTCTTGTGCAGCTCGAATTAATTTCAGTTTTGGCTCGACAGTGGTTTGCTACTACTGTTCTAAATCCAGGTCTTTTTACTAGTTGATGCTCAGGAACATTGCCCAATTGATGATGAATTCGCTAGGACAATTAGGATGCAGGACTTTCAAAGTCCTGGGGCCAATTGTTTCTTATTGTCTTAGAGCAATTTTTCCTTCAAAAAATTGCAAAAATTGCATCCCTTGCACATTTTTTGGCCTATGGAACTTTCATGTAGTTCGGCAGTTTTGGATCATACAGATTATCGATTCTTTACTCTGTGGTGTCTATATTTCCAAGTTCGAATGTTCAAATAAATGACCAGTTTGAGTTTTTGAAAATTAAGTAGTACACATAATGAAGCATTTATAATTACTAAATTATATAATTTATATGAGATTGGCTTTAAGCTTTGTCATAGACTGTTGTAGAGGAGTCTAATGGTCCTTTTAGGCTACTATAATTCCCCATCCTCTAAAATTTTTAGCAACTCACTTTGTAAAACCTTTTTCTACACATTTAGTTAGTTGATAACACATTATCCTTCTCTAACTGTTCTAGTATCATAAGTTTCTTGTATACATTATAACCCCAGCCTTTAAAGAATTGATTGAAATATTTTAGCTTGATTTGAATCCTATCAAATGTTGTTTAGCATGAGAAGGCTTATCCCATATCTTCCATTTTTTACTTTTTGGATGATTGAGCGAAAACAGCTCAAACTTTCACTTATACATTGTTTTATGTACATCTTGTTTCGTTTTTTATAGAATCCAGTATGTGCTAATGTTGCGAAATTCAGTTAATCACATCTATGTGAACTCGTTTTAGTCTAGGACTGATCTAACACTTATGTTTTTTTGTTATTGTGAGAAAGGTGAGTTTGATGTCTAGTGTATGTCAGGTCCAGTTAGCTGATTTCAATGGGATCTAGGCATCAAATTGCTTTATGTTTAGTTTACCTGCTTGCCTTGCCTCTCTCACCCACTCCTTTCATCAATTTTCATTGTAACTTTTTAATCTTTTTGTCTTTAACAACATGGTTGTCTGCGTATCTATGCTTGATGATGATAATGTTTACTGAAATTGGGCATTTAAGCTAAGTACAATAGATTTAGCCTGTAAACTTCTTTGTTACTTTTTTGCTCAAGCTGGTTGTGAAAGTTGTGACTTGGGAATCCCCGAGTACCTCCCGTATATCGAGTTTTGCAGCTCGGTTGCTTCTCTGTGCACTTTCTGGTAACCTGAAACTATGGATAAATTGCTACTAGATTGGTGGAGCTATAGAATTGCACATCCCTGCCACTTTTTATTCCCCCAGAGGATGACATCAGCACACTTGGGGAGGCTGTCCACTCCTTTATCCAGTGGTCGAAGAAGTTCATAACACTGGTTGCCCCTCCATTGCCTCCGTAGCCTCTGTCTCCAGTACACGACGACAGCGACTTCTCTTTTCATCGTGCTCCGCTGAAGGTCAAATCTCCTTCTGCACCACATGAGCAACAACAATTGTCCTGCAAAACTGGCCAATAGTCCGCCAAAATAGCACCACCCAAAAAGCGTAGAGCCAGCAAACAGAAGGATGAGAGCAAGGAGGTAGAAGAAGAACCTGTATCAAACACCTATGTGGCAGGTCAGTCATTACTGTTGGGGGAAAATAATCCATCCTGAGGATAATAGTTGATGATCACTATCAAAGGTCCCTTACGGCCTCCGAACTCAGCAGGAGGCCCTATCCCCAGAGGCTGTGAACCCCTTCGGGCCGCCTCTCTGGCACGTACGTGGCCCTTCGGAAGACTTGAAGCTACAACAAGTACCCCCAGAGCATTCGGCCTCCGAATTCAATAGGAGGCCTTATTCCTGGAGGCTGCGGAACCCTTCAGGCCGCCCTTCCAGTGCCCATGCGGCCTTCCAAAGCCTAAAGGCGCGACCAGCCTCCGGAGATAATATCAGGGAAGAAATGACACTCCCTGTAGCTGACATGACGTGAGGTGATGGGCGATTAATGCCGGTGCAACTGGTGCTTATCCTAACACCCCACATTATGCAAGTCGTCCTAACACCACCGGCAGAGCGGCGCTGGGCCGTAATTGGCGACCGGCTCACCCCTCGAAGGGGCAGGCACCAAAATAGTTAGCACGGTAGATATTTATCTTCTATGTAGAGTAAAAGGTAGTTATTCAGGATAAGCCCAGTAATTCAGCTAGGTCCTAGATATTTGTACATCATGATAACTTGTACACTAAGCTACGTATTACCTTATAAATAGGGTGTTGTGGTCACCTGGAAGAGGAGATAAAAAAAGAGCCCCCTCAACATAGCACGGAGGAGCATAATCACAAAGTTTTCCTATGATACTCCCCCTAGTCCGATCCATATTTTTACTATCAATACATTTTTGGTGTTCCTTCCTCTCTAACTTTGTCTCCAAGCTTGAGTCTCCTCCTTAGAAGAAACTCTCGTCGTACTTGCTGGGGCAAGATGAACTCTTGCTCCAACAGCGCGCCTTCCATGGGAAATGAACACAAAAGTGCCAAAGAGAGGTAAGAATCCACCAGAAAAACCACCAACGCGCTAGCCGCCATATCCATCTTTACAACCATGCAACCTTATGCGTGGCTGCCTCAGTCGTGCACATCACATATATCCTCCAGCCCCACTGCCATATGGGATGGTATTCCTCCGACCTTTACCAACCCAGAACCTTGGATCGGTACAGAAACTCTAGACGGCATGGAGCCCTTCCAGCCTCTACATGGCAAAGACCTCGTTGCACAAGAAGAGGTCGCGACCGAGGTCGCAGCCAAGCAGGCCACCTTCTAGTGGTTCTGGGTGGTCGAACCCTGAAATGTTCTAGCCTGGACTTGGTCCCAAGGTATCTCCTTCGACAGCACCTGCGACGCCCCGGGCGAGCCGACACCTTCAGAGAATCTATCCACCCAGCATCCTTGGCCCCCCTCGACGAAAGAAGGTTCTGAAGAGGCGCAATGCTCCAGAGTACGCAAATCTCACCAGCGCCTCTGACGTAGCCCTCGTGATGCCAATAGCAGGCGGGGAACCCCAAGTCCACCTCATCCAGGGAGCTGCAGTCGGAGTCACTCCGGCTCCAAAACCAGTTCACTAGGCGACCCGATGGTCTCCCCAAAGGAAAGGAGGCCCTGGGGAAACCCCAAGCTCCAGGGCACGCGACCCCCGGCAGCGACCTCAATGTCAGCCACAAGCTCTGGTACCCCCGGAGGCATACGGGTGCATCCTGCATGAACCAAGCCACGACCACAACACCAATGACTACTGAACCATCACGACCTTTCGGGAGGAGTACCTCGAAAGATAAGCAGGATACTTGGCCACGGAGTGAACTGGCGAAGGACGACACATGAGTCGGAAGCCTGGGGCAAACTCCCGGGAAGATCCCTGGCCCTCCGACCCCGCTCTCTGGCCATCAACTCCGCTACCGATGGTGCAATATCCCAGCGACGAGGACTGAGTCGGAGAACATCATCGCCAGGCTCCAGACGGGTTACCCCCGGAGCCGGGCAATAGCTAAGGGCCAAGGGGTTCGAGGACCACCTCTCCCGACTAGCCTTCGGCTCCACCTCCGACACACACAGTCACCTGGTTCTGGATGGGTTACCTCGGGAGCTAGGCAACGGCTAAGGGCCGAGGGGGTCGAGGACCATATCTCCCGGCCTAGTTGTAGGCTTCGAGGCCTTCAAGCCTCATAATCGAGGCTTTATTCTGGCAAAGGTACGCCCACTGTTACCTATAGATAGTTTACCGAACTGGTCTATCTTTCGTACAGCATGATAAAAAATATGTTGGAGGCCTCCAACCTTGCTGCTAGAAATTTTTAAAAAATGGTACCATTAGGTAGAAATGGTAAATCTAGATTATGTCCCTATTTAGTAGTAAGTAGTAGAACTTAAGTGAGATCGTCTTTTGACGTGACTTATGAATAGTTGTCTGACCTAGCTATGTCTTATACTGCAATTCGCCACTTATTGCCAATAGTAGACCGCAAAACTTAACTAGTACGTAACCTTGAAAACCCACGCCTGCAGTTGCGCCGCATGCCTAGGTCACCCAGAGGGAAGATTTTGCCAGGGTGTCCTAGAAGGCATTGCGTAGCCTCGGTAGTGTCGAAGCCATGCCCCGGGGGATGTCCTCAGGGGTGGTGGTGCGGTGCTCTAAGAAATGCTTTCGCAAGGAATCCTCGTTGCAAGACATGCCTGCACACCGCGGGCATAGCAGACCTAGGTCACCATGAAGGCATCAAGCCTAGGTTTTCTGGAAGGCGTTGCATAGCTTCGATAGTGTGATGCCAGTTATGAAGGGACTTCCTTGGTAATGCAGTTGCGGCACCCTCGATGGATTTCTTCAGGAGGCGTGACATGCCCACGCACCTGTAGCATTGCTTGCCTAAACCTAAAGTCACCTAAAAAGGTTTCCCGAAGGGTAGGCTTTGCCCTGGTGGGCAGTGGAACCCACACACCTGCAACAGCACAGCATGCTTAGGTCACCTAGAGGGCAAATTATGCCAGGGTGTCCAGGAAGGCATTGCATAGCCTCGGTAGTGTGGACGCCGCAAATCAAGGAATGATCTTGATGTGTGGATGCGGTGCTCTGAGGAATGCTGTCGCAAGGAATCCTCATTGCACAACATGCTTATATACTGAGAGCGTAGGATGCCCAGGTCATCGCGAGGGCTTCAAGCCTAGGTTTCCTGGAAGGTATTGCATAGCTTCGGTTGTATAAATGCCACACGCCAAGGCACACCCTTGGTGGATAGTGTTGCGGTGCATTTGGGGCGTTTCCTTGGGAGCACGACAAGCCTACACACCACGGGCGTAGCATGCCTTGGTTATTTGGAAGGCAAGGCTGCCTAGATTTCCTGGAAGGTATAGCCCAATAGTGTGTAGAGCCTTCGGCGTTAATACATGTTGAAGGGGATACAAAACCTCCGGCACAAATGGAGAGTCTTAAAAAAGGGTACAAAACCTCTGACAAAAATAAAGAGTACTACAAAACCTCCGACAAAAATGGAGAGTCCTACAAAACCTCCAGTAAAAATGGAGAGTCCTCCACAAAATCTCCGACAAAAATGAAGAGTCCTACAAAACCTCCGGTAAAAACGGAGAGTCCTACCAAACCTCCGGCAAAAACGGAGAGTCCTCCACAAAACCTCCGACAAAAATGGAGTCCTACATAACCTCTGGAAAAAACGGAGAGTACTACCAAACCTCCAACAAAAATGGAGAGCCCTGCGAAAGCTCTAGCAAAACCGGATAGACTTCCAAAAACCTCAGGCAAAAACGGGGAGTCTTACAAAAGCTCCGGCAAAAATGGAGAGACTTCCAAAAACCTACGTGAGGCGGAGCATCTTACAAAAACCTCCGCCAAATAGTCTTGCAAAACCTCCGCCAAAATGGAGAGACTCCAAAAACCTCCACAAGACTGAGAGTCTTACCAAACCTCCGCAAAATGGAGAGAGTTCCAAAAACTCCTGTAAAGTGAGAATGTCTTCCAAAAACCTCTGCCAGACGGAGAGGTTTCAAAAAAACCTATCGGACAAAATCCCCTGGCATATTGAAGGGAAGCACCTCCATACCAAAGGGGTGCGAAGCCCACTAGCCCCCGATAGGCACAACCAACAAACCAAAGGGGTATGAATCCCCCTCCCCATAGGAAGAGGTATGGCCCGCATGACTCAAACACATATGGTAACAGGTAAAGTCATTACCCTACAGTCTCATCTAAAGACATAATTCATATGTCGTTTTATAAAGATCATGCTAACATTTAGTAAAAGCCCACTCTGTGTGGCACGGGAAATAATATGGTATCCCCAACTGGTTATTGCAGGAGCCAAGCAGCGGCTAAGGGCCGAGAGGGTTGAGGACCACCTATCCCATCTGGCCTTCATCTTCGCCTATCCCATTGCAGAGAAGACAAACCCCGAGAGAGCAAACAAAGGGGAGAACGAGTACAAGGTGGCAAAAGACAACTATGACCCGCGGCAGAGCCATAGTCGAACGGCAAAACAGGGATGTCCACGAAGCACCCCCGAAGGCAACCTTCGCCTCCTACGGATCCCAGCAGGGGCCGTGCATGGAGCGGCGTATGCACCTCATCCACGGCCTGCCACCATGGAATTTGATGCAGTAGCCGACCCCTAAGCTGTCAGAACACGAGGAAGAAACCGAAGGGGCCACCGTTGGGTCCTCCTCCCACTTCTTCCCAGCCCTCACCACCAAAGTTTGCTCCTCCTCGTCACTCTCCCTCTGCAGGATATCCCAGTCAATCTCCGCATCGTCATTGGAAATATCGATGATCTCAAAAGGCATGATCTCCCAAACCGGGGGTTAGGCAGGGGCAACAGGCAGCTATCCACCCCACAGGGGCGGAAGCCGGATGGCCTCCGGTGCCACCTCTGGTGGTTGAAACAGTCCAGCCCCTGTAGAAGCAGTCAAGATCATTGATGTTTCCGAAGAGGATGGGGAGGCGGACAATGCCATATTCAAAGTCAAGTTAAGTGCTCGCTCGTGGGGCGGCGATAGATCCAGCTGGATGACCCCCGCTTTATACTCGGGCTGAGCAGCCACGTACGCCCAAGAAAGAAGCGAAACCAACGTGGCGTCACTCCATGACGTCCCTCATTAATCTTTGGGGGCCCGTGGCCATATCCCGGTCGTTCCACTAACACATAGAAACATCCCACGGCAACATCTCATTTTCTTGCATGAACGTCCCGTCACATTAATGACCTAGACTCCTTTTGGCACCTGCCAGGGGCATGTCCACAAGACTCTTGATGAATCCATGCATTATCCAGTCAGAAATGTGCCTTTGACACATCCCATCCTACCATCCTTAAACTGGCAAACGTGAGGATTCCCCGATCCCACATGTAATCCCCCACTCTAACAAACTCAAATGGTGAGAAGACCCATCACCCGAAAAGTCCAAAGAATCTAAATCGGCCTTGGCACGGACCCCGGAGCGCATCACCTCCACCGACGCCCCTCCGGCCTCAAGTCCCGATACCGCATACTCCAACACTGACAAGCTCCGGAACGTACCTCCTCTGCTAATACGTCTTCTGTCTTCGACTCTGACTTTGACGCCAGTTGCACCTCTGGCCTTAGCATAACCCAAGGGTGTGCCACCATCACCAATGCACCATCAAGCATTGAGCTTCACCATCAACGCCTGTAGTTCCCACCAAAATGCTCCTCAGGGACAGGGAATGGCCTTCGAGCATTCTTGTTGCAAACCCAGGCTAGAGTTGGTTTTCCTCTACATCCTCTCACCCCTCCAAATGTTGAGGCTAGAGAATGAGGGGGTATTGTTGGGGAAAATAAACCAGCCTGAGGATAATGGTTGACGATCGCTATCAAAGGTCCCTCCAGAGCCTTCGGCCTCCAGACTCAATAGGAGGCCCTATCCCAGAGGCTGCGAACCCCTTCGGGCCACCTCTCCAGCACGTATGTGGCCCTTCTGAAGACTTGAAGCTACAACAAGTACCCCCAGAGACTTCGTCCTCCAAACTCAATAGGAGGCCTGCGGACCCCTTCGGGCCGCCCCTCTTGTGCCCATGCGGCCTTCCGAAGCCTAAAGGCGCGACCGACCTCCGGAGATAATATCAAGGAAGAAATGACACCCCCTGCAGCCAATTTGACATGAGGTGATGGGCGATTAATGCCAGTACAAGTGGTGCTTATCCTGACACCCCCACATGGTGCAAGTTGTCCTGACACCCCCGGCAGAGCGACGCTGAGCCATAATTGGCAACCGGCTCACCCCTCAGGGGGGCAGGCACCAAAATAGTTACCACAATAGATATTTGTCTTTTTTGTTGGGTAAAAGGTAGTTATCCAAAATAAGACCATTAATTTGGCTAGGTCATAGATATTTATACATAGTAATAATTTGTACACTAAGCTACATATTACCTTATAAATAGGGGGTCGTGGTCACTTGAAAGAAGAGATCAAAAAAGAGCCCCCTCAACACAGCACGGAGGAGCATAATCATAAAGTTTTCTTGTGATACTCCCCCTGGTCCAGTCCATATTTTTACTATCAATACATTTATGGTGTTCCTTCCTTTCAAACTTCGTCTCCAAGCTTGAGTCTCCTCCTTAGAAGAAACTCTCACCGTACTTGCTGGGGCAAGATGAACTCTTGTTCCAACAATTACTGAGCAAGAAAGCCTATACATGAAGAGGTTCCATGAGAAGAAACATCTTTCTCCTTGTTTCAGTGCCAAGTAACAGCGGCAACATTTCCTGAAACCAGCTGGATCCTTCACCTTCGAGGATTTATTCCTCCTCCACCATCTTGACAAGTTGGACGTTGGTCTAGTGAGATGATGGACACTGTAAGTGTTATTAATTGCGGTTTATGCTTAATGAACCACCTAACTCATTGATACACTCATTCATCTATATTACTCTTATGTGTAGACTTATGATTCAAGAAGCTAGGAGAGAACATCCGAGAATTGGATTCCTCGACCCATATGTCGTATGTGGGTCAACAATCACTTGGTCTCCGAGGGAGGTCAAAAAATACGTCACTAAGGCCATGGTCGCTCTCTGTGGATCGAAGAACCTTATTCTTCTATCATAAAACTACCGATACCATTGGATGCTAGTTTGTCTCTATACACACAATCAACACTGCATATACTTTGACTCGATGTACCTACGACCCAGATAGGTATTTAAATCTGATAGATTTGTTGACAAGGGCGTTCGCGAAGTATATTTCGATGGGTGAGATTGTACGGAGAGATAAACCCTTGGTGACCCACCAACATAAGTTCTCGGTAATAATTCCTCCGTCGCACATCAATTTATCATTATAATATGCATTCCATAGAATTAAATGTACCGTGCACAAATTTCTGTAGTGTCACAGGTAGCCACAGGGCACCAACCTTTGTGGGTTCTACATTGCCCAGTATATGCTGCAAATTGTTGGCTCTAGTCTGCTAGTATATCCGCCAGTTAGTGTAATTATAGTATATTAAAATGCATTTTTCATCGTTATGCCTAACTATTTTAATTTTCTTCCATAGACATATAAATTTTCTATAAATAATCTCGTGAAGAATAGTCTCATGTATATTCAAAAACAGCTCATCCGTTTCATACTTGCGGAGATCATAAAGGAGAGCGACGAATTTCATGATCGCAACAACTTTAAGAGCTAAGGTTTGTAATTTCAACAGAAGCAGGTCATTTCAATATATTGAAAATACTTGCATCTTGCAGTCTATTAATGTATTAAATCTTTATTGCTAATGATATAGAAAATGAAGCAAATGAACTCATTAATTCGTTTTAATTTAGTCCGCTAAAGCTAATTTATTGGTTTATATATTGTTAGGCACTGAGTTGACTCAAGAATGAAGAATGCTTTGCAATGTTGTGTGGATTTGTAATATTATTGCTTGACTATAATATCCATACAATCTTAAATTTATGAGTCCTCACAAATAAAAAGAAACTTATTCGAGTGCGAAAATAAACAGTACACCACACCAAAGTATTTGTCATTTTGAACATCATTCACCGGGTTGTTTAACAATTCACTAGCATTAGAGCAAATGTCTAGACCCTTCCATAAAAGGTACCACCAACATTTCCCTCGAAGAAATGCTTTAATTATAACATATTTGATTTAACATGTTTGATACGAAGGAGAATGTTTACTCTTGGAAATTTGGCTGATTACCGGAAAAATATGTTCTCTTTCATATAGCATGACCAATTGTGAGCTAAGTTACTAAGTTTACCTACATCGAGATTAATTACAGTCTATTATAAATGAAACGAGTCTCACTAACATCCCAAATAAAAATCCTAAACATAAACTAATTAAAATATATGACATGTATATTTCTGTATTTCCTTGTACATTTAGGTGAACTTTCTGAATTTTCAGAACTGTCCTGCTCTTTGTGCTGGTTGGATGTTGCTGTCAATGTTGATAAGTAAAACAATTCGAACTATATGTTGTTATGCCAATATTCCGATAACTACCACTCCTCCGGTCTCATTCTATTAGGACAGACAAAAACATCCAGATTCAGTTATTACAGCGCCAAGTGCCCACAACATCAAAAGAAACCTCTCCTCAGGTCATACAGTCTTAGCGTCTATCTCAAGTCTCTCCATAAACCTGACAGTATTAAAACATCAATCATCCTAGCATTAGGTCAATTTGATTTAGATGATTAATATTAACATAGCCAACGAAACTAACATATTTTGTTAGTATGCAAGGTTTAGTCTCGTTGATATTATGTGATGAACTTAGGATTTAAAGCGCCTTAAAGGGATAAACATCAAAGTCAAAGAAGAGCTTCATAAAGATATAAGGAACTATTATTTAGACAAGTGGTCATTATATAGATAGGTTTATCTTCTTTGGCCATACTATAGTGTCAACGATTGATGAACTGCTGATCTTCCATATTTGTATGAAGGATGGGGGATACTTCGAGTAGACGAATCACATAGTGCACACATGATCTGATATAGGTTTTGGTCTCCCTCAGGATAACAACCCTACGTCCTGTTGATCTTGTATTATACTCTGAAACTATTTACAAGGCGGTGCATTCCTAGCCTAGATAGATCTAAACCAAGTTAGAGAGCTCTCTTGTATGTAGTCGGGGTGAGCATCTAATATAGATCTAAATTGCGGAGGGCTCGAAGTTGCAGAGCTTCTACATGCTTGAATGACATCAATGGAGTTATGTTGACTTTGAATGGCTTGTCCTATGTAGGGTCCCCTGACACCGTATATATAGGGGGTCATCATACGGCCTCTGGAGTCCTTCCTTCTTAGTCTTAGAGATAAATTTCCCTGTTTATGAGATATCCTTGGTATTTACAGGCAGTTTCCTTGCATTCAGAGATTCCTTTCCCCAAGAATAATGGAAAACCCTATGGTGTCCAAATATAGTAGTTCTATACTATTCATCGTCCAGCCCACACCAGTACATGAAATGAGGCTTCAACGGATAAAAGTTTTGGTCAGCAGAGATAAGCATTTTGCCCGACCGCATCATCAAGTTGAACTCGGGTCCCCGGGTAGGATGGTACATCTAACCGGGTTCTCGGGATCCTCGGGTCATCTATTAAGGATTTCAAATTCCTTTGTGTGCTCGAGCGAGCCCTCGAGAAGGTATTCCCTTCGAGGAGGAATTTTGATTCATCTAAGAAATATCATCTCAATCTTTTAAAATGATGGGGGGAGAAAAGATTTGTTGCCGGTCGGGTTTGAAATTTGAACCGTTGTAGCAGAGGTTTTGTGTGGTGGTGAAAGATTCTTTACCTCACAAAAGTATCATGACGACGCCTATGGACTGTGCGAGTACAACGAGGTAGCACTCTGCCCTCTCTAGAACACTGCTCCATCATCCCCATATGCATCGAAGAACACTTCGGGTAATTGAATGCAACAAGAAGCTGCTTCTTTGTCTGTGCAAACAAGCCAAAAAGACATGACGCTGACGATGAAAGGCTGCTGTTGTGCGAGCCAACTAAAAAGACATGATGTTGATGGCTTATTGGTGCTTTGTTTACCATGAACCTTTCTTTATGTAGCTGCGCCCACCATTCAATCATTGAATACAAAATGACACAGTCGCACCTGACTCGGAGGCCTTTATAAGCCCTCGGGCAGCAAACCCTTACTGCACCAACTCCAAATGCACCCATGGACTCTCCATCCTCATCAAGTCCTCCACCCTTACCACTACCATCCCCAGCTGAGTCTGACTCCGTAGTGGAGATTTTTAGCATCTCTTCCGACGAGGAGGTAGAAAAGGAAGCGGTGACCGGTAGCGTCCTCGTTAAAGATGGCAAGGCCCCGGCTCCTGAGGAATCATCCCCAGGGCAAGAAGAAGTGGAATGGGATATCTTAGAGGAAGAGATACGGGAAGAATAGGTGGGCACTAAGGAGAAGGAGGAGGCGGTGACCCACCATGTCCCTGTTAAGGACATCAAGGTGTCGGCTTCTTCTTCACCTTCATCTCCAAGCAATGCCGATGATGACGGCTAAGGAGGGGGGGGGGTGTAACACCCTAATTCTTAGTTTTTGTGAATTTTTAAAATTTTGCCAACAATCAAGTTAATAGCATCACAATTAGCATAGGATTAAAACGATACTTTCATAAATCAAACAAATGGTCTGGGTTATACTTTGTTTGGTGCATACATGTTGGCTCTGTAGTTGTAGTAGGCCCATTTTCTCCCTCTCTGGAGTTTTGAGTGGAAATTGTTTTCAAAAATTCGGTTTAGGTTCGATTTAGAAATAGAATTTTGAAAGAAATAAAAAGAGAATAAAAGAAACCTTGACCTGAGCCAATATGTCCTCAATTTTCGACCCAAAACCTCCTTTCCCCCTCCCTCTCTCTCCCTTGGGCCGAGGCCCATCCGCTCCCTCCATTCGGGTGAGACCATCCAGTCAAGCCGGCCTCACCCTCGCTGACCAGTGGGCCTGACCCGAGTTGTCCTGCATTGAGCCAAGCCGCCAGCCAAGCCGCTGCCCGGCTCCTCTTCTTCATCCTCTAGACGGTGCCCGAGCTCCAATGGCCGCCAGCCGTTTCCTCTCACCCCCAAGCCTTCTCCTCTCCTTGAAACCATCAGATCCGAGCTATTCAGCCCCATCATGGTGCCTCCCTCCGTTTCCCCTTCATTTACATCTCTTTATTGCTTGATTCCATGAAAAAACCACCGGCCATCAATCCATGGCCGCCGCCCCTTTCTCTTCCAAATTCCAGCCACCTCGCTCTCCCTCTTCTCTATTTAAGGCACCCATTCTCTTCATGGAAAAGTTCTTCACGTTTTGCTCGAGCTCCAACACTTTTTCCTCGCCGTTTTTGCCATCACTGGCCTCTTCTTCGCCAACTCCGGTGAGGAGCTTCTTCGCCACCATTCTTTGCATCTGAGCTGTCTCCGGCTAAATTGACTCACTCCTCATCTTTGCAGGACACCCCGAAAACATTTCCGTGGCTTGCCGTTGCTGTTCGGCTGCCAGAAGGCCTTCCTCGCCGCCTCACCAACCGCCGCCGCTCTGGTCTCTTCAACGCTCGTGGTGAGTTCGCCGCCCCTCCCTCCTTCTCTTCCTCCACTCGCTGGAGCCTTCCGCTCATCGGTGCGCATTCCCAGCCTACTCCGGCCATCCTCCGGCCGCCCGCCGCTGGCCCGACGCCGTCGGCCACCGGTCCACGGTGGACCATGAACCGAAGGGTCTCGGCCGGTTCACCATTCGGTGGACTCGGTTCTGACCCTTTTCCCATTCAAAAATAATTCCAATTTATATTTATGATGTCATTTTTTCGCAATAAACCACTTTTTCAATATAAAAATAATTGGTTTATTATCTGACAATAAGTAAAATTTGTAGAAACACCCCTGGAACTTCAAACGCTCCTAACTTTTTGCTCGTAGCTCCGATTTAGGCGATCTTCATGCTCAAATTCTCATAGCGACGTATAGAATCTATTTATAGGGGTTTTTTTTTATCTAGTGTCAGTATTGTTTGGTGTACTGTTCTTATATTTTATTGTGTGCTCATGTAGTTCGGGAATTTCAAGGAAGAAGATTTTGAAGGACCTGTGCATCACCTTGACGAAGGCAAGTGTCTTGACCATGTTGTGAGCCCATTTTTAATATAGAGCCAGACTTTTACAAAACATTCATGTTGTTTATGTGGTAAAACGGGTAGTATAGCAAACACTAGTTTTAGATGCAAGATTAACACTTGTAGATGTTTTATCCTCAAGTAATGCCATGTTTATGCTTAGTCATGCTTTTAGATGAACTTGTAGTATGTAGGTGATGAATCATGAGTTATGAAACTAAAAGTTGCGATGAGAAGTAAGATATGAATCTTGATGTTGTTAAGGGAGTTAGCAACAAGGAATCTAGGGTTTGGGCAAGAAGGGTATGTTGGAATGCGCCTATTGATGTGTTCTAGGCATGGTTGCCTTTAATGGATATGTTTGGTGATTACCCCTATGGGATAGTTGGTGGTCTTGCCCACACCATATTAAGGACCGATTCGTGGAGCGACCACCCATGACAACAGTACAACCACGAGACCTATATGGTACGGCTTGGCCTAGTAATTAGAAGCTCTCCCAGTGGTGTATGAGCCAGTTGGATGTGTAGATAAGGAAGGGGTACTTCCCAATTCTACCTGGCACAAGAGGAGGCTTCTGGGGTGGAGGGTCACTCTACCTATGTACGGCGGTGAAACCTCAGTGGGCAAGTGCATGCTGGGAGACTATTTGGAAAAGTCTCGTAGTGATCTCTTGGTGCACACCCTAGAAGTGTGTAAGGTACCGACGGGTACCAGCAAAAGAAATGATCATGACTCGTGGGTAAAGTGTACAACCTCTGCAGAGTGTCAAACTGAATTTTCAGCCGTGCTCACGGTTATGAGTGGCATGGACCCTCACATGATTAGTCAGGTGAATGTTTTCCATGGTTGAGAATGGGTTGAGTTCTCAGAGTTTAAAGAAGATCTTTTGTATATCTTTTCTCTTTTAAAATAAAACTGTTTTTCCAAAGTTTAGGGCTAAAATTGGCTTTTATGCAATAAAACCCTAGAAAATAGGAAACCTTGGGTTAAACCACCATGTCATACTTTCCCCCACTTGCTGAGTATTGGAAATACTCACATTTGCTTTTTAGAAGGTGAAGCTTTTGAAGAATTTCCTGAAGATGATGCTGAGTTCTAAGCTGGTGGAGCTTCCGGTCGACTGCCTGTGGCATGGAGCTGCGTTGTGTCTCTTTTCCACTGCTATGTAATTTTCTTTAGACCCGTGTGTGGTTAGTTTGTAAATGTCGATGTAATATTGAGCATTGTGTCTGTTATTCACTAATGATGTTGCTATATGTATGTGTTAACTGATCCTGGCATACATATAGTTTACATTTTGTTTTGGGCTTAAAACCAGGTGTGACAGGGGGAGGGGGGTAGAGCTTCCACTTCGTCCTCATCCTCCACGACACGGACGATGACGACAGCGGCCGAGGAGGGGAAAGAAGAAGTAGAGACTTCCCTGATTATTTTCTTTCTTCCTCCTGCTACTTGGCTTCGAGCTAGATTATAGGGCTTCTTTTAGATCTTCTTCATTCTGTTTAGCATATGTATAAAAAGAGATTGAAATCTTGTTAAATAAAAATCCTATTTCTAATGCAATGTCTGCGTATGATTATGGATCTTCATGAATACGGCTAACATGCATTCGACTTTTGAAATGTTTCTTCTGAGTATCTTGAGGAATTTCACAACCACTTGTCAGGATGTTCACCATGGATTGCCATAGGTCAGACTTGATTGTAAATTGTTTTAGCTTTGAGACCCTCGTGGACTCGATAAGGATCTTCATGGTCCCTAAAGAAGTGGTTTTAGATTATCATCTCTTTTTGTCAAAATACGTTTTACAGCTTGCATGACAAGTACTTGCAGCCATTGGCACCAAATACATATGAAGCCCCAGACTAGTTATCGGGAAAGGTTCTCGGATAGGCAGTCTTAAATCTCGAGTGTGCAATTGGGAAAAGCACCCAAATAGTGGCTCATCTCGGCTTAAGGTATTGAATTGGAATAGGAAATAACAAAATATATTTATCTTTAATATGACAACTATTATTACAAAATGTATTCTAAGTACTTACACATAGAACTTACGCAACTGGTCAATATTCCAAGAATTTTTAAGGGCTTGACAATCTTCCATTGCTAACCTATACAACCCTAGACGATAGCTTGTTGCTATTTTTCTGGTTCTATACACGTCGTAGAACTAGAGCTAGGTTGGAAAGATATTTTTTGGACATTCTGGTCGTGGTAGCTTCAGAGAGCCTCCTGGTACCGTGTTGACCTTATCAACACTTGAGTCCTTTTTTCCTTGAGAACAATGAGGTCATCATGTCTTCTTGTAATTTCAACCTTGTCGATGTATAGTTCGACTTGAGAGGATTTGATATTTAGTTCATAGGGTAGCATGGCTTCGGTCCCGTAGACCAGGAGGAAAGGTATTTCACATGTTGCCCTGCTGCATGTTGTCCGGAGTGCCCAAAGGATATTAGGTAATTTGGATACCCATGCTTTGGTGTGGGTGGATAAGCGGTTGAAGATCCAGGTCTTGATTCTTTGGAGCATCAAGCTGTTAGCACGCTCAACCTGCTAGTTGCTTTGTGGATGATCCATGGATGCAAAGCAGATAAGATTGTAGTGTCTATTATTTCACATTAATCGATGTACGCCGCACTGGAGAACTGAGTACCATTCTCAGTGGTAATTCTACTCGGGACGCCAGATCTTGTCATGATGCTTTTCATGATGAACTTCTTGGCTGCAGCCGAGGTGATCTTATCGATGGGCTCAACTTCAATTCACTTGGTGAAGGTGTCGATTGTGATAATAGGAAATTTAAGCCCATGTGCGCTACCACAAAGGGTCGTAGGATATCCAACCCCCAAGTCGTGAATAGACATGACAAGGGGATCATCTATATGGCTTGGGCAGGCTGATGTATGCAGCTGCTGTATAATTGATAGCTGGTACATGTTTTTGCCAACTCACTCGCATCATGGGGAACTGTAGGGCCAACAGAAACCTTGTCTGAATGCCTTTCCGAACAGGGTCAGAAGGAAGCATGAGCTTCGCACACCCCTCCATAGATTTCCTTGAGTAGTTCTCTAATCTGCTTCTCGGAGATGCACTTCATGAGTACTCCATGGGTGCATCATTGATAGAGAATGCCATCCACCAGGGTATACATCCTGGATCGACGGGATATTTGCTTGGATAGTGCATCATCTTTAGGCACAACTCGATCTTGAAGATATTTGTAGATTGAATCCATCCACGAATCTTCGCTTTTGAGCTGAGCCATGAGTTCCCCCATGACTTCCTTTGGAGCGTCGATCCTTGGTGAACCCTGAGCTAGTTATAGGTCTCATAGAGCACCACTCCTTCATCTCTGTTATTTGATGATTTCATGGATGGCTTCAAGAGTTTCTCTATGAAAATCCATGTTTGTGCTGGAGAACATGAGTCTAGGTGGGCAAGACTATCGGCGAGGAAATTATCCATCCTAGGATATATTTGGAATCAAGTCTGATGAATTTCTTTCTAGCTTCCTCACCTCTGCAAGGTAGTCTGTCATAATCTTATCTGAGGTTTGATACTTCTTGCTGACTTGCTTCACCACCAATGGCGAGAAGACCCTTTCACGAGAAGGCGGCAGATGCCAAGTGCAGAAGCTACTTGGAGACCGACGAGCAGACCCTCATATTCAACTACATTATTTGTGGCCAGAAAATCAATATGCAAAGCATATTGCATACTTTCTCCTACTGGAGATATAAGTATGATTCCAGGCCCCCGTCCCCTGAAGCGTAAATGACCCACCAAAGAAAAGATTCTAGACATCTGACCAGTCATTGCTGCTATCCTGAGGTTGATCGAGTTCTTTCCATTTAGTGATGAAGTTGGTGAGTACTTGTGACTTAATCGCTGTTCGAGGTACAAAAAAAATGTCGAATTTCCTGAGCTTGACAACCCATTTAGCGGTCCAACCAATGACATCTCTGTTGTGGAGGATCTCTTTGAGTAGGAATATTAATGATATGGTGATCTTGTGAGCCTGGAAATAGTGCCTTAGCTAATGAGAAGCCATCAACACCATGTATAATAGCTTCTGCACTTGCGGGTAGTGCTCCTTCGGACTTGAAGTACTTTGCTGACGTAATATACCGGTCACTGGATCTTCTCTCGCTTCTCACACACCTCCCTTTCTACCACCTATACCCCACTCATGGTACGTGGTTTGGCCGTTATATATAATAGGAGATCTTTGTTTGGGTTGGGAAAGAATAGCACAGGGGGGACAAAAGATATCTCTTTGCATTTTTCAATGCCTCGCATGCCTCTTCGGACCATTCAAACTTGTCGTGTTGGTGCAGTAACTTGAAGAAAGAAAGTCCACTATCTTTGAGTCGGGATATGAAGTGACTGGTAGCTGCCATGCACCTAGTTAATCTTTGAACTTCTCGTACTATCTTAGGGGATGCATTTCTTTGATAGCTTTGATTTTCTTGTGATTAACTTTGATCCCCCGGTACGACACCATGTACCTAAGTAGTTTTCCCGTGCCGACTCTGAACATGCACTTCTATGGGTTTAGCATGACTTGGAGATGAGATCTTCCTTCTTTCTGGTTTGGATGATGAGATCGTCGATGTAGGCCTTAACATTTCGGCCAATCTGTTTATGTAGGGTTATCTGCATACCCCGTTGGTATATGGCACTAGTGTTCTTCAATCCAAAGGGTATCTTTACATAACAATATACTCCCAAAGGAGTGATAAAGGAGGTCTTCTCCTCATCTTCTGGATGCATACTGATCTGGTGATAGCTAGAATAAGCATTGAGAAGGCTTAGATAGTCACACCTGGAGGTAGAGTCAACTATCTGATCTATGCGAGGTAGTGGGAAAGCATCCTTCATGCTGGCTTTATTGAGATTGGTGAAGTCCACACACATTCATCACTTGCCATTTGATGTTTTGACCATGAAGGGATTGACGAGCCACACGAGATGATCCACATCTCTGATGAATCCCGCTTTGGTAAGTCTCTAGATTTCATCTCCGGTCAGGCGAGAACCGCTAGAGCTTCTGCTTGACTGGCTTTGCATTGGACCAGATAGCTAATTTGTGCTCGATCAGCTCCCTATAGACACCGGGCATGTCAGACGGTTGCCATGCAAACACTTTGGTGTTTGCTCGGAGGAAGGTGATGAGTGCGAGTTCCTATTCGGGATCCAGGTTAGTGTCGATCCGGATGGTCTTGGACAGCTCTGTTGATTCAAGAGGAATGGTTTTGATGTCGCCATGGGACTTCACGGCCGCCATAGAACTCAAGTTCTTTGTCTCCTTGTCAGGTTAGTGCTGCATCGCCATGTAGAGGCTTTGCTTGTCATAGTGGAGACCTGCGTTCGGGTAGCCCCGGACGATAATGACTCCCTCGGGTCTTGCGATTTTCATGCACTATTAGGCATAGTGCATGGCAGCCATAAACTTGACTAAGGTTGGTTGTCCTAAGATAGCATTTTATGCTGTCTCAAAGTCAATCACGTTGAACAGAATCTTCTCTGTCTGGAAGTTGTCTTGCTACTCGATGGTAACGGGAAGCGATAACTAGCCAATGGGTCTGACCAATGATCCAGGTACTGTGCCATAGAAGGCTTGAGTAACCGGCTTGATGGTAGATTGAGAGATCTGTATCACTTCAAGTGCACCTATGAAGAGGATTGTGAGGAACCATCCAAATAATATTTGAATTAATCATTAAGTCGATCATTTGTGTAATCATGACTATAATGATTAATCAGAATATCACCCCAGTAGTCCTGGCACGTGTTTTGTGCCCAAGATCAGAACACATGCCTTTCTAATGTATACATCACAACAAAGCTTAAGAAAGAGCGAGTAGTTAACATTATATTATAAGTTCTTAAGCATTCAACAATTTACACATTTTACAACAAAAGGGATAAGCTATGCAGTGGAAGAATTAAAACTTAACAACAACAAAGAGACTAGTAGAGCCATATGCCCTTAGGCTCTACCCAAACCTAACCACATGAGTAGACGACACTACTCTTGCCCGCCGCCGGTACCGGCGGACATGAAGTAGCCAGAAGCTAATCTTTCCTCGCCTGCAAACCTGAAAGAGTAGCGTGAGTACGAAGGTACTCGCAAGACTTAAACCATATAAGACACATATAAATATCCCGACTCCAAGGGTTATGCTTGAGTTATTAGCAAGAAAAAAGGCCACATTGTTAAGTAACTATTCATATACGTAAGCAACCTAACATCTATGTGTGAACACCTATACTTAACCAAAACACATATCGACTCTACCCTATAATCAACCACATGAACATATATGAAACTGGAACCATAACAATCATATATGTAACCAGAACCAACTAGACCACCACCTAACATGTCATGCCATCCTCCACTCTTCATGACTCTATGACCGATGTGGATGGACAAAAGCATGCTCGTAACCGAGAGCATGACAATTCGAATTGATTTTACACCCTGCAGTGGAGTATTCCAGAACCCACACAGTATGAGACCATCACCCATATAACCCGTCAATTGTGAGTGATAATTCACGTACCAACCATTCACGTACCCACCCTGAATCTTTGTTCCCATGCCCGATGCATGTAGCGGCCACCTAGACCCCATGCGTACGACATCTTAACGGTGGATCTCAAGTGCCTCTATAAGCCCTTGCTCACACCCTGGGTGCATAAGTCAAAAGGACATGATGACTTATGGTACTTGCCTTACCCATCCCATATTCAGGTATGTGGTGAGCACGGAAAAGTGCTAAACCCAACGACACCGATGGATGACACTTAAATGATGCAAGCGGTCTATGGCATCCGGACTCTTCTCCTGACCTACCCTTAGCACCATCCACATCTCGCCTCATTCTCACATCTCATCCAACTCGACATCATAATTATAATTTTGAACAATAGTAACTAAGCCCTAAGATCACGAACAAAGGCCGCACCGTCTCTCGACTTCTACCGAGGATCTAAGCATTGCTAAGCATTTCGATTAACCATTGTAGTTCGACATCGACAATATCATCCTAGGTTACAATGAATAAGGATCATCAACAGATCAAGATAAAGGTTATGCAACAATATAGGTTCTACCCACATAGTCCGACATTGACTCGCTAAACATGCAAACATACATAAAGCATAACTTATCAATTGAGACTCCATTCAATTTGAACAAAGGATGCAATATGCTTATTTTCTTGTTGTGGTGCTCAGCTTGATCACAAGCAAGGGAAACAACTTTGGGATCACCCTCAATCACGCCCGCATCACCCTCTGGTCCTTCGTTCACTAAAGAAGAACGTGTGCAATGTGATGAACATGAATGAGGTGTTAAGATGTATGCTACAAGATGCACAATGAATGAGGATGCATAACAACAAGTTAAGAATACAATGACACACAAACGAACAAAGAAGTTTTGCAATCTGGGTAACATCGGAACTTCCGACTTAATGTTGGAACTTCCATCTAGAATCAAAACTTCCTACTTGGAAGTCGGAACTTCCGATCAATCGGAATTTCCAATCCTTTGAAATTTTGGACACTCGGTTAGAAAAATGTTTAACCGAAAGTTCCAGTACTAAGGTCGGAACTTCCGGTGTTGCCTGGAACATCCGGCACTCTCAAAAAATGGGCTCTTGGGTTGCAACTCTATTCAGTCAGAATTTCCGTTCCCAAGGTCGGAACTTCTGATTGGGTCAACAACTCCGGCTCAGACGAGGCTTTTGGGTTGGGTTAACTCGAGTTAAAATCGGAACTTCTGATATGAAAATCGGAACTTCCAATACCTTCTAGAATGCAAAGTTTTGTGAATAACTTAGGTCATTTCGATTTGCATGTTGAATCCGAACCCACATAACATGCATTGGTACTAACACATGGGTTCTAAATCTAATTTACTCACTCTAAAAGAACAAACACTAGCTATTCTCATCAAAACTTTTCTTCTAGCTCTCTTGCCTCAAGAACGCATGGTTGCTTCTCCCTTCTTGGATTTGCAGCTACCAACTCAGAATCCAACCCAACAAAACATGCATGTGTATGTGGGGACCATCAGTGAAGGGACAATATCGGAGGGAAAAGCTTGAGAAGATGAAGAAGGCCTGCTGAAATTTCAGAAAAACAAGGTGTGATGAAATTGATTTGTAACTCCCTCAAATCTTCATGCATGTGAGAACGAATTGGATGAAAGGGAAGCTAGAGAGGTGGGGAAAGCGGTGGTATAACATGCATACGTTGAATCCAAGTGCTTGAGGGAGATTTTGAGGGAAGAAATGAGTGAGCTTGAGAGAGAAGAGGAGGGAGCAGCTGCTGTCTTTCTCCTTGGCTGGTTGAGAGAGCAAGAGAGAGTGAGAGTGAGAGGCATGGGGAGAGGGAGAAGGGAGTGGGGCTGCTGCAGCTGAGAGAAAAGGAGGTGGTGGGCCGGCCAGGTGGGGCCCACAAGCTAGAGAACAAGCAATTTTTAGCTACAAAAGTTTTACTTTCTCTCCCTATTTAAATATCGCAAAAATAAGTTCTAGTGCTCCAAAAATTCTACCAATTCTTGGTGCCGCGTTTACAAAATGAGGTTGAACCAATTTAAAAGGATTTACTCACGATGTATAAGTGGAGGTTAAACTAATGTAAAAATCTAATATTGGGTTTTTTTTTTAACTCAAAGAATTTGCTTAACAACCATTAGAAAAACAAGCACTCAACAATGCTCAATAATTAAACATGATGCTTATGATGCTAAAAACATGTTTATGCTTAAAGACATGATTAAGGAATTGGGATGTGACAAGGATGTTCAAGAAACTCCCCCCATCGGTAAGCACTTAGGAAATCCTATAGTTGTTGATTGTAGGATCAAATACTATTGGGAAGCGACCTGACCATACGAAGTTCTCTAGGTAGTCATGCTGACCAAAGGAGGTCTTGACGTTCAACCATTTTATGGCCTAACGACCCTTGGGAATAGTAGCTAAGACTTCTTGGGCCATCGTCTTGTACTACCACTTGGACTTATAGGATGTGGACCAACCGAATGTGGTCGACGGTCCTCTCTTCTAGCTGGTAAGACATTGTTTCTAAGTCAACATTACTGTTGCTGGAGATGGAGTCCCTGCTCTGGGCCGTGACTTGTGTTTTCTTCCCCTTGGCCTTGTGGATCTCTGCCTGGACCAGTTTCTTCTAGAGACAGCATTGGTGGAGACTGTGGTTGTCGGTATGGTGAAGGTCGCACCAGGGTTTGCTATCATATTCACCTGTGCCTAGTGTGTAGCTCTTGCCCCAGGATGAGTTGGAGCACTTGTCATGCTAGGTGTTGGGCATATCTGCAAAAACTTTGTCATCTTTGGTTTTCTTGCCCTTACATCTCCTGGAGTTCTTCTTGAGCTTGCTTTCCGCTGTGTCATTTTTGAGTCTGGGATGAGGGCATTTGATGCCTTGATCCCTCTCATTGATGAACAAGAGCACCTCTTCGGCCTTGGCTACCTTATCGACAATTGCCATGAGTTCCTTGACCGTCTCGAGCTCCTTTCTGGCAATGTCTTCTAACCTCTCGAGTGAACTCCTGGATGACATCATATTCATTGGTCTTGGGGATGTTGTTCTGAATATTGCTGAAGCAATTCACGATCTCGTGCAAGGTTTCCTTCTCCGTCTGCTCACAATGGAGGAGATCATTTTTTGTGTCGGGGTGAACGCATGTACCCTAGAAGTTGGCTCGGAATAGATCGTAGAGCTACTACCACGAGTAGATTGTCCCTGTCATTAGGTTGGTCAGCCAGGTCCTAGCTGTCCCTTCAAGGGTAGTGGGGAGATAATTTACCATTACCTTCTTGTCTCCACTAGCTGCTTGGATTGATGTGGGGTATATTTGGAGGAACTCGATGAGATTCGTACTCCCGTTATACTTCTCAATCGACCCAAGCCAGAACTGAGAGTTCACCCTCCACAATTTTAGAGAAGACTTGGCACCAGTTGAAGGCACCTTGCTCGGTCCGGTTATTTATGGGTGCTCTACCCACGAGGGTCGGGGATCTAGCCTGGCTTCTACCCGAGTTGCATCAGGACCTCCTTTGACTAGACCATTGAGGCGCAGTTAATTCCTCCTCAGGGGTCTTTGAGCATCGTCGCTGATTAATGACCTCGTGTAGATCATTGATGGGGTGATCTCTATGCAGTGTGGTCCTATGATGGCTAGGAGCTTGGTTATCTTCCCGGGCCATCTTGTTCCAAGGATTGCACCTCTCTGAATCTGAGTGTTCACGAGAGGGCTCAAGGCAAGACTTCCCCGATTAGAGCTAATTCCGGTGATGGCTTGATGGGAGTTCACAGCCTAGATGGTAGCCTCCTTTGCCATGCTGGTCATTGAATTGATCTAGTCCTTACCGACAGGGGTCGTTAGATCTGCAGTAGGGGCGCATGAGTGCCTCCTGTAGAAGGAGGAGCCTCTGTGCCGTTGTGGATCTGTAGCACTGACCCCCTATTGATTATCAGGAGATGTTAAATCCCGTGCTTTGTTAGGGTTTGGGATCTGAGGAGGTGTTACCAGTGGAGGCTGGTCGTTGCCATTCGCTGCTGGAGCAATGGAGGTCTGTGTGTCTACAGGATCATCCTCACGATCGACTAGACTGGTGTCCCCATGTCCGATAACAAAGGCTTCTCGGGGGTAACCTCTACTAGAAGAGGAGTCTAGATCCATTATGGATCTATCATCAGAGGAATGCTCCAGATAGGAATCTTGACAATCCATGTTGTCAAAAATAGTAGGGGAGGATCCGACTTGTGGTGAATATCTCTCTCACGGTCGTCTTGGCAGCCGAGTGGTTTGAACTCGATGCCATAGTCCTTGGCGCACTGATCCATAAAATGACTTACCTCATCACTGGAGTCATCGCTAGTTAGGTCATCATCGAGATCCAACGGATTGATTATCTGCTCGCTTTTGGTCAAGGGGGTGAAGTTATCTTAGAACCCCTCATTCAAGAAGCCAATCCTCAGTGCAGGTTTGGGTGAAGCTGACGAAATGTCATGTGCAGAAGTTTCAATGTCTTTTGTCATGATCCTCACGGATGTCTCCAGCTTTCAACCATTGGTGAACCACCAATCTTACGAATTTGTATGAAGGATGGTGGATGCTTTGAGTAGACAAATCACACAGTACACACATGATCTTATACATGTTCAGGCCTCCCTCAGGATAATAGTCATACATCTTGTTTACAAGGGGGTGCATGGCTAATCTAGATCGATCTAAACTTAGTCAGAGAGCTCTTTTGTATATAGTCGGGGCGAGTAGCTAATACATATCTAAATTGCGGAGGGCTCAAAGGTGCATGCGACATGTAGGTGCCTAGGCTAGATAGATCTAAACCTAGTCAGAGGCCTCAAAGGTGCACACGACATGTAGGTGGCTAGCCTAGATAGATCTAAATCTAGTCAAAGGACACCTTTATATGTAGTCACATTATATTTTATCTAATTATATATTACAATTGTATATAATCGAGGTGATACAAGATATACCAACTTCAAACTTTCATTATCTAATTAAATAAATATCTTACACTACTACAGAATATACTATCAATGGCGGTTCAAAATCGCCATCAATAACGGGTTTTGCACCGCCACTGATTACTCGACGCTGATAGCCAGTGACTATCAGTGTCGGTTCTAGAACCGACAATGAAAATTTCCATCACTGCTGGTTCATAGCTCCAACCGGCAGTACCTCCTCCAAAAAACAAAAAAATGAAACGAGCCGGCTCTGGCTAGAGCCAGAGCCGCCACGCGCGTGAGCTCAGCCACCCCTGCCGCGTGAGCTCTGCCACCGCTGATGGTACAACAGCTGCCGCGCTTGCCTGTAACCGCTCAGCCGCATGCCCGCGTAGACTCAGTGCTGGTTCTTAGCGGCTCCATTATAGTTTGGGTATGAGAGTTTAAGAACCGATAGTGATACATTTGTATTAACGATTTTTGAACAACTGGCAAGGATAACCGTCATTTATGACCAGTTCTGTAATAGTGTTAGTGTTTGGCTAGTGAGTATCTCCTTAAATATCAAATATAAAAACACCATCTACCCGATCAAATGTATAATAGTGTTAGTGTTTGAGTTACGAATTATAGTCTTTTGATGGGTGATACCCTTTTTGTAGCGAAATTTATCACCTAAAGAAAAGTCAGCTAGCTGCATCCAATATAATCTATGATTCGCTTAATTAATATATATACATATATATATATATATATAACACTAAATATATGATTACCTATAATCATGCTCAAACTTCCAGAAGCACACGTCACCCTCAAATCAGCATCCTTCCAACTCTCATCATATCGGCCAAACTTGAAATCAGAGTTGTTCTTACTTTTGGACAACCGGTTTTCTTCTAGATAGTTCATTGAACAAAAATACAATTCCTGGAGCCCTGTTCAATGGATAAGAGTCCAGGAGAGAGAGGGCACCCCCATGCATATTTCTATCGACCGGGCAGGGTATATGAGGTAGCCTGAGAATGACTCCATTGACATTGAACAACGCGTGTGTCCAGCTCGTAAAATTAGTGGGCACTATGCTTGACGCAAGATAAATAATAACTCCCACACGTAAGTGCGTATGGTATGTGTACATCTTTGTGCATAATGATTGATCACGACAACCACAAGCATTTTAAAATATTGCTTGACTATACAATCTTAATTTTATGAGTCATCAAAAAAAGGAACTTATTCGAGTGCGAAATAAACAGTACAGCACACCAAAATATGTCATTTTGGGCATCATTCACCGGGTTTTCTAACAATTCATTAGCATTAGAGCAAATGTCTAGACCCTGCGATAAAAGGTGCCACCAACATTTCCCTTAGAGAAATACTTTAATTATAACATGTTTGTTTTAACATGTTTAATATGCAAGAGAATGTTAACTCTTGGAAATTAGGCTGATTACCGGAAAACATATGTTTTCTTTCATATAGCATGACCATTTGTCAGCTAAGTTACTAAGTTCACTTATCCCAAGATTAATTGCAGTCTATTATAAATGAAACGAGTCTCACTAACATCCCAAATAAAAATCCTAAACATAAACTAATTAAAATACATGGCATGTATATTTCAGTATTTCCTTGTACTTTTAGGGAAACTTTCTCGATTTTTCAGAACTGTCCTGCTCTTTGTGCTGGTTGGATGTTGCTGTCAATGTTCATAAGTAAAAGATTTGTGGCAATGTTCAGATAACTACCACTCCTCCGGTCTCATTCTATTAGGACAGACAAAAACATCCTGATTCACTTATCACAGCGCCAAGTGCCCACAGCATCGAAAGAAACCTCTCCTCACGTCATACAGTCTTAGCGTCTATCTCAACTCTCTCCATGAACCTCACAATATTAAAATATCAACCACCCCAGCATTGGGTCAATTTTATTTTGATGATTAATCGCTATATGAAAAATAGATATGGGTGACGGGTGATAACATTAATAGGTGACATACACGTCATCCCGAACGCGTCACTGATGACTAGTCATTGGTGACGGTTCCGTACCCGTCACCAACGATGAACAAAAGTGACAGGCATTAACTGTCACCCGTCACTTATGACCATCTCTTATGTGCTGGGAAGAAAATTATAGGTGACGGGTGAACTTCACCCGTCACTTATATATATAATAAGTGACGAGTAACAAGATTTCCCGTCACCTATGTATTAGTTATAGGTGACGGGTGAATTATATACCCGTCACTTATATTCTTTATAAGTGACGGGTAGATATGTTACCGGTCAATTATAAAGAATATAAGTATCGGGTAGACATTTTACCCGTCACTTATGTTTCTCTTGCTCGGTAGAAATGAGCTATTTCCTGGTTGCATCCTGGAACGTAGCCAGGATACATATCGACAAACACAATTGTAGGAGTACTCTCTTCATCACAGAATTGTAAATATTACAAATTTCATATGTATTCATTATAGAATCACAAATGTTACAAAGTTTCGATTAACTCATAATTACTTAATACTTCACAACTTAAGGCTTCTGTAGTGGAACTCGCCCTATGCGTTGATAACGTCAGACACCATGAACTCAGCGATTCATCGTAGAATATCCGGGAGTGCACCGGCGTCGAGAAACATATACTTGTATTGCTGCATAATTTAACGTGTAACCAGTGTCATGTTACCATAGAATTAAACTAATTACCGAAATTAGTTATGAATAATCTTGTATTGAACTTACATTGGGGGATTTGATATTTTTTGCTCGGAGCGTGAGGAGCATGTTCCACGCAACATAGAATCCACAGGTATTGCCCGGTGGTTGTTGGTGGCACTGCTGAAAAGGAACTTTACTATTAGATGAAAAGAGAAAAAAATAGCAACAGAGAATATTTGGTATTTTGTTTGGTAGCACTTACCGCGTACCCGGTCTTGTGTGTCAGCCTACGACCGGCTTTCGCGTCGTAGTTAGATTGTGCTCAAAGGTACTTGTTGAAAACCCTGGCCCCTTGCAACCTCGATGTGATATCCGCCAAGCCTGATTACAAGGTTGAAAGACGTGGGCCCTTCTAACAGGTCGATTGTATCCCACTCAGTCTCGGAAGAAGCTACTTGTTGCTCGACCTTCCTGGAGGTGCAGCTACTCTTCCCTGCAGCTCCAGGGCTAAAATCCTGTGGCATGAAAATCTCTATTCCCTTTGCTGCAAGCTACCCCATGATGCTTGAGTAAACTTTTTAGGTGATGTTCCGTGTCAATGCATCCACATCCACTGCATCCAGCCTCTTCCTCTTCTTATACATCCTGATGTCTTCGAGAAAGCCGTATTTCCAGCCCTAGGAACTTGATACACCTCGCACTCGACCTTGGTGCTCCGGGTTTCGTAGCACCACTGTGAGAACATCACTTTCCCTAATCCCGGTGAAAGAACCTTGGCTGGCTTCGGCTGCCTTTTCTTTAACTTTTTCTGCGACTGCCTGGGTTTCGCTATTTCTGAATGTGATTTCCCCGCTATCGGACAGCTCACCCCTTGCACGCAAATATGACCGCGATCGTCCCAGGAATTGATTCCAAGGATTCTCGCGGCCTTCTCTGGCTAATTTCTCATCCTTTGCCTGCTATTTCGCCCTTTTCCCAGCGTAACCTGCTTCGTCCTGTGGTCATACTTGTTCTTAGCCCGAAGCTGCTTCTTCTTCTCACTCTCCGTCTTGAACTGCTCTGAGCTCTTCATCTGTACAAAAGCATCCCAATCTTTCGGTTTTAGGTGCTTGTAGCTCTGGTAGGGTGCCACCCCTTTTGCTAAGTAACAATTCGCAAGCTTGCTCTTAAAGCTTCGGTGAAGTTTCGCGATCGCTTTCATTGCTGCATTGATTGCGGCGTTCTTTTGATGCTCACTCATGTTTCCAGGGTACTCCAGATACTCCATGACGATATTATTGAACAAGTCCCTCTTTGCTTCGTCACTGAGGTCATTGAACTTAGTCATTATTGGCACCCTCTTCCGAGCAATGAGCCCTGTGACCCTCCGAAATCTTTTCAGGGCCTTTTCATCCATAGGCAGCCCATCAGCATCGATTCCTGTGACGGTAACCTTGTATGTCGGCCACTGTATTTGTGTCCTTGGCTTTCGGACGCGTGCAACACTACCAGCTGTCTGGCTTGGAGACTGCGTTGCCGCATCTAGAGAGAAAAAATGGGAGTTGACATAAACAAAGAATATTCCTCCATTCAACAAGTATAAAATGTATTGGCTCGCTCGTATCAATACCTCTTCGACGGGATTGTATTCTTCATCACTTGCCCGACGTCAGCTCTCCTGATTCGGTGATGGGTCAAGGCTCGGGCTGTGATACTGGCTTTCGCTGCTGCCAGAGGAGGACGTCGGGTGCGGGCTTAGGCTCCTATCTGCCCCATGTTGTGCCGGGGCGGCCTCTATTGCTAGCATCCTATGTGCTTTTGGTTTTTTAGGGTGATAGTCATCTTCTTCCCCATGGTTTCTTAGAGGAAAGAAAAGGAATCAAGGTTAACGATTATGATCCAAATTTCACCAATGGCTCCAACTAATACCTAACGAACCTTATCATGCAACTAACACATATAAGTAACCGAAAAGTAACACTAATAGCAGATATACCAACAGTCCACCAATATCCCATTTCTTAAGTCACGAAAGCATATATAGGCTTTTTTTGGGCAAGGAACTTTGAGGATCAAATAACATACACTAAAATGCCATTGCTGATCCGATCTAGAATTGGAGAAGGCATTAAATTTTAATTTTGAAACAAACCATAACAATTTTCGGACTAGTGTCAAAACATTTTCATCTCTGCAAAAGGTGAGCCTAGCAAAATAGTGCATTGTGAAAAGAATCAAACCCCCTGGCTGATGAACAAGGGAAGTAATAGAGGATAACCAAGATACAAACCCACCATATATCTTTAGTGGATCAAATTGCAAGGAAACAAAAGGAACCTTTAACCAACTTCAAGATATACCAAAAAGCAATTCGAAGATGTTCTTCGGTGGATTAGAGCTACTCTCTAACACTAAGATGGAGCACACCTCTCATTGAAAGATCATGTTATGAATCATCAAATGTATATATATATATTTATTTACATACACTAGCTGTAATTTGTAAAAATGGTCAGTTATAACATGTCAGTTGGGTTTTCTCTATTGGACAATACCATTCATGCAAGAAATGCTTTAACCCTTCATTATCTCATGAAATAACAATATGATTCTCTAAGGGAGAAGGAGAAGGGGGAATTGATGCGTGAAGTACAATGACAACATACCAAGATTATCGACCTCTACCCATGTTTTTTTTCCCAATTACAAGGTAACATACGTACAATACCACTAAGTATGTACACCATACTCATATATCTATGAATAAATTCCTATCACATGTCTAAAAATAATAACCTATACGTAAATATATAATCGGTACTGTTCAATATACTCACTGATATGGGATTAGACCGATGTTTAATTCAGATATCTCTCAAATTTAAATATTGCCTTCTGTTAACAATAAAATGTGTAATTATCAAATAGATATTTTGGAGGAAGCTAAAGAATTGAAGTTCATCTATATTTAGTTACAAAGGTCGTTTAAGCCGGATAAATAAAAAATGTAAAAGCCATTTCGAGTTTGTGATGTAAGCCTAGGCCTCGGTAGTCATAAAAGCCTAGGCCTCCTAATGGAAGGGGCTTCTCCCACATACCCACCGACAAGATATAGCCTACTAAAGAAAGAAAAACACATGTATAAGCCAAACAGTATATAGGACTGACTGACTAACACGAGTCTACAAGTAGAAGCACATAATTCCAATTTTGATAACCACATTTACATTTGGATAAGATTTTTATTATTTAATCAACACATCAAGAAGATGATCCCTAGTTTTATTCAAGAACAACAGGGATCAAATCTCCGATTAGTGAATAGATACAACTAAAACAACACGAGCAAGAAAGGAAATGCATTGGAATACCCACAGGGGGCGACGACGACGGGGTTGGGGGGCGACAGTGCGTGACGACGGTGACGGGGCGACGGCGCGATAGCGCGTGGCAACGGCGACGGGGTCGGGGGGCGATGGCGCGTGGTGATGGCGCGTGGCGACGGCGCGTTGCGACGGGGCGACGATGATGGGTCGATGGCGACGGGTGGACAGCGACGGCTCGTGGCAGCGGGTGGAGGACAACGGCGACGGCGAACCCTAGCTTTGCGCAGGCAAAAAGATTTAGGAAAAATGAGACTGCGCGCGCGGAGACTAGCTAGGGTTATATACTTAAAAAAACACATAAGTGACAGGTGATAATATTGCCGGTCACCTTTTACAGTCATAGGTGACGGGTGATAATATTACCCGTCACCTATAATTATAACCCGTCACTTATTGTAAGTAAAAGGTGATGGGTTATAATATTACCCGTCGCCTTTTACTTCTACTCGGCCTGTACATGTATGTGATAGGTGACGGGTTATAAATTTCAACCGTCACTTATTGTAAGTAAAAGGTGGCAGGTTATTAATATCACCCGTCACCTTTTACTTCGACTCGGCCTGTACATACAAGTGATAGGTGATGGTTTATAAATGTCACCCGTCACTTATTTACTGTAAAAGGTGATGGGTCATTAATATAACCCGTCACCTATTGGAAGTAAAAATTCAAATTTTACATTAATACTAAAAATTCAAATTTAACATTAATATTACAAATTCAAATAACTTTGAGACTTAAAATTCAATTTTGACATTAACATTAACAATTCAAATAACTTAAAAGTCAAATTTGCCATTAATATTACAAATTTGACATTAATATTACAAATATATCATTAATATTACAAATTTCACACTGACTACAGTAGCAAAAGGGGAGATTTCATCGAATTGATTGAACTCCTCCTCATCAATGACGTTTGCAACTCCGATGATGCGTCTTTTCCCAGCGAGAACCACATGGCGTTTCTTCTTTATTGTGTCAGTCACATAAAAGACTTGGCGAACATCTTTAGCGAGTACAAAGGGTTCAGACTTGTATCCGACATGTGTGAGATCAACGGTAGTCAACCCATACATGTCATTAGTGATGCCCTTTTCCCCACGTACCCAACGGCACCGAAACAGGGCTACCTTGAATCCCAAGTAGTTCAGCTCCCAGATCTCCTCTATTTGACTGTAGTGTGTGCCCCTCTGTATGTCGTTGTCATAAGCTTCTATACCGACACCATTGTTCTGGTATATGCTCTTCTCATCTTGGGCAACTGTGTAAAATGTGTATCCGTTTATATCGTACTCTTGACATGTCATAATTGTGTATATAGGGTCGGATGCCAGTTTTTTTATCAGAGCACTTGTAGGAGTACTCGATTGTCTGATTCGATCTTGGAACCAAGTCGTAAACCTTCGCATATGTTGCCTCACAACCCAAGCTTCAGTCTGCCCTGGATTCTCTTCAAGCAGCATCTGCTTGTGCTCATCGACATATCGGCACACTTCGCTCATTTTATGCAGCACGAGGAATGAGCTTGGTCATAAGCCTTCGGATCAGGAGTTATTGCCATCTTCCCCAGAACTCCCACACCTGCGAGCCTCCACTCATGGCAAGACTTAGGCACTCCAATTGGGTTATTTGGGTCAATGTAATTAACAGACCACTCCAATGCCTCCTCTGTCACGTAAGCCTCCACGATGCATTCCTTAGGAAAGGCTCGATTCCTTACGTACGACATGAGAATGCCCATATATCTCTCGTATGGAAACATGTGATGCAAGAACACGGGGCCAAGGTAGTGTATCTCCTTCACGAGGTGAACAGTGAGATGTACCATGATATCGAAAAATGATGGTAGCAAATACACCTCAAGAATACATAGAGTCTCAAAGTGTCCTCTTTCTAGCTCCTCCAGCGAGTCTGGATCGAGCACCTTTTGTTCAATTGCATTGAAGAAAAAGCACAAGCTCAGGATAGCCTCGCGAACCTTTATTGGGAGGATGTTCCTAATTGCTACCGCAAGCAGTGATGTCATCATCACATGGCAATCATGGGACTTCATCATAGCGAAATCCATTTTTACCTCTTTCAACGAGACAAGTCTTGCGATGTTGGACGAGTAACCGGAGGGAACTTTCACACTATGCAAGAACCTTCATGGACAGAGTGATAGCTGCTGGGGGTAGGTGTTTTCCTTTGTCCATATCTTGTGCATGGAGCTCCGGCCTTAAGCCCATTTCTTCAAGGTCATCTCATGCGTTCTCATGATCCTTTCTTTTTCCCTTCATTTGGAGCAATGTACCAATCAGACTCTCACATATATTCTTCTTTACATGCATATTGTCGATAGAGTGACAAACATTTAATTTTTCCCAATACTCTAGCTCGAATAGTATTGATTTCTTGTTCCACATTCCTAACTGTTCATCATCCTTAGAGGATTAATTTCGCTTTCCAAGGACAACATTGATATTCTTAACCTGATTGTGGACATCTCCACCGCTGAAATGCCTCGGAGGTAACGCTTTCTCCCGTGTGCCATCGAACTGCTTGTCCATGTTTCAGTACGGGTGTTTCCTGGGAAGGAAATGTCGATGCCGCATGTACACTTTTTTCTTTGAATTGTTCAACCTCAAACTACATGTGTCATCTAAGCAATGGGGGCAGGCTTCACCTTTTCTTTTACTCTGATCTGACAAGTTACGAAGTGCTGGCAGATCATTGATGGTGACGAACAACATGGCATGCAAGGTAAAGTACTCTTGCTTGTACTGATCCCAAACCTCGATGCCTTCCGACCAGAGCTTCTTAAGATCATCGGCTAAAGGCCTAAGGTACACATCTATATCGTTGCCAGGTTGTTTCAGTCCTGATATCAAGATCGACAACATAATGTATTTTCACTTGTTATAAAGCCAGGGTGGAAGGTTGTAGATCGACAATACAACAGGCCAGGTGCTATGTGAGGTACTCATGTTACCGAATGGATTCATGCCATCCGTACTCATAGCAAACCTAATATTTCTCAATTGTGGAATCAACGATTCGCCACTGAGCAGAATCTGCCGGGTGCCATATCATTGTGTCGTTCTTACGACCCTCATTATGCCAACGCATCAATTGGTCCTCCTTTCTGTTAGCAAATAGACGCTTCAAACGGGGAATTATAGGAAAATACCACACCACCTTCCTAGGACCACCTTTACTTTTCTTGCCTTCGTCCCCGTCACCACCGTCATTTCTACACTTATATCGATGGGTTCCACACACGGGGCATTTATCCAGCTCTGCATACTCTCCATGAAACAAGATACAATCCTGCTTACATGCATGCATTTTTTCTATTTCCAGTCATAAAGGATAAATTATCTTCTTCGCGTCGTAGACGCTCTCGGGCACCAAGTTCCCCTCCAGTAGCATGCCCCTTAGCAAATCCAGCAATGCTTCAAAACTCTTGTCAGTCCAACGAAGGGTTGCCTTCAGCTGTAGAAGCTTTAGGTTCCCAAAGATCTGCATGTACTTCTCCTTGGCGTTTTGCAATCCCGCACAAATTCCTGGAATTTAGGAAACTCACCATTGTTATACTTTTCGTGCTGCTCAACATCCCGCACCATTTGGTCCACATTCTCCACAAAATCCTCGGGATCATTATCATTCAAACCTAATATGTCCTCATCCCTAAGATCATGATCCATTTTATCGGGTGTAAGTCCTTGATCCACACTATTGGCATGGAGGGCCCGATCCATCTCTCCCTAGTTATGGCCTTCTTCGCCATGTTTGTTCCAACAAGTATAATTCTCTTTAAATCCACTCATGACCAAGTGTGCATGGATATTGTCTAGTTTTGAGAACTTCTTTTCGTTCCTGCAGTCGCTACATGGACAATACATTACCGTTATACCACGATCTTTCATATCCGTCAAGGCAGCACTCATGAAATGCTTCACCCCGCTCAGATACTCCGTACAAGTCCGGGTCTCAAGGTACATCCAACTTCTGTTCGTCATCTACAATTAATGTAAAAACATTCATTCTTCATTAATAACGACCTTAATTTTGTGGTTAAGCACGCGATTAAAATCTCCAAATACACTAGATATGTGGCATCTCGCGGTAGATCGGCCAAACCTAGTACCAAATCTAACATAAATACAACTCACTTGTACTAAGATTTTGGATAAAGATGCAAAATAACCGATTACAACTCAAAGCACAACAAATCTACCAAATAGGGATTAGAGGAGAAGGAAAAGGGGAGATACAAACCTTCAAAGACCTAGCACCAATTCAAACTTCAAATTAACAAAATATTAGAGAGTCTCTAGTGGAACCGAAGAAAATCGCCAGAACTATCGCGCGGTACTATTGACTATTGTTCAGCCTGCACAGTGGCTGCCAGCTAGTTTTATATAACAGATGTAACTAATAAGTGATGGGTGATAATATCACCCGTCACTTATTACTACTCATAAGTGATGGGTCATATTATGACTCGTCACTTATTACTGGACCAAGGAGACCCGTCACTATGCCATGTCATAAGTGACGGGTTGTACCATGACCTGTCACTTATGACTAGTGCCGGGAGAACCATCACTTATGACCAAGTTATAGGTGATGGTTTTAATCATCATCCGTCACTTATGGTTGGTGCTGGGAGAACCGTCACTTATAACCAGGTTATAGGTGACGATTTTAATCGTTACCCGTCACTTATGTTATAGGTGACGGGTAATATTACATGTTATAAGTGATAGGTATACACCCGGTCCCAACCAAAGGCAACATAAGTGACGGGTACTGTGATAACTCGTCACTAAATTGTGTTTCCATTGTCCATTTTTCACGTAGTGAATATCAATATAGCCAACAAAACTAACATATTTTACTAGTATGTAAGGTTGAGTCTTATTGATATGATGCGATGAACTTAGGATTTAAAACACCTCAAAGGGAACAACATCAAGGTCAAAGAAGAGCTTCATAAAGATATAAGTCACTATTATTTAGACAAGTGATCAATGTGTAGAAAGGTTTATCTTCTTTTGCCATACTATGAAGAGGTTGTGTCGACGATTGGTGAACCATCGATCTTACGAATTTGTATGAAGGATAGGGGATTGTTCAAGTAAACATGATTTTATACAGGTTCAGGCCTCCCTTAGGATAATAGCCCTATGTCCTATTGCTCTTGTATTATACTCAGAGACTGTTTAAAAGGGAGTGTAACTAGCCTAGATAGATCTAAACCTAATCAAAGGGCTCCCTTGTATGTAGTTAGGGAGAGCAGCTAATACAGATCTAAATTGCGGAAGGCTTGAAGGTGCAGAGCTTCTGTAGGCTTGAATGACGTAAATGGAGTTGTGTTGACTTCTAAGGGTTTGTCCTCCGTAGGTCTCCTAGCTCCATATATATATGGGGTCGTAGTACAGTCTCTGGAGTCTTTCGTTCCTAGTCTTGGAGATAAACTTTTCTGTTTATGAGATATCCTGGGTATCTAGGGGCGGTTCCATGCATCTAGAGATTCCTTTCTTGGGGATAGAGATTTACCCCCAGAATAACTAAAGACCCTAGGGTGTCCGGATATAGTAGTTCTATACTACTCAACATCAGTTTGGGTTTAGTAGCTTGATCTAATGTCTTTATGTTAGGAAGAACCAATATATAATGGAAGAGAAGCCAAAGTACTGGGACTTGAGATGGATGGGATTGGACTAGTCCTCTCTGAAAAATAAATCACTGTAACATACAATGCTGGAAAGATAAAAGGAATCAAAGTTTTCCAAAGTCACCGTACCATATGATGAGGTCACTGCATCATATGGGGTGTCAACGTATCATATGGTGGGCACGTACCACGAGATAGAGAGTTTGTCAACCGGTGTCCCTTGAAGATCAAATCATTGTATCATATAGTGTGACAAGTCACTGTATCATACGATCGGTCACCATATCATACGGTAAGTACATTGAAGCCTCCAATGGATAAATTTCTGACCGTTGCAAAAGTAGTCACCATATCATTAGGTAACGACACTGTAATATATTGTGGGGGTCACCTTATCACATATTCATTGAAGTTTCTAGGAAGGTTCCTTGAATAGCTAGTTTTTTGGAGTTGACCCTATATGTACGCCACCACCTGCCTGTTTGAAGTCTACTGGAGCTATAGGGAGGGTTGCCACACAAATTTGACACCTCTTTCACCAAAGTGGAGGTATTGAATATCAAGGCAATTAGCATAATATCAAGAACTTGATTAGTGCTAGTTTAGGCATATTATCCATCTAGCAAGGTGAATAGCCAAGAATTGGATCAAGTGAGTGATCCACACTTGATACTCTTGGTATTTACATACACCTAGATGGCTTGGTGGCAGTGAGTCTTGCAAGACTATAACACAATAAAATCCAAACTGGCTTAGGCCTACCCGCACACCAGGTAAACCATGCACTCACACCAACACATTTGCGATTTCTTCCTCACTTCGCATAAAATGATTAACCCAGGGTTGGTAGCAAGGAGTATATAGTAGCCTTATATGTTGGTGTAGCTCACCGTACACTAGTAATGTTGGGCTAAACTCCCAACCTCACATCCGCACATGCACATGAGCCACTATGGGCCCATTTTGAATTGGGCTGGGATGTCACAAAGGCGCTCAAGCATTATGAGAGGGAGGAGTAGCCTATGTGTCACGACCCAAATTCTTAATCACGCAATTAATCATACTCATGCTTTTGAAGCATTATGTTTAATTATAATTCGGAATGCTAATGCATTCGTATGAAATCATTTGGATGAGAGAAAGAAATACGGGAGAGAAAAGAATTGATTTCGTAGCAAAAATGGACACCTTTCACTTACATGTGGGCCCCACATGTGGCCCCACCCTCCAACTACTTAAATGGGCAGCCCACCTACTCTCTCTCTCTCTCTCTCTCTCTCTCTCTCTCTCTCTCTCGCTCCAACCTATAACACCCAAAAATTCAATTTTTGCAATAATTTAAAATTTTGCTAGAAATTTAATCAGGTGTTGCAACTTAGTTCAATAGGAAATAAATTTCTAAATTTAACTTGGCCTAGGATAAATGTTTGAATGCATTCATGCCGTTGTAGATGCAATAAGGTTTTATTGGGTGGAAAAAGTTTGCAAAATTTCGCTAGGATTCGCCGCTTTAAAACCTCTTTTGAAAATGTGTTGAAATTCAATTGGAAAAGGCTTTGAAAATCAAGAAAATGCTTTTGGGCCGAATTCTTTTTCCCGGCCCAGCTCACCCCCTTCCCCTCCCTTGTTTCCCCACCCGCATGGGCGAGCTATCTTCCTCCACCACGGCCCAAGCCAGCTAAGCCGGCCCTCCCTCTCTCTCTCACCGCCCCGTGGGCCCCGCTCAGCCCGAGCCAGCTCCCCGTCAAGCTGATCCCCCTCCCCCACCTTGTCTGACCGCCAGGTGGGCCCCTTTAGCCGAGCCAGCTGCGCCGAGCTGAGCCGACGGCTCCCCTTCTCCCACCTTCGTCCGCCCGCCTCCCTGTTTAAGCACCACCACCACCGCCAGTTTCAATTGGGGCCTCCCCCATTCATCTCCCCGCCTCGGCCGCCTCCGCCGCATGCGCGTGCCCCTTCCCCTCCTTTTCCCTTCTTCAATTTGGTGAAATGGCCGCCCGTTGCCATTTCCGGCCGCATGGAGCTAGCACCGGCATTGAAGTCCAGCCGGCCGTGCGTCCCTCTCCCTTCCTTCCCCTCTATAAAATCTGATGCCATTGAGTTCGCTGTTCTCTTGCGCACCCCGTCCAACCATCTCTGCCATTTCTTCTCTCTCGGTTTGCCATCGCCATTGCCTCCGGTGACGAGCTCCGACGACGCCGTTCTTCGTGACCGAACCGCCTCCGGCCAAATTGACCCGTTCATCATCTTCGCAGGACCCTCCGGAGTCGGTTCCATGGTTTGCCATCGTCATTCGGTCGCCGAAGCATCCCTCCCGCCGCCTAGCTGACCGCCGCTGCCGTTCTCATCGTCGCCCGGCCACTCCGGCGCCGCTCTGGTCTCCTTGACGCCCGGGGTGAGTTCGCCACCCCTCCCTCCTTCTCTTCTGCTGCTCGCCGGAGCCTCCCGCTCACCGACACGTGTTCCTGGATGACTCTGGCCGTCCCCCGACCGCCCACCACTGGCCCGTAGCCGTTCCAGAGCCATCGGTCCTCGGTGGACCATGAACCGAGGGATCTCGGCCGGTTCACCGCTCGGTGGACTCGGTCCACCACCTTTTTTTCTTCACAGAATTATTGGTGTCTGATTTATGACATCATCATTGCACAATAAACCTATTTTCAGTAAATAATTGGTTTTATTATCTGATAATAAGTAAAATTTGCAGAAACACCCCTGAAACTTCAAACTCTCATAACTTTTTTGCTTGTAGCTCTGATTTAGGAAATCTTTGCGCTCATATTCTCGTAGCGATGTGTAGAATCTATTTATAGGTTTTTTCTCTAGTTTTAGGACTATTTGGTGTACTATTCTTATGTATGATTGTGTGTTCATGTAGACGATTCAGTCCAAGAGTTCGAGAATTTCCAGGAAGAAGATTTTGAAGGACCTGTGCATCACTTCGACGAAGGCAAGTGTCTTGACCATGTTGTGAACTCAGTTTTTACATAAAGATAGTCTTTATCAAATATGCATGCTGTTTTACAAAATGGGTAGTATAGAAAACACTAGTGTTAGTTGTAGATGTTTTATCCTTAGAATAACATCATGTTTATGCTTAGCCATGCTTTTAGATGAACATGTAGCATGTAGGTGATGAATCATGAGTTATGAACTAAAAGTAGATATAGGAAGTATGATATGAAAACTGATGTTGTTAAGGGAGTTAACAACAAGGATATTTGGGGTTTTGGGCAAGAAAGGGGTTATTCTCGGCAGGGTTGGTTGATTGGAGATGTTTGGTAATCTACCCTTATGGGGTTATTGGCGGTCTTGCCCAGACCATTTTAAGGACCGGTTCGTGGAGCGACCATCCATAGCAATAGAACAACCACGAGACCAATATGGTACGGTTTGGCCTAGTAATTAGATGTTCTCCCAGTGTTGTATGAGCCAATTGGACGTGTAGATAAAGAAGGGTTACTTCCTAATTCTACTCGGCACAGGAGGGGGCTTCTGGGGTGGAGGGTTACTCCACTTTTGTACGGCGGTGAAACCTCAGTGGGCAAGTGCATACTGAGAGACTCTTTGAAAAAGCCTCGTAGTGATCTCTTGGCGCACACCCCAGAAGTGTGTAAGGTACCGGTAACAGAGAAGATCACGACTCGTGGGTAAAATGTACAAACTCTGCAGAGTGTCAAACTGAATATTCAGCCATGCTCACGGTTATGAGCGGCATGGACCCTCACATGATTAGTCGGGTGGATGTCTTATATGGTTGAGAATTGGTTGAATTCTCGGAGGTTAAAGAAAATCTTTTGTACATCTTTTCCTTTTTAAAATAAAATTGCTTTTCCATAGTTCAGGGATAAAAATCGGCCTTTATGCAAATAAAACCCTAGAGAATAGAAAATCTTGGTTCAAGCCACCATGTCATAGTTTTCCCCCACTTGTTGAGTATTGAAAATACTCACGCTTGCTGTTTCAGAAGGTGAAGCTTTTGAAGATTTCCCTAAAGATAATGCTGAGTTCTAGGCTTGTGGAGTTTTCGGTCGACTGCCTGTTGGCGTGAAGCTGCGCTTTGTTTTGTTCCGCTGTGGTGTATTTTCTTTTAGAACCGTGTGTGGTCATTTTGTAATAAATAACATTGTAATAAGAAGGATTGTGTCTGTTATGCACTGATGACGTCGCTATATGTATGAATAAACTGATCCTGGCATACATATAGTTTACGCTTGATTTTAATATTAAAATCAGGTGTGACTGAACTGGTATCAAAGCCGTGTTGATCATAGATCGCAAGCCTAGCTAGAAATGGTCGAGTATTAAGGATTAATTTATAAAAACTATATTTGCAAAATTTTCGTTTACCCTTGAGCTTCAGTTTTATTGCTTTATTGAAAATGTTTTTCTGATACTCTCTTGTTTCCAAACTGTAGATGGCCCGCATCAAGAAGACTGCCCGCAAGACCATCGGCGACTATGTTCCTCCCAGCGCTCCTGCCACCTTTGCACCCAACGCCTCTACTGGACCCAGCCGTGTAGTCACTATTCTTAAGAATGGAGGCAAGAAGTTGTACCATTCCAAGGGATTTGAAGCAGGGAAGACACCGATGATACTGGTGGAGATGCTGCAGCGTCTGGGGTACACCAAGGTGCTTGTCTACCACGGTTTTCGTCAAACTCGTCCAGGACATGAGGACTGGATGGTAGAGGTGTGCATCTAAGGTTCTCTAGATGGCGACGACAACTATGAGATCGTGGGAATCCACAAAGCAATGGTAGTCCGTGCAGGCTTCGGAGCAGGGATTTGAGACACAGCAAGGCAGGCACTAGCTCGTGTCTGTGAGCGCCATAGGAGTACTCTGAGGGGGACTTCCTACGACTACTTTCCTCGTCGGGAGTGTGGAAGCCGGGACATCAAGGTGAAGATGACCACGCACGAGCATAGTGGTGTGGCTCGAGAGCAGGTGCTGCTGGCTACAACACTGCATGAGGACCTGGATAAAGCTTTGGGTGAGCTTCAGGACACACGCAAGCGCCTTCGTGATGCCGAAGCACAGATCATGGAGCTGCACAAAAGCCTCAATGGGATGTCCAGCTCTTCTGACTCAGAGGACCAGTCTGTTCACTCGCCCTCCCCCAAGAGGCCGCACCGCAGTAATCCTTCTAGCGAGGAGTCTTCGGAGGACAATGACCAGCCAATTGCTAAACCATCTGTCGGATCTCATGCTTAGGAGACCACCTTGAGCTAGTTTAATAAATCATCTAGATCGTTTGTGTCGTCTGTTCTAGTTTAGGTGTGGTTGTGTCTGTAATGTGATCAATGTTATGAGTTAGATCTTTGCATGATTGTTGATGTAATGTGGATGATCTTTCTCCACGTTGCATCAGTTATCTTATAATATAATATTAGTTGGGAGCCTTTTGCTCTTGTTCTATCTGTTTTGGTCATATCTTGTCATCTTTGCTTTTTCCCTCTGTTCTCCGCTCATGCCTTGGCAACCAGCAGATGGTGAACACTAGGAGAAACCCCCGCGCTAACAACAACAATGTCAACAACAACCAGCAACTACTGCATCCTCCTCTGCCACCTCAGTTCAACTTGGAGCAGATGATGGCCATGCAAATGCAAATTCTTCATGGACTAGCTCAGACTATGGCAAATATGCAACAGGCCCACGTGCACATGAAAGCTCCTCCTCCACCGTAGAATAGATTGGGAGAGTTCATGAGAACCAAACCCCCAGTGTTCTCACAGGCTGTGGAACCGATGGATGCCGATGATCGGTTGAAAGCCACGGAGAAGAAACTCCGGATAGCTCAGTGCAACGACAGGGAAAAAGTCTTGTTTGCTTCACATCAACTTTCCGAACCAGCGGCAGATTGGTGGGACGCATATTTCAACGCCCATGAAGATGCACAAGCCATTACGTGGGAGGAATTTAGGACCAGCTTTCGCATTCACCATATACCAGCTGGGGAATTGAAACTCAAAAAGAAGGAATTTCATGAGCTTAAACAAGGAGCTATGTCTGTGAGTGAATATGTGGCCAAGATCACGCAACTATCAAGGTATGCCCCCGAGGATGTCGATACGGATGAGAAAAAGTAGGAGCACTTCCTAGAGGGTCTGAATGATGGTATCCAATATGCATTGCTTCCCCAAGACTTTGCAAGCTTCCAGGATATGGTGAATAAAGCCCTGGTGGTGGAACACAAACGCCGCCAGATGGATCATAAGAGGAAAATGTCTTCTCAAGGCCAAGGCTCAAGTAGTCACTCTCGACCCTGCTATAATCCACCTCAATAAGGATCGATGTTCCGCCAACAGAATCAGCATCAAAATCAGAATCAGCATCAGAACCAGAACAAGCCACAAATGCAAGTTTAGCGCTCTAACTTCCAAGCCCTTTGTCTGGCCCCACCACCAGCACCTCAGCAGAAGTTTGGCAATCAGGCACCTTCCGCCGGAAAAGCATATTTCATCTGTGGTGAAGAAGGGCATTATGCCAATAAATGCCCGAAGAAGAAACCCAACAACCCTCCCATGCAGTATGGCAATGGGAATGCTCCAAGGCAAGGTCAGTATCAAGCTCCAGGCCGCAATAGGAACCAGGCACCAGCTCCAACCAACCGGGCTCAACAGAACTACGCACGTGGGTGAGTCAACCATGTCACTGCTGAAAAAGTCCAAGAAGCGCAAGATGTGGTGCTTGGTATGTTCCTTGTCAACTCAAACCCAGCATCAGTTTTATTTGATTTAGGAGCATCGCATTCATTCATCACTACAAGATATGTTGCAAAGTATAATCTGCCAATTATGCTTATGAAGCAGCAAATGATTATTAGCTCTCCTGGAGGAGAGATGAGGGAAAAGTATATATGCTCAAAGCTAATCCTTTATATAAGGGGGTAGACTTCTTAGCCAACCTTGTATTTCTGGAATCCAGTGGAATTGATGTTATTTTGGGTATGGACTGGCTAGCGAAATACAAGGGAATCATAGACTGAGCCAGAAGAGCAGTTCAACTGACCAACAGAGAAGGCACGCAGGTCGAGTTTGTTGCAACTATACCCTCAGCAGAGGAATGCTCACTAAACCAAATGAAGGGTATTCCTATAGAAGAGATCAATGTGGTGAATGAGTTTCCGGATGTTTTTCCCGATGATCTTCCAGGTATGCCGCCAAATCATGAAATAGAATTTGTTATTGAGTTAGTGCCAGAAACTGCACCTATATATAAGAGACCTTATAGAATGGATGCCAATCAGCTGGCAAAACTCAAGGAGCAAGTCCAAGAGCTGTTGGACAAAGGGTTTATCCGCCCCTGTTCTTCGCCCTGGGGAGCCGCAGTCATCTTTGTACCAAAGAAAGATGGAACGTAAAGGATGTGCATAGACTATCGGGCTCTCAATGAAGTAACTATCAAGAACAAATATCCACTGCCTCACATTGATAAAGTTTTCATATGCTTGGTAAAGTTTCAGTCGCTCACACATATATCTAGGATGCTTAATGCATATGTTTACTTAACATGTGGTTCATCCTTACTAATGATCAGTGCATAATCCTTGGAGTCGAGCTATGTATATGTGCTCTATATGGTTTAAGTCTTGCGAGTACCTTCGTACTCATGCCTGCGCTTCAAGTACTCCTGTTGTCGAGGAAGAGGCGGTGTTTGGCTACTTTGTGCCTGCCGATCAGGGTGACGGGCAGGAGTAGCACACTCTACTCCAAACTTAGTGTTTTGGTATGGAATCTAAGGGCATGTGGCTCCATATCCTTTTGTTGTATAGCTTTTAGTCTTCCGCTAATTAGTTCTTTTGTTGGTTAGGAGTTGAGCAGGTTTTAGTCTCCTCCTAGCTCTCTTTTACTGTGAATTGTGATAACTTGTTGCATGCTTAAGAACTTGTAATATAATGTTAATTACTCTCTCTTTCTTAAGCTTTGTTGTGATGTACATGTTGGAAGGGCATGTGTTCCGATCTTGAGCACAAAACACGTGTCGGGACTACCGGGATGATATTCTGGTTAATCATCGAGGTTGTGTTTATGAATAATGATCTTCCTGGTGATTAATTAGAATATTATTTGGACGGTTCCTCACACTATGCCAGAGTGGTGAAGCTCTACTTTAGTGAAGATAGCGGTGAGCATCTGGGTGCGCCTATTAGGAGACCCACCAGTATGTGGGGAGCTCTAACAGAAAGAGCCGCAAAGTTCTCAAATCGAGGAGGTTGGCCCTTGCAAGGGGCTCCAATGTGGACTAGTGGTGAGAGGATATGCATTGATACCATGGGAAAAGTCATCGTACTGAGTTTGTGCATTCTATGTAATACCTCACCCGATAGTAGTGTTCTAGTTTTGGCCCGTGAGGCCAAAGTTTGTTCTTGTGTGGTGGGGTTAGTCCCACCTTGGTAGTCTAGATAGGGTGGGGTCAGCCTATAAGCTTGAGCAGTCCAAACATAAATACCTTTGGGTAAACCTTTTTACACAAAAAGAGGATGAGAAGTGTAAGAGAGGCTCTATGCATACGTTGGCCCGCTCCACAGGTGAACTGAGCTATAAGCAGATTTTGAACGTCATGTGTTACACTCTATTTTTTTAGATTTTACACTTATTTATTACATTGATTACTTTCCACATTTACCTTTTCTAGAACTTCCATGTGAGTTTGTTGGATTGGAACTTAGAGTGCAAAACTTTATTGTGTTAGAGTAGCCTCAATAGATAAATCTAGTACACAATTAGATAGAAATTGATTTAAGTTTATATTTTTAAATTGATCCAAATAGTTTTAAAATTCCTAATTCACCATCCTTCTTAGAGCATCACCGATACTTATAATTGGTATCAGAGCCTACATCTCACATCTAGATGTTTGAGGCTCCACCGCCTAATGAGAAAGTGAAGTCCAAGGACGGGATGGATATTCGTAGGGATTCTCATTTTAATGGCACAAACTTTCCCATTGGAATATCCTAATGCCTTGTTATTTTGAGGCAAAAGATTTAGATTTTGGAGGGTCATAAATGTTGGCATGAACTCTTTTTGTAGGCCTAACAATCCGACAGAAGACGGCAAAGATGAGTTGCATTCAATGTTATAGCTAGAAGCACTTTATTCTCTTCACATAGCATTGATATTTTTAATCGTGTTTATAGTCTCATCAATGCTCATGGTATTTAGATCACACTCCTTGAAATTTATGATGGTCCAAAGGATGTGCGTGAAGAAAAATATCATATTATCAAGTCTAAATTGATCAATTTTACCATACTCCCTCTTAAAATACTAATAACATGTACTCATATTTAAATGTTATTGTCAATCAGGTCAATGGCATAAGTTTGACACAAATGGAAGATCAAGATGCGCTGAGAAAGATGCTTCAAGCTCTACTCTGGACAAAATACGACAAGATCATCACATTCCTTCACTACCATGAAGATTTGAACAAGATGACTCCCACATGGCTTCTTTAGAAGCTCACTGCACATGAGCGAAAATAATCTTTCTCTTTCAAGCAATCAACAAAAGGTGACGATGATGAAGAAAAACGAAGAGTCAAGTTCATCTTCAAGTGAAGAAGAAGAAGAATATGATGAAGATGATTATAATGATTCAAGTGAAGATGAAGTTGATCCAAAAGTTTTTCAGATCATCAAGAAATTGGACAAAAATTTGAAGATCAACTCCAAAGGCATCCCAATGACAACCAAACATGTTTCCTTCACACACACGAGGAGAGAACAAAGGGAAAAAAGTGTCTTGGATGTAAAAAAAAAAAGTGTGCAGTACATTGAGTTTTGCCCATATCTTGCCAAGAAGAATAAGGACAATATCAAGGAAGAAAAGAAGGAGAATAGTAGGAAAGGGAGAGAAAAGGTACTCACAACATTGGTAAATGGGTGAGAGGTCGATGATGCATTAAGCTCAAGAAATGACGATGAAGCAATCTTCAGTAAGACATTGACCACTGTCACCATCAAGGAATCAATTCCTCCACCACTTTTATCATCATCATCACACATGTGCCTTATGGCCAAAGGTAAAATGGAAAGGAATGTAACTGATGATGACTCTAACACCGCATATCAAATTTATGATGAGCTTGTTAAAATAATTAATGAGCAACATAAGACCTTGGCAAAACTAACTAAGAAGTTTGACATCTTTAAAGATACTCATACTCTATTTGTTACTAATTATGAAGAATTAGCTAGCAAATACGAATTGCTTAACAAGGAGCATGAAGAGCTTAGTGCAAAATTTAAGGATCTTGAGCAACAACTTAAGGTCATCCATCTTGCTTTTTCATGTAAGTTCTAAGATAGATGCTTCTACTTCTCATGATGATTTAATTGATGCACCATGCTCATCTACTTGCAATGAAAATAGTTGAGTTAAGACTAACCTTTCAATTAAAAATAATAAGCTCAAGCTAGAAATAGAAAAGTTCAAGAAGGACTTGAAAGAAATGAAGCAAAGCAATATCATACTTACTCAAAATATTGGTGGACATTAGCATGAGCATAAGTCAATGATCCATGGGATTGACTCAATGCAAGGGAAATGATACACTTAGAAGAAGCTTACGTAAGGAGCAAATGGTAACTTACTATCTATACCATGAAGAAGACAACAATACAAGCAACTCAAGAAAAAAAGGAGAAAAAGAAAACAACCACCTCCAACAAGGCCAACAAGAGGAATATAAAAGGCTCCTCCCACTATCTCCTCAAGAAGAAGAAAGATGTCAAGATGGTGGCCTGCAAGGTTGGCATGGAAGAAAGGGAAAGGAACCAAATTATTTGGGTGCCCAAGGGCATCATCAACAATATGAGAGGCTCCAAGATGGTTTAGGTTCCAATTATGACTTAGAGTCTGAGACACTCGAGAGCATTTTTAGGCTTGGCTCCCAAGAAAAGATGAAGTGGTATTTCAAGCAAAAGAAGTTAAGTACAAGAATCAAGCTTATTAGTGAAATTCTTAATCATCATATACCCAAATCTTCCATATGAAATTAAAATAGGGTAGCTAGATTTATCTTCTTGCATATATTTCATCTAGTCCCTATACATGTCTCGGATTGCATTAGCATGTCTATTTACTTGTTGCATACTTTCACAATCGGTATCCTTTTAAAATTTTATGTGATACCTAGGTGTTCTTTCATATGGTAGGTTGCTATGGTTTAGTTCTTTTCATTATTAGCAATCTATATACTTTATTGGTTCTAAGTTAAATTTTTGGCATATATGTGTTAATTCATATCTTTTATATGCCATGAGTTCAGAATATAGGGTAATCTCCTCAATTGTCGTTCATTACAAGGTTATTAAGACTGGACCAAGAAAATAGTCCAATCTATGCTATGTGTTGATCCTAGAAATCAATCTCAGTACATAGTGACTTCATTGATGATATCATAATAATATCCATATTAATCGACTTAAATTGTGTTAGAAAAGAGACATTCAAGGGTCAAAGAAGCAAATAAAACTACAATAGATCTAGGTGTAGTCTTTATTCCTCTTAGCGACTACACAACCAATTGACAGAGAACACCTCCCTAGAATGCTCCATCATTCAGAAATTCTACAAAGTCTTCTCCAACTGAGCATCATTATTTGAGTATAGAAAGTGTGAATACATATCAGACTTCATAAGTTATGGGAAAAATACATATGAAGGCTTAAACAAGAATGAAGCTTGACACATGTTATTTGCATAAAAACAACATTTATTTGTAAACGACAAACCGAAAGTGAATAAGTAATTAAGTGAATGACATTAAGTAATAACAACCTCAAGATTCCAACTATCTTGACTTAACCATAGATCCAACCACCTCAACCAAGGTTCTCACTACACAGGTTAACCAAAACCAAAATCTCAACAATAGATCCCACCATTGTGATTGACCTAACCAACCAAACCATCAAATTCATGCAAGGGTTCCTTGCCACTCTTGATCGTGAGCATGGCTCATTAATCAATTTACACTTTGAGGAGGTTGTACACCTTACCATGGATTGTGGCGGAGGAGTTTGCTGGCCAATGCTAGGTTAAGGTGGATGAATTAGGGCTACAATACTACTGTTTCTTAGGGTTAGTCACTGATGAATGAGCAATGGGGAAGATGGAGAGACCACCTGACTACTATCCAAAATTCCAAGAATTACTCAGCCAGAATTGCCCCAACTAACAAAGGTGGGAGGCCCACTAGAATTGGCCCCATTTATCATTCTCTACTTGCACTTAAACCAAGAGTCAATGTGGAACTCTGATCATTGTTGTGGGTGAATTTGGGATGAGAATACCCTCGCCCCGATAGAGAATCCCAAAAAATACTGAGCCTCTAGAGATTGCTAGGCCTTTATTTGGAAAGAAGCTATACAGCGTTGTCCAAATAGGAGTGACACTGGATTTTATTCTGGCAAAATCATCTCGAGTGATTGTTTGCCAAGCATCAGCTACAAGGAGGAAAGGTATGGGCCTTGTTCTTTGGCCTAGATATATTATTGCTACTCAGATTTGAATTTTGGAAGAGAGAATCTTGGATCCACTCTTCCCAATGAGATCGTGGCCCAAACACTGCAGGTTTCGCACCCCCATTTGATTTTGAAAAACCAAGTCATTGGAGCAATGATCCAAGATCTCCAGGAGATCAAAAGCCGGTTTTCTAGGGAATCAAATCCGATTGAGCATGAATACCCTGTTAGCAGGTAAAGAATTTGTGATACTGTTGAAAACACTAGAAGCAGGAATCAAAGAGCTACTCCTATGAAGATCAGACACAACAGTAGAAGTATAATTGTTGTAGGGAGTGTTAGCACCTGCGAGAATTGGACTGGGGTGAGCCTGGCCACCACGGATCACTCCAGCAAAATATGCTTTTGTCTACTTTTTTTTGTTGCCAACCATTGTCTATTTCTCTTTTGGTTCTAGATTCCAGGGTTCTCTTTTGGATTGAGGGCCTCCTTTCCCCCCATAGGTGGAAGAAGATCTTGAACTAATCACATTCATATGATGCTTGTAGATGTAGAAGTAGGGATGCAAGTTTTGTATTTTTTGAGTCATTGGGTCGACCCCAAAACTAAAAAATGAACTAGAGATTCACTTCCACCTAATTAAGTTAGGAAAAATGAACTAAGCAATGACTCAGAACTACCCATTGGGTACCCACTTGCATCCCTATGTAGAAGCCAACCTCCTCGGATGAGACTGAGAATTTGAACACTCGATCATCCGGCTAAATCAACTTTAAATAAGACGCATCACCTCAAAAAACTGTTGGAGAATGTTGCCCACAAAAATCTTCATTAGTCAGAATTTACATCGACCAGCATAGATCAGTAGAAAGAACTAGAGCAACCCTTGACCTAGGGCAAAAATAACTGAAACACAAAATTGGCTCTAGACCCATGCCTGCAGATCTAGACCAAGGCTAAGGCCTCATCCTGAATGATCAATTAGGTATGAAGACTAGGGGGAGACATGGCCAGAGGAACGGTGGTGAGTGGGGAGGAGGAGGCGAGGGTAAGGTGAGTGGCAGAGATGAGAGAGGGCCATCTTTTTTTAGTTGGTGATCTTAGAAATGCATAGATGAAACATAGTTACTATCATTCACTACCTCAAAATGGGTTATCAAAGATGGTAATGATTTCTGTCTCTGCAAAAGTATCTATGATATCGAGCTTGTTACAAATGAAATCAGCTCAGGGAGCCCGTGCTAGCTCAGATTGTGTTAAGAACATAGTTAACTGAAGGTAGGAGAAACTTGTGGTGCATGGGGTCCACAGTCAGATAGAAAAAGGAGGGGGAGATGGTTGCATGGGTGAGGTGCTCTTGGGCTGAAAGAATAGGCATGCGGCCCAGAGGAGAGAGAGTGTGCGCAGGCCTAACGATTTCCTTTGTCCTAGGTAGGAGAACTCAGCCCAGGCGCTAGGAAGTAGAGCGAGCTGAGAAGAAAGAAGTACATAGGCTACAGTAGGGGTTTGTGCCTGGGAGTGTCTTAGTGTTTTCTTTTATTGTTCCCTCAAACTATTTCATTCTTCTCTTTTTATCTATTTTTCTTTTATTGGAATTATTTTAAAGAAATTTTCTATGCTCTAATTAACTCTTGGGTATCCAGAATTTGGGCTCTTACAAAGGTGTGTGTCTCCCACAAGTAATTCAATTACCTGCATCCACACATTCAACCATCGATGCAAGACTGACACATGGAGAGCCTTGTTTGCCTTCTTACTATGTGTTAGCGCTACCTCGACACTTAAGTCCAACGTGGCAGCCCAGTGTGCATTAGGTTAGCCACCGTGCCAGCTGCCATGCCATCATAGCCACCTCATCTTATTTGCCTAGTCAACGCCATTTGGCACGCCATCTCAGCTACCACCTCAGCTTAATTGCCCATGTGGTCACCAACTCAACAACCCAGTCATTAATTTGGTTTTCTCTTTTAAAAAGTTTCCACTGAGGTCATAAATGGGATCTATGATCCAATAACTATAGTTTTTAGTACAAAAAAATTCTAATAATTAGGATAAATTTCATAATATTTTTGATAATGTCTAATAATGTTTCAGGGATGTTTATTAATTCTATTTAATGTCTTTATATCATTTAATACTTCAAATATATTCAAGAAAAGTCCTAAAAAAATCATAGATTTCTCTGAAAAACTATAGAAAAATCCCTAATCACACAGTTTCACCTGTAGTTAATTTTTTTGTCATGTTTTAATCTTTTAGAAGTCGTAACTTGTCAACCGTAGTTCCGATTTGACTTGTTCTTTTGGTAAAATTTCTAGAAAAACCTAATCTATCGTATGATGATGTTTGATGTGTGATATTTGGTTCTTTTTCGATATTGATGTTTATTTGTTGTCTTTCCGCTTATGTACGGGAGTAGATGCCAACATTTTGGAGGAGCTAAAAGGACTTCAGGATTAAAACTTCAAACATCCAACTAAGTATTATGAAGGCAAGTTGTGTTCTTGACCATATTGATCCTAATTTTTAAAATCTTTTGCTTTACAAACATGCATGCTAATAATATTGTCGAGAATCCTAAGTTAGGCTTTACCCTAGTTTTCCTTTATCGTTCTTATCGCCATGGTTTTGGTTTTGGTTTTGGTTTTGGTGATGGAAGGGTAAGTCATACTTAGCCTTGCTTTGGAATGGTGATCATGATAATGGCTCAACTAAATATGATAATGATCTTATGAAACTATGATAACTGATGATGGCATAATGTTTTTAGCCACATGGAATTAGGATTTGAGCAAATGGTTTGGATGAGATCGGTACAGGTTGTATAGTTGGGTTTATGATAATCTTGCTCAAATATAAGGACTGGTTTATAGAGCAATATTTCTAAGTTAAATGACAACCACAAGCCTGGTATGGGATAGGCTTAGCTAATTAATTAGTTGTTTCTCAACATAGTGTAGGCCAATTGGTGGTACATGGATGGAAGGATGTACTTCCTAGAACTATGTGGCGCAGAAGGGGGCTGACACTGTGGAGGGTGTACTCCCGTGCCAGTGAAACCATAGCAGACATGCATGTGTTAAGAAGTACTTTCTAAAGGCTTTGTGCTGATTTCCTAGCCGGACACCTCGAAAGTGTGTAAGTGTTGACAGACACAGGCAAAATAGGTAATCATGACTTATGGGTAAAGTATACAACCTTTACAACGTGTAAAATTAGTTAATCAACCGTACTCACAATTACGAGTGGCAAGAAAAACCTCACTTGATTATAACTTGACAGTTTTGTTAGTTTGGTCAATCACGGTGGTGGGAGCCATGATTGAAGTGTTAGTATGTTCAACCTTGGTGGTGGGAACCATGATTGAGGTGTTGGAAGGTTGGTTAAGTCAAGATGGTTGGAATCTTAAGGTGGTTTTTTATTTATGGTTATTCAATTAATTATTTACTCGCTTTTCAATTGTTTTAAAGTAAATGCTCTTTATGCAAAAGAGGTATATTACCATATTATTGTTCAAACCATCATATGCATATTATTTCCTCATAATTTGCTAAGTACGACATGTGCTCACACTTTCTATCACCAAACAAACTTAGTTGGATAAGACATTGGAGAGTTCATGGAGAATGGATCGTTCTAAGGTGTTTCTATGTCGATTTGCATGTGGAGTCATCGGGAAGGATAGAGTCTGTGTAGTTCCATTGCAATTTTATATGGATCTTGACCTTCGGAGGTCACTTTTGTAAGATGTTTAATTACGCTTAAGTTGGATATTTAATGATTATCATATATGAAGTAACTATATGTTAGGATTGATTCATGGGATCACAAAGATGTGATTGACACTTTTCTTGCACCGGTCTCGATATTAATGGTCTATTCTTCCATCTTGAACTATTTTTTTAGGTACCTTCCATAATACAACTTAAATTTCCTCACTTTACTTAAATGTTCAATTGTGCATATACTTTGCTTTCCACCATATGAATGCAAAAATTTAGGGAGAGTTTAATCTATGTTATGAGGCTTTATGAATTTTAATCAATATGCCTTACACATCCAAAGAATCATGATTTGTGGAGCTCTCCCTTATGCATTTAATGTTTTCTTTTTTTGGTGTTTGATTCCCAAGGCAGAGAATTGTTAAGACCAAAGCAATTAAGGTGCACTTCAGTTGGCATCATGAACACTTGCATGATTGGGACCACAAGGGGAGATGAAATGGTCAATAAATTAAGCGGGGGTCTTATATTCATCATGAACATTAAAGGGGAAAATGAAAGAAATATATATCAATAAGGTAAACAAGTGCATATGCATAATTTCATATTTGTATTTTCAATTGGTATTTTTAATTCTTGCTTTGTTCATCTAAGTAAATAATTGCAATTAATTCTTTTTGTCTTATCTCTTGATTTGGTTGTGTTGTCATCAATTATCAAAAAGAGGGAGATTGAAAGATCAATGACCCTAGCATTGAGTCAATGTAATTAACATGATCAATGGGACTAACATGGTTTACCACATTAGCATTGAATCACTAATATCAACATAGTCAATGGGACTCAAATGGTTTGCCTTATGCAAGGTTTAGTATTATGGATGTTATGTGATGAACTTATGGTTCCAAACAACTCATTGGGATGAACATCAAGGTCAAAAAAGAGCCTCATAAAGATACAATGATATATTATTTAGACAAATGATCATGGTGTTGAGAGCATCTCCTGTGTAGATAGATTTTTTTTCAGATTGTACTATGAAGAGGGTTTGAGTTTAGTAGCTTGTTATAGTGTCTTTAGGTTAGGAAGACCCAAGACATCAAGAAAGAGAAGCCACAAAGACTTGGACTTGAAATGGATTGAATTGGATAAGTCCCCTGAAAATATGTCATTGTATTATATGGTGAGGTCACTGTGTCATACGTTGGGGTCATCGTAACATACAGTGATGGATAGATAGAAGGAAATAAAGTTTTCTAGAGTCACTGTACCATATGATGATGTCGCCATATCATATGGCGGTGTCATTGTAGCATACGGTAGGCACCATACTGTGAGACAGAGAGTTTGTCAACCAGTGCCACTTGAAGACCAAGTCATCGTTACATACGATGTGACAAGTCATCGTAACATATGGTGTGACAAGTCACTGGATCATACAATGGGTCACCGTATGATACAATGAGTACAGAGAAGGCTCCAATGGTCTAATTTTGATTGTTGGAAAAGTGGTTGTCATATCATACGGTGATGTCATTCTAACATATGCTGGGGATCACCATATCACACGATGATTGGAGTTTCTAAGCAGATTCCTTCAATGACTAGTTTTTGGAGTTGGCCTATAAATACTCCACTACCTAGCCATTCGAAGTATGTTGAAACTAGAGGGAGTGTTGTTACACAAATTTGAGAGCTCTTATCCAACAAAGTGAAGATATTGAAGATAAAGGCAATTAGCATAAGATTAAAGTCATGTTTAGTGCTAATTTATACTTAGTGTGCATATATCTAAGTGATTAGCCTAGAGTTGGATATAGTGAGTGATTCACACGTATTAATCTTGGTATTTTCCTATATCTAGATGGCTTGGTGGTGATAAATCTTGCGAGATCCTCCAACCGAGTTTGTGGGGTGGCTTGAAGTGTTGTGAGCGAGAGGAGTGTGCCTAGTAGAAGACCAACCGATGTGTGGGGAACTCTAATGACAAGATCCACAGAGTTATCTAACTGGGGACATCGACACTTGCGAGGGGCTCCAATATGGACTAGTGGTGAGAAAAAATTCACCGATACCATGGCAATTATTGTCATGCCGAGTTTACACTCTCTAACTCGTTTACATTCCTCACCTATTTATTGCACCGATTACTTTCCGCACTTACTTTTTCTAGTACTGCCATATGTAGTTCATAGGATTGAAACCTAGGGTGCAAACTTTATTGTGTTAGACTTACATCACTAGATAAACTTGGAGCATATTTATATATAAATCGATTCAGGGCCAAATAATTTTTAGAAACCCTAATCATCCTCCTTCTTCCTCTCTTAGGACGTCTGTCGGTGACACAGGAATCAGGGGTCCCTGAGTCCCAAGGCTAGATCAGTAGTTTGCCATGTGGTGCTCTCCTACGGGATCACCTCCGCAAGGTACGAGAAGATTAAGTCCCGGGAGAGGGTGCTCGGGGCCATGAACAGTGGTCCCCAAGTACCCGAGTTCCCCGATGACCCGAGAACACCAAGTGCCGGGAAGAGAGTGCTCGGGGCTATGAACAGTGGTCCTCGGGCACTCATATCCCACGACAACCAGAAAAGCCAAGTGCCGGGAAGGGGGTGCTCGGGGCTGCGAACAGTGGCCCCCGAGCACCCGAGTACCCTGAGGACCCAAGGGAAGTCAGTTCCGGAAGAGAGTTCTCGGGGCTGTAAACAGTGGCCCCCAGGCACTAATGTCCCCAGACAACCAGAAAAGCCAAGTGCCGGGAAGGGGGTGCTTGGGGCTGCGAACAGTGGTCCCCGAGCACCCGAGTACCCCGAGGACCCAAGGGAAGTCAGTTCCGGGAGAGAGTGCTCGGGGCCGGGAACAGTGGCCCCGAGCACTCGGTTCCCTGAGAACCCGAACAGCCAATTTTGGGAGAGAGTGCTCGGGGCCGTGAACAATGGCCCCCGAGCACTCGGTTCCCCGAGGACCAAGAAAGGCCATATCCGGGAGACAGTGCTTGGGGCTGTGAACAGTGACCCCCGAGCACTCGGTTCCCCGAGGGCCTAAGAAGTCCTTCACCGGTGGCCCCCACAGAGGTCCAGCGGTGAGGTGCCAACTAGTGAAAGGCCCGATGCTGCATTTAAGAGGGCGCGTGACCTGTCACCTCCAACTGCTCCTCCACGCTTGCTGTCAGTCCCTACCACGGCATGGCAGGGGTGCGTGGGGACATTTAATGCACAGGTCCCATCGCGGGACATCTGGCGCGCCTCGGGATAACATCGCCAAGCCCAAGGCGCCTCGCCTGCCACCCTGCTCTGTCAGGTGTACACGATTGAGTGGGCACGCCGGGCTGCTCAGTGGCTGCCCGGTGGGCCCTCCCCGCGGTGCCCATTGAAGAACGGCATGATGACGAACAAGATCGGATGGGGGCGCATTTTCAACCCTTCCCATCACCTCGCGCAGCAGCCCATGATGGTTGCTTTCCATTTATAGTGCCTTGGAACTCGCGCCCTCCCTTTCAGGGCACGCCACCGCCCCGGTGGGTATTTAAGGCGGGGCGGGCTCCCGGGAGAAGACAGGCCGAGTTAGAGGACAGTAGCCAGGATGAGTCGAAGACAAAAGCAAAAAAAACAAGCACAGAAGCTCAGATCACCGAAGAACAAGGAGCCCGAAGCTCTAGGCTAGTCAAATATTCTTGTAACCCAGCAGAACCTCTGAGAGACATTCTCAGAGCATTTATAGCATACACACAGGAGTAGGGTATTACGCTCAGTGCGGCCCGAACCTATCTAAAAACCTCCTGTGCATTTACTACTTCTGCATCCGATCATTCCATTCCACCTGCATCGCATTTATGCCCATTTATTTCACCCGCAAAACAGATTCAGAATTATCCCCCCGGCAGGTGGACATCGTCTCCGACGCACCGGCTCCAGCTCCAGTGAAGAAATGGAGCCCCTCGCACAGGAGGCCCCAGTCGCTGCTGCTCCTCAGCAGTAGCCACGGTCCGCCCGCACGACGCTCCCCTCTCATGGGGGCCATGGCGATGGGCCTAGCAGGGCCGTCGCCGCCGTTGCAAGCGGACCGCCTAACCCTCAGCAAGCGACAGAAACTCCTGCTGCGAGGTCCACGTCTGGACAACGCCGAACGCCGTTACGGCGCAGGCTCGCCTTCGGCGATGCCAGTTCTGGGAGCGCGCTGCTTGCGGCGCAAGCTCTCCTCAGGCACCCGCCAGTCCAAGCGGCGGGGGAAACCCCAGAAGGCCACTGGCTCCAGGAGGTGGCCGCTCTGGTGGGCACAGCTCACCGTCAGGTGTTAGCCGAAAGCTCCCGGGCTACCTCCCACCGCGGCGCAACCAAGGCCGGTCCATCCTCAAGTGGCTGCCGAACCAGCCGGGGGGCCTCCAAGCGGAGTGCCACCACCCTGGCCACTACCGGAGCTCAAGACCTCCGCTTGCATCTCAACGAGCAGAGGGCCATCGAAAATGCGCGTGTTACCCTCGAGCACCAACGGGAATCTCGGCACGAGGCCAAGGAAGAGGACCAAGCCTCCTCTATGCTGGCCCATGACCGTCGGGGTTCACCACCCAAGGGCGCTGCCCGCGCAGCGGGGTACGGCACATGCTGCCGCGCCTTCACTAGCGAGCTCCGCCAGGTCAACTGGCCCACGAAGTTCCGGCCAAAACTACCGGAGAAGTACGACGGGTCCATCGACCCCATCGAGTTCCTCCAAATCTACACCACCGCTGTCCAAGTGGCGGGCAGCAGTGAAAAGGTGATGGCCAATTATTTCCATGTAGCCTTGAGGGGCTCTGCCCGTTCTTGGCTTATGAACTTACTCCCAGGATCCATCGGCTCCTGGGATGACCTCTGCCACCAGTTTGTGGCAAACTTTCAGGGCATTCACGTGCCCCACCCTAGAGTGCGACCTCCACGCCATAAAACAACAGGAGGGGGAGACGCTTCGGCGCTTCATACAGTGCTTCAGCCAAGTCCGCAACACCATCCCACGGATAAGCCCCCACGCCATTATCATCGCGTTCTGGCAGGGTGTCCGCGACGAGAGAAAGCTCGAAAAGCTGGGCATGCACAAAGTCGAGACCACCGTGGAACTCTTCGCGTTGGCCGACAAGTGTGCCAAGGTGGTAGAGGCTTGGGCGTGGCATGTTCCGCGCCCTGTGCAACTCGCTACCGATCAACCAGGTCCTTCCCGCTTTGATAGGCAGGAAAAGAAAAAGAGAAGAAGGTGCGAGGCTGTCCCTGTCGTGCTGGCTCAGGGCCCTGCCCGTAGGCCAACCGAGGAGCCTGACTGCCGGCCGGTAGGCCGGCCGGCCGCCGACAGAAGGCCCGCTCCCGCAAGGGCTCTGGCTCCCTCGAGGGTTCCTGCTCCCGCGAGGGCTCCTGCTCCCGCGAGGGCCCCCGCTCCTGGAAGGCCCAAGCCGGGGAAGTGGTGCCAGATCCACCAGACCGAGTGGCATGACCTCATGGAGTGCTGCTCAGCCAAAGGCCTCATCGAGTGGCGCCAGAAAGACCGCGAAGAGCGCCTAAGGGACAACGGCGACAAAGCCGCCCCCAAAAACCAAGAGCTCGGATTCCAGGAGCCTGAGCACACCAATGCCTTCATCGATGGAGGCACGTATACGCCCTCCTCCCGCCGCTGTGTCAAGACCATGCGGCGCGAGGTGTGCTCGGCGACCCCGAGCACGGAGGCCACAAGGCATCTGAAGTGGTCGGACTCCCGATCATGTTCAGCCTGGCCGACCATCCCGCGAGTACTATAGGCGTGGGGCGACTACCCCTGGTAGTGTCCCCCACCATCTGCAACATAAAGGTCAGCAGAGTGCTGATCGATGGGGGTGCAGGCCTAAACCTCCTCTCCCGGGAGGCCTTCGAGAAGCTGCAGGTGCCTTCCAGGCGCCTAAAGCCGTCGCTCCCCTTCTACGGGGTGACACCCGGGCACACCCTGCCCCTTGGGCAGGTCGAGTTGCCCGTGACATTCGGGAGCCGGGACAACTTCCGGACGAAAAATGTCATCTTTGATGTCGTGGAAGTCCCCCTCCCCTACAACGCCATTCTCGGGCGCCCGGCGCTCGCTCGGTTCATGTTGGTTACACATTATGCATACATCATGGTTAAGATGCCAGGCCCAGCAGGCCCCATCTCCGTGCCCGCTGAGACTGGCAGCGCCGTCTCCTGCGCTGAGCAGCTATACTCGGTCTTGGTCTCTGCTCGGGCCAAGGTCGAAGGACACCCAGGGGCCCTGGGACCCGCTTCATCCAAACCCCGACTCGCCGCCGACGCCTCCGTTCCTATGAAGGAGGTCGTGGTGGGCGAAGACGCTTCCCAGGTCATCCGAATCGGCGGTGACCTGGGCGGCAAATAGGAAAGCGCGCTCGTCGCCTTCCTACGGGCTAACATCGACGTGTTTGCATGGCAGCCGTCCGATATGCCTGGGATCCCTAGGGAGGTGATTGAGCACCACCTTGTTGTGCGCTCGAACGCACGGCCGGTGAGACAGAAAGTCCGGCGGCAGGCGCCCGAGCTCTAGGAGTTCATCCAGGAGCAAGTAAGTAAGTTCCTTGACGCCGGCTTCATCTGAGAAGTCCTCCACCCTGAGTGGCTGGCAAATCCATTCATCATCCCAAAGGCCAACGGCAAGCTCCGCATGTGCGTCGACTACACCGACTTAAACAAGGCTTGCCCAAAAGATCCTTTTCCTTTACCCCGCATAGATCAAATTGTAGATGCAACCGCGGGGTGCGATCTTTTATGTTTTTTAGATGCAAACTCTGGTTATCACCAAATTTGCATGGCCGTAGAGGACGAAGAAAAAACTTCCTTTACCACTCCGGTGGGGACTTATTGTTATGTGTTAATGCCATTTGGTTTGCGCAACGCTGGGTCATCTTTCCAGCGCGCTGTGCGCATTACCCTTGATTCGCAGGTTGGCCGCAACATCGGGGCTTACATCGAGGATCTCGTGGTCAAATCCCGAGACTCGCCACCTTGCTGGAAGATCTGGCCGAGACTTTCGACAGTCTCTGCACTACCCGCTTGAAGCTCAACCCTGAGAAGTGTGTCTTCAGGGTGCCCGCGGGCAAGCTCCTTGGTTTCTTGGTCTCTAGCCGAGGAATCGAGGCCAACCCAGAGAAGATTCGGGCCATCGAGCAGATGCAACCCCCGGCTCGACTCAAGGAAGTTTAACACCTCGCTGGCTACATGGCGGCCCTGGCGCGCTTTATCTCCAAGCTCGGGGAGCGAGGACTCCCCATCTTCAAACTCCTGAAGAAGACCGGAGGCCAAGCGCGCCTTTCATGACTTGAAGAAGTACCTCACTTCACCGCTCGTACTGCTGGCCCCCTCCGAGGGTGAGCCTTTACTGCTCTATGTCTCGGCCACACCTCAGGTCGTGAGCATGGTATTGGTGGTGGAGCGTGATGAGTGCTCAGGGCAAGGTGCTGGGTCCTAGCTCCCGGCCGCCCCCAAGCAATCTCCAGTTCTCGTGGCTCCTCCCGAGCAGGGAGTCGAGTCCGAGCACCTGGCTCCTCCCGACCAGGGAGTCGAGCCCGAGCACCTGGCTCCTCCCGACCAGGGAGTTGAGCCCGAGCACTCGGCCAGCCTCGACCACGCCGCTAAGCTCGGGGGCTGTGACAAGCCCTCGGGTGAGGCTACAGTCCGAGCCTGCCGTGTACAGCGACCGGTGTACTTCGTCAGTGAAGTCCTCCGAGACGCCAAGACAAGATATCCCCAAGCCCAGAAGCTGCTCTATACCGTGCTCGTCTCTTCCCGAAAGCTGCACCACTACTTCTAGGCGCACAAGGTCTCGGTGGTTACCACGTGTCCACTGGGGCCAATCCTCCAGAACCGAGAAGGCACTGGGTGCATCGTCAAGTGGGCGGTGGAGCTGGCGGAGTTCGATCTGCACTTCGTCAGTCGCCAGGCAATCAAAAGCTAGGTGCTCTCTGACTTTGTGGTGGAGTGGACGCCCGTCCCCGAGATCGACCGAGAAGAGATTTCCGCGTATCCCGGGCACGGTGTGCCCGGGTACTGGGTTGTGCACTTCGACGGTTCCCTCACGCTGAAAGGCGCGGGGGCTGGAGTGGTTCTCACCTCCCCAACGGGTGAAGAACTCCGGTACGTCGTGCAGCTGCATTTTCGAGCAACCAATAACATGGCAGAGTATGAAGGCCTCATCGTTGGCCTCCGAGCCGTGGTGGGCCTTGGGATTCATCGCCTGCTGGTCAAGGGAGACTCTCAGTTGGTGGTCAACCAAGTGTCCAAGGAATACCAGTGCACGTATCCTCAAATGGCGACGTACGTGGCGGAAGTCAGGAGGCTGGAGAGGCACTTTGACGGCTTGGAGCTACGGTACATATCTCGCCGCGACAACGCTCTGGCCGATGACCTCTCTCGCCTGGCCTCTTCCCATACGCGCGTCCCTACCGGAGCCTTTGAAGAAAGGCTCACACGGCCTTCCATCCTGCCTGCCGACCAGGATGATGGGGAACCCTCGAGCCTAGTTGAGGGAACTCAGGGGGCACCCTCAGTGGGGAACCCCGTCAGGGTGCCGCCACTCGGTGAGTGCGCTGCGCTTGCCGGTGGTTCTCAAGATGCCTCATGGATCGACGAGATCCGAGGGTACTTGAAAGAAAATATCCTCCCCGGGGATGATGCCTCTGTCGAGAGGATTGCACGGCAGTCCAAACGCTATGCCATAGTAGACAGGGGTCTCTACCAGTGCGGCACGGACGGTGTCCTCCTGAAATGCATCACTCGGGCAGAAGGCGGTGAGCTTCTCACTGAGATCCACGAGGGCGAGTGCGATAGCCATGCATCGTTCCGCACGCTGGTCGGGAAGGCCTTCCGGCAAGGTTTCTACTGGCCTACAGCTCTCCAGGACGCTTCCGAGTTGGTTCGGCGCTGCAACGCATGCCAGTTCCACGCAAAGCAGATTCACCAGCCAGCTCAGGCTCTTCATACCATCCCCCTATCATGGCCCTTCGCGGTCTGGAGCCTGGACATCCTGGGTCCATCCCCCTGAGCAATCGGGGGCTATGAGTACCTCTACGTCACCATCGACAAGTTCACCAAGTGGTCGGAGGCGGTTCCAGTCATCAAGGTTGCCAAGAACACGGCACTTCAGTTCATCCGCGGTATCACAAGTCGCTTCGGCGTCCTGAACAGGATCATCACCGACAATGGCACTCAGTTTACAAGTGCCCTGTTCGGGGACTACTGCGAGGACATCGGCATCAAGCTCTGCTTCGCCTCTGTCACTCATCCTCGGAGCAATGGGCAGGTCGAGCGTGCTAATGTTGAGATACTGAAGGGGCTCAAAACCCGGACCTACGACGTGCTTGCAAAGCACAGGAAAGGGTGGATCGATGATCTACCTGCTGTGCTATGGGCCAACCAGACCACGCCTAGTCGCACCACCGGGGAGACGCCATTCTTCCTCGTGTACGGTGCTGAGGCGGTCCTCCCCTCCGAGCTCACTCTTGGCTCCCCTCGGGTGCATGCCTACTCCGAAGATGAACAGGAACAGCGAAGGCACGACGACGTCGACTACTTGGAGGAGCGCCGGCGACGTACCGCCGTCCGAGCAGCCCGCGAAGGAATAAACTATCCCTCATGTGGCAAGGCTCGTTTCGGCTGGCTGTGGAGGATGGACAGTCACTCCCAAACGCGTGGAACATCGAGCATCTGTGCAAGTTCTATCCCTAGGTGGACATGTTTGTGCTCAAGCCAACCAGGCCGGGGGTCACCCCCCTGCCCAAGTTGGTCGGGGGCTACTACCAACCATGTAAGTCACCCAATCTGGTATAAAATTGTCAATATATACTCTCATTTTTAGTTCTTATTTCAAATTTTATTTCAAATTTTCTCTCTGGAATCCATATGTTTAATCTGTCTGGTGAGATGCTCAATTGTGCGAGAAAAACATGCTCTCTCATTTTTTTCGTTGATAAAAGAATCCCGATTGGTATGCACGCAGGCAGTTGCCGCTGACCTAAGTCTGTTATGGTAGGCTGTGGTGTCCGGTGCCATGGCAGTACCCCGAGCATCACCGAGCCTCTGGGGTTCTCGGGTAATCCTACCGCTTGAGCAAACAGTGGTCAGGACCGCCTAGACCCCAGGGGCGGGCTATCGGTGCTCGGTCTGGTCAGTCCTTCCCAGGCGCCACCAAACCATAGGACCTCTGGGTTATGCCTCTGTCTGTATACTTCGCCGGTCTGGGTATTCGAGAGGTCTCGGGTCAAAAACGAGAGCTGTCTATAACGAGTACCGCACTGACAGAGCGCACCAAACAAAGAATATTTTCCTATTTCCTAAAGCTTACAGATCAACAATCGAGAATAAAGCAGCCCGACCGCAAGGGCCTCAGTGCCCAGGGCGCTGCTCCAGCCTATGGGGTCCTCGGGCAGTGGTTGAGACCGCCTAGCCCCTAGTTCCCTCTCATGCTTTCCAGTGCTCAGGCGCTTCGTACGAGGGAACCAAGTTCCCGGGTACCCTGAGCTTGGAGCGCATGCCCTTCCTGGATCGGTCGGCCGAAAGGCTGACAGCTGTCCGGTGAGTGGCTAGAGTCATATGAATTTACATTCTTACTTACTCAGCAATCTATAGTTCCCGAGTTATCCTCGGGACCCTCGCATTCTAATCAGTTCGGCGAGATGGTCTCCTCGCGCACAAAACCCTGCCCACGTGCTCGCTTTTTCCGGAACGACAGAACAGATAGTAGTCGGGTGTACCGTACGAACGGTGATGTTTGACAGAAGTCTTTCATGGTGGTCGTGGTGTTCGGCCAGCTGGGCAGTACCCCAGGAACTACCGAGCCTCTGGGGTTCTCGGGTAATCCTACTGCTTGAGCAAAGAGTGGTCCGTCCTAGCCCTGGGGGCGGGCTATCTGTGCTCGGTCTGGTCCGTCCTAGCCCGGACACCACCAAACCGTGGGGACTCTTGGTTGCATTTCCGCCCACACGTGTCTTCGGTCTACTTGTTTGAGTGGTCGCAAAGTGGAAATGTGTTCACTGGTCGTGGCGTGCTCCATACTGGATCGACCTATCTCCCGAGCAATGAAGTTCGTGCCTTTGTCTCTTGACTTAGCCGCTGCGGACTCACGAGGGCTCGGGGGCTGAACGCGCGGATTGGTCTCACTACTCGTGCGATGAGTGGTCGGGGCGACTTCACTCTCGGGGAGGAAGGTCAGGCTCGGCCCGGCTAACTACTCCTCGGGACATCAAATGAAAAGTGAAAAGACATCATCAAGCATCAAGACAAACGTTGGAGTTGCAATCCCGAAGAAAGGCTTCTATTATATTCAAAAAGAACCATTCGGAGGGATCACTCCCATATTTACAACAAATAAAAAAACAAAAGCCTAATCTAGGTCGATGGGCTCTGGAGGCAGCGAGGAGTCTTCGCTGCTACTGCCGCTGCTCGGTACCGGCAGCGGCTCCTGTGTGAAGCACGCCGCCACCTCGGCGGTGACACCCCGGACAGCCTCCCGGGCGGCCCCTTCCTCGGCCTCGACCACCCCCTGCCGGACTGGCTCCAACGAAAAGTTGCGGTCTCAGCTCTGGTAGCAAGCCAGGATGTGCTCGGCCACTGCTTGGGCCAGAGCGTGCCACTCCTGGGATGCTAACTCTTGCACAGCCCGGGGAAGAGCCTTTAGGCGCCGGCTAATCTCCTCGAAGCCGAGGGCGATGTGGCCGATGGTCTCTTGGTCCATCCCCTTCTCGCCCACATTGACTCGCCTGAGCCCGGCCAGACACACGGACCTCCGTTCTTGCCGAAGGATGTCTCGCATCATCAACTTCACGTTGGCTCGCTCGGCGACGATAGTCTCGAGCTCGTCCTTCACGATCTGTAGCCACTCCTCGAGGCTAATCCCCTCGGCTGCGCTGGTCGGGACACCGCTGGTCGCCGCGGCTTCGGCTTGTCTCCGCTTCACCTGCTCGGCGAGGGCAGCAAGGGCCCGCTCCCGGGTGGCCAGCTCGGCCTCCCATTTGGCGGCCTGCTCCTCCTGAGCAATTAGGGCCGCCGACGCCGAGGCGGCCTCGGTTTCGCATCGAGTGATCTGCTCTTCCTGGGCGTCCTAAGTCGTCGTCATGATTTCAACGTCAGTCTCGCAGATCGTGACCTCTTCCTCCCGAAGGAGGACTTTGGTGCGACCCTGCTCGAGTTCGTCGTTCCAGCGGGCTAAGTCTGCCCGGGCGGTCTCCACAGATCTCTCGCGCTGACCGATGGCCTCCTCCCGAGCACGGACCAGCCGCTCCCGCGCAAGGAGCTCTGCGGCCCGCTGCTGCGAGGCCTGCTCCAAGTGGCTGGCTTCCTCCTGCGTGGCGATAGCATCGTCGCGCACCTCCTCCAGAGCCTCCCGCTCCTCGGCCACCGCGCGCATCGCCCTCTCGTGGGTGGCGTGGGCCGAGGCGATGCGGGCCTCCAAGAGCCGGCTGAACCCTTCTAGGATCCCCCTCTCCACGATGAGGGCGGCGTAGTCCCTCTCGAGCTGTGCTCGCTCCCCCACCACGGCGGCCTCTAGCCACTCAATCACCTCCCAGGCGCTTCCTAGCACATCCGGGAGGGGTTCTGCGGCCTGGCTGGACGACGGCCGGGCGCTAGGTCCCCTGCAAGCCCTCTCAGCAGAGGTGCTTGGGGTCCCCGATGTTTTCCACATTGGTGTCCCCCTCGCCGCGGCCACTTGCCCCGCCCTCGAAGTGCTCGGGACGGGCTCGGCCGGCGCCGGCTGCTCGAGCGCGGCCACTGCCCTCGGCTTTGGGCAGGGTGGCGCCTGCGGCTCCGGTTCGGCCGGCGCGCTCGGCTCAGGCACGGGCATGCTCGGCTCAGGGGTAGGAGCCGGCCTTGGTGCCTCAGGTCGCCTTTGGTCTCCGACGGGGTCCTTGGGCGGCCTGAAAACAGAAAAAGGTTAGTCCCCTAACATACATCCGGGCAAACGCGCTCGGGAGAAAAAAGGAACTCACGTAGACTTTGGTACACGGTATTGCCACCAGGACTCTTGGATCTTGAACTTCGGGCCGTGTGGCTTCGGCCCGGGGTCCGCCTTCCTCCTCTTCTGCGGGGGGCTTTGTCCCTCGGGCCGTTGAGGGGCCGCTGTGGAGCCTGCCTCTGGAGGCAGGTCGGCCCGGGCGCCCGCTGTAGCGCCTCCGCGCTGGCCTTGGTTTTCAGGCTCCCGCGCCCTGGACCTTGCCTCCGTCGCGGATTTCGCACCGGACGACTGGCCGCCACGGCCTTCCTCCTTTGTGCCGCCCGCCGACGGCTACTGCGATGACGAGGACGACTGCTGAGGCATGAACGCCCGGGGGTGCTTTCCTTTGTCCCCCGGGGCCGCCGCTCCACTGCCGGCGGCGCCTCTCCCACCGGCATGATGGCTGCTGCCTGCGGTAGGCCCACGGCCTGCTGCCCGCGGTGCCCCTGCCGCCGGCCTGCGTCCTACCGCCCGCGGCCTACCTGCCGCCAGCCTGCGGCCTGCCACCTGCGGCGTCCCCGCCGCCGGTCCTCCGCGCACTGCCTGTCTCCTCATCTACCCCAGGAATCTGGATAGTCCCGGGTTCCGGCGCCCCGGACGGTCGACCAAACCCTGGGCGTCGAACTTGGGCAGCGTCTCTTGCAGCGCCACCCGGCCTGGGTCCGCGCAGAGCGCCAATTGCTCCCGGGGCAGAACCGCCCGGGTGAGGTCTTCCACGCCGGTCACCACTCGCAGCAGAGCCACCAGCGCCCCCTCATCCAGGTTCCCGTCCTCGCGATCTGGGTCCTAGTGATGTCATTGGGGCCCGTGTACATCCAGCAGGGGCGGGCCCGCTCCCGCAGGGGCGCCAGGCAGCGACGCAGATAGTCCGCCACCACCATCACCGACGTCAACCCCGCCCGGCGTAGGTCGTCGATGCGGTTCAGTACGGGCCGCATCCTCGCGTCGTCCGCCGGGGCTGCTTCCCAGATTGACCTCTGGGGCTCCGCCGCCATCCCCGGCAGCGTGAGGTAGTCGTGGGGACTGATGTAGATGTAGACCCAGTCGCGCCGCCAGTCGCCCCACTTGCTTCGCAGTATCTGCGGGATGTATAGCTCTGCCAGCCTGTCCAGCAGCCGGAAGTTGCAGCAGCCGGAAGTTGCAGCAGCCGGCGACGTCCGTGGTGGAGGAGCCTCGCTTCTTCCCGGCCGGCCGCAGGACGAAGAAGTGGTGGAACAGCACCACCGACGGCGGCACTCCCACGAACATTTTGCAGAAGTGCGCGAATATGGCTAGAATGACCACTGAGTTTGGACTCAGGTGGGTCAACTGGATGCCGAACGTGCCCAGGATCTGAAGGAAGAACGTCGAGAATGGTGGCACCAACCCAGCCGCCATGAAGGAGACAAAGATGACGATGCGCTCTGTCCGGTCCGTGATGGGCGGGAAGCTCACCGGCCTCACCATCGAGGCCTCCCACTGGCCTTCGGGCACCATCAGCTTGCGGACCTTCTCTGCCCCCTCCTTGTTGACGATCCGTGACTCTAGTAGCACGCTGTCGAGCTCCTTGTCACAGCGGCTGCTTCCTGCCTTCAGCATTTTGTCGGTGGTGGGGAGTGTGCTGGAACAGGTGGGGAAGGAGAGCGCTGTGGGCCGGAGAAAGAGCGAGAGCTCTCGAGCGCAAGGAAGAAGAAGAAGGCAAGAGTCTTGTTCGCAAGGATGGCATAAAGGGGCAACGGTTCGCTCCCCTCTCCCTTTTATATCCTAGGGATTTCAAACGACACCTGCCGTGGCGCGTTCGGCGAGATGAATTTCCTCGTTCGGTGCCGGCGCCAGGCGAATCTTCCTCGATCTGTGCGGTTGCCAGGCGCACTATCCTCGATCTACGCGGTTGCCACGCGCGCCGCCCGCCTCGTTATCACGTGCCTTGGGAGTCGATTGGACATGCGTCCGTTCAGCTCCCCGCTGGGCCGTATCTGAAGCCTGTGCCAGAGAGACCAGCGCCTGACAACAGGCCATGTGGCTTCAGTGCTGGGATCGGCCTCGATGAAGACGAGGGCCACATCCGCAGTCTTTGAGCCATCGCTTGCCGATGGGCCCGGGGGCTGCTATCGTTGACACAGGAACAAGGCCAGATCAGCAGTTTGCCACGTGGCGCCCTCCCGCGGGATCACCTCCGCAAGGTACAAGAAGACTATGTCACAGGAGAGGGTGCTCGGGGCCATGAACAATGGTCCTCGAGTACCCGAGTTCCCCGATGACCTGAGAAGACAAAGTGACGGGAAGAGAGTGCTCGGGGCTGTGAATAGTGGCCCCCGGGCACTCATGTCCCCCGACAACCAGAAAAGCCAAGTGCCGGGAAGGTGGTGCTCGGGGCTGCGAACAGTGACCCCTGAGCACCCGAGTACCCCGAAGACCCAAGAGAAGTCAGTTCTAGGAGAGAGTGCTCAGGGCCATGAACAGTGGATCCCGAGCACTCGGTTCCCCGAGGACCCGAACCGAGTGCTCGAGGGCCGTGAATAGTGGCCCCCGAGCACTCGATTCCCTAAGGACCAAGAAAGGACATATCCGGGAGAGAGTGCTCGGGGCTGTGAACAGTGGCCCCCGAGCACTCGGTTCCCCGAGGGCCTAAGAAGTCCTTCGCCGGTGGCCCCCACAAAGGTCCAGCGGTGAGGTGTCAACCAGTGAAAGGCCCGATGCTGCATTTAAAAGGGCGCATGGCTTGTCACCTCAAACTGCTCCTCCACGCTTGCTGTCAGTCCCTGCCACGGCCTAGCAGGGGGGCGTGGGGACATTTAATGCATGGGTCCCATCGCAGGACATCCGGCGCACCTCGGGATAACATCGTGAAGCCCAAGGCGCCCCGCCTGCCGCCCTGCTGTGTCAGGTGTACAAGACCGAGCGGGCACACCGGGCTGCTATGCTTTTATGCAGGATGTGGCAATCAATCAATTGAAGCAAATATAAGTAACGAACTACTGCTAGAAAGAAATCTATCGTTAACAACAAACGCATACCTGTCACCATATCCGATCAAACAGGTAAAGTGATGGGTGCTGTAACACTGAGCAGTATCAGCAACAATAGTAGCAGACATACGGAGGCCATTTGAATCAAATGCTGGTGGATGGCACCAACAGCTAGAAGTATTGGTATGGCAGTCCGAGTTGGTTCCTACATCATTCAATAATTTAATATTGCAATCCAGGAAGTGTAGAAAAAACAAAAAAGAAGGTATACTAATGCTCATTTTTTCTAGCCACAAGATAGCATAATTTAAAAATAGAAGTTATACTAGATTTAGCAGGAAAAATCATAGGGAAAAAAAGTTGACAAGATAAAAGAAACTGTTTAAAGAGGTGGTCGGATCTTGTAGTGATGCTTCCAAGATAGAAAAGGAGTGGGATGCGGTTCGCATCCCCCATGACCACATTCATCCCTTAGGTCCGCCAACCAAGAAGGAGGTTGCACCATCACCAAGAGGTCTTCAACCACGACATGCTGCAGCTGGTGGACCGCCAGGGTATACCTGATTGGGGTTGGGGTCTATCACCCAGTGACCCAATATTCCTTGAATCAATTACTGTGGTTCCCGAGCGGCAACGCCATAGATGGAGAGTCCCACGGACCCTTCGCTAGAGTACATCCCAACCCCAAAGGGCGATGAACTGGATGTAGATGGAGCTCCAGCATGCAGCCATAGAAGGCATCCACGGAGACACCCCTAACCAGATGCTCATGAGTCAAGGTGATATTCTCCCAGCAAGCCCGAGAAACCAAGTTGACAACAGCCATGCTAATATCATCCCAAATGAGGTGCATACGGTGCATGCTCTCATTCAATCTGTCACCTGAACTTTAGAGCAGCCCTTGATACAAGATGCTCCTCATATCAACTCCATAGAGCATGCTTGCACAGCTCAAAATGCCGCACAATTAAACCCAAAAAGCAACGCCAGGCAAAGATACTATGCAAATGCGCAAGAGTTGCTAGCTAACAAATCTGAGAGACGTTCATCTGACTTGCAACGTTTTGAGCAACCTCTGTCAAAGGTGACCATTGAGGTAATTACCACATTGGTGGACCAGAGAGATGGCCAGCGGAGGAAGAAGAAGGTGCCACAGAGGATCGTGCTAGAATAGCACTTCATAGTGGAGCCCATGCAGCCATGAAGCTCGGGACGAGCCAACCAGTTGCAAGTAGCTCTTCTACAATGTTATCGGTATTTATTAGTAAGGTTCTGTCATTGTTTCATTTCACAGTTAGTAGGTCAAAGTTAGATTCAAGAGTCACCATGGGCCACCAATCTAAAGGGCATTTGGCTTCAGCGAGCTGCGATGACCACCAGCCCCATCTGCGATCGAGCGGGGTACATTTTCCACATCGTGCCCAGGGGCCGCATCAACCACAAACAATGGAAGCCAGTGTATGCTCACTTTCCGCCCAGCTCCTGGCTACTAGGGCCATGCCCTTTGTATCTGGTCATGAGTATCGTGCATGTCTACCGAGTCCAGTTGTCATATGCTTTGTTCATGTCACAATGTAATGCATCCGTTTTATGTTGGAATGTCAGGGGGCTGAACTCAGCAGCAAAACGAGCGAGCGTCAGAAACCTTTTCATGTCCACTAGATTGTCTATCATCTGTTTTCAAGAAACTAAAATCTAGAACTAGAATGATGCTCTCGTGCTGGATACTCTTGGCCCAAATTTCATCAAAAACTATGTTGCATTGCTATCAAACGGAGCGAGTGGTGGTATACTGATGTCACGCGACAAAAACTTCTTCACGACAGCGCACTCACTATCGTCCACCGTCAACATGCTAGCTGACAATAAAGTCTAGTCCCTAACCACCGTCTATGGACCACAGGGCCACGACCAAAAAAATCAATTCCTAAACAAGATCGCCACCCTTCGGTCTTTGATCAAACCTCAATGGCTAATCAATGGCAATTTCAATCTCATCTATCAGACTTAACACAGAAATAACAACAGGCTTAACCTACACATGATGAGTAAATTTCAAAAAGCGATCAACGACATGAACCTTAACGAACTCAAGCTTCATGGATGCAAGTATACTTGGAGTAATGATTAGCCACACCCAACAATGACAAGAATAGATCGCTTTTTCTGCACCTCTAAATGGGACTTGCTCTTCTGGGCGGCACACCTCTCGGCACTCTCTAGTGACTCTGACCATAGTTCGCTTTTCCTCAACGGAGAGGCCCTCGAACACAGGTACACGTGCTTTAGAATGGAGTCTTTCTAGGTGACATTGTCGGGCTTCCAGGAAACAATCTAGATGGCATTGCAGCAACTGGTCCTAGTCTCTGATGATATCCTCAAAATTCATGTAAAGCTAAATAGGACAGCCAAGCACTATAACTATAGAAGAAGCAAAATATTGGGGGCCTACGACTACGCCTACAAGTTGCACGAGAGGTAATCCACAGGCTAGACATTGTGCAAGAAACAAGGATGCTCTCTGATGATGAAAGAGGCCTACGTAAATGGCTTAAAGAGAAGGTAACCAGCCTCACTTCCCTGGAAAATGCTCGTGCTAGGCAACACGCAAGGATGACATGGATCAGATTGTCGAACACCAATACAAAGTTCTTTCACATTAAGGCAAATTCCAAAACAAGAAATTCAACCCCATAGTCTTTGATGACAGAATTGCCACTTCTCATTAGCAAAAAGAAACTTTGTTGTACAAACATTTCGCTGATCGCCTTGGCGCAAACAAAACAATGGAACTTGCCATAAATTGGGAAGATCTAAACTATGAACCATACGACCAGTCGGATTTGGAAGTACGTTCTGATGAAGAAGAAATGCACACTACAATTAAAGTTTTGCACCCTAAAAAGGCCCTGGGCCCAGATGGTTTCATAGGTATGTTCTTCAAACATTGCTGGGAGATAATCAAAGAGGACCTCATTCAAGCTTTAAACAATTTCCATTGATTGGGGTCTGACAAACTCAACATGATCAATGAGGCACATATCGTGTTACTTCCAAAAAAGGATGGAGCCCAGTTTGTGGCTGATTACAGGCTGATAAGCCTTATCAGTAGCATATCCAAAATCATCACGAAGATGCTCGCGAACATACTAGCACGTCACCTCCAAGAGCTAGTCCCTAAAAGCCAAAGTGCGTTTATAAAGAGGTGTTGCATACATGACAATTTTATGTACGCACAGAATGTGATCGAAGAGCTACACATAGCAAAACAATCGGCACTCTTCATCAAACTCAATATTTCCAAAGCATTCGACTCTGTTAGTTGGCCTTTCCTGATCGAAGTTCTACAAGTGCTAGGATTCGGCCAGAGATGAAGAGATTGGGTTACAACAATTTTGGCGACCTCCTCTTCAAGGATCATTCTAAATGGGATCCTAGGCCCTACATTCTGGCATGCCAGAGGCTTGGGGCAAGGTGATCCACTGTCGTCGATGTTATTTATTTTGGAAATCAACCCCATTCACAGACTCATCCTGAGGCAGCTAGCACAAACATCCTCAAGTCGATCTTAGCGAGGGCGGCTAACACTAGTAGAAAAATTATTTGTACAGACGGTTTGGAAACTCCGTGCGGGACACTTTTTTGAACCATCTGTAAAAAAGAGTCTGTACAAATTAGATTTGTACATATGGTTTTGAACTGTCTGTACAAATCATTTTTACAGATGGCTCGATATTGGAACCGTTTGTACTAAGTTTTCTGGAGCTAAAAAAATCTAAAATATATTTTCCTACCCACACCAGCCTCCTATATTATATGTTGGCGCGGTCAATATTCACACGATTTTTCATGCGAAAATGAGTGTGTTTTCTAGGAGTCGAACCCGCAAACTCTAACCTCGCGCGAACATTCCTTACCATCTCACCTGTCGTTCATTGCTGACTGTTGTATAAAAATAATCTATATAAGATATATGCTCAAAACAAGTAGGACACTATTAGTTTAGAACCGTTTGTACTTATTAGTACAGACGGATCTAATTTGGAACCGTCTGCACAATTACTACCGATAGTATATACGGTTCCAAATTAGAACTGTTTGGACAAAAAGGAACAGTACAGGCGGTTACAAACTACAACCGTCTGTACTGTAGTGTCCCGCTTTGTTGCAACTGCTCGTTGCCATTTTCTCAGACGGTTCTAATTTAGAGCCATCTATGGTGCCCTTTGTATAGGCGGCTCCATAGATACGTCTACACAGAGGTATCCTACGAAATGGATTATGTATTAGTGTAACCTACGTTGCTCCCTATACATAGCTGATGCTGCAATCCTCATCAACCCAAATAGGGAAGAGCTTGATGCCCTCTGTCTTATCTTGGATGCATTTGGTAAATGCGGGCCTTGTAACAAATCTGGCAAAAACAAAAATCTACCTAATCTGTTGCGACAACTTCAATATGGATGAAATCCTAGCTGGCTTCCTGGGAAAATTGGAGCTTTTCCTTGTAGATACCTGGGACTTCCTCTACACACAAGACAGTTAAGAAAAATTGATGTTCAACCCCTAATAGAAAAGGTTGGTAACAAGCTACTAGGGTGGTAAGGAAGGCATTTCTCGATCATTGGGCAGGAGACCCTAGTCAAAATTGTTCTCTCCTCATAGACAACCTACCATCTCACAGTACTACCTTTGCAAAAATGGCTTCAAAAGAAGATCAATCACATACGACACAGCTTTTTATGGAAGGGAGAGGAGCTTGAAAAGATATGTGCCAGCCATTGCTTAGAGAATTGGGTGACTGTAACCAAGCCAAAGGAGATGGGAGGTCTAGGGGTCGTTGATCTTCAGATATTTGCAAGAGCATTGCGCTTCCGATGGCTTTGGTTTCAATTGCAAGATGATGACTATCCGTGGAAAGGACTTCCTTTGCCATGTGATCAGACAGACCAATTCCTTTTTAATGCATCTTCAATAGTAACAATGGGGAGCAGAGAGAAAGCAGAATTCTAGAACTCCAGTTGGATTAATGGGCAAGCACCAAGAAACATGGCCCCTCTAATCTTTGCCAAATCAAGGCGGAAGAATTTCTGGGTCAAGCAAGGCCTTCATAACCATCAGAGGCTATCATACCTTGAGGACATCACCACACAGGAGGAGCTGCTGCAATTAATGGATATGTGGGAAAACATCCAACAAATCACTCTTGTGTATGAAGAGCCTGATAAAATCACATGGCGACAGATGGAAAATGGGCAACACGGCAAGCAGTACAAGGCCCAATTCCACGAAACACAATATGAGAGCCATTTGGAAAGCCAAAGTGCAACCAAAATGTAAAACTTTTGCGTGGATCCTCCTGCACCAAAAGATCTTGACTGCGAACAATTTGGCAAAAAGAGGATGGTCTCATGATCTGTCACGTCCCAAATTCATAATCACATGATTAAGTCTAAATGTGTCATTAGCATCATGATTAGTTTTGAGGCAATTTATTTTGGAATACTAGTGTAATTCTTTTAAAGTCAATTGAGCGAGAGAACGAATTTCAGGAGAGAAAATAATGGAATTCATAGTTAAAATAGACCCTTTTCTCTAAGATGTGGGCCCACCTGGCTAGCCCCACCACCTCTCCCTTCACTTGGGCAGCACCCACCAGCTCCCCCTCTCTCTCCCTTACTCCACTCTTGTGCTCCCTCTCTCCATAACTGGCCAAGCCAAGGAGCAAGAGCTCTCCCTCCCTCTCAAGCTCCCTCTCCCCTTCTCCCCCAAAATCCCACCTCAAGAGAAGGAATCGAGGTATGCATGTGGTACTTACGCGATCATGAACTCATGAGCTATCCATCCATCCAATTCATTTTTGTTTTCCTGAAGGATTCGAGCCGGTTTTGATGTCTTTTGGTGTTCAGCAAAGCATCTTGGGTGAGTCTCCTAGGCTCCAATGGTATAGATGCACTTTTTGGTTGGATGAATCCTGAGTTTGAAGCTTCGGTTGCAAAGTTCTTGAGTTCTTGAGGTTTGGAGCTAAAATGAGGATTTGGGTGGGTTTTGAGTTAGAATTGTGTTGCTAGGTTGGTGAGTAAGTTCTAGACTCTATAAACTCTAAAACATGTTTTTCTTTGATTTGGAGAAGCTCACAAATCAAATCGACTGAGATTTCTCCCTTGAAGCGGCCTCTCCGGATAATCCGGATTGACCTGGATACTCCGGGTAAACCTGGAGAAACCCCATTGAATTGTCCTCAGGAACTATGGTGATTTAGGGTGCAATTCGAGTCTAAAACCCTTTGTATAGTATATATCCATATTTTGGTGGAATAGATTTAGCATGCGAGTTGAATCAGCCGAGGAAAACACTTTAGAACACAACTCGGCTAGAACTCGGATAGTCCGGATCAACCCAGAGTGTCCAGCACAACCTGGAGTATCTGGACTCGACACGGAGGGTCCAGGTAAATAGCCGAGAGCCCCACTCGGAGCCTTGCCCAGAGTGTCCAACCCAATCCGGAGTATCCGGACTTACCCGGAGGTTCCGAATTATTGCAAAAATGGCTAACCGAGAGCCCTCACCCGGAGGTTCATCTAGAGGTTCCAAAACTCAGATACTCCGAGTTCAACTCAGAGTCTCCAGCCTCCTGTTACTTTACGGCATTGTTTAGATCACAAGTTTCATTATTCCTTCGTATGTATTACACCTTTAGCTTGTTATTATGCATATTGTAGCATGCATTGTGTATTTTATTCATGCTCATTATTGCACCCGCTCTTCTTTAGTGAACGAAGAATTGGAGCGTGTCGCTACCATGGTTGAAGGCGACGTCAGTCTGCCGGAGTTTTACGAGTGTTACGCGGGTAGCATAAGGCAAACACCTGAGCAGCAAGGTAAACATCTAAGCATACTTCTCACATTAATTTGGATCATATGCATCATATGTGATAATTACATTTTATATATGCTATGCATGAGTTTGAGTCACTGTCGGGTTTATGATGGGTAGAACATATGTTGATGCACTAATTCTCCTATCTTAAATAATTGTTGATCCGCATCCTTATAGCCTAGGTTCAATATGATGTTGTCTAACTTAAAATATTATTCGTGATGCTTAACAAGTGCTTAGTTCCTCGGTAGAAATCGAGCGGTGAAATATTTCATCGTTCGTGAGCATAGGCTGTAATTACTTGCACAATGATCATAATGATGGGTTAATGGTGTCGGTTGGATGAGTGAGATGGGTGAGGCGAGATGTGGGCAATGTTAGGGTTGTTTGTCCGACCCGGATGTAGAGTTCCCCTGGGTAGGTCGGGAGAGGAACCCAGACACCGTAGACCGCTTGCATCATTTAAGCACCGATCATTGTTGTAGTTGGCTTTAGCACTTCTTGTGCTTACTACATTACTGTTTGGACGGTTCCTCACATGATCAGACCCGCCACCTGTGCGATCAAGAGAACGAAAGCCCGACACATCTTTCCAAAGACTGTGTGTTCACAAAATAGGTGTGGTCTCACCTCCTAAGTTGGTTGCAGCTCCATAACTGCCAGGGCATGAATCAGTTTCACACCCTTTTTGGCTGGTGGTGGGCAGCTGCAAAAAAGATCCACAAACAGCTAAGAAGCCAATTCAACACACTCATGATCGCCTTTTAGCTGAATATTTGGAGGAAGAGAAATACAAGAACCTTTCAAAACGCAAGCACCTCACCTATGGATTAGCCCATAAGATCAAAGAAGAATCCTACCAATACCTGGTAGCCGTAAGCCTAATCTAGCTATTCCTGATTTGTTTCCTAAGTAGTGGAGGACACTATATGTATCAACAGTATTTGTAATAAGAACAACAGTCTACAAATTTCCTCTTCAGAGAGCTTCTAGCCCAGTTTAATGATGTCTTTCATGGGTTTTTTTTACTTTCTATATTATTATTTTATCTATATTATTTTTTGTCTCGTATGGGAAACTTCACAGCCCTAGCATGGCTCTAAAGGTTTCCAAGCCAGATTCAAATAAGCTTCTACAATATAGACATTGTTCAATGCCACTTGTAATGACAACTCATAGCTATCTCTATTCTGATCTATCTCTTTACAATTGGATATATACTAATTCTATATTTCATTTCCTGGATTGAAGTGCATAGAAAGAAGCTTGATCGTGACTAGTACCTACGTATGCATTACACAATTCGAAGCATTGATACTCCCGGAAACTTGATCACGAGTAGTACCTACCCTACATCTGTCACCTATCTATCCCTTACACTCAATTGTTTATTACTCATGCATTTGGTGTGCTTTGTTCCATTGTTACATTATGGATGCGATTGGTTGCCATATATAAAAAGCAATTTGGTCAGTAGATATCTATAATTTTAGATAAAGTCATATTTAGTTATTGGTATATAATGTTTCAGTTTAGCTTAGTGTATGTAAATGTACGCTCGTAGTTTGGTTCGTTGGATGTAGATTTCTACGTCCGCTTATGTAAGTAGGTCTACGTGTCAATATCATAAAATCATTTTTATTTGAGTAACTAATCGTAATCTTAATTCTTATATTCGTTCATATAGTTTTAGATTCGATCAACCAAATAAAAACTCAGCTCAGTATCACAAAACAGATATAACTAGCAAAATAATCTTTATTTTAACAAATATAACTCCTCTCGATTTATTTCCTCTCAACCAATATATACTATCCATACATATATAAGCTCCCAACCAATCACACTCGATACATTTTTCCGTATTGAAGGAGCTGATCAAAAGCTGCACTACGGTCCCTATCCACCCGAGGTTCACGTGACTACTGCATGTCATGGCATGCAACCTGCTGTCCTGCTGCACGATTGAGCAGTTGGTCACTGCGTCAAATTGTTTGGCGATAGGGCTTACAGCGCTCCTAGTGTCAAAGTGTTCATCGTTAAATCAGGTGATGTCGTGTAATAGATCAATAGCATCAAAGTCTTAACGTCGTTCGAAGAGTCTATTTTCAGATAACATTTTTTAAAAATCCATTTGTAAAAATTATTTTCGAAAAGGACTTAAAAAATAAAAATTCCACGGCTGAAGCCAAGTGTGTACGCTGGATTGGGATAATTCGTACTCTGCTACTCCGCATGTCCACTTTCAGGAGATGCTACTTCTCGGGATGGACTTGGGATATGCCAGTGCTTAACTTAAAGTTGAGTTGATTAGCTGCAATTAACGGGCAAACATATTTCACTATATTTTTGGCTTATTTCCAAGAAAATGATTCCGACCAAAAATCAAACAAAAGTGGTAACAATCTAACCACTGCATATTTAGTTCAAGTGAGGATCTTTTGGTGTTGTTGAGCAAAGATGACCTCTTGTTGGGATAATGAGACTCAAGTCTCGATGCTCGCCACTGAGTAGGGGTGAAAATGGGTTTAATTTTTCGCTAGTACGATTTATATGCTAATCGCATATCAAATATTCGAAATAAATTTTGCATATCGGATCAGATCTCTGATAGTTTTATCAGATTCGAATATAGAGGGTCAGGTATCCATCGGATATCGAATATCCGATAATAAAATCGGATATATCCGAATACTATCACAGCTATTCGAACCTATCTTTCGAAACTTGTAACTTTTTCATACGGAGTTGAATGGAGATGATCTTTATATGAGAATTGTAGCTCTAGATGATTACAAGTTTTTAGTTGATTTTTTTCATTTGAAGTTATCAATATGTTCAAATAATTAGTAGAAACTTCAACTAACATATTGGGCACTCATAAGTTCTTCAATTTCACTCTAGCATAACTTCTTCTATGGGAATATATTGTTGATTTGCTTGTTAGATATCTAATATAGTTAAGTTTTGGATACGTGGAATGGTTGAATAATCATAATATATGAGATATATATGGTTGTTGCTTTATCCGATAAATATTCGTGACTGATATTGCCTGCATTGGACTCGTCACATATTCGATCCGTATCGATCTGTATCCGTGGCTGAGACTATCTATATCTATAGTTGTATTTGACAATAGCTGTATCTGACTCTAAATCCGATGAGAAAATATAAGATAGAATATAGAATTAGTAATATATATCTATATCCGATCTATTTTCATCCTAACAATGAGTTCATACATGACACTTTAGGTGTGCCATAAGGGGCGCTCTCACGTGTAGTATTAGTGGTTTGTATCCCTGTGCTCCTTCCTTCCAATTGAAAAATAACTGCAACAGAGCCACTTGTCCCCCTTTTTGTTGTCTATGAGACTTCTGTTCTTTAGGCATTTCCATATTTTTATGTATCGTAATTCATACGTATAGTTGTATGCACAGTGATGAAATATGATACATGATATGTTACATAACATATTGTGGTCGTACATAAAACCAAATCAACATGGCAAAGCACACAAAAATATCTGATACATTTGAAAACAGAGGGTACTAATCGGATCTCAGTAGTAAAGCTTGACAACTAAACTACTTTCGGATCCATGAAACTCTGTTTAGGAAATAGGACACTCCATTTATTTATTTCCTCACAGGACATTGTCCGATCCATACTGATCCACACTGCTGTGAGCGGACCTTTTTTTATTTTTTTTGGTGAAACTGTGAGCGAACCTTTGGGCGTGCAGTCTTACGGGTAAACCTCGATGATGCCACGAGCTCCTATTTTCTTAACGATCTTATAGTCGGAGAAACCTGCTTTTATAAAGATCTCGCGCCAGTCATTTTCGTCCCGCTGCCTGCCTCTAGTATTCACCATCATGGCCATGTCCATCAGGAGTTGAGCTTCGTACATTATTGGCCCCATCGAAGGGCTAAGAACTATTTCTATAATGATCACCTTCCCTCCCTCTTCTCGGGAAGGAATTGCTTTCCTGCATTGCTCCAGGATCTTCACGCAATCCTCATCGTTCCAGAAGTGCAGTACAAACTACAATAGATAAAGTTCTATAAATTTAACAAGGCATAATTGAGTATGTAAAGATTTACAAAAAAGATGAGTCTATGTGACCATGTCAGAACAAACAAAGTCCTAGTTCCTCTAGCTTTTAGGAGTTCTTATTTTCATTTGTAATGAAGCATGTGAGAGTAATAGCCATTGTTTGTACCCAATTCATACCTTGAGCATCACAGCTTGAGCAGGTGGGACAAACTTGAACATGTCCCCCGCGCCATAGTTAACGGCATCAGCTGGTGTGGTCTTAATAACCTTTGGAATGTCCAGCACAGTGCACTTGATGTGAGGGAACGCCTTCATGATAGCACTCACAGTCGTGCCATCACCACAGCAGTCAGTCAGTGATTGCAGCCCCTTGAAAAGATCATGGCACTCCCGAATTATTGTTCCAATTGCCAAATTGTCGTGTGCTGCCACACCTTCATTGACAATCCTATCAAGTTCCTTGTCCAGGAGCGGCGTATTCTCGTGAAGGAGTGACACACCGTGTAAATCCTCGAATGGCGACGGCACTGGTGGTGCCAAATCCTTCTTGAACCAGTCAGCTAGAGACAACCCCGCCTCAACAGTATGCCGTGAAACCGCGCCGAGCACGAAGGATTTCTGATAGGTGTGGTCTTCCGCTTCCACACCTTCCACCAGGAGCCAGGAGAGCGGATTGAGGCGGAAGGTCTCTACCTCGGCATTGCTGTCAGACGCGAAGATGCCCGACGTGACCAGCAACCGCATTATGCGGCGGAGGAATGGAAGCTTAGCTGGGGGGAGGGACAGCGCGGTTATCAGGTCGGGAAGCGATGTAGCCCCTCCAAGATTATGGATGGCAGTTGGGATGTGAAGCTCGACGGCGCACTTGAGTGCCATGGAGGTGAGGTAATAGAGGCTGTGGCGCCAAAGGTCAGCTTGAGCCTGCAGCAGCTCAGCATCAGTGGGAACAACGATGGTCTGAGACTCAGCCGCCATTGTGGTTTGCCTCGGTTTCACTCTGTATCTTTCTCGGCGATTGTGCTGTCGTGTTTTTGATTTGTTAGTGACTTGCAAGGGATTAAATAGGGTGCATCGGCCTGCTATTGCTGTGCAAAGTATATTTGATTGTGAGGCATTGCTGGCCTCTCATGGACCACAAGTTGGTTGAGTAAGTAGGATAGAAATGGGTAAACTAAACTATACGAAAGCGTGGAACACGAGGTGATTAAGTCAACATCAAAATAAATTGCAGGAATGGGGTATTTTGGGCGTCGGGCACAACATTATCGCGAGATGCTGTGACAGGGGTGTAGTTGAACTGAATTACTCGGTTGTGTTCAGTGCTATGTAAGAAAAACAATGCACAGAAAGTTAATGTTCAAAGATGTTAGAATATAAGGCATTTTTATATTTAATTTAATCTATAAATAATTCATGAGTAGGAATTGATAAACTGATATTATCATATTATCAGAGTATAATTTAGACATGTATACAAAAGCACAATAAATAACTAGATCTACTATACTCGAAATTAGAAATCACAGGAAATAAAATACGAGTAACATGATTTTTACATACTCGTCCTGCGCTGTGGAGGTTGCTGAAGATGCTGGTTGCACCGTAATGATGGCACGATCGATCTTGCTGACGATACGCCGAAATTGTTGATGATGACAGCGGGCAGCGCAAGCGGCCAGCAAGATGAGCCGTGGTGAAGAACTTGAGCAGTCGTACGGAGCGCTTCCTAAAAACCTTATTCGCCCTCTCCCAGTGCAAGATCTCAAGAGCGAGGGTTTTGGAGACTTGCTGTCTCGGTTGCCGGTGCACGTCGACGTCGGGATGAAGTAGACTACAGCGGCAACATAACAGAAAGAGAAAGAGGTAAAAACTCTAACTCTTATATAGTCTCACATAATGAGAGCGTTCCTAATTTTAGGGCTACTCTCAATTAGCAGTCTATGTTTTTGTGTACCCAAAGAGGTGGGAGTCCTTGCATATATATATAGGAGGAAAACTCTCCACCTCTACCTCCATTAGCAATATGGTACTAATAGAGGGTTGACCTCAATATGGGCCACCTCTCCACAATATAGGCCTTTGAGATTTATTAGGAATTATTACATGAGCCGGCCTCAATAATTCTAACAATCCCCCACCATATCTCAATGTCCCATAGAGAATTACTAGTTTCCCACTGTTATTTGATATACCAGTGTTCCAGTGAAGACTGTTAAGTTGAACATTAAGCTACACTCATTCACAACATGAACAATGGACTATGCCTTGAATTGAAAGTTTTATGCAAATAAGTTTCACTTAAAGCCATAACTGATACTTGGTTGCTAGTAAACTACCCCGCGGATAGAGCATATAAGTCATACTCTATGGTCTCTTCATAAGTTTACTAGAGATCACCCAAATCTCATAGACTGCGACCAACAGTCAGACTCATATAGGTGTGCTCCTTCAATAATGCCCTGTAGGTCAGCATATTTGCTACTTAAAGCCAATAGAACACATTAAGGCATTAACAACCTGCCTTACAGATCTCTAAGAGTATTGCATCTTCACTCGAGTGGGTCAAACAACAAAGGTACTCTCCTCCAGTTAGACCAACAGCTTGTTCTTCCCATGTCCTAATTCACGGGATCTCCGATCACAAAGGTTAGGTTACCACTATGGTATAACTCACATGGGTCTCATACCCATCTCCGTTGATGCATTATCTATCACACTCCATGATAGTCCCTTTGTAAAGGGATCTGCCAGGTTCTTAGCTGTTTGGACATAATCCAAGGTTATCACTCCAGAGTGTCTCAATTTCCTGACAGACTTCGTCTCTTTACGTGCCTTGAGGACTTGTCATTATCTTTAGAACTGTTTACTTTGATAATAACCGTCTGATTATCACAGTTCATAAGGATAGCCGGTACCGGTTTCTCAACCACAGGTAAGTCCATCAACAACTCATGCAGCCATTCTGCCTCAACAGTGGCTATGTCTAATGAAGTGAGTTCTACTTCCATAGTTGATCTCGTTAAGATGGTCTGTTTGCAAGACCTTCATGACACAGTAGCACCACCTAGAGTGAATACATATCCACTTGTGTCGTAAATCTCATTAGCATCAGATATCCAGTTTGAATCACTATAACCCTCTAGTACCGATGGGTACCTAGAATAGTGAAGATCATAACTCATAGTACCAAGCAAATATCGCATGACTCGTTCAAACGCACACCAATATTCATCACCCGAGTTAGAAGTAAAGTGACTCAATTTGTTCACAGTAAATGAGATGTCAGGCCTTGTAGCACCAGCTAGGTACATGAGTGATCCAATAATCTGAGAGTATCTCAGTTGGTCCCTACCACTTTTCTTATTCTTTCGAAGTGTCACACTAGGTTCATAAAGTGTTGGAGAAGGCTTGCTGTCCTGGTAACCAAAGCAGCTTAAGACCTTCTCAACATAATGAGATTGTGTAAGAGTAATCACATTCTCTCCTTTGATTAACTTGATATTTAAGATTACATCAGCCTTACCCAGATCTTTCATATCAAAGGTTTGAGATAAGAAAGACTTGACCTCATTAACCACGTCAAGGTTTGTTCCAGATATTAGTATATCATCAACATACAAGCACAATATAACTCCCTCACCCCCACCGTGGCGATAGTACACATATTTATTTGCCTCATTGACAGAAAAAACTGTAGATGTTAAAGTTCTGTCGAACTTCTCATGCCATTGTTTAGGAGCTTGTTTAAGGTCATATAAGGACTTCAACAACTTACACATCATACCTTCTTAACCTTTTACTACAAACCCATCAAGCTGTTCCGTATAAATTTCCTCGTCCAACTCTCCATTAAGGAAAGCTGTCTTAACATCCATCTGATGAACGATGAGACCATGTGAGGCAGCCAAGAAAAGTAGCACTCGGATAGTAGTCAATCTCGCAATAGGTGAATAAGTGTCAAAGAAGTCTTTACCTTCCTTTTGGGTATAACCCTTGACTACAAGCCAAGCCTTGTACTTTTCAATAGTACTGTCGGGCCTAAGCTTCTTCTTGAACACTCACTTGCAACCCACAGGTTTGCATCCATAGGGTCGTTTTGTGACCTCCCAAGTTCCGTTTGCAAGGATGGAATCTATTTCACTCCGTACAGCCTCCTTTCAGTAGTCTGTATCTGGAGATGCAAACGTTTCTGAAATAGACTTGAGAGTGTCATCCATAAGGTATACAGTGAAATCATCATCAAAAGACTTTGCAATCCTTTATCTCTTACTCCTTCTAGGAGCTTCATTGTCATCCACCTTAGGAGGTTCAAAGATTATCTCATGTATTTGTTCAATAATCTCAAGAGGTGGAGGAGGTTCAGAGATTATCTCAGATGATAGTCTAGATATACTATGTAAATCTTTCATAGGAAATATGAGCTCAAAAAACGTTGTATCACGAGACTCCATCATTGTACCGACATGCACATCAGGTACCTCAAATTTAACCACTAAAAACCTATAAGCAATGCTCCGATGAGCATATCCCAGAAAGACACAATCCACTATTTTAGGTCCGAGCTTGCGCTTTTTAGTTATTGGTATATTGACTTTCGCCAAGCATCTCCAAGTGCGCAAATAAGAAAGTGATGGCTTTCTCCCTTCCTATTCTTCATATGGGGTTTTCTCCTTATACTTGAGAGGAACTCTATTCAGGACATGACATGAAGTCAACAGGGCCTTCCGCACCATGCCTTAGATAATCCTGCAGTGTCTAACATAGCATTACCCAAGTTAGTCAATGTGCGGTTCTTCCTTTCGGCAACTTCGTTTGATTGGGGTGAATAGGGAGGTGTCCTCTCATGAATAATCTCATATTTCTCACAGAATAAATCAAAATCACTAGAGAAATACTCTCCACCACGATTCGACCTAATTCTTTTGATATTTCTTTCTAGTTGATTCTCAACTTCTGCCTTATAGATTTTAAAGTGATCTAGAGCCTCATCTTTCATTTTTAATAAATAAACATAGCAATATCTAGTCGCAGCATCAATCAAAGTCATGAAATATCTTTTTCCACCCTTCGTCAACACACCATTCATTTCACATAGATCTGAATATATGAGTTCTAGAGGTGCCAAATTTCTCTTCTCGGCTGCCCTGTGGGGCTTACGAGGTTGTTTTGATTGCACACAACTATGACACTTAGAACCTTTGACCATAGAAAAATTTGGAATTAAACTCATGCTGAAAAGTTGAGTCCTAGAACCAAAATTCAAATGGCATAACTGCGAATGCCAAACACTAGCATCATCATTAGCATTACCACAAATATGGTCTACAGACTTATTGCTGAAATCAGAAAGGGAAAAATGGAATAGGCCTCCGCACTCAAAGTCTTTACCAATAAATTGTCCATGCTTTGACACTACTACTTTATTGGACTCTAACACCACCTTAAACCCGTCTCTACAAAGAAGGGAGCCGCTAACTAGATTCTTGTTCATTGTAGGGACATGTTGCACGTTCCTTAGCTGCATGATCTTTTCCGAAGTAAACTTCAGATCTACCATGCCAATACCACGAACAGAAGCATGTGACATATTCTCTATTAGGACAGAAGAATCATAGACGACTTGATAAGATGAGAACATTGAGATATCAGCACATACATGAACATTGGCCTCTGTATCAATCCACCAATTAATAGACTAAAATACTGAAAACACTGAGGGTAAATTTTCATACCCTGCAGCTCCGTTTCCAGCTTCGCCAATGGTCACCACATTAGCAGTCTCTGAGTTCTGCTTTTGTGGAGCCTTTCTTCCCTTGCGGTCTAGACAATCCTTGGCAAAATATCCAATCTCACCGTACACAAAGCAAGACAGTTTTGTTGTGTACATCTTCTTCTTCTTGAAAGTGGTAGTTTTGTTTGGCTTATTATCTTTCCATTTGTTCTTGTTGTGGAAGGGCTTTTGCACTATATTAGCGCTAGTCTGTCCCGCGCCTCCTTTTAGACTCACATCCTTAGCCCGAGTTTTCTCCTTAACATCAAGAGACGCGATCAAACTCTCAACAGTAATCTCTTGTCTCTCGTGCTTTAGAACAGTGGCAAAGTTTCTACACGAAGGAGGTAACTTGGCAACGATGCCTCCAGCCACAAACTTGTCAGGTACATTGATCTTGAGGAGTTCGAGTTCCTTCACGATGCACTGAACCTCATGAGCCTGCTCGACTACAGAGCGATTTTCAACCATCTTGTAGTCATGATACTGCTCTATAATATACAGTTCACTTCCTGCATCTCATGCACCGAATTTAGCATTTAATGTATCTCGCAGCTCCTTCGCGCTTTGTATGTGCATATACACATCACAAAGACGGTCACCAAGAACGCTAAGAATGCATCCTACAAAGAGTATTGGCATCCGTGAACGCATTTTCCTGCTCAGCAGTAAGGGTTCCTTCCAGCTTGCCCTAAGCTACCGAGTAGACATTCATAGCCGTCAGTCACAGAGTGACCTTGACTTGCCATCTCTTAAAGTGCACACCAGAAAACTGATCTGGCTTCAGTGCATCGACAAAACCAGCCATTGATAAACCTAAGTGCCTACGATAAGGTTTTTGGATTGTTGGAATATAAGGCACTTTTATGTTTAATTTAATCCATAAATAATTTATGAGCAGAAACTGATAAACTGATATGATCATATTACCAGAGCACAACAAATGACTAGATCTACAATACTCGAAATTAGAAATTGCAGGAAATAAAATACGAGTAACATGATTTTTACTTATTCATCTTGCGCTGTGGAGGTTGCTGAAGATGCTGGTTGCACCGTATTGATGGCACGATCGATCTTGCTGATGATGCACCGAAATTGTTGACGATGACAGCGGGCAGCGCCCAAGCGACCAAGAAGACGAGCCGTGGTGAAAAACTTGAGCAGTCGCATGAAGCACTTCCCAAAAATCTTATTCGCCCTCTCCCAGTACAAGATCTCAAGAGCGAGGGTTTTGGAGACATGCTCTCCCAGTTGTCGGTGCACGTCGACGCCGGGATGGAGTAGACTACAGCGGCAACATAATAGAATGAGAAAGAGGCAAAAACCCTAACTCTTATATAGACTCACATAATGAGAGCATTCACAATTTTAGAGCTACTCTCAATTAGCAGTCTATGTTTTCGCGTACCAAAGAGGTGGGGGTCCTTGCATATATATAGGGCAACACCCCAACCTCCATCTTCATTAGCAATATGGTACTAATAGAGGGTGGGCCTCAACATGGTCCACCTCTCCACAATATGGACCTTTGAGATTTATTAGGAATTATTACATGGGCCAGCCCCAATAATTCTAACAAAAGATACACTAGTAGTTAAAAAACAATCAATAGAGCTAGTGTTCAGATATACAATTTTTCCATTACATCACTTTAAGAAATAAAGGAGCCAAACAATTGCCCTAATAAATCTAAATTCTAAATAGAAGCAGGTATATAATGCTTGATGTCGACAACCATAGAAATGGGATATCCCTTAGTACGGCGCAGTATGCGTCGTGGTATGCATAATTGCCAATGGTAAATACAGTGTGCATTCGTTAAGTAATTAAATATAAATTCAAAGCAGTATGCATTGTGGTATGCATAATCGCCAATGGTAAATACAGTGTGCATTCCAAATAGCTTATGCGTTGATGAGAGAATAAATATGATTAAAAGCATTGGTGCATAGAGATGATAAAAGGATACTCTTCGTCATAGCATCGGATTGTCTCTCCTTATTTGTTATGCAAGGTCTTATCCCTTCCTCGATATCTCTCTAAACATCTAACCCTTTGGCTTAAAGAAAACAAGTCATTAGAATTTTTCAACATGGAAGAATTAATGCCGTTGAAATGTAGAATGCTATGGGTATCCATCCCAATCCTAGATGTCACAAATTTAGGCGGTTAAACCTATCAAGAGCATGAGACTCTAATACCAATGAAGGGATCGGTGATGTCCTAAGAGAGGGTGGGTGAATTAGGACACTTAAAACTAATGGCTCTAAAAACTTCATAAGATAAACCTATATCAATTTCTATCTAAATGTGTTCTAAGTTCATCTAGTGTGTCTACTCTACTGATCAAAGGTTTATAACCTATAGCCAAACCTGAAAAACTATTCTATAAAGGTAAACATGTAAGAATAGATTATAACAATTAAATATGAAAACATAAAGATGATAGAGAGAGCAAACTTGATATATGGGATTTTTATCCCGTGGTATCGATGGTATAAATGTCACCCCTAGTCTAGCTTGGAGCATCCACCTAGGCTATAGCTCCCGGACGGCACGAGGTCAAAGCCATTTAGCTACCTAGGCCTCAAGTAGGTTAAGCCACTAAGGTAAGGCCTCACCACAAGGCTCTTTTCTAGTCATTTTCCACCATCTTCACTTCAGGCTTGAGCCAATAAGGCAAGGTTCTCCGCGTCTCTGTACAAGAGTCTTGCTGCCGCTCCACACCAAGTTGAAGGACCAACAAACTTGAGCCGCCAAGATCCAAGGTGCCGGTGAGTCACCAAGACTCTAAGGTACTAGCGTACCACTTGATACAAGAAATGATCACTTTTTGATCCCCTCTCTAAGAAGCAACACCTAGACACAACTCTCTCTAGGCCTATTAACACTAATTACTCTCTAATCATGTAATTAATTGTCTTGGATGATTACTTTAAGCACTTTGGTGGCTTGGATATCTTCTCAAGTATATGTGAGCTACTCTGGACTCCAGCACCTTCAAATAACCGAGTGGAGAGGTATTTATAGCCTCAACCGCATGGACTAGTCGTTGCCCCAACAGTCATATTTTGTTATACTCACCAGATAATCTAGCGTGTGCAACATTACAAGCACTGGACCATCCGGCGTGTAGTCTCTATGAACTAGCCATTGGAACTCCACTTTCTTTCTTGTGAACACCGAAACATCCTATGTGCATACGATGCTAACCGAGTCATTTGCAACCACTCTAGAAAAAATGGTCTAACGTGTTTGTTTTGTGAACGCCAGAAGATCCAGCGTGTTTTAGACTTTACTGCAAACTTTTTATAAACACCGGATTATTTTTCTTTGTGAACACCAAAGTATTTTTGTAAACGCTGAAGTTTTTTCTTTGTGAGCGCCGAAATATCCGGCGTGTACAATTTCAGCAGAAACAACAATATATATTTTAGGCATAAATTTTCACTCCGAACTCCGATTTTGATGAAGTTGGACTCTATGGAAAGCTTGTGAAGAGCTCTACAACATTGTAAAAAATACATCCCATATGATCACATAAAATTCATGGGACAAGTCCAATTCATTCCTCTCATTGCCCCGGCTTCAGTGACTTCTCTTTGTTGGATCCGTGAGACCTACTAAAGCATATACTTGTCAAACATGTTAGTCTCATTGACTATATTGTCATTAATCATCAAAATCACATACATGCCTTAAGAGGGCCATGTTTGCTACAATAAATTCATGCTGATATTAAGCAATAGTACTTCCTCCATTTACATTGTAATTAAGCACCCTTTTAGGAAGTCATTTCATTATATAAGCCCGTCGTAGATATCTAGGTGTTGTAAGAATATTTTTAAATATTTTATTAAATAATTTTCTAACTTACATGTCTGACCATGATAATACGTGCACTATGGATGACCTTAGATTAATGATATATAAAAGAAATTACAGTAACTATAAAGTTAGCATTTAAGGGTATGTTTATGTGTGTAGTATGTTAGGAGTTTATGGAGGATAACGTGGACCACAAGTTGCTTGAGTAAGTATCATAGAAATGGGTAACTAAACTATAGGAAAGCGGGGTACATGAGGTGATAAGGTTAGTATCCAAACAAATTGTAGGAATGAGACTAATTTGGGCGTCTGGCACAACAAACCTTGTCACAAGATGCTATGACTGGGTTGCAGTTAAACTTACTTATTACTCTATTGCATTCATCTTTTCCTTGGCATGCAAGGCCTTGTAAACTTCTTTCAGGGTTAGAGTAAGCCTTACGATCATTTCTCTTTTCTTCATTGGACCAAGACCTTTGACCCTTTTTGCCGAAGCCGTCAAGCGCATCATCCAAATCAGTATGCGCTAAAAATGTCCACATCTTGTCTTGTCATAAAGAAAACCTTTTGTCTCGATCTACCAGCGGAATGCCATACTTCAAAAAAGCCATGTCGAAGAAATTCATGGGTGCATGAAGCAAAATCAGCAAGAAAAGAACAAAGCACAAAGTTTCTGGTACACGAGTTTGGTGCGCGTAGCATAATTCAACTGAAAACATTACTCTTTGTAGAACTACTGGGTGCACGTAGCAATATGCTACATACATATGAACAGTATCACTAACGTCAGTGATGTCATCAATAGTTATACAGATGAACAATAATGCTGACGTCAACAATGGCAACAACAGTCGTATGAATGAATAGTTAGTGTACTATGGATGGCCTTAGATTAATGATATAAAAAATTACAGTAAATGCAAAGTTAGCATTTAAAGGTTTGTTTGTGCGTGCAGTATGTTGGAAGTTTATGGAGAATATCATGGACCACATGAGTAAGGGCCTATTTGTTTCGGCTTCGGATTGTGACCTCTAGCTTTTACAATCCGAAGCTGAAACAAACAGATAGCTTCTTGCCATAGCTTTTTATAATTCGCTTGTTGGATTATGGGAATACAAGAAGTTGGTTCCACTCAGCTTTTCACAGATTGTGAAAGTCTATTTTACTTAACTGTCCATCAAAGTTTTTTACAATCCATAATCTAAAAGTTTTTCATAATCCAACTTTTTACAATCTAGCTTTTTACAATCTACAGTCTACAGGCTGCTTTTCAGAATCCCAAGTTGAAACAAACAGGTCCTAAGTAGCATAGAAATGAGTAACTAAACTATAGGAAAGTGTGGTACGTGAGGTGATTAGGTCAGTATCAAAACAAATTGCAGGAATGGAACTATTTTGGGCATATGTCACAACAAACCTTGTCGCAAGATGTTATGACTAGGTTGCAGTTAAACTTAATTATTACTCGGTTGTGTTCATCTTTTCCTTGGCATGCAAGGCCTTGTAAACTTCTTTTAGGTTAGAGTATTATGATTGTTTAGTATGGTATCTCTGAAGTTTGCAAAGGAACTAGGCAATAAGCATAAAAGAATAACACTCAAGTCCTCATTATCATATTTTACATCCAAAGACTGTAGGACAGCAAAGATCTCCTTGAAGACCGAAGGATTATTCAGCACTGAACCAACTTCTTGTAATTTGTGCATGAACAACTTCATCTTTAGATGTTTATTGCTGGTAAGATCCGTGGACATGTAGTTCCATTTCAGCGCTAGCCATAAAGTAGCAATAGTTTTCTTCTGTAAAACCTCATGCAAAATATTATTTGATAGATGAAGATCGTTTCTCTTTTCTTCATTGGACCATCCTTTTTATCGAAGTTATCAAGCGCATCTTCCAGATCAGTACACACCAAAACTGCTTGCATCATGACTTGCCATAAAGAAAACATTATATCTCAATCTAACAGCAGAATATCGTACTTTAAAGAAGCCATGTCAAAGAAATTCCTAGGTTCATGAAGCAAAATCAGCTAAAAAAGAACAAAGCACAAAGTTTCTGATACACAAGCTGGATGCGCGTAGCAACATTCAACCCAAAACATAACTTTGTATAGAACTATCGGGTGTGCATAGCAATATGCTGCATATAGACAAAAGGTAACAATGATATCAACAATGATGTCATCAGTTGTATGAATAAACAGTTAGTGCAATATGGATGGCCTTGGATTAATGATATACAAAAGAAATTACAGTAACTGCAAAGTTAGCATTTAATGGTCGGTTTGTGTCTGCAGTATGTTAGGAGTTTATGGAGGATATCATGGACCACAAGTTGGTTGAGTAGGTAGTATAGAAATGAGTAACTAAACTATAGGAGAGTGTGGAACGTGAGGTGATTAGATCAGCATCAAAATAAATTGTAAGAATGAGAATATTCTTGGCGTCTGAAACAACAAACCTTGTCCCAAGATGATGTGATTGGTGTGTAGTTAAACTTAATTGTTCGGTGCTATATAAGAAAAACAAGGCACTGAAAGCTAATGTTAAGAGACCATAAAAAAAATCAACTAAGCTAGTGTTCAGGTATACAAATTTTTTGAGTACATCACTCTAAGAAAGGAGTAGAACAATTGCCCTAATAAATCTAAATCTAAATCTAAATAGAAGAAGGTGTGTAATGGTTGACGCCGGCAACAATAGCAATGGGATATCTCTTAGTACGGTGCAATATACGTTGTGGTATATAAGCCCATCATAGATATCTAGGTGTTGTAAGATTTTTTTTAAATCTTTTGTTTAATATTTTTTCTAACTTACATGTTTAACCATGATCGTAAGTGCACTATGGATGACATTAGATTAATGATATACAAAAGAAATTATAGTAACAATAAAGTTAGCATTTAAGGGTTTATTTATGTGTGCAGTATGTTGGCAGTTTATGGAGGATACCATAGTTTTTCAAAAGAGCACTGGTACACGTACAACCATTTGAGTACAACTTTAGTATAACTCAAGATCTAATGGCTAAAATTGTAATGCCCAGGATTTCTATAAATACGGATGCTACAATCTCTCATCTAAAACCTACTAAGTTCAGAAATTATTAGAAATTTTAGTAGAGTTTCCCATGTAACTGTCTCTTTCATAGACAATCAACAACACACATTTTTCCACAGGCATAATATTTGTAAGCAAAAAGTAAGCATCAAACCCATACCTAGGACCCAATACAACTGATGGACCGATATAAATGACCAACTTAACCCTAAGTTGTTTAAATGACCAAACTAGCTGTTATAGTTCTAATGCATTATTAAGAAGACTAAGCATTCATATATTGTGCTAAAATGTGATGCTAGTCCCTTCCATCTATGCAACGATCATTTGGTAAAATACTCAGCAAGTACAATATAGAACTGGAAGAACATATAAAACAAAAGGAATCATTAGAAAACCATACTGGGAGGAAAAATGTTCTTTTTGTGAAAAAGAAACTTTTGAAATAGTAGTTTTTGGTTGAAATGGACAACACTTGAATGCATCTTTAGCATGTACTGGTAAAGTCGAGCAAGTGGGGACATCAGTTGCTCACAGGAAAATAAATATAAGAACCAAACTGTGCATCCATGGATTGGAATAATCCATAGAACATTAATGATATGAAAGAAACCACATCATGAATATGAATCATTTAACAAGAACATTATGAAATCTAGAATTAGGAAATTGCATGAACACACAAATTGTGAAGGAATAAAAAATGGAACATGAACACATAAATCATGTGATGCGCCTCTCGAAGTATATCCTCCTTGACCTGGGTTTTTTTGGGGGGGGGGGGGGGCACACAAAGACGACCACAAAACCGCATTGCTCCTGAAGCATCCAAAGTGAAATCTCCAACTTTCCCTTCTCCAATATGTGTTTCACCTCTTGCATTAATCGATCATGTTGTGCTTGCAACACATGCTCAAGTATGGTAGACTCAACAATGATCTGTGTCTATGCTTCTATCACTCCAGCATATCAAAATAAAATATCCATCCATTAATGTTCCATTATCAAACCACTCAAGGTAGGGGGAACAACCTTGTGGCACAAAGCATCAGCCACCATGTTGGTTTTACTTGGCATGTATTGGATATTGAGGTCATAATCCTTGATCAATTTCAATCATCTTCCCTACCTCAAATTGAGATCCTTCGAGGTGAAAATGTATTTCAAACTCTTATGATCGATGAAGATGTAATAAGACTCTCCATAAAGGTAATGTCTTCTGGTCACTACTTGGGACATTGACACTCCCAATACGTCTCTGCTGCTCTGCAGTAAGTTGAATCTCCAACTCCATTCCTCTAGTCTCATCAGATAAGAAGTGGGTGGGTTTCTCCCATCACCTCTCTGTAGCATGCATTAAGTCCTTTAAAGAACTTCCTAGCCTTCTCATGCTCATCACACCCAAAACTATGCATGAAACGAACAATGTTGCTGAACTCCCTCGCATAGTCATCCACTATCTTGCTCCCATGTTGGATATACTTTAGCACATCGTTCATCCTATCACTAAAAGAGATCGGGGAGTACTTAGCCATGAATTGATGTAGCATGACCTCCCAAGAATGTCACCACAACCAAGGGTCCATGCCTTAAGAACTCCATCCCACTAGATATCTGCCTAACCTAATAGGGTCAGCGGCGGCATGTATGGTGGCAAGCACGGCCAACGGTGACCATGGCGGGCGGTGGAGCTAGGCCAACGGCGATGGTGCGCTGCAGAGGAAGAGAGTGGAAGGGAAGGGGGTAGTGAGGTTCCCTGGACCACGACGAAGCTCACCGTGTGTTCGACTCAGACAGAGGCAGCTCATGGCCTATAGTTCGTCGGGGAGGTGGAAGAGCTCATGGTGGAGGTCGACCGGCTTACACGGAGCACTGGGTGATGACAGGCTACGATCGAACTAGCGAGCACAAAAGATTGGGTGTGGCACTGTGAAGCTAACCGAGCAATGGAATTGGACGAAGAGGGCTCAGAAGCGGTGGTGCGTCGGTGAGGTCGAGGAAGGTCATCGGAGCAAAAAAGACGGTGTTGTGCTCGGGCTTAGGGGAGAAAGGGCAACTATTTTATACTGTACACATCACTACCGGCTCATACCACCAGCTGACAGTGATGTTCTAGTATCACTGCCGGTCAGTGGCTTCAGCTGGCAGTGATGATGGAGCTGGGCATCAGTGCTGACTCAAACCATCGACCGACAATGATGACCCTTATCACTGCTAGTTCATAAGCCACGATGACAGATTCTTTCCACGCGGCTTATGAATCAGCAGTGATGCTACATCACTGCCGGCTCATTAATAACTGACAGTGATGTACCGGTATATAAGTCTATTTTTGTAGTAGTGCTACTTACTAACCATTAACTTCCAAAAATACCAATAATAAGCTTAATCAAAGGAAAAAAGATTAGGAGAAAATCGTATAGATAATTAAACATGAAATTACATGGGCGTGCCATCGAGCATCTCAATAGTGCTTAAATCAGAAAAATGAAATAAACAACTTATATTCTCTACAAAGAAGAAGACTTATTTTGGTGGTGCTTAATTATAACCGTTTATATTGATTGGAGTTGTTTAGTTGCATAAAGTACAAACATATCTTTAATTACTAACATTAGATTTGTATGCTGATTGTAGTTGTAATTTCAATCATAGTTCTTGGTCTTCATGGGTACTTCAGCCCTCCCGTTATCTCCATTCTGTAGTTTGTGACCCCACGAGAGACCATGAAAAAGCATAGGCAGATTCGGATGTCTATTGCCCCATAAGCAACGAAAGGGTTCATTGGGTTTATTTTCATGCTAGTATTTAACACCGCATGAAGAGGCCGGTCGTTTGGGCTTGGTTGTTAGTCAGTCGATGCATAATCCATTTGTATGCAATGAACCCTTGTCTCTTATTTTATTTTCACGCCAAACACGCGTGACGTAAAATAGCACCATGGCCCACCTCGTGCTCCACGTGAGGATAGCCAAGTCTTCAATTAATACTAGTAGCAGTAGCTTTTAACAGTAGCCAAGCCAAGCAATTCTATTATTGTGCTCACCGGAGATAGAGATGGAAGTGCACAAAACAACAAGAAAATCTATTATTTGAAATTGAATCCGAAATAACAAAATTTTGAATTGAGCCTCGTATAGCGATTCTGAATAATGTGAATAACTGAACTTTTGCTATTTAGTTCATATCCGTTCTTTAACATATTTTGTTGTACTGTTTATTTTAAAATATATTTTTTCTCGTACGTAGTTATTATAATTTATAAAGTTTAACACTTTGATCTATAGCAGCTGTTATGAAAAAAGGGCATCGATTACATGCAGTTTAGCTTCATAAATGTCGTTGATCCTCTTAACTTTTTGACCAAAGATCGATAAAGCCCTCTCATGTTCTGAAAAAACAGTATGGATTACTTCTTTTGCTAAGGTTGAATGACAACCTTTGGCATAACAAATATACTCCAGCAGAACATATATGCAAATCTCTCACCAAAGATGGTTTATCATGAAAAGGCTTTTTACATTGTCATCCCTCAATTGCGAATTCATGACATTATTCAATGACAATGGAAGTGTGCTAAGAGGCTTGAAGAGTCAAGGAAACACCTTATCTTCATAAGAACCGCTAGCCATGTAAAAAGCAAAGTATATACATCAGGGCCTATGCTTCAAGTATAATCTATAGTGAGACCATGTCGTTGATAAATGGTCGGAGTCCCGTACCAAGCAAGGTCTCTACCACGATAGATGAGGAATTAATTCACACACCAAGAGAATAAATAAAGAACCATAATAGATAAACAACACTTATTGTGATTAGGAATAGGCGACTAAGTTCTTGTTAGACGGTTTGCTATTCTATTCGTCAATTTGCTAAAGTTGTGTGCACGTTTTTAGAGGGTTTCAAAGCATAGAAGTTTTTAGATTGTTGGGTTGACTGGGTAGGACCTTGCAAACTTGTATAGCATTTGGATTTCAATTTCAGATCGATGCTGGTCATTCATTGATGGTTAGGGGTAGGGTTGGAAGAGTTCATACAATTGTTTCTTCTCACCAGGTTCTATCAATTATTGTTGTTGATTGGCATTAGATAGAGGTATCTCTTAATTATAAATCAAGTTTGTAGTTATCAACTATGTTGTTGAGTCCATAATTTGTTTTAGTTGTGTGTGTGGCCATATCCATGTTGGGATGGCAACATGGTTAGTCACAATTTTGAGTTTGTCATTGTCGTCATCAACTTCATCATCAACCAAATCTTCAACAACTGGCACGATTCTAGGATTGTTGGTTGTGATCTCAGCTAACTGCCACCCACAAGAATGGGGCCATGATTGACTGAGAGAGTGGTTGTGATCGGTCAGCCAATAATCGACTCAACGACTTGGTCCTGGTTGCATGAGCCTATAAGAAAGGGTCCTGACGCTACAAAAAAATAATGGGTTTTTGAGTTAGTGCGTTTAGGTTAGATAGCCCCAACTAAACCCTACCGATCAAGGGGTGGCTCAGAGTGACTTGAAGGCCAAGCCAATCACCAGCTGTCTGTGCCGGCAACCTCCCTGGTCATGTCACTGCTAATGTCAATTTTCCTTCTTCACCCTTAATCATGTCGGTTTGCCGGTTTTATGAATCAATCGGGCTCTCAGTTAGCATGAAGAAGGAGGGGATTAGATGAATGTTCATTGCAAAACCCAACTCGAAATGAAGAGGTGACGTGAAACTTATGTTTATGATGCTGACATTGTCACCGATGCGTGCCGTTGCAGGCCCCGTCGCGCGCACGCACCGCCTCAGCCCTCTCCTCCATCGCGTAAGCAGTCATCGCCACTGCCTTAGCTCCCACAGCATTGCACACCTCATATCACTCACATGAGTTGTAGTAGACCCACTCGCTGGAGCCACGCGTGGCTTGAATCACCGCACACACGAGCCTGTGAGGAAGTCCCCCGCATCTCCATCGTCGTTCCGTGTTGTCACCCACCTCTCAGCCGTGCGTGTTTTTCAGGAGGTAGAAGGGGAAAATGATTAGGGTTTTCGGGCAGACGGGGTTTTGATGAGGGAGCGCTCAATAGAGGCTGCTGGATCAGATCCGATGGCTCACAGCCATCATGAGCCTCCGCAGGCCTACACGGTTGCTCTGGGCCGCATGAGCATAACGGGCTGAGCTGCACGCGCACCTGACGGGCCTAGCATGTGTTAGCTGGGCTGTGCATTTTGGGCTGCACATTTTGTTCAAATGGACTTTTTTCCTATTTTCATTGCATTTTAATGAAGTTATGGACCACCAAAGCAAGTATTGGGCCAATCTTAAGCACAGTGCTCGTACCAAAATTATGTTTCCCTTTTATGTTCTGGGACTAGTGTCGTCATTGGGTTGAATAAAAGTATTTTTTGGGGCTATTGTTTTAAGTTATGTTATGTTCAGTGCAATTCACATTATGCTTTACTTTTTAATTATTTTTTATGCATTGTAAATTAATATTTACTGCCCAATATCATGATGTTAGTTGCCCAATATTATCATGTGATTAGGACTTTTGAGCTCTAATGTTTCCCGTGCATTTTCTTATTATTAATGTTGTTTTATTATGCACTACCCAAGTTGATAATTGCCTAGAGAGATGTATTGTTTTATACATCCTTAACTAATAAATATTGCCCAAATAATGATGCTCTAACTTATATAATTTTGAGTAATGTTTAGTTGCCCAAATGATGTAATTATTTTATGATAATTAAGGAATGCTCAAATTAAGCTAATGTTGGTTGACTTTAAGTAATATTCTTTGACCTATCATGATTAAGTTTGTCTCACGTCAAAATGGAACCAACGAGAAATTTTGATTTGGGACTATGACTAAGTTTTGGGTATTAATGTCCATAATGTTGACCTTTCATAGTTGTATTCCAACCAAAGTTGTTTATAAGCATGAATTGTAAAAAATTTATTGCCCACTAATGAATTTATATCCCTAGTCCATGCATATTTAATGGATACAATTTTGGGTATAAGATTCAGACTAGCCTTTTGGATGCTTCTCAGCCGGGCCACGAATAATGTTTATGTGCTTTCTGGGGATAAGCTAAGATGGGATCAATTATTATGATTGTTCTGAAATATTTAATTAGCTCCTTTTATGTTGTCTCGATTTTTCTTATGCTTTAATTTTTCCCTAAATTATGAGATTAGTTTTCCCCTCCTTATTTTTTTAGTTCAATGTTTATCTATTTCATGTTAATTAAGGTATTGTTTTAATATTAAGGTATTGTTTTAATGTTCACGCTTCCTCATTTAAGTAATCAATGTTTAATGTTTAGTAATTATGATCATGTGATGATGATTAGACTTGTCTCCGATCAATATGTTATGGTTTGAGACTCAATATGCTTATGATTAATTGACTCATGGCTATATATTGACCAATGTCATTACGATCATGTATCATTTAATTCATTAAGTTATTGAGTCATTGTCTCAAGCATTTATGTGACAATGACTGTTATGATTAAGTCATCTCTGATTAAGATGGACCAACGGGAAGCCTTATTAGAGATTTAATGATGTTTGGAGATTATGTTGTGGCACACAATTACATTCTGACCAACATTGATTGTAATCATGTGTCATTCTTATAATTTCTCTAATCGAAATAGAACCAATGAGAAGTTTTGGTTAGAGATTTCATGTTGATTTAAGACTTATATTTTATGGCTCATGGTTACGTACTAACTAACGTTGTTTGTGATCATTAGCCATATCCATTAGTGAATTAAGTTATTCTTTGTTTTTTTTTTTTTTTGACAAAAGGTGATGCGAAGCTGGAATGTGGATTTTTTCCTCATGTTAAGTCCATTTTCGTTTCTGCCCAACGGTGAAGTGAATTGGAATTGTTAAGTTTTATCATTAGCATGTTATTAATTTCATCAGCGAAGGGTTAATTTCATGACAGATAATTATTTAGAGACTTTGTGGATATTAAAGTAATAATCGGTGATATGTCCCTATTATCAATTCAGCCATATAAGTTCTTCGACTATTCCTAGTACCTTAATAAAGGAATAAGGTAACATATTATGGTTAGAAAATAATCATTCTTGAGGTTATACATATTGATTATGCACACAAATATAATTATAATGATTAGCTCCCATTAGAGAAGCCATTAATGATTAAGGCATTCATGTAAATTCAATAAAATTGTAGTTTACTAAAGACTAGTGGGACCAAGTCGAGCAAATGTCCCTTATGATCATAAAATTTAGGATATGTGGGAGTAATCCTCTATTTAAATTATTATTATCTAGCAATAAGAAAATTATTATAAAGTTCATTAAAAGTTCTTGCCAATACACTGATCATAAGAGTGCTCAAAGAATAATGAGCTCGGACATGAAGAATTATTGGAGCCTTTCTAATTCACTTCATTACATCATTCTTTTCTATGACAACAATGAAGAATGAGAAGTGAAATATGATTGTGCTCTGAATTAGTGCATTCATAAGGAAAGTTGGCAATATACTAAGATAAAGGACTATATTTATGCCACCAACATTACCTTAGAAATATAAAATATTTTAAAGTGAAGTCTTAGAGAAGGGATGGGAGGCTAATGTTTGAAGCTGTTGAAGTTTTCCATCAATACTAAATTATGCTTCAACCATCCATCCTAATAATGTAATCTATGTCCCCATTACGAGACATAATTTTCTTGTGTTTATCAATGTTAGAATCTTATTAATTATTTGGGGAGCATTAAGCATGTTGCCAACTCTATTGACTTCCCTTAGAGTTCATCGAAATTGTGGCATTGATGCTTATGCCACATTTGAGGGGGAGAATGAAATGTCTCATCAAGAAATAAAGTACTTCATTATGTGAGATATAAACCCTCTGAACAAATTGCTTACTCCATTAAGTATATGAAAGGATTAAAGATAATCGCACATACATTTAGTTGGTATCCTAGAAATAAGTTACATTTCTAGGGGGATTGTCAAACTTGCTACTATTATTTTTCCTAAGCCATATCTCTAGTTTGTAGAGTTGTCGATTCTAGTGGGAGTTCTGAGGCAGGGTAAAATATACTTAAGGACAATCAGGGCTATATTCCAATACCAAAAGTCTGACAGACCCTAAACCTTTCATCTCCAAAAAATTTTCCTCCGGATTCTAGAGTTTATGAATAATGTGAGCCTCACATATAGATACCTTAAGTTTTAACCTTAAGACTATATTAAGATCAGTGGGAGTAAGTTTAACCTCTTAGCTATTCATATAGACGATGTCTTGTTGACTATTAATAATAGGGATATTAATGTTTAAGACCTGAAGATTCTTTTTCTTCTGGCTATTAAGATTCTCTTGGTAATGCCTCTCATGTTTTGACTATTAAGATTCACCAAGATAGGTCCAATATTAAAGGAGTTTACTCTGATTATTGAGAGTAATAATTTTTTTTCTTATTATATCTCTATCATGAATATTATGATATGTGCCCTCATTAATTGATGTAACTGAGATACTTGCCAAATATTAATCCAGGACTGAACTACTGGAAAACTACTAAAGACAACTCTATGTTATACACAGGGTGCTAATGATTACATGCTCACATATGAGAAGTCTCATAATCATAAAATTGTGCGTCATTTCTACGTAAATTGCACAAGGTGTATTGATATTAAAAAATCCACATCAAGTCAAATCTTCACCCTTGAAGGAGGAGCCATATTGTGGAATGACTTTAACCAATATTTTAAGGTATAATTAATGATACAAGCTGACTTGTGGCATGTTATAAAACTGCTGGATAATAAGAAATCCAAATTAGGATGTTGTGGTTTAAAAATAAGAAAATCTTCTTTTGACTTAAGATTCTATCCCGGAGCTTATTATGTCAGAGTGTAGTTTTGCTTCAAGTAACAACATATCAAGTGTGCTGCCAAACACATGACATTGTGAAAGATGAATCCAGAATCAAATTATTGATGTTCAACCTATAAGAATTAAGTACCATGTTTAATATATAAGTTTATGCATCATGTTTAGTTTAATGATTCCATGTTTAAGGCTTGTCTCAAAGTTAGTGTTGGCATACACTACTAAAAAACCCCCTTCACTGCTGGTCTATAAAAGGGTTTTACTGTCGGTTTTAGAGCCAGCAGTGGGCAACAGGCAGTGCTAGCCCGGGGATCGGCAGTGAGGGGGTTACCAATACCGGCTGAAGGCTTCAGCCGGCAGTGAACATCGATTTGGCGCCAGACTATCATTGCTGGTTAAAGGCTTCAGCGCCGTCGCAAGTCACAAGTCACACTATTTGTCGTGCGAAATACGCGGGTGTATGGTTCGTGGTGCTCGAACCCGGAACCTCTCAGCTCGCGCGATATGTCCTTACCATCCCACCATAGAAGTACTAGTGATACCATTAGCATATGCAATCCTTTTGACATCTCCTGTCTAAAACTTCAAATGATTATTTGGACATCTAAATGATATAAAATGAAAGGTTTTCAATTACAAAGTTGTAGATCTCATAGAGGGCTACATTTTTTATATAAAGTTTGTTCCGATCCGATTTTGTATGAAAAAGTTATGAATTTTTTAAAATAAGCTGTCATCCACTATCACTGCCGACTCTAGCCATGAACCGACAATGATACTATTACTGTCGGCTCGTGGCAAGAGTCGGCAGTGAAATCATGACTATCACTACCGGCTCTAGCCACCAACCGGCAGTGATAGTCAAGGTTTCACTACCGGCTCTAACCACGAGCCGGCAGTGATAGTATCACTGTCGGTTTGTGACTAGAGCCAGCAGTGGTAATCAAGTTTCACTACCGGTTCTTTTCGAATGGCTTTTTAGTATTGGTCCTTGATACAAACCGGCAGTGATACTCCATCATTGCCGGCTCGTAAGGAACAGGTAGTGATGGGCCGCCATATAAGCCTATTTTTGTAGTAGTGATAAGACATATAGATGGCCTATACTTCTAGGATAAATTGAGATCTCAAATTTTAATTCCGGAAACAAGAAAGTTTGTTTTCTATTTTAAAAAAGTGCACATGATGACAGTGAAAGCAAACTGCACATTTAGGACCATAAGAGTATGAGCCATCTCCCAATAAGTATATATATTCTATCGAAGTAGAATAATACACTATAGGTTAGGAGGTTCAGTGGTGACTTTACCAACTGCTACAACACGTTACCTTGGTGTGTTGTTCTGTTGAGTGTGGACTTACGTTTTTTAGTCATTTGATCAGGTGGGAGAATGTTAGTTGTGATCTCAGCTAACTGCCACCCACAAGAACAGGGCCACGGTTGACCGAGAGAGTGGCTGTGATCGGCTATCCAATAATTCACTCAACGGCTTAGTCCCAGGTTGCACGAGCCTATAAGAAAGGGTCCTGATGCTAAAAAAAATAATAGGTTTTTGAGTTAGTGCATTTAAAGTTTGCCAGCCCTAACTAAACCCTACCGATCAAGGGGTGGCTCAGAGTGACTTGAAGGCCAAGCCGATCGCCTACTGTCTGTGTCGGTGACCTCCCTGTCCATGGCGCACTGCAAGAAGGAGAAGCTTGGCAATGATCCCACACCGACAACACATGCCTGCATCAAGCAGACACGAGGTCTTCGCGGTCCATCAGGGCATCTTCCAATCATGTCAGTAATGATCTCTAGATGTTCATGTTCATTAGGCTAATAAGATCCTATTGTTTTAAGCTCTAAGAGTCTAACAAGGATGACTCATTTTGAAGAAAGGGAGAATGATGAAGAATAGTTGACTAAGTTCTTGTTAGACAGTTTGATGTTTTGTTTGTCGTTTTGCTGAAGTTGTGTGTGCATTTTCAGAGGGTTTCAAAGCATACAAATTTATTATTTGGAAAACTTATCAAGTCTACTTTCTAATGGATTATAAGGCATGTGATTTGAAGGTTCCTACCAAGAGTTACAATGATTTGATTGGATGTTGTGCATGATGTCATGGCAACGCGTGAGAATTGCTAACATGGAGAGCCTGAAGCTTACAAGGCATTATTGGAGGACATCCACCTGTTCTATGGGTTTCCAAATATTTAGGAGACTTCCTTTTCATGATTGACATGGATTTAAGTCATTACTAACATGGAGTTTGAATATTAGGAAAGTTTGAATTCAATTCGGATTGATCTCATCACAGTTAGCGGGCTTGGATTAGAAAGTTCATATCTCCCATATATGGAATCTGTTTCGTATCTGTGAGTGCCCGTTGGAAAGGTTATTTGATGGCCCACATAATACAATCCTAGCCTTCGTTTCCTTATAGTTGCACTGCAATATCAAAGACAAACCAATGACAGAAAGTTTAGTCTTTGTTTATTCGAGTAGGTTTTAGATGAGAGATGGTAGTATCCGAGTTTGTAAAAATCTAGGGTGTTACAGTTGGTATGAGAGCCAAGCTATAGTTCTTAGGGTAGTTAATTGATAACTTAGGTAAACCATCATTAGAATTTGACATTGTTTTAACAAAGTTAAATTTTTGACACACTTTTGCACAATAGTATTGGTTACATAGGCATGCATTACATTTTCATTTCTGCTAAATATATTTTCTTCTTCTATGCTTATTTTAGATATGATAACATGTTGTTGATCACATCCTTGTTAATATTTGTTTGGGTAGAGCTATGCAGCTGAGAAGGAGTGCTCAAATGGTTGCTCGTGGAGATCTCACTGGCGATCGCAATGGAGGTCGAGGTAGGGGCCACGCTTGAGGCCGTACCAGCCAAGCGGTGGAACCAAAACAAGTAGTGAAAGAGAATTAGGAGGGCGAAGATCTTGTGGATCACTCAGTTACGGGAGTTGAAGCCACTAAAGCTACCTAGTAGCTCCTACAGTTCAGAAGGTGAACTACCCAAGATGGATCTCTACGTGATTGGACATGTTTGATGGTTCGGGGACTCCAACAGATGCTGCAGACTAGCTGCGCAAGATACAGAAGATCATCAATGGGTGTCAAATGACGCCAGAGGAGAAGGTTGAGTATAATTTGTAGAATCTAGAGCTCAGAAAATTATGAAACAAAGTTTGTTACTTTTGTTTTTATCATGGTCTACATGATAAAAATACATGCATACATGAAATGTTCAATGAAATACCTCTATTTCATTAAATATATTGTAACTTGTTAATTCATAATTAAATCTTGAAATATCTAAAATTGGTCAATCAAACTTTGTTTATCTTATTTTTTCATGCTTTGTAGAGGAAAAATATATTTTAAGCATGAAATGCTTGTTTAGCACTAATTCTTTGTTAATCTTGATTGAGCCTTTTAAACTTGATTAATTTCTACAGAAATTAATAAAATCATAAAATGTGAAAACTAATTTTTTAGTCTTCTCTATGTATACTTACACAATAAAAATATCTTTTGCCATGTTGAGTAATTCCCTCATGTGAGTTTGTTTGAACTACCTCATTTAATTTTGGATTTAAAAATAGCAAGCATGTAATTTGATTAATTAAGTAAGGAAAATAAACTCTAATTCATGTAATTCTTCTTGTACTGCATTCATAACCTCATGCACTATATCCCTACCAAATTTCATGTCATTTGGATCACATTTCGTTGCATTTCATTCATTGTCATTTTGAAGCACTTTATTGCTATTTAGAGAGCGATAGTTCCAAACATATCATTAAACGGATGATCATTTTGAAAGGCATCGTGGAGTGTCACGAGGTTGATCCTGAGAGTGAATGTGGTGTTTAATTTTGATAATTATAGCTATATATATGTCATGCATGTAAGGGTTGAATAATAATGAAAATTACGAGGGATGGTACCAACAAACACTCATCAGAAGTGGACGCGAAAGCATACAAAAGGTGGCTCCTCCAACCCAGGCCAATTGCCGGTAGGAGATGATAAGGTAATTTATTTATTAGTGATTGCAAAATCTTCTAGATGTTACGAATTTGGATTTACAATAATGATATAATTATAGATGGACAGAAGATGGATGTACGATACGAGCCATGTGAGCGCAGAGACAAGAACGACGTGGAGTATTTCCATGTAGCAGCCGTGGTGTACAAGTCAAATACACAGTCTCAATACATATGTTGTCCATGCATCTATTGCGAGAACAAGAAGCAGTTTTCCACCACCTAGCAGATACATTTACACTTGATGCCAAGGGGCTTTATGCCTGGCTATACCAATTGGACTGAGCACAATGAAGGGCAATACATTGGCAGAGAAGACGAAGACTTGTGCACCGATATGTGGACTGGTGAATACACCAATATGCCACATGTCGGATATATGTTGGTCGATGATGATCTAGAGGAGATGTCGGCTGACGCCGACACTAATGATTTGGAGCAGATGTTGCGCAATGGGGAGGGAAACTTCACCAATGAAAGAGAGTTCCAAAAGTTCTAGCTTATGGTAGAGGACTCTAAAACATTGTTGTTCTCGGGCTATGAGAAGGAGCACACAAAGTTGTGTACCGTGCTTTCACTACTACAATTAAAGGCAAGCAACGGGTGGTTTGATACAAGCTTCACAAAGTTGTTATTGTTTTTGAAGAAATTGCTTCCAAAGGGAAATATGCTACCAGAAAATATGTACCATGCCAAGCAGGTTGTGTGCCCATTGGGGTTAAAAGTACGGAAAATGCATGCAGGTCCAAATGATTGCATGTCGTATCGTGAAGAGCATACAGACTTGGAAGTGTGTCTCATCTGTACTGCAGCACAGTACAAGTGTGACGGTGGTGATATCGATGGTAAAGGAAAGAAGAAAAGACCTCCAGTTAAGGTGATGTGGTATTTTCCTATAGTCCTCCATTTGGAGCGTTTATTCGCGAATAAAAGGCACATCGAACTAATGCGATGACATGCCAAGGAGCGCAAGGATGATGGAATACTGAGGCACCCCGCTGATTCTACATAGTGGAGAAACATCAATAGAAAATACAAGGAGCCTTTGTAGAAGATGTGAGGAATATAAGATTTAGGTTGAGTACAGATGAGATGAATCCATTCGGCAACATGAGCAGTAGTCATAGCAATTGGCATGTGACTCTATGTATCTACAATCTTCCTCCTTGGTTGTGTATGAAGCGGAAGTACATTATGATATCGGTGTTGATACTAGGACCGGGGAAACCTGGCAATGATATTGATGTCTACTGAAACCATTAATGAAAGATCTTGTAATACTATAGAATGATGGTGTGCATGTATGGATGCATACAAAAGAGATAACTTCACCCTACGTACAATGTTGTTCGTAACATTTTATGATTGACCAACCCTTGGCAACCTATCAGGCTAGACTATCAAAGACTATCGTGCATGCGTGCATTGCTTGGATGAAACAGAGAGCTTGTGGCTGAAGAACAGTCAAAAAATGGTGTTCTTATATCATCATAAATTTCTTCGTAAGGATCACCCATACTGCAGCAACATGAGAGCTTTTGGTGGGAAAGTTGAGACTTGATCACCTCCTAAGCATTGCATTAGGAGACAGGTAAATGAGGTGGTAAAGGGACTTAGGGTTATCCTTGGAAAGGGACATAGGAGTACACTGGTTCGGAAATCTAATCTTAGAGCTCATATGTTCAAAAACAAATCTGTTTTTTATGACTTAGTTTATTGGTTGGATTTAGTGGTTCGACATGCGGTTGATGTCATGCACATTGAGAAGAATGCGTGTGATAGCTTGATTGGTACGTTAGTAGACATACCTGGCAGAACTAAGGATACACTCCAAGCACGGAAGGACTTGAAATGTTTGAAACTCAGATAGGATCTACATCCTAAATATATGCAAGAAGGTAACAGGTTTCTTGGTCCCGCTAGCTACAATCTGATCAAGGCGGAAAAATTGTAATCTTGCATGGAATCAAAGTTCCATCCGGTTCCTTCGCCAACATAAAGAGACTAGTAAACATGAAAGATTTAAAATTAACTGGCATAAAGTCTCATGATTGTCATGTGATGATAACACAGATACTTTCAATTGCAATTAGAGGTATTCTGCCGCCGAAGCTCTGAAACCCAATCATAAAGCTATGTTCATTCTTCAACGCGATATCACAGAAGGCCATCGATCCAATCAAGCTAGATAAGCTGCAGAAAGATGTGGTTGAGACTCTATCACAGTTTGAGGCATGTTTTCCTCCATCATTTTTTGATATCATGGTACATCTCATTGTTCACATTGTGAAAGAGATACGAATTCTTAGCCCCGTGTTTCTACATCACATGTACCCTTTTGAGAGGTTCATGGAAGTTCTGAAGAAATATATTTGTAACCAAAATTGGCCGAAAGGCTGCATGGCTGAAGGTTGGGGAACCGAGGAGGTCATTGATTTCTGCGTCGACTACATGAATCTCAAATCGATTGGTATGCTTGTATCTTGCCATGAGGGGAGGCTACGTGGGAAAGGGACGATAGGTGCAAACTCATTCCACACTAATGATCATGTTTCATTCATGCAAGCATATTTCATAGTTCTGCAACAATTAGTTGTAGTGGACATGTATGTCAAAGAACACCAGAAGATGCTATACACCAAAAACCCAGGGAAGTCCGATGTTTGGATCGCATGAGAGCACCGAGATCATTTTGGCACCTTGTTACATAGACCAGTGATGGATTAGCAGATAGAGTATGCTCAGTTGAATGTGTTGGTTAGATCATCAACTACAATCCTCACATTCCAAGGATATGACATAAATGACGATACATTTTATACGAGAGCTCGTGATAATAAGAGAGCCAACCAAAATAGCGGCGTCCGTATAGATGCCTATAACTACAATAGAAATAGGGAGACCTACTGCGGATTCATAGAGGAGATTTAGGAGCTCAACTATGGAGTGTTAAAGGTTCCTCTTTTCTGGTACCAATGGGTCAGAATCCCAGGGGGCATGAAGATCGACAAGTACGGTATGACTACAGTGGACCAAAAAATCGTTAGATATAGCAAAGAACTATTCATACTTGCGAATGATGTTATGCAAGTCTTCTGTGTAAAGGACCCAGACCCGACTAATAAGGAGGAGCGCCATGTGGTTCCTCAAGGAAAAAGAAGAATTGTCGGAGTGGTCGTTGACGAGAAAGACTACAATCAATTCGACGCACTATCTCCTTTCGGAGAGAATGTCGACCAAGGTCACATGGAAGACACCAACGAACTTCCTTGTACGCCATGATCATAATAAAAGGCGAATCGTTAAGACAAAGTAGCTAAATGGTATTAATTGTTATGTATTACTATGTATTAATAAAGGTGTCTTTACTATTGATGTACATTAGTTATAGTTTTGAGCATATTTATTTTCAATTTTTAATGATTTAAAATATTTATCTATGAAGTTAAGATATATAGGAAGTTCTAATTGTATTTTTTTTAATTAATTAGCAAGCTCCAATAATATTTATTTTCCATTTTTATTGAATTGCAAAACTTAACCATGAAATTTAGGTATATAACAAACTTAATTTTGGTATATAGAAAGTTCCAATTAAAATAAATATGTATTAGGATTGGAGGTTAAAAGAATTTTAATAAATGTATATAGTACAATCAAATACACTTGAGTACTGTGGCGGTTAGTTTGTTCATCCCAGCTAGGGCCAGAAGTCACAGGTTCGATGCTTGTGCTTAGAACGAAAAAAAATTGCCTCGCAGGGCGCTCAGGGGTGGGGTTCATTGATGGCTGACTTCATGGCCCAGCAGTGAATCGCCCCTTCACTGTCGACACAGCCAACAGTGAAAGACGCCCCTATATAACCGATGCGTCGCATTCTCCCTTTGGACTTAGAAAAAAATTCCCCCTTCCGCCAAATTGCCTCCCACGCCGTCCTCAAGCATTGCTGCCTCCACCCTGTCCGCTCCCACACCTCCAAAGGACCACGAGCCCTCACCGATGACCCCAAGCACACCGTCCTAGCCCTCCTCGATGTCGTCTACGTCCTTCTCCCCGACGCTATCTCCGTCCTCCTCCCCGACGTCGTTCATGTCCTCCTCCCTAACGTCGGCCCCATCCTCATCTCAGACGCAATCATCATCATGCTCCCCGACATCATTCTCGTCCTCCTCCCTAACGTTGGCCCCATCCTCCTCCCCGGCACCACCCCTGTGCTCCACTGACGCCATCCCCATCCCTCTCCCCGAGGCCTTCACCGAGGAGCAGCACCCAGTCACCATCATCTCCTCCCCTTCCATCATCGTCACCCGCGTCGTCGATCCTGCCGTCCTGCCCCCTTCATCTCCTCCCCCTTGGTCTAGGTATGTTGTCATGTCCTCCTAATCTGAGCTCGAGAATATATGCTATACAAATTGATAAGAACATATGCTATGGGAGTACACATATGCTATGCAAATTGATTTGATTTGATTTGATTTGATTTTCAGGTAAATTGAGAATACTCGATGACGAACTGATAGTTTGAGATGCTCAATGATGAACTAATAGTTTGAGGTATGCTGAGATTGGGCATATTTTCTAATTGGTGTATTAGTTCTTCAGTAGGCTGCTAGTCTTTTTTATCCCTGGTATATGTCAGTTTGAGATTGGGCATATGTTCTGATTCTCAGTACTTGTTTTTGTATCCTTCTGTTCAGAACTTGTGCACTCTGATTTGGTATGGTAGCACTATCCATAATGATGCTTTTAGAACTCTGTCATGTTCTAATTAATAGCTAAGAGTTTAGAAATTTGCCCAATCAATAATGTATCCAATAGAACAATTAGGGGGCAGGACTTCTTTTGTCCTGGGGCCAATTGTTATACAATTTCTGAGAGCACTATTGCACATGTTTTGTTCATGCTATCTACTTCTTGAAATACACATGATGCCAGGATCTGTTTTTGATGCTTTGTCGTTGTTTTGTTCCATGTCATGTGTAATGAATTCTTATTTTGAGATACTTGATGATGAACTGTTAGTTTGGGATGCTTGATGATGAACTTTTAATTTGAGATGCTCAATGATGAACTGTTAGTTTGAGATGCTCGATGATGAACCGTTATTTTGAGATGCTCGATGATGAACCGTTAGTTTGAGATGCTCGATGATGAACTATTAGTTTAAGAAACTCGATGGTGAGTTGTTAGATTGAATCCAGGCTCTAAGCTAGTAATGCAACAAAGATTGCACTGTCTGTTGCCTTTATCCGGTCTATATGTTGTCCAAGATTTTATTGACTGCTGCCTTGGAGATAACATACATGCTATAAGCTAGTAACTAAGATCGCAAAGTAGTGCTTATATGTCTCCTCTATTGTTCTGCTCCCTCTCCCTCACGTCTGCCCTCTTCCCTGTTGTGCTGTGTTGTAGGAACGAGAATGGCGACTAGAAGGGGGTGAATAGACGCCTCAATAAATTTCTTTCGAAATAGATGGCTTTTTCCTATTTCTCACCTAATGCACCTCAAAACGCTCAAACGAAAGTAAAAGAATTAAAGAGACAAAGCAAGAAGACTACTTCTATGGCAACATGACTCCACAGATGGAATATGAACCATAGGTTCCATTCAGGACCATTCCATGTGTCTTTGTGCACAAAAACTCGCAACTTCCAAAGAAACTAGATAAGATGGACACCAGATAAGGTTATCCTCCAAGATGATAGTCTAGTGGCAATGGGACTCAAGACCCTCTCAAATACATGAGTATGTGAGTGTTTAAGCCACTAGCATCAAGAAAAACAACCCTCCAAAGGTGAAATATTGCAGCTCAAAGAAAAAGATCATCGGGCAAGAAACCTCTCCAAGTTGATGATCTAGAGGCAAGGGTACTCAAGACCCATGAGCATACACTCGTATGTGAGTTTTTAAGCCTCTAGCAACAAAAATAATGATCTCACAAGGTGCTGAAATTTCAGACCAAAAACCAAAACGAAAATCAAAGCCGAAAATCAAAAAACTTGCAAACTTGCAAGGGAACCAATAGAGGGAAACTAGAAGGAGGGGAATTCAAGCATATGCAAAAACATAAACTTAATTACTCAAAGAGGTCAGCCCTATTTTAGGCGGATTACAAAGATTTATCTCTCAAAACTCTCACCTATTATATAGGCTAAGCACTCATCCTTCTCTCCTCTAAAAACCTAGCTCCAAGGCTCTCAAATGAGTGGCACAAGGGTCTCAAGTGGCTGGTTCAAAGCTCTCTCTAGCCCTACCCCTCTAGTTATAGGCCTAGGAAACTTGGCCTTTAAGTTTCCTAGCTTTTCCCCAAAATACCCCCTCTTGTAGTGCACTTCTACCTACCACCGAGGGTATTTTAGTTTATTTTCTTCTCCATTCATCGAACGGCCGCGGCGTCTTCATGACTTAGCTTCGCCTCGATGCAAGCTTCGGGATGGTACCACATACTCCTCCAGTCCTCCCACGGTTTTGAGGCCAAACCGCGAAACCGCCTGCACGCTTCTCAAAGCGTGACTCACTGCCTTGCTTACACCTTAAGCAAGCGCTTCGATGTTGACACGTGTACTCCGTCATGCGATCCTGACCGTCGGCAAGTCTCTCCTGCACCCGATCCCTCGGGCCGTCTTGTCACTTGCACCGGCTTCCCCTTCGCTTGACTTTTTCAACACGTCATCTCCATCCGCCTTCAATGATTTGCTTCACCTCCATGTGTTCAGCTAGGATCACCCTTGACTCCGCCCGGCCTCCTTGATCGTCTGGCACCAAGCACTCCGCTTGGCCCCGATCATCCCGCCTTCGACCGCCAAGTTGCATCCATCACCTACACACCATGAGACAAGCAAACACATATCTCCAACTCCAATTCCAATTAGTCCATAATCATTATGCTCAAATGAAATCTCAAATAAATTCAAATCACATCAAAGCTCATGCAAAATCGAAGATCATCAAACCAAATAAATGACAATGATTTCTCAATCACTCATCACAAGAAAACCAAGGCACATAGTTTCTCAGTTGTGTTGTACTCTCTACCCACTCGGCTGCTTCTCCAGCCACTCCCTTTGTTCTGATCTGTGTTGCTCCCATGCACCACCTCTCTGCTTCCCCTCTCTCCTGTGTTACCTTAGCCAGGCTTTACCAGTATCTGTGAATTTTTTTCATAAGGCTCTACCAGTCTTTGAGGAAGTGGTATACTACGATCTTAGTTGAGAATTAATTCCATTGAAAGCGCGATCTTGGACAGGATATAGGCCGATTAGTGACATAGCACACCCTAATTGTTGAATTATGTCCCTTTGTCCGGTTAATGATAATTTGAGCATATCTAGTTAGGGTGCAGGACATAGTTTAGCCATGGAGCTAACTAGATTTTTAGTTCTGAGGCCGTTTTTATATTTGTTTTTCTTTTTGTAAATGATGAAATTGGAGACCATACATATGAGTGCAAAGCTCGACTGAGATGGTTATTACACATGCATCTTGTACGTCTTTTAACTATCCCAGTCGAGCTTGCAGTCATATATAATTATCTACATAATATGATGCTAATGCTTTTTTCATACATGTTTTACTTTTTGCAAGAAATTTGAATAGTTTGGTTTTAGTTAATTATGTACTATGAGTGTTGAATTATTTTTTATGTACTATGAGTTGTAATTATGTAATCACAATATTGTCCTCTTTTATCTAAGGTCTCAAAGTGGTTGTATTATTTAATTATTTGCCTTTGTCCGGTTAATAATAATTTGAATAGTTTTGTATTATTCAGTTATGTATTACGAGTCGTGTACAGACACAAATGAATCATGATGAAGTACTTTTTCATTAAATGTAGTCATACTGTATCTCTCTGCATTCTATCTATTGATTCCCTCCCGGTTAGTTACAATATTTTGATAGTTTATTTCCCTCCCTCATCGACTTTCTCTCTATCTCCTTCCTTCCTTAGCTCTCTATCCGTATAATACTCAACCGCTTGTCACCATCATATGCAGAACTTTCAGGAAGGGATGGCATCACCAACCGCTCGTTACGATCGTATGGAAAACACTTAGGAAGGTGGCTCCTCCGATCCGGCCCATGTGCAGGTTGGAGATATGCCGCTGTCAAACATTGAAGAAGGTAGCCCAAGTACCTACCTCAACCTGGAGCAAACAAACACCAGTGGAGGCGATGAGGTATTTTATAAGTAGATTATCTATTGTACATATGATCGTATATGTTCTCATTACTTTTTTCGCTTATTTATAGATGCATGTGCAATCCTAGGAGCGGCATTGTGTCTGAGGTCCCTCGAAGATGCCTACAGGACGATTTGTGATCATGAAGGTCTCACCTGCAGTGGAGCCAAACACACCAGAGAGTTCTAGGGGCATACAAGTCAGTATGTGGGATTGCTGTTAAGGATCACATGTCCATCATCTACAGATTTTGGATTGGCAAACGAGATAATCCGCACGTGGTTCTTGATTCGATCAAGAACGACATCTTGTGTTCCAAGATATTAGAAAGTTTGACTTCCCTAAAGAGACAGATATGGAAGTAGTTAAGCGTAAGACGCTAATGATCATAGGCCTTTCATTTAAGAATTGGAAGGGCACACTGAACAGAACATATGTGCAGAAATGTACAATGCCAGATTTCCATAAATGGCCACAACTGGAAGATCATTGGCATGCCTTGGCGGAGTACAAGTTGTCGGAAGAAGCACAGAAGTGGAGGTGACCAAAGCAAACTCAAAAAAAAACCTCTACCCCCATAAAGTCGGCAGTCGTGGGTACGTGGGGAAAGAACGACAATAGCCACAATAGCTAGATGAACTATGAGAGAGAGGTGTCACACCTGAGACGAAGGGCTGGAGCGAACGATCGACACACTTTCTTCTTGGGAGAGGGGCTTCTTACTTGGCTGATCAAAGCTTATGCTTTACGACCTCCAAAGACCAGGAAGTGACGCAAACTCTTGCAAAAAAGCTTGCAGAAGCCCATAAGCAGCCTGGGAAACAAGGGTTAGGGTGGTCTCACACGAGCTCACCTGGGCACTGGGAAACAAGGAGCACGGTAGTTGCACACGAGATGTTGGGGTGATGGGTTGGAAATATAGATTCCCAAATAACGTCGATAGTTACACGAGTCGAAAGAGGTCCCAAGTAGAGCGAGATGCAGAAGAAGAGGCAGAACAAGCTAGGATGATGGAAATGCTTGAACAAGTACTACAAAAGGATAGGGAAAATACAGACAAAAGGATAGCATAAGCAGTACAGCAAGCCCTCGTGCATAAATGGGACGCCATGTTGAGTGAAAAGGAACGGCTGGCAATGTCTCCTAATATTGCGCGCTCTAGCCCTGATGGTCATCAGAGTAGCTGTGCGTCCACGGGAGTTCCAGGAGCTGACCCCAGCACTTATCCCGTGGACCTCATCACAACACGAACACCGTGTGAACTACACATTAGTGCTAAGAACATTACCATCAAGGTGGCTTCCGGCATGGCTTATCTCTACGGCTCCCATGACCATTTGCACAGACATTCGATACCGAAGGGCTACTCCATGGTCGAAGTAGATAAGACAGTTGACTAATACCGTCATGTTGAGGTGGACTACCCCACAGAGGAGGGAGTGAACACTATAGGAGAGAATAAGCACATATTCATTGTGTGGGTGAAGGCCTACATAGTGTTTCCATTAAGGACAGCTCCCGAGAACCTATACTCTCCATGACACCACAGGCCACTGTCACCTCCTAGATCTCCCTCTCATCAGCCATCTTCTAGATGAAGTCCACCTCCTCACCCATCTCCTCAAAGAAGTCCACCGCTCAAGAAGGAGCACCATCAAGAAGCTAGCCATCAGCTTGGAAAACACGATCAGGTTCCGCAGCATCCAAGCAAATGACATCATCTAAGAAGTCGGTGCCATCTAAGGTGGTGGAACCCAAAAATGTCTATTCACTCATTGCTGAGAAAAACAAAAAGATTATGGACGCTAGTGTCATAGCTCATTTCCATCCTCCACCACCTCCACCGAAGCCTGTTGTGCCTGAAGATACCATAAAATTTTTCATGAATATAGCCAAAGCTAAACAAACGCAGGCAGCTTCAAGTAAGCCACCGACTAACTACGAACATATCAGTAAGAAGCAAGCTAGGAGCAAATCAGGTCTAATCATTCAGGATGCTCCAAGCATTGAGGACTTCCTAGCTTCTTCTAGATTAACAGCAGAAGAACTAGCACGACTTACTGTGGGAGTGGATATGTCAAAGTTGGATGTTATATGGCCATTTGAGTTGTGCAAACCTTTGGTCAAACCAGCTATAGAAAGAAACCTTACAACTCAAATACGTCTATTACATCATTGGTACTTGGAGTAGTCCAGGCAGGGTATACATGCGTTCCCCATAAGGTACAGAGATGAATATTTTCTCAACGGGGACGACTACTTCTAGGTGAAGTTCAAGTGCTTGTATGAAATGTACAAGGAAGATGCTCTCGACGTGGCCATAATCAGAGCATGGACTCTGTAAGTGACTTATACATATAATTCACGTTGTATGATCTTGTATATTGAAATCACGTGGCCAACTACTCTCTTTCGTAGAATGGAGATTCAAGCATTCAAACAAGAATTAGATAATAAAGTAAGATTCATCGATCCTGGGCTTGTCAACTAAAAAATTATACGGTTGAATTCAGATTTCACTGGGGACTACTTATTGAAGTGTCTCCTTCACCACCAACACAAGACCTTCATACTCTTACCCTACAGCTTTGAGTACGTGTTTGCATGCTAGGGTGTTCTCCTTTTATGGGCAACTTGATTCTAGTACTAATTAGCTATGGTGATATATTCCTGTAGTTTTTACTAGATTCTCCTTATCATCCACCCAAGCTTGAGCAAGATCATTATCTTGGACTCACAAAAGAGAGATAAGACGACTTACCAAGACATCATTGACATTCTAAACAGGTAAACTCGATCATTTAATCTTCACGTTGATTGCATCTAAGTTTAATTGGTCTTCATATTCATGTACAGTGCGTACACAAGATACTGCAAAAGGAGTGTTATGTATCATCCATACAAGAAGCAATATAATGTAAAAATTGACTTTTTGGTTCGTAGGGAATAATCATGACTTGCATTTCCTACTGAATAAAGCAGTTCAATTCATTACACTGATGAATCCTTTCCTCTTGAAATGTATAAGGCAGCCACCTGGCAACAATCTCTGCGGGTTCTATGTTCTTACTTTCATTCATAGATTCAGCCCTAATAGAGACACGTCATGTTCAATGATGTTGAGGTATGAAATTATATATCGATGCCTTCTTTCCAATTTCTATACGTGTTCAAGGACTAATTCTTTCGGTTCTTCAAATACAAATCTCCAAACAATGCACAGATGTGTTACAACCTATAGAAATACATGGCATTCAAGAACAGGTCATCGGGTTCTTCGTGGAACATGTTATCAACCCAACTGGCGAGTTTCATGAACCGATCATGCCGTCGACGCGTGAGAGATCTTCAAATGATTCCGTACCTTCTAATAGGGAGTATGCGACAAGGAGGAAGGCTACCAGGGGGTTAGATGACTTAAATATCGCCAAAGGACACAATTTTAATGGAGGATATTAATTAATATGTATTAATAAAGGACAAGAATTACTATGTATTAATGAAGGTGTATTTATTATTTATTTACATTAAATATGTATCTCATTGTATGCATGTCAGTGCACTTGGTCCGGAGGATCCTGTAGCCTTCGACCTGCTTTCAGAGTTGGTACCGTCGAACAACTCTTCAACAGATTGTCCTTCCAATGATGATACAATGGAGGTGCCAGAAGCAACGACTTGTAAGCATGCCCAGGAGGAGGAGGGTGAGAGGCTGGCCCGTTAGCTGTGTGCTGCAGAGGAGCAAGAAGTAGCGTCTCATAAGCGTGCCAAGAAGGAGAAGGACGAGAGGGTGGACCGTTAGTGCACTGTGGATGAGCACGAGAGCGTGGCTCGTTAGTGCACTGTGGAGGAGGCCGAAGGCTCAAACCGTAGTGGCATTTAGGTGTCGGACTTCGATGTCTCTGACACGCCAGTGAGCCTGGAGCATAGGCAATGTTGCGGTCGATCAGGCATAGTCGGGTCCTCCGCTCCACCACCATCGGTCCCCCAGTGTCCTCGGACGTACACACGCCATCAGCCATTCGTGCGGAGATGTGATCTTCATTGCGAGAGAGGTAGAGGGATATTGGACTAGCTCAACTCGACCGACTTTTCGAAGGGTGACCTATGAGAACTATTATATATATGTGTGTGTTTGTCGATACCTATGACTTGTAATATGTGTTCACTCGAATATGACATGAATTACTATGTATTAATGGAGGTGCCTTTATTATTAATTTACATTGTATGCATGTATTAAGAGGGAGAGACATGGAGAGATTGAGGAGATAGGGAGAGGATAGAGAGAGGGAGCACATGGAGGGATGAGAGGCAAAACACTACTAGCTGAAGCATTCAGCCGGCAGTGATGCCTTGTCGGTAGTGATTCCTAAGGCATCACTGCTGGCTGAAGCCTTTAGCCGGTAGTGATAACTCCTTCACTACCGGTCCCCCCGAGCCGGTAGTGATAGTCCCTAACTATCATTGTCCGTTACCCACTGCCGGCTCCAAAACAGGCAGTGAAGGGGGTTTTGGAGCTGACAGTGATGTGCTCTTCTGTAGTAGTGTGGGTTCTAGACTATCTATATAATTTAGATCTGTAGGCTAATTGACAATTAGTAGGCCTGACTCATCTATCTATATTCCAATTGGACCTTGCTTCGTCAATAAGCGTAGGGACCAGGCAACCAAGGGTGGGGGATGCCAGAACGCATCCGTCCCAAGCCCTAAACTTCACAACCCACCCTGGCTGTGAACTGGAGATGGAGGACACTTGCCCCCAACCTTGGCCCTGGCGGGTTCCTGGACACCTACGGGGCCTCATGTGGTGCAGCGCATGGAGGTGAAGAATGCAGTGGCTAGTGGCGGCACATTGTCATCCACAGCTCCCCAATGCTATGTCACCTCCACCTAACAGTGTATCATGTGGGGGTGGACAATGGGTTATGCGGTCCCGGATCTTGATGGTGACTGTCGTCCTCACCTATTTCTTGGATGTGGACGGTGAATCAATCTCGGTTGAGATGAGGAGGAGGTGGCGACTAGCGATGGACTCCCCACGGCGAAGGCGAACACTGTTGATTGTATCTTCATTCATGGATGCCACACCCTGTTTTAACGGACAAAATCAAGTGCGGCTTATGTGTGCCTAGGAAGTTTAACACATATAAGGATGTCATAGGTGAAGTAACAAAAGCAATACTTTAACTTATAATCTTTCACTTCTTACAATAAAGACTTCACGGCTAGACGCACACGGGGAACATGATGGAAGTCTTACCGAGGGTGGAAAGATACCGGAAGAAGGTCAGCGATGAGGGTGACGGACCTCACGGGATCTCATCGGTGGCGAAGCTCCGGTGGTCTTTCGGCAATGGCAAGCAGCGGGGAAGCTTCAGTGAACATGCGTGCTTCTGTTGATGACTTCGGGTGAGGCTCGGTGGCCCTCGAGCGGCAGAACGGCAAGCACGATCGAGGCGGCAAGTTTGGCGGTGGCAGCAAGCTCAAATCCAGCGAATTGGGCTCGATCTCAGTGACTTCTTGGATTGGATCTGCTCAGGAAGAGGCGACCTATATTTATAGGGGCTCGGGAGGACACGGGAAGGCCTAGGACTCGAGATTGGCGACGAACTCAGACTCGGACGTGGCGGCGGAGGCTTCTTTGACTCAGAGTCAAAGATACTAACAAGTGGGCCCCTCTGGTCAGTGGCAGATGGCGAAGGTGGAGACCGGGCAGGCATCTTCGGCGGAGCGCGGGCACACGGCTGGACCGACTCGGGCGCGCGGCGCGGCCCAGTGAAGCGGGGGCGAGCGGGCTGGCGCGAGAGATGGGCCGGAAAGAGGAGGTGGCCCAAGGTAAGGTTTAATCTTTTTCTTTTTGTTTTAACTTTGTAAATTCATTTGAAATTTGAATTTGAAGGAAATTCAACTCAAACAAGGACTACGCCACACAAAGAAAAACCCTACATGCCTAAGGACAGCATGGATGCACATTATTCAAATATTTCCTATGTCAAATTAGAGTTTCTTTTTAGAAAATAGGTTTAACGTTTTTAACAATTGGTTTAACTCAAAGTAAAATCTAGCAAATTTTTATGAATTGCCAAAAATGAAAATTAGGGTGTTACAAACCTACCCCCTGGAATGAATCTCGCCCTCGAGATTCGGACAGAATGGAGAAAAGATGAGAAAACTCTGTCTTCAGGTCTTCTTCTCTTTCCCACGTCGCCTCATCTTCTGAGTGGTGACTCCATTGCACTTTACACGTTGGTATTATTTTGGTTCTGGTCACTCTTTCTAATCTCTCTTCATTCCATACCACCAGTAGCGATCCTTGAGATCTTGATACATCTTTGTACTTCTGGGATGAATAGAATATGCTAAATCATGAGCTTCTCTCAGAATTATCCCTTTAATATCCTTCTGGTTAGGCACACAGATTCTCTTTTTGAACCACACAGTACCTTGACTATCTTCTGTAAAGTCTGGAGCTTTATCATCCTTAATAAGCTGGCTAATTTCCTTGAGCTTCTCGTCCTCCAGTTGACCTTTTCGAATCTCTTGCTCTAACATGCAATCAACTTCATGGCAGTTGCTTCCATGTCTGCCACAAATCCAAGGTGAAGCTTCTCGAACTCCTTACATAACTCAGGCTGACTTTCTTGAACCATCATCAAGTTACAGTAACTCTTCCGACTCAAGGCATCGGCTACTACATTAGCCTTTCCTGGGTGAAAATGGATTCCTACATCATAATCCTTGATTAACTCTAACCATCTGCGTTGACGAAGGTTTAGATCCGGTTGGGTGAAGATATACTTTAAACTCTTATGATCTGTATATATCTCACACTGTTTTCCAATGAGATAATGTCTCCAAATCTTCAATGCATGAACCACAGCTGCTAATTCCAGGTCATGCGTAGGGTAGTGCTCCTCATTCTTCCTTAACTGCCTTGACGCATAGGCCACGACTTGACCTTCTTGCATGAGAACACATCCAAGTCCTTGTCGCGAAGCATCACAGTAGATATCAAAATTCTTGCTAATGTCTGGTAGAACTAGCACTAGGGTTGTAGTTAATCTCTTCTTCAATTCTTCAAAACTTGCTTGACAAGCCGAGCTCCACTTAAAAACTAAGTTTTTCTGAAGCAAAGATGTAAGAGGTTGAGCTATCTTAGAGAACCCTTCTATAAAGAGACGATAATATCCTGCTAATCCAAGAAAACTCTTGATCTCTAACACATTGGTAGGTGGTAACCAATTCAACACATCCTTTACTTTACTTGGATCTACTGCTACACCTCTAGCCATTATGATATGTCCGAGGAAGGCAACTTGATCTAACCAAAAATCACACTTACTAAGCTTGGCATACAATTGATGCTCCCTGAGTGTCTATAACACCATTCTCAACTACTCTTCATGTTCTTCCTCACTCTTAGAGAAACCAAAATGTCATCAATAAATATTACCACAAATTTATCCAAGTAGTCCATAAATACTTTGTTCATAAGGTTCATGAAATAGGCTGGTGCATTGGTTAATCCAAAAGACATGACGGTATACTCATATAACTCATATCGAGTACTGAAGGCAGTCTTGGGCACATCTGACGGTCGAATCTTTAATTGATAGTATCCAGACCTTAGATCAATATTGGAGAACACTCGGGCTCCTCTCATCTGATCAAACAAATCCTCAATTCGGGGTAATGGATACTTATTCTTAATGGTCACATCATTGAGTGCTCTATTATCTACACACATTCGTCAGGTACCATCTTTCTTATCTACGAAAAGAACTGGAGCTCCCCAAGGTGACGCACTTGGTCTAATAAATCCTTTATCTAACTGTTCTTGGATTTGCTTCTTTAACTCAGCTAGGTCATTAGCGAACATTCTATATGGCCTTTTGGCTATAGGAGCCGTATCGGGTACCAATTCTATAACAAATTTAATATCTCGATCTGGTGGCATACCTGGCAATTCATCAGGGAAAACATCGGGAAACTCGCAAACCACTCTGATCTGATCAATGGTTGTACCTTCAAGCAAATTGAGACAACAATCCTCAGCTGTTGGAGTAGTAGCCACAAACTCAACTTTGATTCCATCTCTGTTGGTTAGGTGCACTGCCCTTCTAGCACATTCTATCACTCCATCAAACTTGGCTAACCAATCCATTCCAAGGATAACGTCTATGCCACTTGATTCCAAGACTAAGATTCGCTGGAAAGTCTACCCCCCTTATTTTAAGTTTCATCCTAGGGCATATATATTGTGCTCTCAATTCTCCTCCAGGAGAGCTAATGAGCATATTACTCTTCATCATAATCATAGGTAAACCATGCTTTGTAACATACTGAGTAGTTATGAAAGAATACGAAGCTCCAGAATCAAACAAAACAAATGGAGGTCGGGAGTTGACGAGGAACATACCGTACACCACATCCTGAGCATCGTGAGCTTCTTCTACTGTGACATGGTTGACTTTCCCATGAATATAATTATGTTCTCCATGGTTGTTCTGACTGAGGTTCTGACTCCCACTGTGTGACTGAGCTGGGGCTAGAGTTGACCTTGGTGTGTTATTGGTTTTGGCCTGATCCTGCACCCTCTTAAGGCATTTACTCACATAGCGCCCTTCCTCTCCACAGTAGAAACATCCTTTGTTTGGGTTAGGAGTAGCTGGGTTATTCTTGACTTGAGGAGTAGCTGGTGAAGTTGAACGGGGTGCCTGATAGTTGGAGCCCTGAACAGGGACTTGCGACTGAGTCCAGTACTGAATGTTGGAACGGAACATAGGGCCTTGCGGAGACATTTGAGTTGCCCCACGGGAACATGTGTTACTTCCTTGTCCTTGAAAAGACATCTTCCTCTTCTTCTCATCCAGCTGACGGCGTTTGTGTTCAACCATCAAAGCTTTGTTTACTATTGCTTGGAAATTGGGAAACTCTTGCGAAAGTAGAGCATACTCTATGGCATCATTCAGACCTTCCAGAAAACATTCCTGCTTCTTCTCATCTGTATCCACTTCATTATGAGCATAACTGGACAACTGAGTAAACTTGGTCACATACTCCCTTGCAGTCATTGGTCCTTGCTTCAGGCTCATGAATTCCTTCTTCTTCAGACGGACATCTCCTGACGACATGTGATGAGTGCGGAAACTGGATTTAAACTCCATCCAAGTGATAGCTACTGGATTTCCATGTCCGGTACAGTATGCTTCCCGCCAATCTAGGGCTTGACCACCGAGTTGATGTGAGGCATAGAGAACCATCTCTCTATCATTGCACTGAGCAACCTGTAGCTTCCTTTCTATATCCTTCAGCTAATCATCTGCATGACTAAAGACTGGGGGTTGAGTTCTTTTGAATTCTCCAAGTCTTGATGGTTGATGCGGTTGAGGAACATGATTTGGTTGTTGCTGTTGCATCTGCACCATGGTTGGGCTAAAGCTTGCAAGATCTGAGTTTGCATAGCCATCTGTTGTTCCAAGGTCATTGGAGGGGGCGGGGGTGGATTCTGGTTACTGTTGTTCTCCTCGTGGGTATTGATACTCCTCCTTGTGTTAACCATCTAGTTAGGGTTAGAAAGAAGGACAGGAGTAGATAAGCGAGACTGGAAATAATTTAACTAAGGAAACCTATCTATATTATATTATATAGATAATAAAGATGTGTCTGTGGATAAGGTGCCAAAGCATTCCACAGCTCACATCGACACTCAAACAAAATATCCAAATTACACACTTAGCACCATAACAAATCTCACACTAGCAATATTATTATCCTTAATGATTACATCGACGCTCGACTCTAACATAAGACCATCTACAATACTATTGGGACTCCTCTCTAGTACGGGATCCTGAGGGGGAGGAATCAACTGATCCATCTCCATTTATAGCGGGGGTGTTGAGACAGATCCTCTTGCGCGGGGGTGAGTGGATAGACAAGTCTTCTTCTATATCTTCAGATTCTTTTTGGTTGGCATCATGTTCATCCTCAAGAATTGTAGTGACGAAAGCAAGGCGTTGGCGAACTTCTCCCAACTCCCATAAAGCGCAGTCTAGTTCATCTTCCAAGGCCACAATGAGTGCAACTTGTTCACATAGCTTGGGGTTTTCTCCAAAGGGACTCTTCACGAACGGTTCATTACTTCCACGAGTTCTCCGGGAATAGTATGCATAAGGAGATTCAACTATCTTGCTGTTATATTGATCTCAAACACGGGATATGGCTTGACGAGCTGCATCTCGAACACCGACGGTGAAGGTTGCTCTTGGGGCCATTGCTGAGTGAATGCCCACAACTCGACGAACCTCCAAACCTTCATCTTGGCTTCGCTCATAATCATAGATAGTGACTTCAACCTTTCATTCTACATATTTAGAGTGTTGTTTCTTAACTCCCATGTAGACTGGCTCCTATGTATGTCTAAGTCCAAAAAGTATCCCCCATAGTAAGCAAGGAAGGTGTCCAGTGCGAAGACCGTCACTTTCATAGACGTCGGGAACAGGGTCCATACTCCAAAAAGTGGGGTCATCAATCTCCTCTTCGGTTGGAACACGTTGAAGAATGGGTGGACGTCCTCCAGTTGACTTGCGGGCAGTAAGCAGCTGGCAGACCATCTAAAAAGGAAGAGATGGGATATAAGAAATAACCTTATGAGAACTAATGGAAAGGCTCTGGTGGGTTTAGATGAACTAGGAAAAACCTTAGGACAACCATTCTATCTAGTCTTGTGGTCCTACAGTCACCTGGCTCTGATACCACCTCTATCACACCCGATTTTAACGGACAAAACCAAATATGGCTTATGTGTGCCCAGGAAGTTTAACACACATAAGGACGTCATAGGTGAAGTAAAAAAATAATACTTTAACTTATAATCGTTCACTTCTTACAATAAATACTTCACCTAAACAACTTCAAAAGCTAAACGACAGTATCTAAACAACGGCAGCGGGACGAAAGCATTGGTGGCCAAGCACTCCACAGGCACTGACCGGAAGACACGCTCCTAGAATGCCAGGTCATCGTCTTGAAAATCTCCAAAGTCTTCCACTGAGCAACATATGTTTTGTTGGAGATAGCAAGGGTGAGCACATAGAGTACTCAGGAAGTGTGGGAAAGTAATGATATGCAGGCTTATATCAAGAATAGGCTAACTCATGGTTTATTTGCGTAAATACGAGTAATAAAAATATATTTGAACTCAAAAAGCAATAAATAATTATTAAGTAAATGTAACCCAAATAGTCCATCACCCAGCATACAAGGCTCTGCACCTTGCATACCACAACCGTCTAGTACTCCCTGTACGATAACCAAAACCATGACCAAATCCGTAACCACAACCCACTAATCATGTGAGGATACAAGTCTCTCATAACCGTGAGCATGGCTGTTATAACAGTTTTACACTCTGCAGTGGTTGTCGAGCTTTCCCCACGAGTCAGTGAACTCCATGTTACCGTGTTCGCGAAACACTTAACACACGCCAGTGGTGTGCCACCAAGAAATCACTGAATGACACTTTTCACTATCCAGAGACTAATTCAGTATGCGTCTGCCCACTAGGTTTCACTGCCTGGATTTACGCGAGTTAAACTCCTACTCAGAAGCCCCCTTTTGTGCTAACACAACATACACTGGATAGACTCTAACTAGTATGTCACGCCTTACCCATATTAGTCTCGTGGTTGGTACGTTACTTCTTAGGTTGTCGCTCCACGAACAGGTCCTTACTTAGGTTACTTGAGCAAACACTAAATCAACATCATAACCATGACAACCATCAAAACCACTTTTCCCTTATCATCCCATAGAACCTAGATGATTTATGGTTAGGTGTCTTTGTGGAGTAGGTTGCTTAGCCATGCTTTTGGGATACTGGGAAGTGTCTTAATCTTGACTAATGAACATATGCAACAATGGTGGTTAACTTGTTAATGTTGTAGCAACATGGAACCTTAGGTTTCAGATGATCAAATACTACGTGCAATTTGTAAAACCAAATATTTAAAAATATAGGTTTCAGATGATCAAGGACACTTGCTTTCTCCTTGCTGCTGCTCAGTGTATTCTTGCTCCTGGTCTTGATGTTCCTCAAATTGATCTGGGGCGTTGTCGACTAATCGCACAATTATCGATAAAGCACATAAAAAATACACTAAGAACAAAACATAAAACAAAATAACAACAAGACAAAACCTATCTAGAAAGAAAGAGCACTGAAAAACTAATCTAACGGCGCAAGAATCGCTTAAAATAGAGCTACGACGAAAAAGATATGATAAAAACAAGATTAGGGCTTATTTTAATTAAGAAAAGGACTTAATTGTAATTAATAGAAAGTTTTAGGAACTTTTTTATAAAAATAGAGGACCTAAATGTAATTTTGGAAAAGTCAGGGACCTAGGTGTAAAATATAGGGCTCTTTATGCTATTTCAGAAAAGTGCAGGGTCTTATTTGCAAAATTACCAATTTCTGGAATTATCTTTATATTAGAAAATCTTATTTAATGCATGGTAGCTGACTGGGCTACACGTGGCTGACACATTAGCAAAGGTGCTGAGGTGGCGCACACGTGGCAGGGCTGACTGGGCATGGCGACTGACTGGGTTAAAGAGGGACACGCGGTGTCATCTGATTGGTTGCCGAACCGGTATGAAGTAGATCTAATCTGGGACGTTGGCTTCGGATCCGACGGCGCAAGGAGAACGGCGGCTGGGGAGGAGCGGAGAACGGCGGCGCCGAGGGACAGACGGCGGACTCGCCAGAATGGCGCTCCAGCAACCTAAGTGCTCCGACAAGCGGTCAAACACGTCTAGACGCACACGGGGAACGCGATTGAAGTCTTACCGAGGGTGGAAATACATCGGAAGGTGGTCAGCGACGAAGAGGGGCGGCGGACCTCACGGGATCTCATCGGCGGTGAAGCTCCAGTGATCTTTCGGCGACGGCAAGTAGAGGGGAAGCTTCAGCGGACGTGTGTGCTTCTGTTGACAGCTTCGGGTGAGGCTCGGCAGCTCTGGAGCGGCGAAACGGTGAGCACGATCGAGGCGGCGAGTTTGGCGGTGGCGGCGAGCTCGAATCCGGCGAATTGGGCTTGATCTCTGTGACTTATTGGATTGAATCAACTCGGGGAGAGGTGACCTGTATTTATAGGGGCTCGGGAAGACACGGGAAGGCCTGGGACTCGAGATTGCCAGCGAACTCGGACTCGGACGCGGTGGCGGCGGCTTCTTCAACTCGGAGACGAAGATACTGACAAGCGAGCCCCACTGGTCAGTGGCAAACAACGAAGGTGGAGACCGAGCGGGCATCTTCGGTGGAGCACAGACATGCAGCTGGGCCGGCTCGGGCGCGCGACGCGGCCCAGGGAAGCGGGGGCGAGCGGGCTGGCTCAGGAGATGAGCTGGAAAGAGGAGGAGGCGGCCCGAGGTAAGGTTTAATCTTTTTCTTTTTGTTTTAACTTTCTAAATTCATTTGAAATTTGAATTTGAAGGAAATTCAACTCAAACAAGGACTACACCACACAAAGAAAAACCCTACATGCCTAAGGACAGCATGGATGCACATTATTCAAATATTTCCTATGTCAAATTAGAGTTTCTTTTTAGAAAATAGGTTTAACCTTTTTAAAACTTGGTTTAACTCAAAGTAAAATCTAGCAAATTTTATGAATTGCCAAAAATGAAAATTAGGTGTTACAATGGAGGAATGAGCATCCAAGCGACGGGAGTGGGGACGGGTCAATTGGTTGGTCAGATTGTAGGAGGCAGCTGATGGAATTAGGAAAAGAGTTAGGGTCATGTTTGTGGGCTGTGTGACTAATGGCCGAGCTATGTGAAGCCTCAGCAGTAACATCAGGTCTTCAATTTCAGCAGATCAGTCAATATTTCCAGGCCTTGTGGAGGCCCATGGGTTGAAACCATCCCTCGTTCCCTGCCTTGACATCAGAGTTTTTTATTTTTATATTTTTTATTAAAAATTTAAATAAATAAATTTCTCATCAAAAAAATTGCAAAACTAGGCGCCTACAGCCCCCTGAGAGTGCTGCAGCCCTCTGAGAGGGCGGTTAGGCCTCCTTACCGCCCCATGAGAGGGCGGGTGGCCTAACTGCCCCCTCAGAAGGCGGCTAGAGCCTGCCCGCCCGCACCGACCCCTTACTGCCCCCTGAGAGGCCCTAACCGCCCTCTCAGGGGGCGGTAAGGAGGCTGCCCGCCCGCCTCCCCCCTCCCCCCTTCTCTATAAAAAGGCAAAATTGAGAGTAAATCCTCATTTTAATCCGAAAAAAGAGAAAGCTCTGAAGAAGGAGGAGAGGAGAAGAGAGGAGAGGAGAGGAAGAGAGCGCGGTGAAGCCCTCCTGCATTTGATCCGCGGATTTAAAGATCACTTTCCGGTAAATTCTTGTATATTTTTATTGTTGTTAATAAGTACAGTAGCACTGTATGACATAGGGTTTATACACGTATGACCTAGGGTTTAGAAAATGATGTCTTTAGTAGAAAATTGTCAATATTACTTATGACATGGTAGGATAGCAATTAAATACAGAATATTATTTGTAGTATGGTAGTTTTGAATATGTAGATTGTACAGAGTAATAATTGTAGGGCAGCATTGTGTGATATAGGAATTAGCACTATATGATAACGGTATGACCTAGGATTTAGGGTTTAGAAAATGCTAGTATACTGTGAATATTAATTCCGACATGATAGGATAGCTATTAAATGTAGATTGTATAGAGTAATATTTGTAGGTAAGTTTGGTTATGGGTATTATTGAAGAACCTATTGTTAGGTATGAATCGGTGTTGGTAAATTTTTTAGTTCCGATACTGAGAAATATAGTTTGTCGGTCTTAACATTGGTTATATTTGCAGATGTTTCCAGGGATGGCAGATAAATTAATTTTTTAGATATATTATGGTGAGGGTGAAATTAGGTACGGGATGAAATTAGGTACGGTCCTAACGGTGTAGATCTGTCTGGATTTCGTCATGTCATGAAGGGTCTTAGCAAAGCTAATGAGAGGACCATTGTGGGTGTGTGCAAGTGGCTGATGCGGTTTTTCTAACTGGATCCGCAGCAACATGATCTTAAGCTAAAAGCTATCCTCAGTCGTGCTAGTCAGGGATACTTTGGCGAGCTTGTTCCGATCGAAGCCACATCAACTTGGAGGCAGTATATAGATATATCTTGTGAACATGGCCTGCCTCTGTTTTTGTTAGCTAAGGCGTACCTGAAAGATCAAACAGAGGTGAACTCTGCGGAAGCAGTAGCGGGACCAAGTGAGGAAGTGGAAGATGAATCAGACCCGGTAAATGTCGGGACTAGGGCAGATGTTGGGGATATTCCTGAGATGCAACCGATGGGTGTAGCCGATGAGGGGGAGCATATCCCTAGCATAATTGAAGAGATGGAGTTGGAGGATCAAGAGCTGGAGGAAGCCGTTGCCGATGGGGATTCATCTGACAAGGAGGGTAATGCTCCAGTGCCTGCAGAGTGGAGGGATCATGAATATTCAAAGCTGGTGGTTAGCGAGGCTAATCGGACACCGTGGCAGTATCACGAGAACGAGGTGTCTCAAGGTGCTATGTACCCTACAAAGGAGGTTGTTATTGATGCAGTTAAATTCTGGTCGCTGTCTCTTCGAAGGCAGTTCAAGGTTGTTAAATCTAGTAAATGGGAGTATGATGTGAAGTGTTTGGTGCCTCAATGTCCTTGGTGGGTGCACGCATTCAGAGGGAAATGGGTATACTACTGGAAGTGCTCAATAGTCATGGAACATAATTGTCACATTGAGGAAATAGAGTTTGCCCACCGGAACCTGTCATCTGCCTTTATTGCTCATGTTATGTATGGGGAGATTGTGGACAACCTAAGGTATGAACCACGATCAAAATCTGTGCTATTGAGCAAAGGTTCCAGTACACAATAAACTATGCGAAGGCATGGAGGGCGAAACAGAAGGCTATTGAGATGAGGTTCGAAACATATGAAGATTCATATCACAATCTACCTCGTCAATTAGCCACAATATGTGGAAGGAACCTAGGCAGTTACTATGATATCAAGCATTACCCCTCCACTGATGCGGAGTACAGCAGGAAACGAGTATTGCAGCGTACTTTCTTTGCATTCACTGCAACCATCAAAGCATTTTTGTACTATTGACCCATCATTTGCCTGGATGGGACATTCCTGACTGGGAAGTACAAAGGACAGATATTGTCTGCAATTGGGGTCGACGGTAACAACCAAGTCCTGCCACTGGGGTTTGCTTTCGTGGAGAGTGAGAACGGGGACAGCTGGTATTGGTTCCTTGAGCGGGTGAAACATGCTATTGTTCTTAACCGGCCAGATGTGTGTCTGATTCATGATAGACATGAAGGGCTGTTACAGGCTTTGCTGGATATGCAACATGGGAGTGTTCGACGGGGTGTTGCAGCACAGTGGCCCGACCTGAAGAGCAGGTGGTGCATGCGCCATATGGGTGCAAACATCTACAGACAGTTCAAAAACAAAGAGTTGATGAAGCTTTTCAAAAAATTGTGCAGTCAAAACCAGCAACGGAAGTTCAATGCCCTATGGGCAAGACTGGACGAACTAACTCTGAAACAGACAACGAAGGCTGCACACACTGGTGATGAACTGATAGCTCATGGACCTCTCCCAACAGATACTTCGCAGATAGTAAGGAGGTCAGGGTCAGCTATTAGGAGCTTTTCATAGTGGATACGTAATGAGCCAAATGAAAAATGGGCTTTGATGTACGACAGTGGTGGGGCAAGTTATGGGGTAATGACAACAAATCTTGCTGAGGTATATAACTGGGTCATGCGAGGAATGAGGTCCCTACCACTCGTTGGAATTGTAGAAGGCATTTTGCATGGGACTTGTAAGTACTTTATTGATCGGTATGCAGCTGCTAAAAATGTAATGGAGGATAATTGTATGCTTTATGGATGGATGCTATGTGAGTATATGGAGAAGGCCACAAAGAAGGCCCACATGCATCGCGCTAATCAAGAGGGGACTGCGGAGCACAGGTTCAATGTCTTGTGCCGGGATAAGGGTCGGAGCGGTGGAAGACGTGAGCGGTATGTGCAAGAGTGCGTGCTTAGGAGTGGGACATGCATTTGTACTTGCCAGAAGCCACAATTACTTCACAAACCTTATACACACATCATAGCTGCGTGTGCGGAGCACAATATGCTTTCCAGGCAATATGTTTCAAAATATTTCATTTAGGATCAGATACTGAACACCTAGAATCATGAGCTGTATGGTTATAACATTGTTGACACTTTTACAAGTAATCCAGACCCTTCACGAATCTATGTGCCTGATTTGGAAAAGATGAAGAACGCAATGGGCTGTCGACAAACTCGCTGGATTCGCAACGATATCGATGAATCCAAGGCGGGTCCTAGGGTCAAGCGATGCAGCCAATGCAATTAAACAGGTCACACGTACAAGTATTATCCTAAAAATGCACCTGTTGTGTTGGTGAGTATTACAGCGCGTTCTAGTGTGATTGTATTTAGCGTAGCTTGCTATCTTAATTGTACTTCGCTGTCTAGCATTTGAACCTTTCATTTGTAAGTACCTGCCGCAATATATTCATGTTACATATAGTTGTAAAGTGAATTTGAATTCAATATATATTGTTCTTGTCTACATGTTGCAATGTATTAATGTACATGTCGTTCAAATGAAGATATGGCAGATCCTGTGACCCCCGAGCTTCTCGACCCTACAGTGGACAAGAGGCACCGCAGCTTCTTATCCGTCAAGCACCAGACGGAGTTAGGAGTGTTCCGACCACGTGGCTCTGGAGAGCTACTTACGATCGACGATCGGTGGAAGCACAGGTACTTTGATACTTTCATACGCATTTGCCATTTCATTCATGTATTGCATTCCCCAGTTTATTTATATTCCCGATGGTGCAGGTTGGCAGCAGCGAGACTCCTACCACTTTGCCGTTTGGTTGAGGCCCGATCGACGGAGAACCCCGAGGCAGCAGCGCGTCGTTTCTATTTTGACCGCTCGTTGATAGCAGCACTGGTTGACCAATGGAGGACGGAGACACATATGTTCCTTCTCCCCTGCGGTGAGATGACCCCGACCTTGCAGGACGTAGCCTACCTCTTAGGCTTACCTTGCACGGGAGCTGCAGTTGGGGTCATCGACATGGATTCTGACTGGATCAACGTCATGCATTAGCGCTTTGGCCCGGTTGAGCGGACGGACGACGCACCCCCTACGTGCCTGAGTTCTTGTCCGATGCACAAGGACCAATGAAGAAGGGGATCCTAAAGTTCCAGGTACCGTACAATGTAACCTCTCATTTACTATTCGAGTATCTAGTTATGATCCTTATTACCACCTGTCATACTTGCAGCCGGCGTACATGCACCTGCAGGCCAACGCGTACTTGGACTATTTTAGAAATTAAAATAGAAAAATAGGAGAAAAAAATATGACAGAAAAAAAAAATAGGAGAGAAAAAAAAACCCGAGAGAAGCAAAAGTCACTTTCGAAGGTTTAGTTACGGAAGCCCTACCCAACGGAATGTTCCGCGTTCGCCTAGAGAATGACACCATCATCCTGGGCTATATTTCAGGAAAGATCCGATCCAGTTCTATACGAATACTGATGGGGGATAGGGTCAAAATTGAAGTAAGTCGTTATGATTCAAGCAAGGGACGTATAATTTATAGACTTCCCCATAAGGATTCGAAGCGTACCGAAGACTCGAAGGATACTGAAGATTTGAAGGATACCAAAGATTCAAAGGATTAGGTTTTTCTCCAGGCATTTGGAGGCCTATCTGCTTTAACTGTTTGGCTGGGTTATGTTCACCAGCAGCCAAGGCCATCTAGTTGCGAGGACCCTTGTGCCGTACGCCAAGTTGATAGCGGATGCTGATGGCGAGGAGGTACCACAGTTCAGTTGGGCATCTGCTGTCCTTGCTGTGACGTATCGGGCACTGTGCGATGCGTGCACGAAGAATGAGCCACTTGCCACTTTTGCTGGGTGCCCACTTCTTCTGCAGATGTGGTCCTACAAGCGGTTCGCCATAGGCCAGCTAGTTGTGGACCGCTCCCCGTACCCTAAGGAATGGTATGGCGAGCCCGAAGAGGATGCGCCTACCATGGCCTCGCTTTGGTGTCGACGTCGGGTACGTCCTTTTTTTAACACTTTAATTGGCACATGTTATTTCTAATGAATTCTAACGATGTTTGTCACACAGCCACACTGGGTGCATGAGCAGCCTCGCAGCGCTTATGAGCATTTTTGGTCGCAGTTCGACCGGCTTCGTTCGGACGATGTGATATGGCAACCATACAGCTTCTTGGCCGTCCCAGGCCGTGCGGGTTTGGGTCTGTCATCGTTGTGTACCCGAGACGAGGAGTACTGGCTTACAAAGACACCACTTGTCTTCGACATCTACGTCGAGGAGTACTCACCGCACTGCGCCATGCGGCAGTTTGGCCGCCACCAGGCTTTCTCTCTAGTCCACATTCGCACTGTTCCAGTGCACGTCCACAAGTAAATATAAAAAATTCAATAATTTGTAACATTCGTCTTACTGTCAATTATATTTAACATGGTTCACTTGCAGGTATACACGTAAGGGTCAGCCGGCTGGCAACCTCTAGGCAGATCGCTTGGCCCCGTACGTCTCAGCATGGGCCCAGGCGCTTCAGGATATCATGGAGGAGGCGCGTCCCTTCGACGCGCGGAGCTTCGACAACTACCTATGGTGCTACGTGCCACGTACACGCACACGGGTCACCTACACCCCAGAGTGTGTCCGACCCCACGTCGCGTCGACTACGGAGGCGTACTCGGTCCATTGGGATGAGGACGTTGCATTGGCGGTATGTGTAACTTACAAGTCATTTCAGTACTCCATACTCGCGTAACAATGACTGTAAATTTAAATTGTTATTTCTTATTTGTTTCCACAGGCCAATATCATTTATGATATCCATAGGGACGCTGCTGGTACCATGGACTGCCTCAAGCAAGGGGTGCATCTCAGTGCGTCGGATGTCGCGGGGTTCGTCAAGCGGGTTTTCGACAAGACCACACGGGCCTTGAAGCTTACCTCATGCCGGTCCACCACAGACGTCGATGGAGCGCCTCCCCAGTCTAGTCAGGTCCACACAGAGTCGTCCAGGAGGTTTGATGTGCACCGCCGTTCATCGATGTCTGCACCCACACAACCCCTTTTACCACGCCATGCAGGCTCGAACCAAATAGGTACGGATTTTTTATTCGCACGGCATTTAAATATATTCGTTTCTTACTGGTGCATTGATTTTAAACAAATTTTAAGTGCACCTACACACGCCTTGACGCAACCACGTAAACCGAGCCCTGTGCCTCCACTCTTAGGTACTGGGTGACACTACATCCCCGTATTCAATATATTCAGCAATACATCTAATATTGTCCACAGGTTATTTCGGTGACGAGGCCGGCCCGTCTTCAGCTGCCCCGCGACCGATCTCACCACCACCGTTCGAACCCTACTACGGCACGCCCGCCTAGCCATCTTCTGCTGCACCGGCATACCACACAGATACAATTGTGCATTTTGTACAACTACTTTAATTTCCACATTTTCCATATGTAATATAATTATTTGTTCTTAGGCCCCTCCAGCCAGTACACATGGACGCCAGCAGATCCTTCGCAGTCTTCGTACCCTAGTCAGGAGGATGAGGCTGGCCCGGACCCCGCGTACAACCTCGTTCGGGACTTCTTCGGGGGCACACTAAACTACGACGTCCTCCAGTGGTCCCAAGTACCCAGTGCTCCACTTCGGACGCAGCCCACGCAAGACGAGGCCTCGACACCGGTGCTCCCTACTAGGCCTACCAGGTAGGTCGGTCCACCCGACCCCCTCACCTACTCCAGGGACCACGTGAGGGTCAACCAGCGGTAGCGGCAGCGGGACCATGATGTTGGGAACGGCCGACGGCAGCGGAGGAGACAGCAGTAGGATTGTACATTTGTTTTTGTAACTTACATATGCATATTCAATTTACGATGTACTCTTATGTATTCGGACGCATGTAATCTTTATGGTCCACTTACCATGTCATAACTGCATTTCTTATTCCAATGTGATCGCACGCTAGTTGCATTTCTTAATCCAACATGACCACAAGCTACTTTCTATTGTCCTCACCCATGTATGAACCGTTCACGACAGACCTAGAAAAGTATATCTTACAAAGCTACTTATACACAAAGTGACCGCTCCATAACTCTGTCAGGAGTCTAACTTTAATCACGAAGTGACCATACTACTGAACTTTAACCATTAAATGACATCACCTCTTTCTTGGCGTAATCTATAGAAATGATATGACCGCTCAACTTTAACCATGAAATGACAACATATGTCTCCTTGCGCAGGCTTTAGACAAGAAGTGACAACACGGGATAGCTTTTACCCAAAAAATAAATGATAACACATGTACCAATACACATGAAATCTCTGTCCAGCATCAATGCCACAACTTTCCCATTCTTCAAGATGGAATTCAATGCTCCTGCCACCCTCTAAGTCCTTCCACTCACTCCTTTCTTCAAGAGAGAATCCAATGCTCATGCCTTCCTCCACCATAAATAGCCCAACCTCCATACATTGATGCACCACTCATTTCTCAGATCTCTTAAGTGCAATGTCTTTCTCAACTCCACCAAACCCACCAAAGAAACATTGAGGAATTTTCATCCTTCAAGGGATCAAACCACCGATGTACTTCTGTGGTGATCGTTGCAGGCTTCGCGAGTAGCATGACATCTCATACACCTATGGGCTGCGCTTCTTCATGTGTGCCAACTACCAATATGACAAGCCTCAACATGTAACATATGGGTATCCATCGGTATAGCAACAAATATCAGCCACATCTTTGCCGATTTCACACCCTGTTTTACTAACCTCTCATCTTGTTCTATTTATTTAGTCCCCTCCATCGCTCTGTGATTTTATTCAATGGCTCGATATTGAGCAAAATGAGGAACAGAAGCAGTGGGTCGATATGACCATGAGGTGGAGAAGGGAAGCTTACGCACGTCGGGAGTATGAGCAACAGCAAAAGGAACTTCACCTGAAGAAGCAGGAAGAAGAGCGCATGAGGAAGGAGACGCACGACCATACCGCGGCTCAGGCTCGGGAGGCTAAGAGGGCAAGGAAGCGGGAGAGAGCCCGCCGTGCTAAGGCGGTAGGTCCTGATGCTCTGCGAAAGGAAAAATATCCTAGATGCACTCAATAGGGAGTATGTAATGTAACCCAACATATTTCCACTCCCTAAGGCATGTTATGATTAGGAGCGGCGCACTAATAAATAGGTCTTTGTGCGAACCGTACATGCCACTTTTTTTTCTCGTCGTGTCGTCGTGGTTACAGTCTCATGTAATGTTTTTCACCATATGTTTAATCTTATGTTTGTCACCGTTCGCAACCTTATACCTGCATAATATGCTGCGAGTGCTTCACATATACAATTTATTCATAAATATTGATTTTTTATCCTCTGAATATTACGTAATCTACTCCAAATTCTTGCTTCATCAGTATACCGTTTTCAGTACTCTTCAACCTTTTTAATTCCAAATTTTGCAAAATCTCTATTTCAAATTTTGACCAAATACATTAAATTTTGTAACTTTTACAAAATAATATGTCATAACCGTCCTTTGGGAGGGCGGCAATGCTGCTAACCGCCCTCCCACTGGGCGGCAGGCCCTACCCGCCTCCTCAGATGGCGGTTAGCCTTGCCGCCCTCTGAGGGGGCGGTTAGGCCACCCTCCCTCTAAATGGGCTGTAAGGATGCCTAACCGCCCTCTCAGAGGACTGCAGGCATCTAGTTGTGTAATTTTTTTGACGAGAAATCTATTTATTTAAATTTTTAATCAAAAAATATAAAAATAAAAACCTGTCATCCCCATGGGTGAAAATAACCCCCGCCCCAGCCTCACCGGGTCCATTCCCTGCGACCCCTGGCTCCACATGGGAAATTGCCACACCTATTGGCTATTGGTCGATTGTAAGCTTCCAGTAATTAAGTCAGTGCAAGTCTATTTTTCATCCATATTTATATTCAACCTTAATTGGAATCCACCTATAAAGAGCCCCTTGTTTTATTTTTTGCGATATTTTCTATAATGTTCTCTCTTTCCTTAACAACCTCCAAGTGGGACCTAAATTCATGTCTTTCAAATAGGACCTAAACCTCCAAATAATGTACACCATTATTATCAACTCCAACCAAAATAAGTGGTGTCCTTTTTTCATATATAAATGAAAATTTATGTGACAATCTGTAGGATCGATTACGCATAAAATATCCAATCAGAAATTTCCTCAAATTGATTATTAGTAAGAGAATATAAAAAGGATAATGCTTGATGAAGAAGACTCAGAGTTAGACATGTTACGTTGGGAAACAAAGCAATTGATTTATTAGCAAAGATATCTAACTCATGAATTTTCAATTTAGAATGAGGAACATCTAATATAGGTGTACTCATGGAAGTAGATTCTCTAATTGATTCACTTTTATATCTCAAATTAACATGTCTAAAACACCTAATAATTGATATACATTTTCATCATCATTATATGTAACATTAACAACATGTAGATTGCTAAGGATTTTATTAAAACAAGCAAAGAAATCATCAAATGACTCACCAGATTTAATCTTAAATTTCATGTAATCTTTTTTTATATAAATCTTAATATACCTCCTTAATAGTAGATGAACACTCATGGTAGTCACATAAAGCTTTTTGTATCTCGTGCACCAATTTGAGATATACAACTCGATCAAAGTCGCTCCTTACTAAGTATTTTATGATCAAATTCCTCGCCTTCATGTTCACCTTGACGTGTGGCATGTTAAACGTCATCACTTCATTATTTTCTAGAATCTCGTACGACCTATAGATCTTCTCTCAAACTGAAAAGCTATGTGTTTAAATGTAAGTCTCCATTTTTGCCTTCTAAAACTGAAAACAGCACCATTAAAAATACAATGTTTTGTCAACTACCTATCGACACCATATTGCTAATTATCATTTAAGATCAATTAGATAGGTGTCTGGCTCTAGTTCTACATGTAGGGTCGATTACATGCAAAATATTCAATCAGAGGGGGTAAATGATTGCGGAAGCTAATTTTTAAAATTTAAATCACCCTAATTAAATATTCAATTTAATCTCAAAATCAATTAGGGACAAATTACTATCATGTCACTAAAAGCAATGTATAAAAAGATCCAACCGTTCGATTGCCCTCAAATTTTTACTATAGAAACTATAGAATAATGCGAAACTATTAAAATAAGAATCAGGTCAATCGAAACTCTGGATCTAAAGATATAAAATTCAAAAATAGACTATAATGAAAACACATCAAACCTAAATATCACAAGAATTACGAAAATTGACTAACCAAATTTTCAGAGGATTATATCGATACTATATGATGATTTTGGATTGTTCAAATCGACACAAATCACAATGATCAACAGATCCATCGAAAATCACTGCAAAAAGACGAACATAAAAAGCACGGTGAAAAACTTACGAAATTCAATCTTCATTGCATAGATGGGTTACAAAATGTATCACCAAAGCATCCCTATAAAGTTTCACATGAAACCCTAGATTTTTCAATCAATCTCTACTATGTTCCTGAGTAAATTTTACAAAACTACATATATTTTGATAAAATTATCACAAAACTACAGATTTAAGCAATAGTTTTATAAAACTACATATTTAGTACCAATTTTATAGTAAAAAATATAGATACGTTGACAAAATTATCGCAAAACTACAGATTTAGTATCAATTTCATCATAAAACTACAAATACTTTGGTAAAATTATCGCAAAAACTATAGATTTAAGCAAAATTTTACAAAACTATAGATTTAGTGCTGATTTTATCGTAAAACTACATATTCTAGATAAATTGTTCCTAGCCCCATTACAATAATGATCAGGCCCCGCTTGTAGTCTCACAGCAGTTCATGTAACGGACCATCTGGGAGTTCATGTGACTGCAAGCAGCACTCATTCATCAGTTTAATAGGTCTGCGATGGAATCTGTAGTTCTACGATAAATCAGCGTTAAATTTATAGTTTTTGTAAAAATATTGCTTAAATCTGTAATTTTACAATTTGCAATAATTTTGCCAAAGTATCTATAGTTTCATGAGCTCCCGGATAGTGCGTTTTATGAGCTGGTAACTGTTGTGAGACTGCAAGCGGGTCCGATCGTTATGGTAACCGAGCTGAGAACAACTCCTCTAAAATTTGTAGTCTTGCGATAAAATCGGTGTTAAATCTATAGTTTTGTGAAATTGTTGTTTAAAAATCTGTAGTTTTGCAATAATTTTATCAAAGTATATGTATTTTTGCAATAAAATTGATACTAAATCTATAATTTTGTAAAACTAATACTTAAATCTATAGTTTTATAATAATTTTATTAAAGTATCTTTTGTTTTGTAATAAAATTAACACTAAATCTATAGTTTTACGATAATTTTATCCTAAAATATATGTAATTTTACAAAATGTACCCTATATTCCTGGTTCCTGACTACTATTGTGCACCTTCTCATATTGTCGGTCGACCACGAGATCATGTCCGACATGGACTCAACCATTGCCTGGGCGATGGTCGTCTCCAACACGCTCTGGCACTCCATCCAACTGAGCTGCCACTTGGGCTGTTCACCTATATTAGGCCACGCCCCAGCGCCCGCACCAGGTGCCTGCGTGAGATTTTTTTATTTTTATTTTTAAATATTTATAAAAATACATATATATTTCAAAATATTATACATATAGACTATCATCATCTGTTGAGAGAGCAACAATAATAGGCGACACCTTTAAAAAAGTAAAGATATCGTCTTTCCATCGAGCAATAGCTTAAAAATAAAAAAACTTTGTATTTCATTACTCTTAAAATTTAAAATATTATCGAAATAACTATGAAAATTCTAAAACAAAAGTATATTGTAGATAATGCTTTAATCTATCTCTCCAAAAAAATAAATGCAAACAATTAATTTTACAATGAGAATAAAAAAGTAAATTTCATTGTACACAGTGTCTAATAAAAATTTTCTTTTTTTATTGTGCAAATCATATTTTTATCTGAATTTTTTTAAAGCTACATCATTGTATCCTCTACACTCTATAACATACAATTTTTTTAGAATATTTTATGACTATTTCGATAATCATTTGAATTTTGAGAGCAATAGAACACAGTGTATTTTTATTTTTTAAAAGATATGCGACATCTTATTAGTAAGCTATATGTGTAATATTTTAAAATAAACATATATTTTTGTAAATATGAAAAAATAAAAATCGCTGCTTGGACAGCTCAGCGCACCACCGGCCCACAGCGTGCCACCGTCCCACAGCGCAATATACGGCCCACGGAGCAAGCCTGCTCCGGACGCCCTGCCCACGCTGGCTTGTTCTAGGCCGCCGAGCAGGGCCTGCTGCTGACGCCCGACCGTCAGATAGGCCTTGCGTCACAGCTCCAGCCGAGCCTCACAGGCTTACGTCACCAGCAACTGGACCGAGCACTCGCCTGACTCCACAGTTGCTATGCCGACAACACATAGACCAAGCACAATACACACAAGTATTGTAGCATTTCTTTTTTGATCTCTTTATTCCAATGCATATACGCATGCATCATCGAATAAACCCTCTGTGCCACATGATTCTTTGTACCACAACTGTACTATCTCGTAGTGCATTCCATCTCCACTATACTATAACCCGTATATCTCTCGTGCACGTCTTATGGTATGGAGTGATTATTTTCTTGTACACGGCTCCTTAACCCGAATGTCCTACGTAACCTTATAACCGTCTTGACCTCAATTCCTCCTAAACCTAGTCCCGATCTTGTCAGCGACCACATCCATCTTTAAAACAACACACTACGTGAAAAAAAAAACACATCAGTGACGGGTGGTAACCGTCATTAGTGACGGGTAACGCGTCCGTCACCCTGAACTCTTCACTAATGAGAGGTCATATAGTGATCCGTTACTAACATGTGTCTCCATGTGCTGATAGAAACACCTCACTGACGTGTTATGGGATTATCCGTCACTAATGTTAATACATAAATGATAGGTGAAAAGTTTATCTATCACTTATATGTATATCATAATTGACGGTTAATGGTCTTCACATGTCACCGATGTGCGTCTCCTATGTGCTGGGGAGAAACACATCAATGACAGATGATGAGATTACTCGTCACTTATGTGTAGGTCATAAGTGACGGGTAATGATCTTCACCCGTCACTATTGATCTCACCCCTGCAAGTTTCGCCTGTTTGGTTACATTCTCGTGTATAGCCAGGATTTGGCAGTCGTCTTCTACCTGCAAATAACAACAATGCATCCATATCCATATCGACAAACACACTTATATAAGAACTCACTTCATCATAGAATCGCAAAGGTTAAAAAGTTCAAATCAATTCATCACAGAAATCACAAGTTATAAATTTATAATCACTCCATATTACATAAGACCTCACGGCCTAGTGTTTCTACAGTGGAACACGCTATGTGGGTTGATGTCTTCGGATATTATGAACTCGGCGATCCGTTGTTGCTTTTGGTCCTACTAGTCTTGATGAGTCGAAGTACCACACCAAGTTCCACTTGAGGCAAATGACCAATAAGATCCAATGGCCACCAGTATTATAGGTACCTAACAGATAGTCTATTTTAGAACAGTATTGCATTGTCCTAGCCACATAGTCCACAGCGTAGTCACCATGTGCTTTGATGATCGAAATTGAAATGGCCTCAAGGTCAATAAATCCGATGGGCTCCTTCTTTTTTGTTTCTTTGATCAAGTGTCTACAAATAAGAAAATAGTTAGATTCAAGACTTAGTGGTATTAATTAATGAATGTCCAATGTCAAAAGACTTACAATGTGAAAATTCATAATAATGATACGTCCATAGCATCAAAGTTGAAGAGGTCATATAAGTCATTGAAACCCATAAGAAAGAAGCCGTCTTTAGTTAAGAAGTGACATCATTTGTACTGTATGACTATGGATTGAGCCTTAGTGTCTCTATAAGTCTGCATGTAGTAACTATGCAAGTCGACACATGCTTGCCCCGCCCTTGTTAGGTCATCTACCGTCATCAAGGGCTTCCCATATTAGAATTTGGTGTGAGCACTAGTCCATGCTTCTCCAATATCCATAGACTTCTTCGCCGGTATAATGGCTTTCGACTTCTTTGACGGGTGCTTCTTAGAGCTTTTCTTTCCGGCTCTATTTTCCTTCTTCTTTGGGCTATTTGGGGGAGACAAAATTGGAGCTAGAAACGAGGTTGTTGGATGTAGAGGAGAAGGCAGTAGAGCTGGCTTCTGTGGAAGAGGAGAAGACAATGAAGCTATCTTCTATGGAAGTGAGAGGTGCGACGGTTGTGGACTTGAAGCTCGTCCAGACTGAGATGCACTGGAGACCATGATATCATCCCTCTTCCACTAGATCCCTTGATGAAGAACTTCACCCAGAGTTGTGATTTCATCATGGGGGGCTCCTACACGTGATGGGTGGTATTGCTATATACCATTTTCACCATAACCATGACATAGCCAATACATATTGGGACTGTATGTAAGATATGGACGTCTAAAAGCACCTGGCCCCTTGCAACTTTCATTTGATACCCACCAGGCCTGATTACAAAGCTTCAGGGCATGGGACCTTGTAGTAGATCAATATTATCCGGCTCAGTCACATCGGCTACTGGTTGATTGACCTCTTTGGAGGATCAACTACTCTTCCATGCAGTTCCGGGGCTAGCTACGTCTGGGATGGAATATTCCCCATGCTGCAAGCGTTTGCATGATGTTTGCGTTAACTTTCTGAGTGATGTCCTGTGACAATGCATCCACATCCACTACACCCGATCTATTCATTTTCTTGTATATTCCAAGGTCTTTGGGAAAGCCGCATTTCCAGCCCTGTGATTTAGATACACCTCGCACTCGACCTGGGTGCTCCGGGTTTCCCAGTACCACTGAGAGAACATCATGTTCCCTGACCCAGTGAAAGAATATTGGCTAGCTTTGACTGCCTTTTCTTTTACTTTTTCCACAATTAACTGTGTTTCGCTGTTTCTAAATGTGATTTCTCTACTTTCAGACAACTCAACCCTTTGCACGCAAATATGATTGTGATCCTCCCAAGAATTGTAACAAGGATTCTCGTGGCCTTCTTTGGCTAACTTTTTTATCCTCTGCCTGTCATTTTGCCCTTTTCCCTACATACCTGGTTGCGCTAATCCTGTGGTATTGGGGAACGGGTTGGCTATACTGGCCTAAAAACAAAAAATTTCTACCACATTCACACATGAAACCATGCAAGTAGGAGATCATAGATCGTTACTACTTAACGTGCGGTGCAGCAAAAGAAGAGTTGAAGTAGACCGATCCAATGCCATGCGCGTCAAACTCCTCGAGAAGCCTCTCGATCAAATCCGTAACCAGCCCTGCGCAGGTGGTCATGCTCCTCGACCAGCTCCAAGCAGGTGATTGTGCTTTTTGACTAGTTCCTCAAGCAGGTCTGTCGCGTCTTTGACCAACTCCGAGCAGGTAGTCGTACTTCTCGACCAGTTCCTTGACCAATTTCTCAAGCTGGTCTGCGTCCTCGACAAGCTCCGAGTGGTCGTGTTGTGCTCCATGACTAGGCAAGTAGGTATGTCGACCCGCTGAGTAGGTCCTTGACCAGCCGGACAGAAGCGTCACAATCTTCACGCCGAGAAGATCAGCGTCACAATAGCAGTAGCGCCTCTACGGTATCCACACGTACTGGGCAGGATCACCAAGCGCCGATATGCTAGCACAATGTGCACAGCTAGGGTTTTAGGAGATTGTGTGGAGGGTTACGGCTAGGGTTTCAGAGTGGCTCACCTCCACACACCCTACCCCACGCCTCTCCTTATATAGAGCTTACTAATGGGCTCTCATGTTGGAAGCCCTTTAGGACTCTAACGCCTCATGGATCACAATCCAATCAAACTCATATACGAATCCAATTCGTATATTTTGTTCCAACCTATTAAGTGTGTGACCTGTTAGGTTCATTTACAAATAGATATGACTCGAAAACCCTTTTCAAACCGAAGTTAATAGTGATCCCTAGCAGGATATATTGACTCCCAAGTATATACAAAGATCATATGTTGAACCTTAATATACACATGCACCAATCCCTTCACCTCACGATACAAGTCAACCTTAAGGTGAGATACATGCCACCCTTGCGATAGTCCAACCATTCACTTGATTAAGTAGTAGATTCATCATGATAAACTCTTTAATCATATTGGCACGACCATGTACTTTTTCAATCCAACTACCTCAAGGGGCCTAGAGGTATCTCTCCTGTTATCAAGAAGGGACAAATTCTATCTTGATCGCTCACACCCCACAACATGTTTCATGACAAACCTGAAAACTACATTTATGACTACTCAATTACGAAATAGCATTTGACAGCCCCAAAGTATGTCACTACACATTCTGAGAATCAATAATGACTTAGGTCCAAGGATCTTGCAGGTACACCATCTGAGATAACAATTAATGGCACATCATAAATAACAATCCTAGTGATATCTCAAGGTGGGTCTATCCAACATAAATGTTTACATTATTGACCAGGTATATTTGTACCTATGACTCATAAAATGTGATCATCAATCAAAACATGTGCTGGTCTTATGAATCATCACAATGAAACGTGACCAGGGATCAATTTAGAATAACATCATGATACAAACAAAGAGTTCAACAAACAAGTCACATACTTGCTAATCAATGTAAATGATAGTCATTCTTAGAATAATATATTATTCAAAAGTACATAAATATAGATGTGATACAATCATCTTTATGATTGCCTTTAGGGTATATCACCTTCATGTGGTTATGTTTGTTCCTAGCCTGAAGCTGCTTCTTCTCCCCACTCTCCTTTTTGAACTGCTCTGAGTTCGTCATCTGCACAAAAGCTTCTCGATCTTCCTCTTTCAAGTGCTTGTAGCTCTCGAATGGTGCCACCCCTTTAACCAAGTATTGCTTAATAAGCTTTCTCTTAAAGCTTCGGTGAAGTTTCGCGATCGCTTTCATTGCTGCATTGACCGTGGCATTGGTTTGATGCTCACTCATGTTTTCAGGTGTACTCCTTGATGACAATATCGAACAAGTCCCTCTTCGCTTCATCATTGAGGTCATTGAATTTAGTCATTATTTGCACTCTCTCCCGAACAATGAGCACTGCGACCCTCAGGAATCTATTCAAGGCCTTTTCATCTGTAGGCAGCCCGTCAGCATCGATTCCCGTGATGATAACCTTGTATGTCAGCCACTGTGTTTGTATCCTTGGCTTTTGGGCTCATGCACCACTACTAGCTATCTGACTTGTAGAGTGCGCTTCCTCACAGCCATGTGACGGGTCAGAGGATGTTGTTGAAGATGCATTGGAAGACATCTAAAAAAGAAAGAGAGAGAGAAAAGAGATAAGGGTATAGCTAGAATAGGATGTCATGCAAATTAGTAGATAAGGAGTAAATGATGCCAAGAGTGCAATAAATAGGAATCATTCAAATTGGAACAAAGTGATAGCACCAAAATGTAAAGAAAGCGTACACGCAACGAAGATGGGACATAATGTTGCTTGCTCGCATGAGCCAAGCATGCCAACAATGATTGCATCGTCCACAAGAGACAACTTAATTCGAAAGCATTAACACATCTTAATACCTCTTCGGTGGGATCGTAGTCGGGGTTACTTTCTCAATGTAGGCTCTCTCGCTCGCGCAGAACAGGGCTTGGTTTGTGCCACGAGCGCTTGCTTTCACTGTTATTGGAGGAGGACGAAGGGTGCGAGCTTGGGCTCCTATCCGACCTCCTGCTTGCATCTGCCCCATCTTGTGTCGGGGCACCCTCTAGTGTGAGAATCCTTTGTGCTTGTGGTTTCTTAGGGGTAAATATCCTCTTCTTTCCCATGGTACTTAATCGACCACTAGATTATTATTTGCCTAGAAAAAACTAAGAATTTATAAACAATCTAGCTAAAGGGATTCTCATATTTGCATGCTTTAACTACAATCAACAATATTCTCACATATTCATGCCCATCATTTTTAAGTCCTTGAAATATAGAGCATCCTCATGATTGAAATACAGAGCATCCTCATCCTTTATCTTTTTGTCTGCACCAATCTTTCAAATCTCGTACTTAGAGATTCTTATCTTAAAAGAAGGAATCATGTCCTGAAGTACCAAAACTTTTTTTTCCTTAGAGACTATTAAAAGTCAAACCAACCTATATGTATATCTATCCAGATCCAACCGTACATACTACCATACTACTTTCATTGACTATCCACAAAGCTCCTTATATGTACATTCTAGGTGTCTACTTTGTGTGTGTTCCTATTCTATTTCACATGACTTCTCGCTATTTTAGTAAAGCGTAGTGACTAAATAAATTCTTCCATTGATGTTTAGTATGTACAAGGGTAATGAGATGCCTTAGGAAGGAAGCTATTGCTGCATATCACATACATTCTTACTGACTCTAACTATGAGATGCCTTTTGAGTTCAGGAAAGTAATCTCAAGAACTTTGAAACTATATATTAGCAACTGAAATCAATGTAGGAATCGGTGGGTGGGTGGTCATCGGCGATGAATTGAAGACAACTTTGGTTCAAGGACTCACTGACCTTAAGATTGAAAGCGGGGATGAACCAATGCGCGAAGGTGGAGTGGTCGTTGGTGACGAAGTTGCCACTATGAACGTGGTCCTCGACGATGAAGGTGCTACCACAGAGGTGGTTGACAATGACAGTCTTCACCTCGGTGGAAGACGTGGATGGCGGTCGGTGAAGCTCCTAGTGGTGATGCCCTCTTGCGGCTCCAATCTACGGCGGCGTGGGGCAAGGCGGAGGCGGTGGCCCGGTGCTCAGAGGCAGCTCGGGGATGAGGAGGCTAGCGATGGTCATCTTCCTCCTCGGTGTGGTGGAAGCACAGGAGGAGGAGTGGCTCGACACGGTGGAGGGCAAAGGGCGATATCATGGTGGGGGGAGGGTGGAGGCCGGTGGCCTGGTGCTCGGAGGCGGCGAGGATGAGGAGGCTGGAGGCAGAGACACCAGTTAGGGCTAGGTGAAATGACACAGAGGAGGGCGGGGTCTCAGCTTATATAAATAATTATATGGTCATAGGTGATGGCGAAGACTGTCACCCGTCACCTATGATCACCACCTGCCACTTAAAATAAGTTACAGGTGATGGGTCAAGAGTATCACCTGTCACCTATGACTTGTAATAAGTGATGAGTGAAGATAATAAAAGGTGGCGGGTGAAAAGTATCACTGTCACCTATGACTCAACGTTGGATGATCCGTTGCAAACACAACCAAGCGCCGGAGATCACGCCGGACAGCCACGAGGATAGAAAATTTGTGCAAACCACTGAGTTCTGAACACTAGATAATCTGGTGATGATAAAATTGAACTCGTCAGACTTGTAATAAGTGATGGGTGAAGATAGTAAAAGGTGACAGGTGAAGAGTATCACCCGTCACCTATTATAGCACGCCGGATGGTCCACTGAGGAGGAAAAACAGAGTGTCGGACCATTCGATGAAGAGAAAAAGATTTTGCTGAACTAAAATTCAAATAGCTTGAAACCTAAAATTACAAATTTGACATTAATATTAATAATTTTACATTAATATTACAAAATTAATATATACAAATTCAAATTTGACATTAATATTACAAATTCAAATTACTTGAAACCTAAAATTCAAATTTGACATTAATATTACAATTTAATATATACAAATTCAAATTTAACATTAATATTACAAATTTGACATTAATATTATAAATTCAAATAACTTGAAACCTAAAATTTAAATTTGATATTAATATTACAAATTTGACACTCAAATTCATTTTCATCGTTTTCGTGCTTTCTTGACATGGATCCCTTCGTTATGGTCGGAGCGCAGGTATGGAGTTTTCTCGATCGGCGAAAGGTGTGGCACGATTGCAGTAGCAAAAGGGGTGGATTTCATCGAATTGATTTAACTTCTCCTCATCAACAACGTGCAACTTTGACGATGTGTCTTTTCCCAGCGAGAACCATATGATATATTTTTTTATTGTGTTAGTCACATAAAAGACTTGGCGAACATCTTTAGCGAGTATGAAGGGTTCAGACTTGTATCTAATATGTTTGAGATCAATGCTAGTGAATCCATACTTGTCATTAGTGATGCCCTTTGTCGAGACTTAGGCACGCCAATTGGGTTATTTGAGTCAATGTAATCAATAGACCACTCCAATACCTCCTCCGTAGCGTAACCCTGCACGATGCATCACTCAGGAAAGGCTCAATTCCTTACGTACGACTTGAGAACACCCATAAATCTCTCATATGGAAACATATGATGCATGAACACGGGGCCAAGATAGTGTATCTCCTTTGCAAGGTGAGCAGTGAGATGGACCATGATATCGAAAAAGGATGGTGCAAAATACACCTCAAGAATACATAAAATCTCAAATTGTCTTTTTTCTAGCTCCTCCAGCGAGTCTGGATCAAGCACCTTTTGTTCAATTGCATTGAAGAAAAAGCACCGGCTCAGGATAGCCTCACGAACCTTAATTGGGAGGATGTTCCTAACAGGTACCGCAAGTAGTGATGTCATCATCACATGGTAATCATGAGACTTCATCACGGCCAAATTCATTTTCAGCTCTTTCACCGAAACGAGTTTTGCGATGTTGGACGAGTAACCGGAGAGAACTCTCACACTATGCAAGAACTCGCATAATTCTTTTTTCTCCGTCTTGGAGAGAGTAATAGCTACTGGGGTAGGTGTTTTTCTTTATCCGTATCATGTGCATGAAGCTCTAACCTTAAGCCCATTTCTTCAAGGTTAGCTCGTGTGTTCTCATAATCCTTTCCTTCACTTCATTTGGAGCAATGTACCAATCATACTCTTGCATATATTCTTCTTTATATGCATGTTGTTGATAGAGTGATGAACATCTAATTTTTCTCAATACTCTAGCTTGAATAGTATTAATTTTTTTGTTCTACATTCCTTTTTGTTCATCATCTTTGGAGGATCGTTTTCGTTTGCTAATGACAATATAGATATTCTTAACCTAATTGTGGACATCTTCCCCGCTGAAATAATTTGGAGGTAACGCTTTCTCCCTTGTGCCATCGAACTGCTTGTCCATGTTTTGGTATGGGTGCCTTTTGGGAAGGAAAAGTCGATGTTGCTTGTATACTATTTTCATTGAGTTGTTCAACCTCAAACTACATGTGTCATCTAAGCAATTGGGGCAAGTTTCACCTTTTCTTTTGCTCTGGCCTGACAAGTTACAAAGTGCTGACAAATCATTGATGGTGACAAGCAACATGGCATGCAAGATAAAGTACTCTTGCTTGTACTGATCCTAAACCTTGATACCTTCTAACCAAAGTTTCTTAAGATCATCGACTAAAGGCCTGAGGTACACATCGATATCGTTGCTAGGTTGTTTCGATCCTGATATCAAGATCGACAATATAATGTATTTATGCTCTTTACAAAGTCAAGGTGGAAGGATGTAGATCGACAATACAACAGGCTAGGTGCTATATGAGGTACTCATGTTACCGAATGAATTCATACCATCTATACTCATAGCAAACCTAATATTTCTCAATTCTTTAGCGAACCAACCAAATGTGGAATCAATGGTTCGCCACTAAGCGGAATCCATCGAGTGTTGTATCATTGCGTCATTCTTACGACCCTCCTTATGCTAACAGACCAATTGAGCCTCCTTTCTATTGGCAAACAATCGCTTCTGACAGAGATTTACAAAAAAATACCACACCACCTTCCTAGGAGGACCTTCACTTTTCTTGCCTCCATCCTTGTCACCACCGTTATTTCTACGTTTATATCGATGGGTTCCACAAACGGAGCATTGATCCAACTCTGCATACTCTCCATGAAACAAGACACAATCCTGCTTACATGCATTTATTTTTTCTATTTCCAGTCCTAAAAGATAAATTATCTTCTTCGCGTTGTAGACACCCTCCAGCACTAAGTTCCCCTCTGGTAGCATGTCCCTTAGCAGATTCAACAATGTTTCGAAACTCTTGTTAGTCCAACCATAGGTTGCCTCCAGCTGCAGAAGCTTTAGGTCCCTAAATAGCCATGTGTACTTATTCTTACAGTTAGGATAAAGGGGCGCCTTGGAATCTCACACAAATTCTTAGAATTTGGCAAACTCACCATTATTATAGTCGTCGTGTCGCTCGACATCCCGCACCATATGATCCATATTCTCCCTAAAATCCACGAGATCATTATCATTAAAACCTAATATGTCCTCGTCCCTGAGATCATTATCTATATCATCAGGAGTAAGTCCTTGATCTACACTATCGGTATGGAGGCCCCGATATAGACACGAGAAAAATAATGATAGGTTTTCAAACTGATGAATTTTCTTGTTCAACATAGTCATTAACAACTTGAACTTAAGGGAGATCGAGCTATCGAGTCATCGATATACCTAGTCAAACAACCATCGAAACCCCACGTTTAAGAAACTAGATTGTGTATTAATGACCACCAGTGAGAGCTAAAGTACCCATTGGTCATTATCGATTCATATGGCTTCCCTATAGTATTGTATATACTATTCGACCAGCAAGTGAACTGAATGAAAATTTACCTAACTCGTGGAAATATATGCAAGCCATGGCAATATATGTAGCTTCTCTCACCTAAAAGAACTAAAACTATGTGAGACAAGCAACATATTTGAAATTTATGTGACTTCTCATCCTCCATTCGATTTGAAATGAATTGAGTTTCTTTAGAGCTCTAATAAAACATAAGGATTTCAGCCGAATCTTGGTAAAATAGGGAGAAAAAAGTTGAGTCATACTATATTTTTTAAGAGACCATGCACTTTGGTTGCCAGAGGGGCCGTAGACACCATGGAGCTTCAGCCCAGACACCCATCTCAGTTTTAAGCGAAAGCTAGATCTCCTTGCATATATTTTTTCAAAAATACTTCCCTTCACATGTCCGATGCCCGCTCAGCCCACAGTATCATTAGACCAGTCCAAAAATATTTTCATATCTCTAATATTTTAGATGTTCAAATTTAATATTTCAGACGTTATGAGAATTTGTTGCTGTAGTTATTTTTGTATTTTGTATCCCGAAAATCTCTTACGTATAGATCCGGATCCGAAAATAGCATTCTGAAACAGTATGCTATCTTCGTTGTTTTAGACGTTATGAAAATTTGTTGCAGAAGTTCTTCGAGAATGTTGCATCCCGAAATCTCTTGTGTACAGATCTAGACCCGAAAAAATTTATCCATTCGAGTTAATTCTTAATTTTCGCATATCCAATATTTCAGACATTCAAATTAAATATTTCAGACGTTATAAAATTTGTTGCAGAAGTTATGTTCGTATGTTGCAACTCGGAATATAGGAATTATACAAATAAATAATTTTTCGAGTCCGGATCTATGTGTTTTTTATGCATTTTTTTTGTTACAAATATTAATTTCAAATATTACATATGTTAGTCTTAGATATTACGACGAGTACTTACGACGGACGTCCGGGCACTAACTTTGCTCATAATTTTTCTGAAGATCTATGTTTTTCAAAGAAAAGAAAATAGACGAGTTCAACCAGCTTCCAACATTGTCGCGCACCACCACGCCACTTCTCCTTCCCTCCACTCCCCTCCCCTCCCCTCGATGCGAATATTTCTCCCGCGTGGACGCCGTCGCCACCTCTAGTTCCATCCCCTTCCCCGCGCGGCCCCGGGGTGATTCCCCTCTCCGATACAAATCCCTCCTTCCTCTGCTAGCCGCGCTGTGATCCAACCCCTCCGTCCCGCTGGGCGTTCTCTCTCCGGTAATTTCGATGTGCCTTGTGCGCAAGATTCATTCAACAATCAGTGGGCAGCGTCCTGCGCGGCCGTTTCATTGTTCTGATAGGTTAGGCCTCGCAAGTGCGGTTTGTGACCGATCTCGGGGCGCCGAATGGTTGTCCGCTTGAATTTTGCCTGGCTGTGTTTGGTCGAGTTGATTTTTTGGTTTTCCGTGGCAGTGTGGAACTGTGGATCAATTAAGGGCTTTTAATTTTCTTTCAATGCTGATTTTATGGCTTCAGTTAGCATTAGCTTGTGGATTATGTGATGCCGGATGATGCTAGTGGCTAATTTTTTTTTAGCAAATTAATGCTAGTTCTTAATTTTTTTAGCAAGTTTTGAATAGTCCGTACACACTGTCTGCATAATCGATTAAAAACTGCCTAATTTTTGTAGCGATTTTCTGTCAAATACACTTCATGAGACGTTCTTATATTAAGCTTGCTGTCTTTTATTGGTTTAATTAGTTCCCAGCTTAGCTGATCTGTCTCCATGAACCTACATGATCAGATATCTCAAGGATACAATATCTTAGTGGCATACTGTTTCAGAATGCTATTTTAGTGGCATAGTGACTGGTGGCTGGATACACTACCTTAGTTACTAAGTGCATTATTTCTGGAATCCGCATTGTGTGAATCATATATATTAATAGAATGATGAGGGCAGTGTATTTTTCCCTATTTATCAGAGTTGTGTTTGCCTTGTTGCCTCGAAAGCTCTTTTGTCCTTCTAAGTAGATGCCACCACTTGTTCAGTGACCTATATGGCTATACCGTTGTAGCCATCTCACAGTTTTGCATGCTGAATGCTGACTGATCTGTCATTTCTGCTAGTGATGCTAGTCGAAGGCATTCTTGCCTATTGCCTCTGTTTCTTTTTATATGGCGTATTCGGATTTGAAAAAGTCAATCTTTGTAAGTTTTGACTAGCAAGTAGTCAAATTATTTGCATGTTTAGTGTACAAAAGTTGTATCAATAGATTCATATTTCATGGATCTTTTAATACGATATTGATTTTGTAGCAATTGATAATATATTGTAAGATAAATTAATGGTCAAAGTATACATTCAAAGATGTTTTCAAATCCTAATATGCCCTATAAAAAGAAATGGATGGAGGGATTAGTTTATACCAAACAGCTCGTTTTGATGGTTGTAACTGCAGTGCTGGCATTTATGTTGGTATCGATCATTTTAAGAACAGGGTCCCATTTCGAGGATCCTTATATACTTTTATGCTACTGTTGTTCTACAATCTTTATGTGCATCACATTTCACAGATTTATTTGTTGGTAATCTGGATGAGTCTTCATCTTTACTGTTCAAATCGTTTACAATGATCAGTATTTCAGGTACCCCACCATGGATGTGGCAAATGACACATGCCCTTCGCCGAAACTTCACACAAGACTCAGGCTGTGGGAGTATGCTGACCGTTATATGTTTGAACCAGTTGATGGTCTTGCTGACTTGTACCTGTCAGTTAACCGGACCAATGGATCGATGAATCTAGTGGAAGAGTTGCCACAGCGTGCCCCCTCTACAAATCCAAAAGTTCAGATAGTGTTTGGTGTGATAGGAGTGCTCAAACTTGCAGTTGGGACATATTTTCTGGTGATCACAGACCGTGATTGTGTTGGATCCTACTTGGGACATGCAATTTTCAAAGTGACAGGTCTAAAAGTTCTGCCCTGCAATAATTCCCTTAACACTTCTTCTGAGCAGGTATGGTAATGTTTATTTATTTCCAGTGATATTGTTTCCATCTATGTTGCATTTAAGCATTCCAGTAAGCTGTCAACAGAAAAAAATGGAAACAGAATTTTCGGAACTCCTGGATGCTGCAGAGAGGACTATAGGCCTGTATTTCTCCTATGACACCAACTTAACACTAACGTGAGTATTCTACTTTTTAAATGCCTTTTGTTAAAATCTTGTTTGGAAGAGAGGATTTCCAATAAAATATGCATGGGCTGAGTAAAATTGGTAATTTGGGTAAATTTCTCAGTTGATTTATATAATCTACACTTGTTACTGCATGTTATGATTTTTGTCTTTGTCCTTTTTGTTACAGTTCACAGAGGCTACATGATCTAGGTGATGAGTTCAAGTCACTTCCACTTTGGAGACAGGTTTGCTGCCTTCTTATGAATTCCAGAATCTCAAAGCTTACACATTATAGTCACAATCTTGTTTCCCCATTGATTCTAGTAATCGGCAAGCTTTTGTTGCTCACCATTTCTATCTTTTACCTTGTTCCAGCTACATATTTGTTTAGTAGGTTGCACGTCTGATGTAGAAAGATGGAACTAAAACACAAAATGCACTTGGTTCAAAATTCTGAATGCAACTTGTTTTAATTTATTCATTTTGATATATATCGAGATAAAAATGTGAACAAATTAGTCACCAATATTATGCAGAAGCATGGACCAGCATGTAACTTATACTCCCTCCGATTGCAAATGTAGGTCATTTTAGACTTATGCACAAGGATTAAGAAAGTAGATCAAATGACCTTGTTGCCCCTTATTTATTCTGCATTCGAAAAGATAACTTATTCATTTGTGAGAGTGATAGTATTTATTAAACAAAAGCAAAAAGGGAACAAAAGAGAAAAAAGTGCATAGAAGTTTGAAAATGACTTATATTTAGAAAATAGTTGAGAAGGCTAAAACGACCTACATTTGCAATCAGAGGGAGTATAGAATAACATCAATTGCCATGGAAGTTGAAAATTGCAAGGAGAAACTTGTTATTGTGTGCTTTGACATTTGAGCACCCATTAATTTTGGCCACTTTCTAATAATTTCTAGCATAGTGCTGCTTTGACCACTCTCCAACAAAAATTAACTTCTTTCAAGAACAAAAAGTTACCCAACAAATGTAAAGAGAAAAAGAATACACAAACTATAGATCTGAGGATTACTCACACACTTGATATTCCTTCTGTTGTTTTTAGTATCAAAGAGACTGCCAAGTGGCGTACTGTCCTGAGTTCAAAAAAAGGATGGGAAATTATCTCAGCTAATGTCAGAGTGTGGCCAAAATTAATTCTTCAAGTGGTTAATATTGAAGATGCCATTTTCCTAGATTTACTGTATAGTAATTTGGAGTTAACTATTTACTTTTATTACCTTGCCTCCAGAAGATGATTCATGGTTGCTGTTAGACAATAGGATCCTCTATTCTCGGTAATGTAGCACGTCCGATTCTATCAATCACACGTTAATCGGCATGCCAATCTCCTCCGATCCTGTTTCCATAAATCGGTTGTAGAGATATGGCTAGTACCTGGCTATATATGTAACATTGCTTCTCAATGGAATACATCGTGTGGTTATCTCGCTAACATGGTATCAGCTTTCTTCGCTCCTGCAATCGCTTCCGCTCAACCCTAGCTTCTCTATCCATGGCCGCCGCCGCCGCCGCTCGCCGCGTCCAAGAGGAGGCTGACGCCCGTCTCGCGCAGGCTGAGCAGGCCGCTCATGAGGCCGTCCGTGACGCCGATGCTGCCCTGGCCGCCCGAGAGGCCGCACTCGCCACGCGCGAGTCCGTGCTCGCCGCTAGGGAGCGCGCGTTTTAGGAGGCTGCGCCAACGCCTCCTCGTCCACGTCAGCACTCGACTCCAGCGTTCCCGACGTGCATGCTGCTGTCCTTGCGGCGCGTGTCGCCCCAACCGTGCCCGTGCTCTCTGCTCCGGATGGCGCGCCGTCCGCTGTTGTCGACGCCCTCCACGCCCAGGCAGTTGCCGTCCTCAACATCAAGGCGCTCGTCCTGGTGGTGCTCGACCTTCGCTCCTCCAAGTACATGATGTGGCGTGGCTTCTTCCTCGTTGCACTCGACAAGTATGCACTCGTCGACCACGTGCTCACCGCGGCTGCAACGCCTGATGCCGATTGGGCTTGCCTCGATTGTGTCGTCCTGTCGTGGCTATATGGCACGATCTCCGCCGAGCTTCTTGAGATTGTGATGTCTCCTATGGCCACGACACGTTCCGTTTGGTCTAGCCTGGAGCACCAATTTCTCGGCAACCGGGAGAGTCGTGCCATGCACTAGGAAGCCGAGTTCCACACCTTCCAGCAAGGAGATCTCTCCATCTCGGATTATTGCCGCAAGATGAAGACTATGGCTGACGTCCTCGTTGATCTCGGCGAACTCGTTAGTGAACGCACCCTCGTCCTCAACCTTCTCCTTGGGCTGAACGAAAGGTACTCTCACTTGGTTACGTTGCTACCGCTGCAGCGTCCGTTCCCCCTCCTTCGTTGAGGCGCGCTCCATCCTCCTGCTGGAAGAAATCACCAAAGGGAAACCCTCCGGTGCTCCCTCCTCTGCGTTCATCGCCACGGCTCCCGCTAGGCCTAAGGGGTCCGAGGGCGCATCTTCCTCCACCGGCACCAACAACGGCACGTCCAGCCAAGGCTCCGGCGGCGGCCACTCCTCCGGCAAGCGTCGAACGCTGTGGCCGCGGCAATGGCGGTGGTGGCAATCAACACCAACAGCAGCAGCCTGACGGTTCAACGAGCTGGCCCCTTCTTCACCAACCTGGGCCGGCACCGTTCAGGTCTGGCCTGGCCCGGGTCAACCTTGGCCCGGGTCGCGACCGCCTCTGCCACCTGCTGCGCCGCGCCCTCACGCCTTCTTCGTCGGCCCTGGAACCGTGCCGCCCCAGCACGGCACATGGGGGGCATACTCCTCACTGGTTGCCCTAGCCACAGCCGGTGTGGCAGCCGCCCACACCACCGGCTCCGTCGGCCTGGGAGCCCGCCACACCACACTCCTGGACCGGCTCTTGGGATCAGCATAGTCTGACCAATGCCTTCAACACTATGACCCTGACTCCGCCGACATCCAGTGAGTGGTACATGGACTCTGGCGCTATATCTCATATGACGTCCGACGCCGGTACTCTTTCCCGTTCCCATCCTCCCACCTCCACCACTCCTTCTCATATCATTGTCGGCAACGGGTCTTCTTTGCTTGTTACTTCCGGTGGTTACTGCTCCTTTAATTTACCTTCATAATGTTTTGGTCACTCCTAACATTATCAAAAATCTTATTTCTGTTCGTCAATTTGTTCTTGATAATTGGTGCTCCATTGAGTTTGACCCTTTCGGCCTTTCTGTGAAGGACCTTTGCACCAGGAATGTAATCGGCAGGTGCAATAGCTCCGGGCATCTTTATCCTCTCTGTCTGCCTGACCCATCGGCGTTTGCCCTCACTGCCGGCGCTCCTTCCTCCACCCTTTGGCATCGACGCCTTGGTCATTAATATTGGTTCAGACGCCCTTTCTAAGTTAGTTAGTTCAGCCGTTATCTCATGTAATAACAATGACCCCCCACCCTTTGTCATGCCTGCCAACTTGGGCGGCACGTTCGGTCACTTTTTATGTCCTCCAATTCTCGAGCTATCAAAATTTTTGATTTAATACATTGTGATCTTTGGACCTCGCCTGTGGTCAGTGTGTCTGGTTACAAATATTACTTTGTTATTCTTGATGACTGCTCTCATTATCTTTGGACATTTCCTTTACGGTTGAAGTCTGACACTTTTTCTACCATCTCTCACTTTTTTTCGTATGTTGCCATGCAGTTCGGGTGCACCATCAAGAGCATTCAGTGCGACAACGGTCGTGAATTTGACAACTCCACCGCCTGCACTTTCTTCCTAACCCACAGCGTCGCACTCCGCATGTCGTGTCCACATACATTCCAACAAAACGGTAAAGCTGAGCGCACCATTCGCACCACTAACAATATCGTTCGCTCACTTTTGTTTCAGGCTAGCCTTCCCCCCTCCTACTGGGTTGAGGCGCTCCATGCTGCCACCTATCTCCTGAACCGCCACCCTACCAAGGCCCTGAAAAGCCACACTTCGTTTTTTGCTCTCTACGATACTCATCCGTTCTATTCTCACCTTCGGGTTTTCGGTTGTAGGTGTTACCCTAATATTTCCGCCACCGCACCTCACAAATTGTACCCTCGTTCCACATCGTGTGTTTTTCTTGGCTATCCTTCCGACCATAAAGGATATCGGTGTCTCGACTTGTCATCCAACCGCATCATCATATCCCGGCATGTTACCTTCGACGAGTCGTCCTTCCCGTTCGCCGAGTCTCACACACCACCTACTAATGAGGATTTCGATTTTCTCTTTGAGTTCGGTTTGGCACCGGCCTCTATTGGTCCGCCTCGCCGTGCAGGTTCAAGCTCCACACATGGTGTTCCTGCTGTAGCAGCCCCATTGTCACCACCGCTTGCGCCGGCCCCCGCCCCTGCCGTGCGAGCGCAGCCGGCCATCTTGCCTGCTATGCCGGATGCTTTACCACAGTCGCCATCACCTACGACATCTTCACCGTCAGCTACGTCGGCAGCCAGGGCCGGTGTGCCCATGGTGCCGGCGTCTCTTTCACCCACTGCGTCGGCAGTCGGGCCCAGCATGCCCATGGCTGCCTCGACACTAAGGCCCGGTGTGTCTCTGGCGCCGGTCCTTTCGTCACCAGGACCCGTGGCCGTGCCCACGGGGTCTTCACCGTCGATCGGCTCAGTGCCTCCAATGACTGTACCGATCACACCCGTGGTCAATGACCACGGTATGACCACCCGTGGCAAATCGGGGTATCGTCAACCCAACCCTCGGTTCAACCTCCATGCCGCTCCACTATCGCCCATCCCGAAATCGGTTCGGGGTGCTCTTGCCGACCCAAATTGGCAAGCGGCCATGGATGAAGAGTTTGAGGCGCTTCAACGCAATGGGACTTGGGATCTCATCCCACGTCCTCCCGGTACCAATGTTGTGACCGGCAAATGGATATTCCGGCATAAACTCAAGTCAGACGGCACTCTTGATCGATACAAGGCACGTTGGGTTCTGCGTGGATTTATTCAGTGTCCGGGTGTTGATTTTGATGAAACTTTCAGTCCTGTGGTCAAGCCGGCGACAGTTCGCACTGTTCTCAGTCTCGCCGTCTCCCGTGATTGGCTTGTTCATCAACTCGATGTCAAGAATGTTTTTCTCCATGGCACTCTCACATAGACTGTTCACTGTTCACAGCCCACTAGCTTTGTGGACCCTTCATGCCCGGACTTCATCTGCCGTCTCAACAAGTCTTTATATGGACTCAAGCAGGCGCCACGTGCATGGTACAGTTGCTTTGCCACTTACTTATTGTCTCTTGGATTTGTGGAGGCCAAGTCCGACACCTCTCTCTTTATTTATCATCGTAATGGCGCAACTGTCTACTTGCTTCTATATGTTGATGACATTGTCTTGACGGCATCTTCGGCGGATACACTACGTTGGATCATTGCTGCCATCCAACAGCGGTTTTCTATGAAGGATATGGGTCAGTTACATCATTTTCTTGGTGTCTCTGTCAGTCGCTCTGGTGGTGGTTTGTTTCTCTCTCAACGCCAGTACATGACGGACATTCTTGACCGTGCTAGCATGTCAGATTGCAAGCCTTGCAGCACTCCTGTTGACACTCATGCCAAATTGTCTGCTGATGCTGGACCTCCTGTCAGTGATCTCTTATAGTTTCGCAGTCTTGCTGGTGCACTTCAGTACTTGACGTTCACTCGGCCTGATATTACCTATGCAGTTCAGCAGGTGTGCCTTCATATGCATGACCCACGAGAACCTCATCTTACCACCCTAAAAAGGATCCTCCGCTACATCAACAGTACTCTTGATCATGGCCTTCATCTTCATCGGTCCGCTTCACCAGACTTGGTTGTCTACTCCAATGCCGACTAGGCGGGTTGTCCTGATACACTCAAGCCCACCTCGGGCTATGCAATGTTCTTGGGTGATAACCTCGTCTCCTGGTCGTCGAAGTGCCAGACTACAGTTTCACGTTCCAGTGCGGAGGCCGAGTATCGGGCTGTGGCCAATGCAGTTGCCGAGGCCACATGGTTACGCCAGCTCTTGGATGAACTTCACAGTCCTCTACGTCGTGCTATGTTGGTGTACCGCGACAACATAAGTGCTGTGTACCTGTCCACCAATCTAGTACAACATCAACGCACCAAGCACATCGAGATTGATCTTCATTTTGTTCGGGATTGTGTCGCATTGGGAGAGGTCCGTGTTCTCCACGTTCCGACCTCCTCTCAATTTGCAGACATCTTCACCAAAAGATTGCCTACATCGGTCTTCACCGAGTTTCGATCCAGTCTCAACGTCTTACCCGCCGTTTCAACTGTGGGGGCGTGTTAGACAATATGATCTTCTATTCTCGGTAATGTAGCACGTCCGATTCTATCAATCACACATGCCAATCTCCTCCGATCCTGTTTCCATAAATTGGTTGTAGAGATATGGCTAGTGCCTGGCTATATATGTAACATTGCTTCTCAATGGAATACATCGTGTGGTTATCTCGCTAACAGTTGCCTTGGGAAGAAGTGGCATTTGCACTTAGCCTCACATTGAGCCATTGATAATGATTCTACTAACATTTTGCAAATTAGAATGCTGACCCTAAGTGGTTTTTATAATTAGTTATTACGTCTTCACTACTCATGACAGATAGTAAGTGTTCGTAGGTTTAGTTGAAACTATTATGGTGTAGATCATTGGCAATCTGAGCCCTAAGTGTAAAAAATTATTTGTAGTAAGTATGCAATACTTTGAACATGTAATGATTAATTGACTACATGTTTTGCAGTCAGAACCAAGATTTCTGTGGAATGGCTACTTGTTGGAGCCTCTTATTGAGAACAAAGTAAGATAAGTTTTTCTATTTACTTAATTTCTTGTTTCGAAGGATCTAAGACCCACTAGTTTTGATTCATGTTTTCTCCTTCAACAGCTGCACCAGTACTTGTTACCAGTTATTCAAGGAAGTATCCTTGGCTTGCTGTAACATTTTGTGATATTATTATTAGTTTATAATTCAGTTGCTTGTTTTGTACTTCTTTAAGGGTCATATTTCAATTTGAGTTGCTGCAACTTAACTAAATAACAGGTTTTCAGAACATTCATACAGAAGTTAAGTCAGAAAAGGTGAATGTGACTCTGATTGCACGCAGGTGCACACGGAGGATAGGTGAGGATTACCATGTATCAAAATAAGTTTGGCCACAAGTTTCCTGCAATCACATTTTTACAATATTTGATAAATTTCCACTTGTTTCCTAGTTCATGAGGCTGTTTTCTTCGCTGAAGGTACTCGGATGTGGAGACGAGGAGCTGATCCAGAGGGTTATGCAGCAAATTTTGTTGAATCAGAGCAGATAATGCAATCAAAAGGATTTACAGCATCCTATGTACAGGTATGTCTCTTCACTTAATTTAAAATCAATTGTTTGGACTGTTTGTTGATTAAAATGTTTTGGATCTTTGAGGGCCTTCTCTTCCTTTTTTGTCTTTTTATATTTTTTTTGGATGTTTAAATGTTTGTGTGCTGACAGTATTCATAGTCATTTGTTATAATATTTTTTGTTTCCCCGAGAAAACACAGTGAAACTAATATGTTTTGCAGGTTCGAGGTTCTATGCCTTTTTTGTGGGAGCAGATTGTTGACTTGACATATAAACCCAGTTTTGACATTGTTAGAGTAGAGGAGGCGGTGAGCTTAATTTATTCTTTGTCTGTTCTATTGACCTTGTTCTCCAATAACATCTACCTTGACCTTCAGTGCACTTAGGCTGCACTAAACTTTTCTTACATCCTAATTTCTCTTTGGTTTCTGTTCTGCAGCCTCGTGTACTTGAGCGGCATTTCCATGATTTACAAAAGAAATATGGAGCTGTTGTAGCAGTGGATCTTGTCAATACAGTAATTGCTGAACTATTTGGCTTTAACACCTATACTTCTGCAACTATTTATGGGTGGTTCTCCTATATGACGGTGTCTGGTTTTCAAGTACAGATTAAAATTTTCTTCATTTGAAGAAATAGTCTCCCATATTTGTTCTGGCGTACTCCCATTGTATATTTGATTGTGCATATGTCCTTAAAATGGAACTAAGTTATTCCCTTCAGCTTACACTGCATAACCCAGGAGTCATGAAATGTATATTTACAGATTTACTTCTCATATTAATAGTTGTGCTCACATATGCATTTTTTTTGGCCTAATGAAAGTAGTTGCTATTTTCCCTGTGACATTTACTTTTTTACCTTTCTAATTCGTATTCAGCATGGTGGTGAAGGACGACTCTATGAAAGATATGCAAAATCTATTGAACCTATACTCAGTGAAGATATAAGGTGACATTTACCCATACTGTAGTTTCCTTATTGATGTTTACTGTTGCTAACTATACTATATCCATTTATTGCAGATTCATACATTTTGACTTCCATCAAATCTGTGGTCATATTCACTTCGAGCGCCTTTCTCAGCTCTATGATCAACTTGAGGATTATCTTAAGAAGCATAGGTACGCTGCTAGAAGATATGTGACGATGTTTTACTAATCAATTGTTTAGTTCACTTTCCTCTGGTGTTTATTTCTGCAGTTGCATAATTGTAAATTGATTTCTGTCTTACACTCTTACTTCTAGCTGATCAGTGCTCTGTCTTTTCCATGTTCAGAAACAATGAGTTCTCCATGCTTGCCACAGAATTTAAGTGTGTATGATATGTGGTCTCTTGGTTTCGCAATCTCACACTTGTATAGAAGATATCCGTAGTCTTGTGATTTAGTTTAATAAACAGATGTTCCTTTAGTACTTCTCAAGTTTTCATATCGGTCTAGGCAGTGGCATACATGTGTCTTTTGGTATACAGATCCATGGTTTTGGCTTACCCCTGTAAGAGTAGTGAGAGTAAGTTTTGTATCTGAAGCATCTTGTATTCTGATGATGATTGTACTTTGTGATAAAAGCGTCTTATGCTATTTTCTCATGGTCTTACACTCTTACTAATGTTATTGGATAGGTACTTCCTTTTGTGTGATAAAGGCGAGAAAATTGAACATCAGACTGGCACTGTCAGGACAAATTGTGTCGATTGTTTAGATCGTACTAATGTAACTCAGGTACATGCTTCCATGTTCAGATATATTATGTATGTTTGATAACATCGTTATTGATTCCCTGTCTTTTGAAATCAAGAATAGTGTACATTCTCCTTTTTGCAGTACTACAACCTAGACGGCTCGATGTAATTTTTAGGAATATGCAATGACAAAGTAACTTCTAGTTATTTTTGTAGTTTATATCTTAGTACCTCAGTGGACATGTTTAAACAATGCCCAATGATAAACTGGTTATGCATTCTTGTACCTTTAAAACTAGCATGATCTACAGTGCTTAGCTGGTTTAGTTGAGCCAATAGTTTTGTTTAATGATGGTTTGTACTCAAGCAAAACATACGATTGATGGAGTCAGATCAAATGCCTCAACTTTCATAAGGTTTTCTCGTTATGTCTACTTGCGGACTATATGAACTAGATCAATTTCAAAGTATTTGTACTTTCATGTTGATATATCCTTTCCTGACGGCCTGACGGGCCATTATTGTCTCTCTGTTAGTATTGTATTTATCGGAACTCTGATAATCTCTACGATACACAGAGCATGATTGGGAGAAAAATTCTGGAAAGCCAGCTCCAACGAATTGGGGTTCTTGGTGCTAACGAAGCAATCAGCAACTATCCAGATTTTGATTCAAATTACAAAGTTTGTAAGTGTTTTATTTTATGTTTGCTATTGATTAATCATTGTTCTTATTCATACTACCCCCCCCCCCCACACACACAAATACTTGTCCATGAAAAACACTGCTGCAATGAAAATTGGCAAATTACCATTTCAGTGTGGGCCAATCATGGAGATGCAATAAGCACTCAATACTCTGGAACTCCTGCTTTGAAAGGAGACTTTGTTCGGTAATTTCTATAGAACAGATTCTGCATTTACTACAATTGTTACAATTCTTACTTCCACCCTTTGTCATTCCACAAATTGGAGCTTTTTATTGTTTCCACCTTTGGTATCTTCACAACTCAGCTGCTAATATTTTATGTGAAACTATAATGCTTTGAGGATCCTGCAACCTCTGTTTCACTAAAACTCCTTTTGAGTTTCACCAAGATAATGACCGCTGATTAACTAATGTATGAAAATTGTATTGTATTGTATAGTCCATATGCCCGCTTCAGCTCTCCCTCCCCTCCCCGGCGCTCCTACCCACAGTGTCACGCTGGCGCTTGCTCCAGGTCCGACGGCCACCATCCAGGCCATGCCTTCTTCTCGGCAGGCCACCCTCCCTTCCCATGCGTCGGGTTCCCCGTTGTCTCCTCTGGTGCAGCTTTTCCTCCCGGCTGGCCGATCGAAGGAACTATGATGGCAGGATGCAAGCCCCCTCTCTCCGTTATCCGGCAACCTATCCTTCCGTGATGTTGTGTGCAAGATGGCTCCCCTGGAGGCGGCAACGGTTCCCTTAGCCAGCTTAGAGGTGGCCCGTTTACAGGTCGTGGCTGCGGCAGCGCCACCGCCTAAGTTCTGCGGCCGCTCGGAGATTCTCCGCGCTCCTGCCCGAGCCAATGGCCCTGATGCTGACGGATGGCAGCGGGTTGAAGATCCACGTACCCAGCGGAGGCGCCTTCGTCCTCTCCGCCAGCAGCGCAGGCAGGTTTCGGAGGACCTCTGGGGAAAATGTTTTAACTGTTTCTCTGCGAGTCACTACGCCTCCCAGTGCCGGCACAGGGCACGCTGCTTCCGCCGCTTAGCCTTGGGCCATTGTTCCTACGTGTCAGCGCGTCGTTTCACGGCTGGCCCTGCCTGCCAAAGGCGCTCGGCATCTCCAGAAGGACAAGAGGCGGTTCAACTAGCGTCGAGTGTCGCCGGCGATCCCAAAGGCGGGCAGTTCCGGTGAGCTCGTGATGTTTCACGGCGCGCCCTCGACCAAAGGTTCGACAGTGAAGGGTGAGCCTGCTCCGTGTGACGGCCATGGTGAGCAAGGTGGTTGTCGCCCACGTCGCAGGCCTTGCAGGTGTCGTCCGTCGTTCGAGGCTGGTGGCGGGGATCCTTCGACTCCCCTTCTGTCGTCTTCAGGTGGTGCGGTCGGTTCTCATGCTCCTTTTCCAGCTCGGTTGGGGGCAGCACAATCCAAGACGGTCGTCGCCAACCCACCTCCAAGCGAGTTTTGCGTGCTTGATCATTTTCGGAGTATCGCAAGGGCTGAGGAGGAGCTTCGTCGTGCGGTGTTTGTTAGAGTTGCCGTTCACCATGAGGGAGGTTGTGGAGGTCATGGCGGATAAGTTCCACCTGGACGAGGAGACGGCAGATGTGGTTATTAGTGATGGGCGCTCGGTTCAACTTCTCACTTTACTCTGCTTTCGAAAAGGTGGACGAGGCAAGCTCATACATCTGGGAGTTCTCTGCCAATCAAGATGGAGCTGGCTCTCCATGGCGTTTCGGCGCACGCCTGGGACTTGGCGATGGCCGTGCAGCTGCTCGGGGCGTACTGTTGGATTCAGCACCTCCACCCCTCCACTGTTGACCGGTCGGACCTATCCTCATTCCGCCACATAGCTTGGGCTCTTCATTCGGGCCTGATCCCGCCTTCCAAAGATCTCATTGTGGAGCCGACGGAGCCTGAGGCCGCGGAGGGGCCGCTAGAGAAGAAGATGCTGACCTACAAGATTGGCATCGTTTCGACCGTGATCTGTGAGGATCTCCACCACCGCCGCCTTCTTCAAATGACGACGATGATAGGGATAATGAAGACATGCGGCGACGCTAGCGTACTGGGCCCTCGTTGGACAGGTCCGGTGCATACGGTGGCTTCGGCAGCCATGGTGGGGCTCCTTCCTGGTTCCCGGTGAAGTCAAGGCTGGGGCCCGGCATCGGTGAAGTCATGGCTAGGGCCCGGCAACGGTGAGGTGGGCCACGTGGCTGCTGGGAACGCACCGTCCTCGGTGGCGGCTGTTCTCCGGGAACTAGTGCTAGCATTGAACACGGCCCTGACGCCTCGGTCGAGTCTCGCCCAACAACATACGCTACGGGCGTTGCTGGGTTCAAGGCACGCGTGGAGTTTGAAATCAAAAGCGATGGGGAACTCAATGCAGATCCGCCTACCGCCATCGGTAGTCTAGCGATTTCCTGCTCCACTACCCTCTCGGATCGAGAGGTGGTTATCTGCTCAGCTGCGTCGTCCCATCCCCTGTTGGATGTGGTCCCTAGAACGGTGGGGCCAGTACATGCCTCCTCTAGTGCTTCGGCGCTTCTCGATGGGCCGTTTTCGGAGATTGGGTTGACTATAGATGCAGTCCGTCTGTACTCGGGCGCTGTGACGGTAGCTGGGCCCAACGAAGTGGTCGCCTTCCCGGTGCAATTGTGAGGTGCCGAAATCGTCAGACCTGGGTGTCCCTTGTTGGCCTCTCCTGCTACTGAGATGGTCTCACCAGGCAAGGATGCTGGAGCGCCAAAATCTCTGGTCATTTATTCGAGACAATGGCACCGATCAAGGATGCCAAGTACCCCTATGCCTGGACTGGTCTCTGATGGAGGCCCTCTTTCTCCGAGTTCTCCAGCTGTACCCTGTTGGGGAATGGGTAGGCTACGCTAGCCTAAAACAAAAATTTTCTACTACATTCACCTAGGAAACCGTACTAGTAAGAGATCATGGATCGTTACCACTCGACTCGTAGTGCAGCGGAAGAAGAGTTGGAGTAGACTGATCCAACGTCGTGTGCATCACCGATCAGCTCGAGCGGGTGCGTTGCTATCCTCGACCAGCTCTAAGCACTAGTCGTGCTCCTCGACTAGCTCCGGGCACTAGTCGTGCTCCTCGACCAGCCATTGAGCAGGTCTGTCACTTCCTCGACCGGCTTCGATTGGTCGTGTCATCCTCTGCAACCAATATCGAGTGGTCGTGTTGTCCAACCACCAGTCGAGCAGGTATGTCGACTAGCCAAGCAGGTTCTCGACTAGCCAGGTAGCATCGTCACAATCTTCATGCCGAAGAGATCAGTGTCGCAATAGTAGCAGTTCCTCTACGGTATCCACACGTATTGGGCAAGATCGCCTTGTGTCGATGTGCTAGCACCGCACGCGCGGCTAGGGTTTTGGGAGATCATGTGGAAGGTTGCGGCTAGGGTTTCAGAGTGGCTCAACCTCTTACGCCCCTCACGCCTCTCCATGTATAGAGCTCGCTAATGGGCTCCCACATTGGAAGCTTTTTAGGACTCTAACTCCTTATGGATCACAATCCAATCAAACCCATATACGAATCTAATCTGTATGTTTTGTTTCAATCCATTAAGTGTGTGACCTGTAATGTTCATGTATAAACAGCTACGATTCGGAAGCACTTTTCGGAAACACTTTTCGAACCAAAATCAATAGTTGTCCCTAACAAAACATGTTGACTTCTAAGTATACACAAAGATCATATCGGCTGAATCTTGATATACATATGCACAGATCCCCTTTGTCTCACGATACTAGTCAAGCTCAAAGTGAGATACGTGTCACCTTTGTGATATTTCGACCATTCACTCGATCATATAGTTGATTTATCATGATTAACTCTTTAATCATATACATTAGCATGGCTATGCGCTTTCTCAATCCAACTATTTCGAGGGGCTCAAAGATCTCTCCCGTTACCTAGGAGGGGCAAATTTCATCTTGATTGCTCACACTCCACGACCTGTTTCATGACAAACTCGGAAACTATTTTTATGACTACCCAGTTACGGAGTAGCGTTTGACAGCCCCAAAATATGCCACTACACATTCTGGGAATCAATAACGATTCAGGTCTAAGAATTCTGTAGATACACCATTTGAGATAACTGATGTCACATCATAAATATTGATCTCAGGAGTATCTGAAGATGTGCCTATCCAACATCATGTTCTCTAATATAAATATCCACATTATTGATTCGGTATTTTTATACCTATAATCCGTGAAATGTGATCATCAATCAATACATATAACAATCCTAGTAGCATATCAAGATGTGTCTATCCAACATCATATTCTCTAATATAATGTCCACATTATTGATTCGGTATTTCTATACCTATGATCCGTGAAACGTGATCATCAATCAATAAATGTGCTGGTCTTATGAATCGTCACAATGATATGTGAACAACGATCACTTTAGGGCATGTTTGTATTTAATTATGATTCAAGGATTCTGATTTTAAAAATCAAAACAAACAGGTCGATTTTATAATCCAGATTCCATAATCTGGAGGCAGATTATGCCATAATTCATCATACAGGGAAACACTGCTTCTGGATTGTGGATTGTAGATTGTGGTACATATTTATCCAAAATTGCCATTACAAACATAACGTTTCACTTTTTTCCCCTTCGCTCTCTCCTTACTCTCTCCCTCGCTGTCGATACTTCTCGAGCCATCGCACGACGCAGCTCGTGGGGCGGCTGGCTGGCGCTGGTGCTAGTTCTTGCACTTGCGGGGGTTGTCGGCTTCAGAACCGGGGTTAGGGTTAGCGGTGCCGTGCGTGGTGGTGGATGCGGCCTTGCGGAGGGTGAGGAAGAGGGAGAGGAAGGGGAGCGGGGAGAAAAGGGTGAGGGTGAGGAGGCTGGAGCGAGGAGGCGGCAGACAAGGGCGGTGAGCTTGAAGAGGAAGAGGCACGGCGGTGGAGGGCGGCGAACTCGGATAGGACGACGGAGAGGGAGCCGGAGCCGGAGGCTAGGGAGGCTGAGACGAAGGTGGAGAAAGGGGAGTCGATCTCGTCGGTGGCAGTGAGATGGGGACGAGGAGGGCAGGATGGAGATGACGTCCATTGGCGAGGTGGAGGCGCTGCGTGCAGGGTCGCAGGGAAGAGATGCTGCGCAAGCGCGGCGGCGAAGTGGTCCACGACGCGGCTGATCCCAGTGGCGGTTGAGATCGCGCCGAGTAGTCGTCCGCCTGGATGGTGCCAGTGCTGGTGACAAGAAGGTGCATCAGGTGACAAAATGTTGGTCCTGTCGCCACACGTAGGATGCCTCGGGAAGGATACATGGTGGCTAGAGAAGGAAGACGAGGAACTAAGGGTAGGAGGTGGGAGAGAAGGGAGATTATAATAATCTGATGCAGTTTGTTTTAGATTATACAATCTAAATTCTAACAATCTAGAATCTAGATTGTGAGAATTATAATCTGGATTGTTAGAATCACAATAAAAATCAAACATGCCCTTAGAATAACATCATGATACAAACAAAGAGTTCCACGAATAAGTCACATATTTGCTAATCAATGTAAATGATAGCCATTCTTGGAATACATTATTCAGAAGTGCATAAACATAGACTTGATACAATCATCTTTATGATTTCCTCTAGGGCATATCACCTACACAACCTAACCCCATGTTTCCATTAGCGAGATGTCTAAGCCTATCGAGAGCCTTCTCCCGTAGCCGAAAATTTAGAAACACAGAAGAAAAGGCCCACTGCCCGGTTGCTTGCCATGGCGTAGTAGAAGGGTGGCCGGGGTCGCTCCTTGGTCACCGGGGCCGGAGGTTCGAACAACTTAGTAGAATATCTTGAAGCAATTGGGGCTTTTATCGGACAGGGATCAGTTTGACCAGTGAGCTCAAGACAGGTACAACAAGCTCTTCGATCAGGCTCTCACTCATGCGCATTTGACCGCGTTGGTAGCTATTTTTGGTTGGTCTGCCGATGTGGTGGGTCAAGTTAGATCGGTGGACAGGCTGATGGTGTCGTGTTGAGAGCGTCCAGCTACATTCTTGGTTGTTCTTTCATTTGTTTCCAATGAACCCGTCCACTATTTTGGTTTGGAATGTTCGTGGCCTCAACAAAAAGGTGAGGCGTGACACAGTGAAAGAAGTGGTTTTCTCCGCTAGTGCAGGTATTATTTGTTTATAGGAAACAAAGGTGGCTTCAATCTCAGCGCGCTTGCTACTCTCTGTCCTTGGTGCTGAGTTCGACCATCATGTTGCTTTACAGGTTGATGGGACGAAGGGTGGTGTTCTTATGGCTTGGAAAGGAGCTGTTTCTCAGGCCCTTGGCATGAGAGTGGACAATTATTCCGCCTCTGTACAGTTTGCTCATTTGGACGGGCGCGATTGGTGGTTTACTAGGGTTTATGGGCCGCAAGAGGACGCTGGTAAGCTGCTGTTTTTGTAGGAGCTGTGCGATGTACATGCTTTGTGTGTTTGCCCGTGGCTTGTTGCGAGGGATTTTAATTTGATCTATCAAGAACAATGCGAACTTGAACCAGGCGATGATGGGGCGATTCTGCCGCCTTTTGGATGACACTAACATCAAAGAAATTTCTCTCCTAGGTCGAAAATTTACATGGTCAAATGAAAGGACTTCTCCAACTCGTGAGACTGGACAGGATGTTTTGCTTGGTGGAATGGGAGGATATTTTTCCAAACTCTTTGCTGCAAAGTGTGGCTTCTATCGCCTCCGATCATTGTCCCCTTATCCTTGGGCTGAAGGTTAACACTTGTGGCAAGTGCCACATTCATTTTGAGAGTTTTTGGTCAAATCTAGACAGATTTTAGGATGCTATTCGGCAGAATTGGAAAGCCCCGGTTTCAGCAATGTGCCCCATTGAACGGGTCTTTAGCAAATTGTCGAGGCTGAGCAGAGGCTTGAAAATTTACAGTCAAAGAAAGGTCGGCAACATTAAATCTCAGCTTGCTATGGCAAAGGAAATTCTTCACCGTCTTGAGATAGCACGAGATGTTTGACAATTATCGGTGGAAGAGGACTGGCTGCGACAAAAGTTGAAAATGCACTGCCTCGGGTTGACCTCCCTTGAGTGCACAATTGCGTGGATGTGTTCTCGCATTATATATCTAAAAGAGGTTGAAGCGAATACATCCTTTTTCCATCATCAGGCAAGATATCGTAAGAGGAAAAATTTTATCTCTAAACTCCTAGTGGATGATTAGATTGTGACGAGTCAAGAGGACAAGCAAGCAACTATTTTTGACTTCTATTCCAACTTACTGGGTATAGCCGAGGAGAGAACCATCTCGTTTGACCTTAGGGCATTCCATCATCAATATCATGATTTGGATTCTCTTGAGGAGATGTTCACGGAAGAGGAGGTTTGGGCAACCATTAAGGATCTCCCACGGGACAAAGCGTCGGGATCCGATGGCTTCACGGGAAGGTTCTACAAGTCCTATTGGTCAATGATCAAAGAAGATTTGATGGAGGCCTTGCTGGCCGTACATCGAGGAAAGGGAGCCAAGCTGAGGCTATTGAACATGGCTTTTCTCACTTTATTACCTAAAAAGGCTGATGCCATACAAGTTAAAGACTATCGCCCAATAAGCTTGGTTCATAGCTTTGCAAAATTGATCACCAAAATCTTAGCCAACCAATTGGCCCCGAAGCTCTCCTCCATGGTCTAGGCAAATCAAAGTGCCTTTATCGCAAATGATGCATACAAGATAATTTTATGCTTGTGCATCAAACTGCTAGGCGGCTGCATGTTCAAAAAGATCCTCACATCCTTCTCAAATTGAATAGATCTAAGGCTTTCGACTCAGCTTCGTGGCCTTTTTTACTGGAGGTGTTACAATGTTTGCGTTTTGGTCGCTGTTGGTGCAATCTTCTTTGCAGTTTGTTGTCCACATCCTCCACCCGTGTGCTCCTAAATGGTGAACCAGGGGAGGAAATTATGCATCATAGGGGTCTACGACAGGGAGACCCACTATCTCTCATACTCTTTATCTTGGTTATGGCTGTATTAAATTCTCTAATCAATCGTGCTAGCCAAGATGGTCTTCTGCAGCCCCTCTCGGCTCGAGGTGTACAACATCGAGTCTCGTTATATGCAGATGATGTGGTGTTATTTTTACGATCGGTCGCTGCGGACTTGGATTTGATCAAGCAATTTCTTTGGATTTTTGGTGAGGCATCGGATTTTTGGTGAGGCATCAGGCCTTAAGATCAACATCCTCAAATGTTCAGTGACTCCAATCAAATGCAAGGAGGAGGATTTAGCTCTCATTCAAGACTTGCTGCCATGTGATCTGAAGGATTTTCCGTGTAGCTATCTTGGTCTCCCGTTGATAGTGAGAAAGCCCTCTAAGGTCGTCCTTTAGCCACTAGTTGATAAGGTGGCTGACCATCTCCCGGGGTGGAAGGATTCCTTGATGAACCGGGTCGGAAGATTGATCATGGTGAAGGTGGTTCTCACGGCAACACCCATCTATCTGATGATTGCCATGGATCTTCCCAAGTGGGTCACAAAAGCGATTGATAAATCTTGTCGTGGTTTTCTTTGGAAAGGTCAAGAGAAGGCCAATGGTGGTAAATGTCTCGTCTCTTGGCAGTGAGCGTGTCATCCTATCGAGTATTGTGGCCTGGGTATCCATGACTTACCAACCCTCGGCGGAGCGCTCTAGATGAGGTGGTTGTGGCTTCAAAAGATCAAACCTACAAGGCCGTGGGCTAGCCTGCAGGTCCAGGCTCACCTGAACACAAGGGCCATGTTCACAATGGCCACTGTTACGCTTGTTGGTGATGGTAACAACACTTAGTTTTGGTCGGATCACTGGCTGCATGGCTGTACTATTGCTGAAGTTGCTCCTCATCTCATTGCTCTCATTCCAAGAAGGGCGGTCAACCAAAGGATGGTGGGAGAAGCTTTAGAGAATCGACGATGGGTGGCTGATATTAAGTGCGCCCTTTCTGTGAGAGCAATCGAGGAATATTTGTAGTTATGGGATTTGGTGGAAGGAGTAGCTCTCCAACATGGAGTACAAGACCAACACGTTTCGAAGTTATCTGATTCTGGAGTCAAGCAAATCAGCCTGCAAGGCCTTCTTTGTTGGCTCAATCAGGTTTGCACCTTGGAAGCATGTGTGGAAGACATAGGTGCCATTACGCTTCAAATTCTTCATATGGCTTGCTATTCTTAACCGTTGTTGGACTACGGACAGGTTGGCCAAACGTGGCCTACCACACTCGGCAACATGTCCCCTTTGTGATCAGGCCGATGAGACTATCCAACATTTATTGGTGTCTTGCGTTTTTGTGAGACAAGTTTGGTTCTCTGTCCTAAAGAAGCTCGGCTTGTAGTTGGTAGCACCACAGCCCGGGTTTGGAACCTTCGCTAGCTGGTGGTGTCGAGCCCTCATGATGGTGGACAAGCAACATAGGAAAGGTCTTAGCTCTCTCATAATCCTTGTTGCTTGGGAGCTCAGGGAGCATCGAAATGGATGTGTCTTCAATGGAGATGCACCAAGTATGGATGGTATCTTGAGGTCGATCGCTGATGAGGGCTCACTGTGGTGTGCTGCCGGAGCCAAGGATCTCTGGTGCCTTCTAGCTGGGTAGCCTAGGTGGTTTACCCTTGGTCGTGTTCTAGGGTTCGTGTGGCGCGTATGTTATAAAGTGACAGTGCGGTGTGGCGTTGTGTTTTCGTTTTTCTTGTTTTTGTGCTAGCTTTTGCTTCTTATATTAATGGAATGACACACAGCTCTCTTGCGTTGTTCAAGAAAAAGAAAAATAACTAATGTATTTTCTTGTTCTGTGCAATGTTCTTATTGATATCAGCAATCCAATACCTGTTAGGTAGTTGGCTAATTGCTCACATGAATTTCATCATTTTGAACAATAACATATATATTATGCATGAGATTCATGGAGTGATATAGTGTTGGCAAATTGCTTAGTAAAACAATTAAGAATGTGTCTGTTGTAATATGACATTGATGCATCAGTGATATGCATCCTCATATTGGTTTTTATTTTCCAAGTTATGCATCTTTGCAATAATACTAAGTCAGCATGTTTTTTTTTCTCTCTGTTGAGCTACTGCTGCCTTATGTTTGTATTTCTGTAATTGTTTCATATTCAAATCTCTAGGAATGAAAAACTTTATCTCTACTATATAAAACACGAGTTGGTTCATGCATCACCTTTTCTTCCTACTCCTCTCATCTAATAAAAACCCTTAAAATTCTAATAATTTACCTATTTTTACCATCCACCCTCGTCCTCCAACTTCCGTGCCTCTTTACCGCTAGGATATGGGAATTGTTTTACTAATAAAAATAAATAAAAAAATTAGGGAAAAATTAGTAGATAATCTTCACATTTTTTGAATCCTATCTGAAATCAAACTATGACATCACTCTCGACGTAATCATTCGGCAATACTCCTATGACTTCATACCTTGAGTTTGTGTTTGATGTTATCGTGTCCAATGGTTGTGTTTTTATCGCAATGCATGGGCACTTAGCTAATTATTACTTATGTAACATCCCAACGAAAGTATGATTTAGCCGAAAATTCAAAATTTTGGTTGAGTTTCCTTTATATTTTGAGGTTTAACTATCAAATCAACATAGGCATGACAATATAACACCTAAATATGATATGAACAACAACCGAAACCCTTCAACATTCTCACCATTCCAACAAAAACGACTCAACACCTTAACAATGTATCAACGACAAAACACCAAGGGAATGACAAAACACCAATGTATGAGAATCAATCAAGTAACTTCAATAGTACTTATTTCAAACAATGAACAATGGTGAGCACATATAAACAAGGCAATGAAATGCAACCCATACCCATCTTATTTGTGTAAAGTGTGTCAATTTTTAACTTCTTACCCTAGGACCTAAAGCCTAGGCTCTGTACCAACTGTAGTGCCATACTGTATGACTAAAATATACTTTAGTTGTAGTGTAGGACGTTACAACTTATACTTATGTTGTTCATATTTGTATTTTTATTGTCCATTAGGTATGGAAAACGAACTACTCAGGGAATTCTAAATGACCTATGGAATGCGCTTGCTAGATACTACTTGAACAACTTTGCAGATGGTACCAAGCAGGTATTTTGCTGGCTTTGCGTACATGCACATGAATAGTTCCAGAAAAGAATAGTTTGCATTGCTATGGTTTGGGTTGGGCATATACTGTCAATTGATATACTGTCAATTGATTGGGTCAAGTCGAGGTTAAGTTATAGATTTGATTAAATAAAAGGGTTGTTAAAATATTCTTTTGTTATATTGATGTAAGAAATGTAAATTAAGTAACTATGTATGTGATTGATTTTAATATGCTATAAAATTAATCATGTTCAAATGTTTATGCATAACATATTATTTTTAAGCATTGAAAACCACGCATTACGCGGGTCATGGTGAGGTTGGTGAGGTGGGCCGGGTAGTTAAAATTATCTCTAACAGAAATACGAATTGTAAATTTCAGTTTTGTCAAATCAGAGTTAGTTTTACTTCCTCAGGTGGACAGAATCAGGGCAGAATTGTAAATTTCAATTTTGTCAGTTCATCATTTAATGATATAAAATGATGCAGGCTTAGCATCTCTTGCTAGTAGTGATGCAAGCTCCAGCCGTTGGAGCTGTCACAAAATGCAAAAAACTTTCTGTGACAGATGGCAACTTACTCTGTGTTGCTGCTGATTTTAAAATTTTGAGTGGTAAATATCAGAGTTTGTTATACAGATACAGCAAAGTATTGTTGATCTCTTTGACAGTCAAAACTAGTGTATGGGGTCCTTAAAGTCAAATAACTTCTGCAATAGTTACGCACATGTTTTACTAGGCATGCAAAACATATATTATAGTTAATATTAGCTTGAAGAGGCCCTATTGAGTAAACTATGCATCCTTTATACCCTTTTATCTGCAATTGTCTCCAGGATATAGCAGCGCCATGTAGACAACCCTATTTCTGTAGGGGGTATTCGAATTAGGGGTATCTCTATGGGAAATTTTAGGATATATAGCTTCCTCCCATCAAAACAGGTCATCGGGATATATAAGAAAAGCTGGATCAAAGTGCAGAGATTCGTTATTTCTTATTATTGTCTTGTATAGGATGCTATGGATCTTCTTCAAGGACATTACATCTCCACTGTTAGTCGGGACATGGCAGCTCCAAGCAAAGCAGGACTTCTTGAGAATTATGCGGTGGGTACAATTTTGCCATTGCTAGAAATTGCTCTTTTACAGGACGGAATAATCATAATATGACTTCCTAACTATGAATTCTTATACTGTTCTTCATGTTTAATGCCTCCGAAATCACTTTTTGTTTGATATTATTTTGTTAAAAGTGATTTTATATACAACGAACTAGCATGTGAGCTTTTTAAACAATAATCTTATTTGGGACTAGTTTAGCACTTTATGCACCTTACATCCTTTTCTTATCCTGTGTACTACTTGATAATAAAGCCTTTCTTATTTGAGCTTTTACCCCTTTTGGTGTGTTTATGTGTGTTGAGGGAGTGAGAGGTTTCCTATGAAGTTACAATGCTTATTAGTCATCAATGTGCACTATAGTGTCTAGTAGTATCTGGGCTACCCGTTACTACAAACCTCTATGATTGGGTGTGTTGCGGACTTGTGTGTTGCGGACTTGCAAGCAATGCACAAAATTATTTTTGTTAATTTCCCAATAGTAAATAATCTTGCACAATTTCCCCTTTGCAGTCCTTCCGGCTTGCTTTTGCATTGGTTTTGGCAGCTCTTATGTTCATGATGATGTCACTAAGACAAGGTGAAATTTCTGACTGCTGACTTCTTTCTTTTTTTCTTTCTTTTTGAAAAAGTGAACTGAACATACTTGCATGTGCTTGTTAATGTGTCATGATTAGATCTCTCCTAAGGTTTACTTACATTCTGGCATTCATCATCATTTTCGGCTGTGTACACGTTACTTTGGACCTCAAAACCTCACAAATACAGTTTCGGACAAGTACCGCGGAAAGTTCAGTGAGCACTGGAAAAGAGAACTATGTAAAAATGTCATATGTTATACTGTCACAAGCAAAAATAAAACTATGGAATAATTCTGGTCTTTTCATGCTTTGTGAATTAATGGACAAATTATTCCTAATCGAATTTTTCATGTTTTTTGAACCATATTTTCATATTTACTCATTGCAAAATGTGAACAATTAACTTTGCAGCACGGAATGATGTTGGTCATTTGGTGCTGTCACTTATGTGGGCTGGTCTTTGCATTGGCATTACACGGTATGTCAAAAGCAAGGGCCGGATGTTCACCAATCGACCCCGTTTCTACCAGTTGCGCCATTGATGGGAGCAAAGAATCATTTGCACGTCAAAATGAGCTTGATGGCATCTTCAGCTTCTGGCGGCACCTATTTTGTGAAGATTTTATTCATTGCATTTTTTTGGGTCCTGCAACGTGTTTCGTTGCATCACGGTTTATTTGACTTAATCTGCTTGTAAAACCTGGTTGCCATCGGTAGCAATTTACCGGTGTACATGTATTACGACCATTTGAGTATTATTTGTGAGCAAACAGTGTAAACTCGTTGTCACTGTTGCGTTGCCAAATTAAAAAATTTTCCGGACTCACTATTTGTGAGCAAATAGTGTCAACTCGTTGTAATTGGGGCATCATATACTCATATTGTTGGGGCTGCCGTCGGCCTCCTTTCTAAGACCACCGTTGCCAGTGATCTAACCCCAGCCCTAGTCCTAATTGGCTACACTCGTCCTACAGCACAGTCAATTGAAAAACGTTTTCAGTATACTTGATGCCCCACAGCCTACGGGTTAATTACGATTAGGGGATTTAGGTTCGGAGGAGGGGGAGAGGATTTGTCAATGGCAGCCGCAGAAGGATGTCCTTGGGCGGTAGTGTGACAAGCGGTGGTGGTGGACGATGGGCGAGGGACGGGAGAGAGAAAGAGACAGCCTGGCAGGGCGGTGCAGCAAGGCAACGCTGTGTGGTGCCACGAAGAGAGAGGAAAGAAAGTTGTTGTGATGGAGAAGATGAACAGACAGAGGAGAAGGGTCGAATGATTGACAAGGACACCTGTCAAGGGTTAAGATGGAAAGTTGAGGCATCTGCACTATAGCATCTCCCAGTCTACAATTAACTCCCACGAGGTGATGAACTGACCCTCGAGCTAGGGTTTCTCACCTCCCGTCGCCACCTCCTCCCACCGAAATCCAATTAGCCATGTTGCAATAGTGGAAATTAGAATCATAACATAATGAATGAGTATATGTTATCAGTGGGATTCATTATCTTTTGCATCAGATGGGGGTATTTATAGTCATCCCCCAACCACCCCATTCTACATTACAGGAGTGCCTCTATCTGTTAGGATATTCTCAAAATATTCTCAGGGTATTACAGTCATTGTACCTGTACATACCGTACAAACATGAGATTCTACACTTATGCCCCCTGTAGCTATCTTCAATTGGTGGGACCTTCAGTACTTTGGCCCTTCATCCCTGTGTCGTAGCTACCCTCAGGCCTCCGGCAGCGAAACCTTTGACTCATCTTCATCCTTTGTATTGTGGGCTCCTATGCAGGCTTCGTTCTTCTAACTCCTTGCTCTGCATCCACCAAACCTTTGAGCCAGGTTGGTTCCTCCTGTGATCTGACCTCTTGGAGGTTCAGCCTTCGGGCGCCTTGCCCCTCGGCCATTCTTTGAGTCAATACCTGCGACCAAAGTAGCTCAAGGGAAATGGTAGCGTTACGAATCACTTCCCATTTATGAGGTTGGCTAAGGCCGAAGTCAAGGGGGGTCAATGTGGTACCATTCCCTTAACAGTGGACTACTTTGGTTGAGGTCTGACTTCGGGGGCCGAAGCCGACTCTTTAGATGGTCGTACCACCTCTCTCGATAAACCCCTTTGGCCAGCCGGAGTAAACCCCGATAGGAAATTTTATTATCTTTCGGTTCTGCTTTCACTTGACAGATCTGCAAATTTTGAAATCTTTATTTGCGTGGATTTTGGCCACACATAATTACCATGACACGTGTCATTCCACTATTCATCACCCACTTTCAACCCCTGGTTTTCCCACGCGTGCAGTTGGAATTCCACAGTTGAGCATTGTTTGTAGCGATGGTCATGGCGAAGGTGAACCCACAGCAAGCCAGTGATAGGTTTCCTTCCATTCCCGCTCTTTGGTGCTTCACAGTTCACTAAGGCCACCCTTGCCTTCCTTGTGGAGCGAGGGTGGATTAGCAAAACTGAAGATACCAGGGTACCAGCTGCAGGGGCTTAGAAGCTAACCCCAAAGAAGGATGATGTGGTGGTCTTCGTTAAGTTCTTTGCCACGAGATTCAGATTCCCCTGTAGGAAGTTTCTCAGAGATGTGCTGGAAAAGTACAACCTCGAGATTCAACAATTGGATCTAACCGCCTTCGTGCGCCTCACGACCTTCGTGTGGGCATGTAAAGTTAAAGGGGTGGTCACTTCTCCGGTCGCTTTTGCCTCTTTGCACTACGCACACTAACAGCCAAAGAAGGTGAAATTGAATGGAGTAGAGCATGTCCATGTCCTTTGGCATTGTCTCCTTTGTTCCCTACGGGACCTCGGAGATTGTCGTGAAGGCCTACCACAACCAGTGGAGCATGGACTGGGCTGAGTGGTGGTTCTACCACAAGGTCCTAGTGAAATGTTCCCTGCATTAGGCTACCGAAGTGATTTTCTATCTTCAAAAGCCAAAGGCTGAAATGACGATGAGCACCATTCCGAAGGTGGAGATATTGGCTATAATTTCTCATTAGCTAGGGGCACGTGGCCTAGTTAAAGAGCATTGCCCTACCAACATCTGGCCCATCAGTACCGACTAGGCGTTTGACAAACTTACCGCTCCTTCGGATGAAGATGGCTTCCATCGTCCGATTCTTGACTGTGGGGTGTCGCTGGTGGGTAGACTTGTACCTTAGCATTAGATATGTCTTCTTGCTTGTACAATCTTGTTTGATTTCTATTTTGCAGTGGCCAGCGTCGAAGCGATGGAAGCGGTGGGAGCCTTAGATACTGCTTCATACTCCGCCACATTATTCATTGTGCAGAAGTGTAGTCACGCTGCATAACAGAGCTTCAACCCACTAGAGAGACAACCATAGTCAGTGCACCTATACCCAAAGCCCCCAGGCTCCATCAATGTATATGGTCCACATAGGGTCAAGCTCCAGCTCCGATGGTGCTCTAGCATGCTGCGTCTGAAAGAAGTTGGGTCCTTACTCTGATACCAATTGAAGGGATTGGTGACATCCTAAGAGGGGAGATTTGAATTAGGACACTTAAAACTAATTAGCTCCAAACACTTCACAAGATAAACCTATATTAATTTCTATCTAAATATGCTCTAGGTTCATTTAGTGTGTCTACTCTACCGTTCAAAAAGGTTTGTAACCTATAGTCAATCCTAACAAACTACTCTAGGAAGGTAAACATGCAGAGGTAGATTGCAAGTATATAAATATGAAAACATAAAGATGGTAAAGAGTGCAAACTTGGTATAAGAAATTTTTATCCCATGGTATCGATGGCATAAACACCAGCCACCAAGGCTATAGCTCCCGGACAACACCCGATCACGACCCTTGAGCCACCTAAGCCTTAAGTAGATTGAGCCACCAAGCCACTAAGGTAAGGCCTCACTACAAGCCTCTCTTCTATTCACTTGCCACCATCTTCACTTCGGAGCTTGAGCCACCAAGGCAAAGGTTTCCGTGTCCCCGTACAAGAGTCTCGCCACTGCTCCACACCAAGTCGGAGGGTCAACAAGCATGAGCCACCAAGGTTCATGATGTCGGCGAGTCACCAATACTCCAAGGTGCCGGCGTACCACTTGGTACAATGTAGGATCACTCCTTGATGCCCTCTCTAGGTAGAATCACCTAGCAACAAGTCTCTCTAGGCCTAATAGCACTAATCACTTCATGATCTTGTGCTTAATTGCCTTGGATGATCATTTTAAGTACTTTGGTGGCGTGAATGTCTTCTCTAGTGTATATGAGCTTCTTTGGACTCCAGCAAACTCAAATGGCCGAGTGGGGGGGGGGGGGTATTTATAGCCTCAACCCCGTGAACTAGTCGTTGCTCCTGAACACCGGATGATTCGGATACATACATGCCTTAAAATGACGATGTTCGCTACAACATCCAATCAGCAACAAGCTAAGCCAGGACCTGGGATGTGATGACCGTGTGCATGAGGAAGGTAATGCATAGCGGGGAGAGTTCGGTAGCCCACTTCCTGATGCGCCTAGTGGCTTTGTGATTTGTGAAGATGTCCTTTAGAAGGTACGAGGTTGGGACCATGATTGGGTGAGCTGTGAAGTAATGCTTCAACTTTTGGGATGCTATGACCATGGAATATGCCACCTTCTCAAGCTCAAGGTAGTGCTCCTTTACGCTGCCCAAAGCCTCAGAGATATAGTAGACCTGAAGATGCAAAAGGTCATCCTTGACTTTCTTTTCTTGAACCAACACTACACTAATTGCCGAAGGTGAAGTCACGTGATGTATAGCTGCAGGCTAGCACTAGGCTTAGGGCTAGCCAATATGGTGAGGGTAACCAAATATTCTTTCAGGGCTTCAAAGGCTGTTTGTTGTTCTTCAGTCCATCAGAACAGATTTGAACCTCGGAGGACCCGAAGGAAGGGTAAACTCTTCTCTACGGATCGAGTAATAAAGCCCTTTAATGAAATCATTTTTCAACCAGGCTTGCAAATCCCTGATAAACATGGGGGGTGTTGTGTCCATGATGGCTCGTATTTTCTCTGGATTAGCTTTGATTTCCCTCCGGTCACTATAAATCCCAACAAACGACCCGAACAGACTCCAAAGGCACACTTCTCCGGGTTTAGGCATAGCTCTGCCGTTAGGAGGTCATGGAAGGTCTCCTCCAGGTCAACCAGATGATCTCCTTCGGATCAGTAAGCGTGTGAAGGTTGCACCAATGTTGCAAAGGACAAATGGCATCCATACATAGCAATATGATCCGGAGGGTGTGATGAAACTCATCTTTGCTTCGTCTTCGTTGGACATCCACACTTGGTGATATCTAAAGTACATGTTGAGGAATCTCATCATCTTAGATCATGTGGTAGCATCGACTAGTTGATCTATTCATGCCAAAGGGAAGTTTTCCTTCGGGCATGCCTTGTTGAGATATGTGAAATCCACACACATGCACCGTTTCCCATTGCTTTTCTTCATCAACACCGAGTTTTCCAACCATTTTGGATGTATCACCCCGGCTTTGAGGAGCTTCTTTACATCGATCTTGGTGGCTTCTTGATGAGCGAGGGACATTTTTTGAAGCTTCTACTTTTGGGGCTTCACCCTGAGTATGATGTTGAGGTAGTGCTCGATCAACGTTCGGCTAACCCCTGGTAGGTCTCGTGGTGACCAAGTGAAGACATCTTTGTTAGCAAGAAGGGTAGACATCAAGTTCACTTTTGGCCCCAATGCTAGACTTCTACCAATCTGGATGTACTTCTTCTAATTCCCCGGGTATATTTGGACTCGCTTTGTGTCGCCCTCTGGCCTAGCCTTCGGACCTTGATGGCATTGTCCTTTCGAGTTTGCCTTAGACAATACATGGGCATTGCATTATCCTTGGATCATACCTAACTCAATCCTCTGAGCTACCATTTGATTCTCGCAAATGGTAATGAGTCTTTCTGTTGGGTATGATCTTACGTGTCCCTTCAAATCCTGAGGCAAAGTCCACTGGTGGCTGTTCAATGACGAATAATACAGTTGTGTTTTAGGGAACATAGGCGAAGCATCTGGCGGGCCTTCGCATGGAGACTGAAGGTTGACCCGCGGTGCCGAGTATCAGTACAGGCAAAGCCTCTAGTGGGCCTTCCCATGGAGACCGAAGGTCGACCCGCGGCGCCAAGTATCAGTGCAGGAGAAGCCTTTGGCGGGACTTCGGGCGGAAACCAAAGGGTGACTCGAGACGTAGCACCAAGGCTGGATGAAGGTGCCCTGGGGGCCCGTGTAGCGGTCTGGGGTATAATTGTAAATGTGCAAATGTACTCAATAGTACCAAAATGCCCCCGAATATGCCGAGAATGTGGCAGTTAGAGGGGTAACGCTGTAAATGATGGCACGGAGTGGTTGATTACGGGCTATAAATAGGCTGGCACTGTAACTGATTGGATAGAAAATAATTAGTTTACTCATCCCCCACAAACACGTGTTGCATCTCCACGCCTTCGGCTCTTTCTCTCTCTGGGCCGAAGGCTTCCCCTGCTTTGGTGACTTCGATTACTAACACCTTCCAAGCAGGGCATTTTCATGCATAGGTAGCTGTGATGGATGACCGCACCAAAGCTTTCCAGGACTCCTATTCCAAAGATCGCACTGTATTGATATGGGATGCCCATAGTTTGTTTGGTTTGCTGCTGCACTTTGCAACACTTTGCCAGACATTCTATGGCAGTTGTTTGGTTCACTGTTACAGTTTTGGCGTGCCATAGTTTTTCAACCTTTGACCCACCTGTCATAGACTAATTTCTTTGCCAAACTTTGCCTAAGGTGTGGTGAGCAATTTGTTCGCCACAGTTTAGGAATGATTTTGCCAAAGATGCAGTAACCGATTTAGTGAACCAAACACCCCCTAAATGCGATCTCATCCATGTGCAGCTGTCGGTGAATCAGGAACCAGAGGTCCCCGAATCCCGAGGCCAGACCAGCATTCCGCCACGTGGTGCCCTCCCGCGGGGACATTTCCGCGAGGTAAAAAAGACTAAGTCTAGGGAGAGGGCGCTCGGGGCCATAGTCGGTGGCCCCCGAGTACCCGGGTTCCCCGATGACTTGTGAAGACTAGGTGACCAGGAAGAAAGTGCTCGGGGAGTTGAACAGTGACCCCCGAGCACCCAAGTCCCCGATGACCAGGAGAACCGATTGCCGGGAAGGGTGTGTCCGGGGCTATGGGCAGTGGCCCCCCGGGCACCCGAGTACCCTGAGGACCCAAGGAAGGAAGTTCCGAGAGAGAGTGCTCGGGGCTGCGAGCAGCGACCCCCGAGCACTCGGTTCCCCGAGGATCCGTACAGTCAAGACCAGGAGAGAGTGCTCGGGCTATGAACAGTGGCTCCCGGGCACTCGGCTCCCCGAGGACTAAGAAAGGGTGTTCTTGGGAGAGAGTGCTCTGGGAGGTAAACAGTGACCCCCGAGCACTCGGTTCCCCAACGACCCACGAAGCCCCCCGTCAGTGGCCCCCGCAGGGGCCCAGCGATGAGGTGTCAGCCAGTGAAAGGCCCGATGCCGCATTTAAGAGCGCGCGTGGCCTGTCACCTCCAACTGCTCCCGCCACGCTCGGTGTCAGTTCCTGCCATATTCTGGCAGAAGGGCGTGGGGACATTTAATGCATGGGTCCCATCTCGTGCCAGCCAGCGCGCCTTGGGATAGCATCGCGAGGCCCGAGGCGTTCCGTCTGCTGCGCTGCTGTGGCAGGCGAACAAGACCGGGCGGGAACGCCGGGCCGCTCTGCGGCTGCCCGGTGGGCCCTCTCCACGGCGCCTGTTCCCAGCGCCATCATGACGACTGCAAACCGGGCGCGGGACGCATTTTCAACCCCCGTCACTTCATGCAGAGGCCATAATGATGCCCTTTTCCATTTATGGTGCCTTGGAACTCGCGCCCTCCCATTCGGGGCACGCTGCTGCCAGCGGGTATTTAAAGCAACCGGCAGCATGGAAAAATGGGGGCCGAAGTCGGAAGTCTGAAAGGGTGAGTTAATTGGAAGGCGACGCTCGAACTCTCAGACAGGCATACGCAGAGTCCAACAGAGATCGAGGAACCCCTTCGCACGAGCGTAGAAGCCGAAGAACAAGGAGCCCCAGGCTCTAGGATAGACAGATATCCTTGTAACTCGCACATTCCTGGGAGATATTCTCAGGGCATTTATAGCATCCACACAGGAGTAGGGTGTTATGCGTAGTGCGGCCCGAACCTGTCTAAAAATCCCCTAGCGCATTTACTCTCTTCTGCATTAGATCATTCCTCACCACCTGCCATTGCATTCACATCCATTTATTTCTCCAGCAAACATATTCAGAATCATCTCCCCGGCCAAATCTCTAAAAAGGGGTCCCTCAGGATTCCTGTGATAGGAGTTAACCCTCCGACAGCAGCCTTCCCCCCTCGCCAAGGTTGACCGGTACGAAGACCAGTCCAAGGGCATTGATAGTTCGGCCCCCAAAACACAAGAGTGGGGTTCCGATAGGTTGGAGGTAGCTTCGGGACATACCCATCTGGTTGAACGCTTTGATGAATAGTAAATTTGCCGAGCTCCCACCATCGATCAACACTCGGTGCACCTCACACCCTAAAATGTTTGTCGTGATGATGAAGGTGTTAGTATTCTAGTAATTCAGGGCTTGCATGTATTCCCAGGAGAAAGTGATTGGGGCATGAAACCATCGAGATTTCACAAACAGAGGGTTGGTACCAACATGATTCACCCTTCGCACATATTCTTTTTGTTGTCTCTTGGAGTTGAAGTCATGACTTGAGCCTTCGGAGATGGCCAATACCATGTTTCAAGTGTCCTTGATGCTTTGCACCGATCTGGTTCCTTCCAACGAAGCTTTAATGGCCATACAAGGTGGCGGGGTGACAACTCTGCTGGTAGGGGATTCTGCGACTGGTAGCCTTCAGCCCATGGTGAAGGATGCGAGTGATACGCCGGTTACAAAGCCAGAGGAGATATTCCAAAAGCATACCAGTGTTGTGGCTCACTGCTAACCCGGAAGGGTCGAGGGGCTAGCAAGAGCTTGATGAGCCTGAAGTTTGACTGTGGAATCCTTCCTTCGAAGCCACAATGTGCAAGCGCATCTTGGTAATGTGGCTGGTGTCTTCGCCATGCATTGCACAATAGAGCACCCTAGTGCGACCGGCTCTGCGTCTGTGACCCCATGTTCTGCATGTGTCCTTTGGTTTTCCCCTTTCTTGTCCTTCATCAATACTATACACGTTTTGCTTCTTGCCCTTCAAGTGAGAAAAGTGATGATGAAGTCTTTGCCTCTTAGGTGACTGATGAGGCCTCCTCAATCAATCTTCTCTTTCATTCCCTCAGGGCTTGGACTCATCCCCAGTCTTATGGCTCCTGGGCTCCAAAGATGAGCAGTTAGCGAGCCTTCGCAGATCATCCTCTTCCGCCCTAGAATACTCGTCCATCATAGCAAATAGTTCATCCACATTTCTGACTGGCTTCTGAGCTAGGCATGAGGCCAACGCTCCTGCCCAGAGCCCCTACTTGGCCACATCAATTACAGTATCGTTGCTCAAACCCTTCACCTGGCACTTCACTCGTAAGATGTGGTGGGTGTATTCTTTCAAGGTCTCTCCTTCCTACTATTGTACTGTGAACAAATCCCCCACAGTGATAGGGGCCATGTAGTTTCCTTGAAAGTGTGAGAAAAGCGATTCTCGATGCTGCTCCTAGGAATATGTTCTTCCCAGGGGGGAGCAAAGTGTACTAGAAGAGGGATATCCCCTTAATGGTGAGGACGAATTCCTTGTCCATGGTGGTGTCATCTCCCCCAATAGATTTGATCCTGACTTCAAAGCTCATCACGAACTCTTTAGGATTGGTCTCATAGTTATACTGGTCAAGTCATGACACCTTGAAGCCCGGAGGCCATAGGCGTGCCTACAGACCTGAAGACAGTGGGGAGCTGGGGTCAATGGCTCGTGGTCAGACGTGTTCTTTCGAAGCCTTCGTGGGAACCTATGACAACATGATTTTTCCACCCTCCATCTCTCTAATATTTTTCTCTCTCTACCAAGTGGACCCCACACATCAGACCCTCCCCTAACCTCCCAAATCCCCTTTTCCTTCTTTGAACAAGCGCTCGTTTTCAAAATGCCGTCGACCCCTCGTACAATCAAGGCTAATAAATATCAATTGATGCTACAATTGGAAGCTAGCGACCGCGGATTGAAGAGAGGCATCAATTTCACAAAGGAATCGGGCTACAAACATGGAAACAGTCATGCATTTCCTCCCGCCACTAAATTAACCCTAACCAGCCCTCGAGCTCCCCTCTCTCGATTATAAAAGTTGCATTGGACCCTCACCCGAGTCTCATTTTACTTCACCACACCCGTACATCCAAATCCCATTGGATTTCCCCCTCCTGAGAGCACTTGCGCCGCCATCGAACTCCACCGAGCCACCCTCGCCGTCACTGTGCTACTCCACGCAGCCCCGATGTCGTCCGAGCCTTCGCCCTTGTTTGCCAATCACTCCTCATCGTCTACGACCACTCATCGTCGAATTTTACTACCATAGCCGAGCTCGCATCACCGCTGGACCTCCACTGAAACAGCTCATTGTCGCCATGCGCCCTCGAGCTTCCCCAACGTCTCATAACCCTTCAAACGGATTCGTCATTGACATATGGTCAAGCTTTGCTATTCGCCGTCGGCTCCCAAGCATCGCATCGCCATTTTCTTGCTTCTTCGGTGAGCCTTCGTTGTGCCAGCCCGTCACTATTGTCGTCTCGAGCTATAGTCGAGGTAAGCTGCCCGTGACCGTCTGATCTGTGATCTATGGTGTAGATTTAATAAATCTTATTCATTTTAGTCTCGCATAGTCCACAAGCCTCATCAGCAACCTTATTTGATGTGTAAGCCTAGTCAGACTGCAAAGCAAGCAACCCTATCCGACGTAGCAGCCCAGTGAGCCGGTGACATCATCGTTGCGCAATAAATCCCTTTTTCCTTTAGAAAATAATTCACAAAAATAGAAATTGTTTTTTTGAAAAATGGGTCTTCGGTTCAGAAAATTTCCAAAAATATAAAATGGTTTAGATAAATGTTTTAATATGTTTTTAACTCTATTTTTATTTCTGTAAATGTTATGTAATGTTTTTAGTGTAACAATTATTGCAAAAATGTTAGAATAAATGTTTTATTTTAGAAAAATGGTTTAGAAAATCTATAATAATTCTTATAATGTTTGAAAATGTTTTCTTTGATAAATAAATGCTTTTAATATGTTTTGTTTCATATAAATTAGTTCTAATTCTAGAAAAATGCAAATAAATTCTATAAATTTTTTTATTCTGTTTTATGCTATACAATAATTCTAGAAAATTTTAAATGATTTATTAGGCCTTTTGAAAATTATTTTTAATTGCCTAAAATAGTTTCATCATTTTTAACTGTTTAAAATTCGTTTAGCCATAGTTTTCGCGTCATCGCTCTGATTTGGGCAGTTCTTGCGCCCAAATCTTTCTAAAATCGTGCCCTAGCTGGTCTTAACATTTGTTTGTTGTGTTAGCTTTGTTAAGTGCTTGTTCTTAGTTTTGCTTGTTTTGTTCACGTGTAGAGAAGAGAGAAGTTTGTCCCAAAAATGTTTGACAACATCTAAGATCAAGACTTCAGTGATTTCGAGCAACACCTTAGAGAAGGCAAGTGTCCTTGAACATATTGCGCCTATTTTTATAAAGTTTTATTTTACAACTTGCATGCTGGTCAAATATGATATCCCACGGTTAGGGTTTACTAGCATTTCCCTAATATTCCTTGTAGCCGTAATTTTGGTTATCATGTTATCGGTAGAATGTGCTTAGTTGTGCTTACTCATGGGTAGCTTAGGCAAAGTGTATTTTGTTTAATAATATTGATGTTTGGTAAAAATGCTTAGACATGAAAAGTAGGGTCTGGGAAAGTTTGGCATGTTGGTTGGCCTATGGATGTGTTCTAAGCAAGATGGTTGACTTTGTCAGATATTTGGTTATTTCCCTATGAAGGATGATAGTGGTCTTTCCCTGACCATGTTAAGGACCGGTTTGTGAAATGACCACCCATAAAAATAGTACAACCACAAGCTTGCTATAGACGAGCCTAGCTGAGTAATTCACTATCCTCTCAGCATGATGTAGATCATTTGGTAGTGCGAGGAAGGAAAAGTGTACTTCCTAGAACCGTAAGACGCAAGAGGGGGCTTTCTGGGGTGAAGGGCGTACTCCACTTATGTATGACAGTGAAACCTTGGCGGATAGACATGTGCTAAGAGAGATGGAAAGGCTCTGTAGTGGTTTCCTACCTGCGCACCTCGGAAGTGTGTAAGTGTTTGATTACCACGGGCATAATAGAAATCATGACTTTTGGGTAAAGTGTATAACCTTTGTAGAGTGAAAACTGATATATCAGCCGTGCTCACGGCCATAAGCAGCATGGACTCCTCACATGATTAGTCGGGTGGTTTTGGATGGTATTTCGTTGGTTTGGGTGGATCATAGTGGTGAGAACTATGATTTGACCTTGGTTTTGGGTAGAGGTGGATGGAACCTCATATGAGGAGCAAGGTGGTTAGAACCTTGACTCAAGTTTTAAAAGATCTTTCACATAGTAAATATGTTGCTTTTATAATAGTTATACTACAAAAATGGCATTTATGCAAATAAACCCCTGAGTTAAGCCATTCTTGATATTAATCCACATGTCATACTTTCCCAAACAATGTTTCTCAGTCGAGGAAGATTTTTTAGGACATCGCAGAAGATGGCACCTTATAAGGTGTGTTCTCCGTCGATTACCTGTGGAGTTACCTAGTTGAAGATGAAGGCTATGCTTAGTTCCGCTATAGTGTCTTTGCTTTTTGACCCTCGTTGGTCCCTTTTGTAAAAGATACGTTTAAGTTAATGATATTGTTCTGTTATTTTACTTATGATGTCACTATATGTATATAACTTGATTTTGGTATATATATAGTTTACATTTGGTTTGATCTTATAACTGGGTGTGATAGAACCACCTTTGGATTCATGTCTCCGCTATGTCCTCCCAACGGTCTAGGTAGAGACTGTGGACTAGCATAGGGACCTAATTTCTTCTCAAAGCACCTACAACTACTTCACCGCCTCTTCCTCTACTAGCGTTTGTATTCAGCTTCATGGACTTCTCAGGCTTCAGCTTTGCGAGCTTCTTGGGCTTCTGCTTCATGGGCTTCTTGGGCTCCAGTCTCCCCTCTAGTCCCTTCGTCTCCCTCTTCCTCTACTAGCTGCTCAGGGTCAGTTGGACCACCTTCAAGTTCACCCGTCTCCTTCGCCTTTCCTTTCCTAGGCTTCGAAGGCATGTCTCACAATTTCTCCCTCTCTCTCTCATCCACATGCTTTAGGACTATAGATGATTGGTGAACCGCCGATCTTATGAACTTATAAAAGAGATAGGGGATGCTTTGAGTAGACAAATCAAAGAACACAGAGAGGGATTTTATATAGGTTCAGGTCTCCGTTAGGATAATAGCCATACATCATGTTTATCTTGTATTAATCTCTAAGACTATTACAAGGGGGTGTGTGGCTAGCCTAGATGGATCTAACCTAGTCAGGCGGCTTTCTTCTTTGTAGCCAGAGGGAGATGCTAATACAGATCTAATTGCGAAAAATTTGGTGGATGTAGGGTTTCCAAAGGCTTCAATGGCGTGTAATGGCTTGTATTGAGTTGTGTCCACTTGTCCTTCGTAGGATCCTCAGGCTCCGCATATATAGGGGGCATCGTATGGCCTCTGGAGTCTTCATTTCCATTCTTGGAGATAAAATTCCATGTTTATCAGATATCTTGGGTATCTACAGGCGATTTTCATGGGTCCAGGGTTCCCTTCCGGAGGATAAAGGTATGCTCGGAGCATGATAGAGAATCCTGGGGTATCCGGATATGGTATTTCTATACTACTCATCATCAAGCCCCTATCAGTATGTGTAATAAGGCTTCAACATATCAAAGACTTGGTCAGGAAAGATAAGCATTTTTTTTGGACCACGTCATCGAAAGAAATCAGGTTCTCGATTAGGATGGCATGTCCAACTGGGTTCTTAGGGTCCTCAAATCATATATTCAGAATTCTAAATACCTCCGAGTTCTCAAGCGAGTCCTCGAGAAGGTATTACATACGAGTAGGATTTCTGACGGGGAGGAAAAACTTGTCACTGGTCAGGTTTCAAAGTTGGACCATCACAACAGAGATTTTACGTGGTGGTGAAAAGAGATTTTCTGTCTAACAAAAAGAACTGCACAAGTACGGCAAAGTAATTCTCCGTCCTCTCAACTGCCTCGTGCGATTCAAAAAACACAGTGGTTAATTGAATGCACCGAGAGGCCGCCTCTTTGTTTGTGCAAGCTAGCCAAAAAGATGTGATATTGACGGCTGACTTGCGCTTGGTTTCCCATGAACCATTAAGTGGCCACACCCATCATTTAACGCTTGAAGACAAAGAGACGCCATCTCCCTAACCAGAAAGCCTTTAAAAGCACCTGTGCAAAGAGGACTCACTGCACCAAGACAAAATTCAGTCATGGAGTCTCCATCTTCGCCAAGCCCTACATTTTCACTAGAATATTCTTCTCTAAAACCACCGCCATCTCCCGTCGAGTCTGGCTCTATTGTGGAAGTCAACGACATCTCCTCCAACGAGGAGGTTGAATAGAAGGTGGTGATCAACGGCATCCCCATTAAAGACGACAAGCCCCCAGCACCTGAAGTGTCATCCTCAGTCCAAGATGAAGTGAACTAGGACCTCTTAGAGTTGGAGATACAGGAAGAAGAGGCGGCAGCTAAGGCGAAGAAAGAGGAGGCAACCGGCAATGTCTTCATTAAAGATGGCAAGGTCTCGGCTTCTTCTTCACCTTCATCCTCAAGCAACGTTGGCCAGGATGGCCAAAGGGAGTAGCTAGGGAAGCAACATTGAGAAACCAAGTTGATATGTGCCTTGGTTTATGCTTTGTGATGAGTGATTGACAATGTGTGGCTTTGATTGAGTGCTTGTTTGATTGCCAATGCATAGGTATGTACTGCAATGATAATCTTGTCTAACAAAGTTGCAAGGAATTGGAGTTAGTTCGGTGCAGAAGGTTTTCACTCACCAGACAATCTGGTGTGTTGGTTTTTAATCTCACTGGATAGTCTGGTGTATGATAGATATGAGCACAGGACTAAATTCTACAGAGAAGGTCTTCTGGCTCCAAAATTTCAATCAAGCACCGGGTGGTCCGATGTGTGCACGGGGAAGCACCAGACTAATATTTCCAAAGAGGCTTGGAGTAGAAGAACTCACTGGATGCTCTGGTGAGTGGAATGTGATCACCGGAGGACAACACCGGACTAATGCTTGCAGAGAAGGTTTTTGACGCCAAATTTGAAGTGAGCGCCGGATTGTCCGGTGTAGGCAAAATGTGATCACGAGACCAATATTTCCAGAGAGGTTGTAAAACTTGATTCCAGTGGGGATGTACCCACCGGGTGGTTCGGTGTGTGCTCAAGTGATCACCGAACTATATTTTCTAGAGAGGGGTGTAAATGTAAAGCATGGAAGAGTTGAACTCATCGGACTGTCCGGTGATAAGCAAGGAGGCACACCGAACAGAGTTTTCTAGAGAGGGATTTTTCTTGGTGCAAAATAGAGATGTACTCATAGGATGCTCCAGTGTTCAGAGGATAACACACCGGAACATCCGGTGTTTACATTTTGGGTCACGTCTGTTCTGCTCAATCGAGATTTGATTTGGACTAACATGCGATGATATAACTTGGCTCTAGATATACATGGTTGCTTGTCTATTGATGTGTAGGTGTTGGTTGCAACTTGACGGTCGACGACGGGTGATTGGAGCCAAGTGGGGTACTTGGTGCCGAACGATGAAGGAGGTCAGGCGGAGTCAGTGGTGATCCTAGCTGCACACATGAAGATCAAGCAAGGCATGAGATGAAGGTTGATGAAGATGGTGTGTTGACGAAGTCAAGTGAAAGGGATGCCAGTGTAAGTGACAAGGTGGTGAGGGATCGGGAGTGGGAGAGACTTACCAGCGGTCAAGATCGCAAGACGAAAGACACGCATCAACATCAGGATGCTTGCTTGAGGGCAAGTCAAGCAGCGACAAGTCACGCTTTGAGAAGCGTGGGAGGTGGTTTTGCGGTTTGGCCTCAAAACCGTGGAAGGATGGAGTGCACGTGGCATCATCGTGAAGCTAGCATCGAGGTGAAGCTGAGTTGTGAAGGTGTCATGACTGTTCGATGGACGGAGCAAAATTCAGACCCAAATGCCCCTGTGGTAGGTGGGAGACCATTGTTAGCAAGGAGTAATTTGGGGACAATGATGCTTAAGGGTTAAGCAGCCCCTCTAGGCCTATAAATAGAAGGGGTTGGCTGGTGGTAACCCTTGAGCCAGCTATTTGAGATCCAATAGATAGGCTTTATGGGAGATGAGAGGATAGGCTTAGCCTTGTAATAGGTTAGAGCTTTTGGAGAGGAAAAACTTCTTCTAATTTGCCTAAAATAGGGCTGACCTCTAAGATTAATGAAGTGCAAGTTTCTCCATTGCTCGTGCTCACCTCCTTCTAGTCTCTTTCTTTTGGCTCCGTATTTCCTTGCGAGTTTGTCTTTTGGATTGTGATTTTCGTTTCTCCTTTTGAGCTGAAATTTTCTACACCATGTACGGTTGATCTTATTGTTGCTAGGGGCATAAAATGTGTATACAATAGTACAAATTTGGTTATTGTATTCCCTTACCTCTAAGTCATCAACTTTGAGATCTTCCTTGCCTGGTGCTCATCTTTTAGTCTTCTTTGTAAAGTTTTAAGCTTTTTGTGATAAGGATCATGGATTGACTTTATTTTGAACCTTGTGTTCATACTTTATCCATATAGTCATAAGGTTGCAGGTTTCTCTTGTGTTTCTCTCATTTTACTTCTACTTTCCTTTTCGTTGAGGAGCATTGGGTGATCAAGTAGGAGAAGGCCATTGAGTTTCGCAAGAAATTTTGTGAGGCATCTATTCACCCCCCCTCTAGTTGTTGTGTTCGGTCCTACAATACCAATGATGATGGTAGAGAGTTAGGGCCTCCTCACCGTCCTCATCCTCCAGGACAGCAATGATGACAGCAGCAATCCGAGAGGAGAACAAGGAGGGAGAGACTTCCCTAACTTATTTTCTTTCTTTGTCCATAGCCCGACGCCAAATAGATCTTAGGGCTTCTTGTAAACCTCTTTATTTTCCTTTAGCTTATCTGTAAAAGAGCTCAAAAATTTTGTTAGATGAAAAGATCCTATTTCTAGTACAATGCATGTGTATGACTATGAATCTTCATGAATAAAAGGAATATTTAAACAAGTGTTTGGACTCTAAATTGTATCTTCCAAGTAGTTCAGGGAGTTTCAAAGCCACTTGTTGGGATGTTCATTAGTGTTACCTTAGGTCAAACTTCGAGCAAAAAACATCTTAGCTTTTAGGCACTCGTGGACTCGATAATGTTCTCTATGGTCCCTAAGATGTTCTTCCCCAACTAGTTATCAGGGAGGAGTTCCCGGATAGGTAGTCTAGGAACCCGAGTGCGCACATCAGCGTAAGGACCCGAATAGTCGTTTATCTTAGTTTTTAAGGCATTGGATCAAAATAGGAAAGATGATATATGTATGTGTGTGTATATATATATTGATATATTTAATATGACAACTAATATTACAAAATATATCCTAAGTACTTACACGTAGAACTTACGAAGCTAGTTGATATTCCATGAGTTTTAAGGACTTGACCATCTTCCATAGCTAACATATACGACCCTGGTCGATTAGACTCAATGATGAGGACATCACTCTTTCGGATACACACACACCGAGTATTCCTCCAACAATAGGTCCATTGACACGAGCTCGTGCACGTCAACTAAATCATGAGGTGAGCTCATTCCTTAGTGTTCCTTTATATTTTGATAAGGATAGGATGCTACTGAATAATTGTGATGTATTGTTACTTAGGAACATGAGAGAAGAACAGCAAGGGTGCCCAAGCCAAGGTGGAGGTCCAATCAAGTTCGAGTCCGTTTCGGAGTCCAGAACCAGACTGCACTAAAATCATCGCCCAGGACGCATACGGACTCCGTTTTCGACGTTCTACACATGGTACGAAAGCTAAGGAGATAGGCTTTCCAAGGGGACTGGTCCCATATCCAAATTCTTTCTGAGTCAACAGTAATCATCAAAACAAGTGGACGTCCAGAATCTGTCAGGGTGCTGCGCCACCATCTTTTGGGCCGTTGGGCCGTGTAACGTGTTGGAGTCCATTAGGGACGCGTCCAGGGGTCCTTGGCCGACCCTAGTCTTTTATATACAGTAGCCACCACCCCAATTAGGGTGGGGTTTTGCTTAGATATTGATCTACACATAAATTGTGAGATTTTCGCTCTTGTTCCGGACCGACTAGGCCGCCGCAAGTGTTTGTGGAACCCTAACTTCGAGTGCTTGAATTCTATTCGCAATATTTCAAATTGCATCTTCTACGTTCTTGCTTGTGTTCTCGGTACGCTTGCAGGGATTGAGCCTTCTTGGCGAGGTCAACCGCGCGACACGGTTGATAACCAACAGAGCTGTGGTGTAGTGATTGCAAGGGAGACGATCTGTTCGGGTCGAAGCCTTTGGATCATCAACGTCGAGTTCTCCACCTACCAACTTATCACTACCTAACGGAAGATCAGGCCAACAATCCCATCACTCAACCACCCTATAAAGGCCTTCCTACTTCGGAGATAACTTGTTGCTATTTTTTTTTTGGCTCTGGATGAGTCGTAGAACTAGATCTCCGAGTTTGAAGAATCTTTGGTGGATGTTCTGGTTATGGTAGCACTAGAGAGCTTGCTAGTACCTTACTAATCGTATCAACACTGTGTCATTTTTTCCTCGTGGACATTGAGGTCATCCTATCTTCTCGATGTTCCTTCCTTGTCGGAGTATAGTAATTGATGAAAGCCATGCTGGAGAACTAAGTGCTATTGTCAGTGATAATCCTACTAAGGATGTCGAACCTTGTCATGACGCTTTTCACGATGAATTTCTTAGCCGCCGCCAAGGTGATTTTTCCAAATTGCTCCACTTCAATCCACTTGGTGAAGGTATCAATTATGATGAATAGGAACTTGAAACCCTCGGGTGCTACCAGGAAGGGCCCTAGAATATGCAGCCCTGAAGTCATAACTGGTCATGACAAGGTGATCATCTATAAGGCTTGAGCGGGTTAGTGTACACATCTGCTATGAAATTGATAGTTGGTACACTTTTTTACCAACTCTCTTGTATCATGGAGAGCTATAGGTCAATAGAAACCTTGTCTAAATGCCTTCTCGACCAAGTTTCGGAAGTAAGCATGAGCTCCACATACCCCATCATGGATATCTTCAAGTAGTTATATACCCTGCTTCTAAGAGATGCACTTCATGAGTACTCCATGAGTGCCTCTTCGGTAGGGGACGCCATCCACCAGGGTATACATCTTGGATCAATGGTAAATTTGCTCAGATAGTGCATCATCTTCATACACAACTCGATCTTAATGGTACTTGTGAATTGGGTCCATCCAAAAACTTCGCTTTCAAGCCGAGCCACAAGTTCTCCCCGACTCTATTTGGGGCGTGGATCCCTGGCGAGCCCCCGAGCAAGTTATATGTATTGTATACCACCACTCCTTCAGTTATGATATCTGATGATTTTACAGATAGCTTCAAGAGTTTCTCTATGAAAATTCCGGTTTTCCCTGGAGACTGTTAGGATGCTAGGTGGACAAGACTATCAGTGAGGAAATTATCCTTTGAATATTTTTGACCTCGAGTATGACGAATTTCATAAAGCTTCCTCACCTCCATGATGTAGCCTGTCATAGTATTATCCAAGGTTTGATACACCTTGTTGACTTGCTTCACCACTAACTGTGAATCCCCTTTCACAAGAATGCGAAGGATACCAAGAGAAGAAGCTACTCAGAGACCGGTGAGCAGACCCTCATATTCGTCTATGTTATTTGTGGTCGGGAAGTTAATATGCAAAGCGTATTGAAAGTTTTCTCCTATGGGAGAGATAAGTATAATTCCAACCCCTGCTCATTGAAGCGTAATGGATCTATCAAAGAAAAGAGTCCATAAATATGATAAATCACCACGGCTGTCCTGGGGTTGATTGTCACCCGGTTTTAATGGACAAAACCAAGTGCTGCTTATGTGTGCCCAGGAAGTTCAACACACATAAGGACATCACATGTGAAGTAACAAAAGCAATACTTTCAACTTACAACTGTTTAACTCTTACATTAAAGACTTCACCTTAACAACCTATTAGCTAAATGACAGCAACTAAACGATGGCAGCGGAACAGAAGCATTGGCGAGCTAGCAACTCCACAGGCACCGACCGGAAGACACACTCCTAGTACACCAGGTCGTCATCTTGAAAGTCTTCAAAGTCTTCCACTGAGCAACATGTGTATTATGGGAGATAGCAAGGGTGAGCACATGGAGTACTCAGCAAGTGTGAGAAAGATAATGATATGTAGTCTTACAACAAGAATAGGGTAACACATGGTATATTTGTGTAAGTACGAGTAAAGAAAATGGTAATGCAATTCAAAAGCATTAAGCAATTGTTAAGTGAATATAACCCAACAACCCGACAACTAACCATCCAAGGTTAACCATCCCATAAACCATAACCAAGTAGTACCACCTATATTATACCATAACCATCTAATCAAGTAAGGATACAAGTCTCCCATAACCAAGGGTACGGCTATTATAACAATTTTACACTCCGCAGAGGTTGTCCAACTTTTAGCCATGAGTCATGATACCCATGTTGCGGTGTTTGCAGGACACTTAACACATGCCAGTATTGTCTCGCCAAGAGATCACTACGAAGCATGGTCCATCAATTAGGTCCTAGTACCCCAAAGAATGCTAGCCAGGTGTCTAACTAATATGCTAAGCCTTACCCATATCGGCCTCATGTTTGAATGGTATTTCTTGGGTTGTCGCTCCTCGAAGTGGTCCTTATATGTGACACTTGGGCAAAGACTATCTAACAGGGAAATAACCAACAAAACCTAACACCTTTTCTTGGAACGTATCTACAAGCCCACCACATGAACCACCATTATCAAACCAACTCCTTGCCCAAGTCCTAGGGTTCCATATTACTAAAACAAGTTCATCATCACCAATGCATATGTCCGCTAAACATGTATATGATACTTCCCAACATCCCAAAAGCATGGCTAAGCAATTATACCTAAGAGACTCATATCAACTACCACTTAGGCTTCAAGGAATGTAAAGGAAGAACTAGGTAAATCCTAACATAGGTGACTACCCATCAAGTTGACAGATATTGTATGCAATTTTTTAAAACAAAACATCTAAAACATAAGTTCAAGATGATCAAGGACACTCCTTGCTGCTGCTCAGTGTACTCTAACTCCTGGTCTTGACGTTCCTCAAGCTGATCCGGGGCATTGTTGTCTAATCACACAATTTCCAGCAAAGCACACAACCAAAATACACTAAGAACAGAGCACAAAACAGATTAATAACAATACAAAACCTATATAGAAAGATAGAGCTCTGAAAAATGAATCCAACGGCACAAAAATCGCTGAAAAAGGAGCTAGGACGCAAAAGTTATGCTAAAAAGAAGATTAGGGTTTATTTTATAAAAGAAAAGGACTAATTTGAAATTAACAGAAAGTTATAGGGACCTTTTTGTAAAAATAGAGGGACCCATTTGTAATTTTAGAAAAATTCAGGGCCTAAAGTGTAAGAAGAAAGGTCCTTTTTGTGAAAAAGGGAAAGTCCAAGGGCTTAATTGCAAAGTTACCTAATTTTTGGAATTTCTAGATTTATGTTTATACTAAAAAACCTCTTATATTGCGTGGCTGCTGACTAGATGACACGTGGACTAGGTCGGGAGAGTTGGCGCTGAGGTGGCACACATGTGGTAGGTAACACGGCGCGATGAGGTCTCAAGAGCTGACTGTGTTTAAGTGCGCGTCACATGGAGCACTCCTATTGGGCGCTAAAGGGGTATCGATGGATCTAATCGCAATCGTGCAGATTACATCTGACAACCAAGAGGGAAGGGAGCGATCGAAGAAGAACGGGACGGCAGCTCTGAGGGCACGCACAGGGGCGCATGGCCAAAGAGATGCTGGAATAGCACTCCGGCTCGCCGGCAATGACGACAAGAGGTGGAACACGAGAAGGTGGGAAAGGGGATCTCAATTTGAGGCTTACCAAAGGCGGATCGGCTTTGGAAGGGCTCGACGACGGAGGGAGTGGCGGTGGACCTCAAGATCACGTCGGAGACGGGTCTTCGAAGGCTGGGGAACCAAGGCGATGGCGGAAGGAGCTTCGGCAGAGGCAGGTGCTTCTGTTGGTGGGCTCGGGCGGCGCAAAGAGGCATGAGAGCGGCGCGGTGGCAAGATTGGTTGAAGGCGGCGTTAATGGCGGTGGTGGCATCTAGATCTTGGCGAGATGCTCTGGATGCGGCGGCTTTGGCTTGGGGAAAAACACGAGGGGAGGTGGGCACATATATAGGTGGCACGAGAGGCTCGGGTCGCGCTAGGACTCTAGGGCAACAACGAAAATCCCAGTCGAACATGGTAGCAGGCCGAGTTCGACTTGGAGAGGAAGCGGCCCGGAAAGGGAGAGGAGGCGGCCCTGAAAGAGTTTTATTTTTTTCTATTTCATTTCCTTTTCTAAATTCATTTGAAATTTGAATTCAAAGCAAAATCAACTCAAACAAAGCCATATAAACTCCAAAAAACCCTACATGCCTATACTCAGCATGAATGCATATAAATCAAATATAGCCTATGTTCATTTGAAATTTAATTTTATAAATTAAGATTTTAAACCTAGGCTATTTAATTCAAACTCAAATTAAAGTCTAGCCAATTTTAGAAACTTGAAAATTTGAAAATTTGGGTGTTACATTGATCAAGTTCTTTCCATTCGGCAAACAAAGTGAACGTGGAATTCCTCGAGCTCGACAACCCACTTGGCAATGCGGTTGATTATGTCTTTGTTGTGGATAATTTCCCCAAGTTAGAATATTGATGGTAACGTGATTTGGTGAGCCACGAAATAGTGTTGTAGATTGCGAGATGGCATCAACACAGTGTATAGTAGCTTCTGCACCTGAGGGTAGCTCTCTTTAGGACTGTAGAGTATTTCACTAACATAGTACACCAGCCACTGGCTCTTATCTCGCTTGTCGGGCACGTCTCTTTTCAGCACCAATACCCTACTCATGGTGCGTGGTCTAGCCGCTATGTATAATAGAAGATCTTCATTTAGATTGGGTGCGACTAGCATAGGGGGGATGAAAGATACCTCTTTAGATTTTTGAATGCCTCATTTGCATCTTCGACCATTCAAACTTGTCGTGCTAGCACAACAACTTGAAAATGGGAAGTCCTCGATATCCGAGTCAGGATATAAAATGACTGAGGGCTACCATGCACCCAACTAATATATGAACTTCTTGTACTAACCTAGGGGTTGCATCTCTTCGATAGCTTTGATCTTTTTAGGATTGACTTCGATCCCCTAGTATGATACCAGGTACCCAAGTAACTTTCTCGCGTCAACTCCGAATGCGCACTTCTCTGGGTTCAACATGACTCAGTTCCTACGTAGTATGTTGAAGTTTTATTGCAGGTCAGATATGAGATATTCCTTCTTTTTTGTCTTGATGACGAGATCATCGACATAGACCTCGACATTCTTGCCAATCTGGTCATGGAGGGTTATCTGCATACCTCATTGGTATGTAGCGTCATCATTCTTCAACCCGAAGGGCATCTTGACATAGCAATATACTCTGAAGGGAGTGATAAAAGTCTTTCTCTTCATCTTCTGGATGCATACTAATCTGGTGGTAACTAGAATAAGAATAGAGAAGTCTTAGATAGTCGCACCAGGAGGTGGACTCAACTATCTGATCTATTCATGGTAGGGAAGACATCCTTCGGGCAGGCTTTGTTGAGGATGGTGAAGTCCACACACATTCACCATTTGCCCTTGTTTTTTGACCATGAGTGGGTTAGCGAGCCATTCGGGGTGATCCACCTCTTTGATGAATCCTACCTTAGCGAGCCTTTCAATTTTCTCTTTGATGGTCTCCTTCTAGTCGGGTGTGAACCATCAGAGCTTCTGCCTAACTGGCTTTGAATCAGGCCAGATAGCTAGTTTATGCTCAATCACCTCCATGCCAATGCAGGGCATGTCAGATGGTTGCCATGCGAACACATTGGTGTTTTCCCAGAGGAAAGTGATGAGTGTGATTTCCTATTTAGGATCCAGGTTAGAGCCAATCTGAATGGTCTTGGAGGGCTCTACTGGGTCCAAGGGAACTATTTTGACTTCACCATGGGACTTTACGGCCACCTTAGGCCTCAAGTTTTTTGTCTCCTTATCAGGTTGGTGCTATGTGGCCATATTGATACTCCACTTGCCATGATGGAGACTTACCTTGGGGAAGCCCTGGACAATAATGACTCCCTTAGATCCCGGGATCTTCACTCACTGGTAAGCGTAGTGAGCATCAACCATGAACTTGGCCATAGTTGGTTGTCCTAAGATGGTGTTGTACGTCATCTCAAAATCGACCACATAGAATAGAATTTTTTCCATCTGGAAGTTGTCATGCTTACTGTTGGGGATGATCTCCCGCCCCCCCCCCCTCTTCAGATAGTACCTTGAAGTCTACTGGAAAGATCGCATGCTTGCCATTGCAACTTCGTTTTAGGGACTTCATCCGCAAGTGGCGAAGATCACAAAGCTCCATCGGTCGAAGGGTGTAGGAGTGCCCGCATCCTCGATCTCTCATGCTGGCGAAGACGAGGGCGACCTTCGACCGGAGGGCGACCATCGAGTGGAGGGCGAAGTCCGTGCCTGCAGTCCTCAGTGATCGCGGCGGGCGAAGATACAAGCCGACCTTCGCTCGGGGGCCGAAGGCCATCTGACGGACGATCGAGTGGAGAAGGCTTCGGTAGATCTCCGGAGCTGTTTTTGGTCGTTCGGGGCAGGGTTGTAATTATGTAATTATGCTCACTTGTACCATAATGCCCCCAAATATTTCAAGAATGTAGCAGGTAAAGGGGTAGGATTTGTAAACCATACCTGGGGTAGTCGAGTACGGGCTATAAATAGGGCCACACTGTACCCAGAAGAGACATCGAAAAAACTGTTTCAACTCTAACACGTATCACTCCGAGGACCCTTCGATATTCCCGTAATCGAAGGTCCACATTGTCTGGGATCTCGGTCCCAACAGTTGGCGCCGTCCGCGGGGATCGAACACTTCGACGCCATGCCACCCAAGAAGAAATCAAAGCCAACTGGAATAGTGGAAGCATTGCCAGAACCTTCAGCCGTAGCCGGGAATTCGGCCGAAAGACCCTCTTCGGCCCTGCCAGGATCAAGTAATGCTTCGGCCGGTGGAGCTTCGGGCGGACGAGAGCAATGCTGTGGAGTTGAAGTAGTACCACAAGGACCCAGTGATGGCCGCCACGGTGAAGCAGTCCAGGTTAATGCGGAGCCGATGTGGGTCATGGAACCAATTGATCACGCACACTTCGAGCCTCCGGCGAAAGAAGGCGAAATGGTGCGAGACGAAGAATGGGAAGACCTTGATGACTTCACAGAGTATGAAAGCGAAGATGAAACAAATGAAGAAAGAACAGCCAGGCAAGAAGCCGAAGAGTTGGAAAGGCAGATAGCGTAGAAGAAGCGTATGTTAGATAGCTTGGCAGCAAGTTGAAAAGCCGCAGAATATCGCAGACGGGCAGATGAAGCTAGGATAACATTGGAAAAAATCCAAGAGGAAATCAATATGCTACACCAGGCAGAAGGCATGTCTCTCCAGGTGACGCCGCCGGGAGACATGGCACAAACTTCGCAGGATCTTCGGTGGAGGTCGTCCACGGGAGACCCGGAGTCCTCACTGGCCATGGATCTGCAAAACCAGTCGTGACCACCAGGGTTCAAGATGCCCAGAGTGGTTATGTTTGACGGAGAGTCAGACCCAAGGGAATTTGTAATGAGCTTCGAAGTGGCTGTGGAGTCTACCGGAGGGGATGGTACAATACTGGCGAAAGCCTTCGTATTGGCCATAAAAGGGATAGCAAGATCCTGGTACTCCGTGTTGCCCCTGGGATCCATATACTCATGGGAGCAATTACGTAATGCACTGTGCAGCAATTTCTAGGGAAAATGAGCAGATAAAATTACCGCTACCGACCTCTTCGCACTGAAGCAGCAGCCAATAGAAACCTTGCAGAGCTACATGCGCCACTCCGTGCACATACGTTGTCAAGCGAAGGGGCTGAGCGAAGATACAATCATCGATGCAGCGATACAGGGCATCAGAGGAGGGCTATTAGCAGGAAAGCTCATGAGAAAAAGACCTGGAAGTGTACAAGAGCTGCTTAACAAGATGGAAGAATACTCAAGATCTGAGCTTGATCATCTTCGAAGGAAAAATGAAATAGTAGCCTCCAAAGTAAAGCTACATGCATCGGCCAGAGAGGCAGGCAATAGCAATCCTAGAGACAAATTGCACCATCCAAGGAGACCCAAAGTTTCTGACTACTCAAGGCAAAAAGAAGTCAATCAGATTAACTCCAGCCCGTTCGAAGTCGCTCAAGTGGTAAGCAAACTCACAGTGCGGCTAATCGAGGAGGTCGAGCCGGTAGAGGAAGAGGCCACGGAGGCCGAGGAGGACGGGTTCCGCAGGACCCAACAACGTTTTACTGCGAGCTGCATGGCGAAGGAGCCAGTCACAGGACCAAGCAGTATCCGCAGGTTGTGGCTATGAAAGAGAGCTTGGCAAAGCAATCTCTTGACCACGCAAGGACCATACACCATGCAGCAAGTTTTGGGAGAAGCGAAGCGTGGCAAAACCACAATTAGAACATGGCATTTGCAAACCAATGGTGACCGATTCCTGCACCGCAGTATACACCTGTAGCCTCGGCTTAGTTGGATCAAACGAGGCAAATGAATCTCCAGGGGGAGCTACCGCCGCCACCACCAATGCCTGTGATCGAAGCACCGCCAGAGAGTAGTAAGTCCGTGAACATGGTAAATCATGGATACAACATGGTGTTGGCTATCTTAGGGGGATCTAACCAGCAGACAGAATCTAAGAGACAGCGGAAAGAATACGTGCGAAGGGTCAACCATGTCGGAGTGGGACCAATGTACATTCATTCAAGGTGGTCAAATGTTTCCATTACATTCTTGCATGAGGACATGAGGGTCTTAGACTACCCACACACAGATGCCTTCGTTATCACCGCAAACATCTCGGAAAATGTAGTGCACAGGATCTTAATAGATGGAGGAAGCTCAGTGGATATCATCTTCGCTGATGCTTTCGACCAAATGGGCCTACGTCGAAGTGACTTGAAGCAAGCTAGATCACCATTGCTAGGCTTTGGCGGAAATACAATCAATGCTCTAGGAAAGATAACAATCCCAGTGTCGTTTGGCGAAGGGATGAATTTCCGCACGAAAGATATTACCTTCGATGTGGTTGACATTGATTACCCATACAATGCGATATTTGGTAGGGGAGTCCTAAATACATTTGGAGCAATACCGCACCACGCGTAATTGTGCATGAAGATGCCTGGTCCTAAAGGCGTCATAACGGTATTGGGAGACCAATGAGTCGCCAGACGAATCGAAGTGGGAATAACTCTAGAAAGACGAAATTTCCATATGGTGACAGAACCTTCGACAAATCAGGAGGAAAGTTACATCCAGCCGAACATAAACCAGATAAAAAAGTGCAACCAGAATAGTGCAGTTACATCAAGAAAAACCAGATAAAAAAGTCACCATAGGAGCGGAGGCCGTGGCAGAGGACCAACAACAACTTATAATGTTCTTGCGTAGTAATGACGATGTCTTCGCTTGGTCCCCGAAGGATTTGCAAGGAGTAAGTTGGGAAATCATTTAGCACAGCTTAAATGTGGATCCCAATGCGAAGCCAAGGAAGCAAAAGCTTAGGAAAGCTTCAAGCGAAAGAGAAGAAGCAGCGAAGGCTGAAGTAAAAAAGCTGCTCGATGCTAGAGTCATACGTGAAGTATTGCACTCAGAGTGGCTAGCTAACCCAGTGTTAGTCAAGAAAAGCAATGAAAAATGGAGAATGTGCGTCGACTTCACAGACTTGAACAAGGCTTGTCCGAAGGATGACTTCCCATTGCCTAGAATTGATCAGCTGGTAGACTCTACGGCTGGTTGCGAGATGTTAGCTTCCTAGATGCATACTCAGGGTACCACCAGATCTGGATGATGAAGGAAGATGAGGACAAGACAAGTTTCGGAACCTCCTTCGGAACCTCCGAAATGTCCTAGCTTATGTTGATGACATAGTGGTCAAGAGTGCCAGAAGGAGCCAACATCTCGAAGACCTGCGTGAAACTTTTGGAAGCTTGCGAAGGGCAGGGCTAAGATTGAACCCAGAAAAATGCGTCTTTGGAGTACAATCCGGAAGGCTACTAGGGTTCTTGGTGTCCAAGAAAGGCATCGAAGTGGAACCCCAAAAAATACAAGCGATAATAGATATGAAACCCCCACAAAATAGAAAGAAAGCTCAACGCTTGGCAAGGAGGTTGGCGGCATTAAACAGGTTCATTGCAAAATCTGCAGAGCGAAGTCTACCTTTCTTCAAAGTATTAAAAAGCTCCAACCCATTCAGATGGGATGTGGAGCAGCAAGAAGCCTTCGATGAATTGAAAAGCTACCTGACGAAGCTCACAGCACTGTCCAGCCCTGATCCAGGTGCGGATTTGTTATTATACATAGCGGCACCCCCTTTGGCAGTCAGCGCTGTACTTGTGCAGGAAAGACTTGAAGACAACAAATTACACCAGTTCGTAATATATTATGTATTAGAAGCTCTGGCAGGCCCGAAGAAGATGTACACATAACTGGAAGAAGTAGCATATGCACTAGTCATGGCATCCCGCAAGCTTCGCCATTACTTCACATCTCACAAGATTACAGTACCAACTTCCTTGCCCCTTCGTGACATGTTTGAGAACAAAGAAGCCATTGGAAGAATAGCAAAGTGGACCGCGGAGGTCGCTCCATTCATGGTTGTTTTTGTGGCAAGGACATCATTGAAATCGCAAGTGTTGGCAGACTTTGTGGCGGAATGGACTCCACTAACCGAAGCCCTGGAAGAAGAACCGTCAGAACCGGTCTGGACCGCATATTGCGACGGAGCTTGGGGAGCTACAGGAGTAGGCGTTGCGGCGATATTATCCTCACCTTCGGGCGCAAAGCTGAGATATGCCGCCAGATTAGAGTTCCGCTCTACAAATAATACGGTAGAGTACGAAGAGGTCCTCCTCTGACTTCGCAAGGCAAAGGCTTTGGGCGCTCGAAGGGTGCTGGCTAAAATAGACTCAAAGGTTATAGCAAGCCAAATTGACAAGACATTCCAGGCAAAAGACCTAGAGCTGGTTAAGTACAGAGCAGCAGTGCGAAGAATGGAAAAATACTTCCTGGGATTCACAGTCAATAGTATATCGATAAATGATAACTTCGAAGCAGATGAGCTAGCAAAAGCTGCTTCGTAAAACCTGCCTATGCCATCAGATGTTTTCTACCAAAAGCTGAGTGAACCAGCCGCTGAAGACACTTCGAAGCCATCATGTTCTGTCGCGATGATCGAAAGCGAAGATTGGCACTCTCCAATATTGCCCTATCTTCATGGTCAAGGCAACCTCGAGGATCATGTCGAAGCAAAGCATATGGCCCAGAGAGCTAGAAACTGTAAAATTGTGGGAAACAATTTGTACAAGACCGGAGTCTGTGCACCATTTTTGCGATGCATATCCCAGAAAGAAGGACAGAACCTACTAAAAGAAATTCACAGCGGGCTGTGTGGTTCCCATATGGGTACACAGGCTTTAGTCAGAAAAGTATATAGACAGAGCTTCTATTGGCTGACGGCGGTAAATGATGCAGATCACATGGTCCGAAGTTGTCAACAATGTCAGTTCTGGGCGAAGGGGTCAAATAGACCTTCGACGAAGACACAGCTAATTCCACCGGTTTGGCCGCTAAGACGGTGGGGAATTGACATTGTTAGCTAGCTTGCCGCCCGCTCCAGGAAATTTGCGATATGCCATCGTTGCGGTCGAATACTTCTCCAAATGGGTGGAGGCCATGCCACTCGTAAGCATAACATCAAGAAATATACAAAATTTCTGCAGCAGAATATCATATGTTGCTTCGGAGTCCTGAGCGAAGTAACAGTAGACAATGGCACTCAATTTGATAGTGCAGGCTTCAGGGATTTTTGCAATGGTCTGTGGATCAAAGTGATTTTTGCATCGCTATACCACCCAGAGTCTAATTGGGTTGTCGAGAGAGCGAACGGCATCATCTTCGCTGGTGTCGCAAAGCGTCTGCAGGGACTGCCAAAAGGGAAATGGGTTGAAGAATTGCCTAAAGTATTATGGTCATTAAGAACAACGGTTGCAAGACCAACCGGTTTCATGCCATTTCGCCTCCGCTTCGGTGAAGAGGAAATGACCCTAAAGGAATGCAAAAACAAATCATTTAGGGTCAGAAACGAACCATAGCAAGGCGAAGAGTCATCGTCAAAGGATGCCCTCGAGAAAGTGAGATTGCAAGCCGCCGAAAATCTGGGCAGGTATCAACAGGAGACAAAAAATGGAGAGACAGGAATATATCCGAAAAGAACTTCATCCCCGGAGATTTAGTGCTGCGAAGATTTGATAATACAACATCAGTGGGAAAGCTACAGAGCAAATGGGTTGGTCCTTTCTTAGTCAAAAGGTCGTTAAGACCCGGCTCATATCATTTGGCTAATATGGAAGGTGAGGAGCTTCCACACACTTGGAATGCAGACAATCTTCGCAGGTTCTACGCCTGACAGCGATAGTGACTAAGACGAAGGCTCTTGTGTAATTTTTCTTTATGCAATTTTCTTTTCATGTAATCAAATTGTAAGGGAACTGCACTCTTTTCCTCACAGGGGGACCCCTTCATTAGGAGGTGAGGTTTTTAACGAGGCAGGAACCCTTGTAAACATATTGATATAGTAGAAGTACCCCCAGAAAATACTGCTTGCTTCGAGTATTAGTAACTCATCGTCGAAGTGCGCCAACCTAAGAGCGGGGTGGCGCACCAATCGACGACTGAAGGGCCGCATGTGGACGGCGTGAAACGAGGTGCGAAGTGTCAACGAGAAAAGACGTACACTTTTGACCTTAGCAAAAACAAACCTTTAGAAGAGAAGCCGAAGTGTCGCTCGACCTAAGAAAAGGCAACGCACTTCGAGCCAAAGTCGGGGGCTAAGAGTGCCCGCCCCTGCACCGAAAGAAAAACAAACCTTCGGAAGAGAAGCCGAAGTGTCGTTCGACCTAACAAAAGGTGACGCACTTCGAGCAAAAGTCAGGAGCTAAGACTACCCACCCCCGCACCGAAGGAAAAACAAACCTTCGGAAGAGAAGCAGAAGTGTCGTTTGACCTAAGAAAAGGCGACACACCTCAAGCCAAAGTCGAGGGCTAAGAGTGCCTACCCCGCACTGAAGGAAAAACAAACCGTCGGAAGAGAAGCGGAAGTGTCATTCTACCTAAGAAAAGGTGACACACCTCGAGCCAAAGTCAGGGGCTAAGAGTGCCTGCCCCTGCACCAAAGGAAAAACAAACCTTCGGAAGAGAAGCCGAAGTGTCGCTCGACCTAAGAAAAGGCGATGCACTTCGAGCCAACATCGGGGGCTAAGAGTGCCTGCCACCGCACAAAGGAAAAAAGAAAACTAAAACGACTAACTTAAAAGCGTCCGATCAACAACATAAATTTCTATCAGCCGAAGTTACCTGCGACCAAACATCATGGTGGGGTGGGGATGGCGTTTTCGAGAAACTAGTTTTGTGCAGTCGCAGGTACCTATGGTGAAAAATCAGGGGGACGACGTTATTCGGTACATCATGGCTGAAGCGACGCCCCATATGAATAATCGAGAATGCCATTCGCCAAAGATAACACCACGCGAGTAAGCAATAAGGCGTTCCTAACATCTGGAAACATCGTAAATCGCCTATGTCACTTCGAGCACGATGCCGCCGAAGTGCCCAAAAAGGAAACAAGTGATAATGTAAATGCAAAATTTATTCCGCAAAGTGGCCAACATCAGGATCAACAAAATCCTTATACCACCGACTAAAAGCAAACTAAAAAGCAATGCCTTCACTTGCATGAAAACACATGGTTGGGGCCAGTGGGGCCCCAACATGAGCCGAAGACAACGGAGCGCAACAAGTCAAAAACACTTCGTAACAAATGTAAAATATATTATGTCACCAATGTGCAATACATTGCCCCATCACAAAAGAAAAACTAAAAACAGAAGGACGCTTCATGCTGAATCATCCCACCTTTCCAGTATCTTTGGCCGCCGCGGTTGTTGCTTTAAACGAGGGATCATCCCTCGCCTTGGCCTACAAAAGAATTATTTCATCAAAAAAATATATATGTGGTACGACCAAAAAAGACAACAAAACAAGTAATATGAAGCAACGCACTCGCTGTCGGTTCATCTCCGCTTCTCGAAGGGCGAGCTCGCGACCCTGTTTGCACCAGTAGTTGGTGGTAAACGATCGGGCGGTGCTCTTTGACACCCTCGTGACGGCCGAAGTTGACAAGTCCATCGGATACTGGAAGGTAGGTTTTGGAAGAGCGGTATGATGGTCGCAGCTCGTCATTTCAATCGACTGCCTCGTTAAAAGTCCATCGGATACTCCGAGCAGCGACCATCGCGCAAAAGTCACCGTAAAGCTGAGCAGCAGGGAGAAGGCTTCCGCTGGTTTCACTAATCCAACCTATATGTCCTCCCAGCCCAACAAGATCGATTGTTGGGGGCGTCACCGAGGCACCAATACCTTCGAAGGTATTGCTGGTAGCTTCGGACGCAGCGATTGCCTTCGGCTTGAGCTCCCCAAGCATGTTCAGAGCATCTTCGGAGAAAGCCTTCGCCTCGCTCAGTTCGCCTTGCAGCTGCTATCCCTTAGCACTCTCCGAGGCACAAAGCGCCTACAGGTCACATACTTGCCCCTCGGAAGATTGCAGGTTTTGGCGCAAGTATTTCACCTCCTATTCAGCCACTTGCTTCTCCGAGCGAAGGGTGCTGAGTTCCTTTCTGAAGCTGTTCCAAGTGTTACTCAGCTTCCCTCGCTTGGCACGATACCTCGCGCTTCTGGCCTTCGGCTTTCTCGGTGCGCTTCTGGAGCATATCAATTTGCGTGTGTGCGCTCCGGGCACGGGCTTCGGATTTCTCTGCTTGCTTGCGCTAAGCCCGTGATAAAAGCAGAGCCTGGGATGTCGCACATATGTGAGCAAATACTAAGTACAACAATAATAAAAAACATACTGTTATACCTTCGCAATTGCCACGTCGGAAGCGTCGAGGAGCTCATTGACGGGCTTCTGGCCGAGCGGAATTTCAAGCTCGGGGAGGATGAAGGTACTAAAAATCTTCTTCGCATCATCAACCTCCCCAGCGCTTGGTTCGAAACATCATTAATCAACCCCTCCTTCACAAGGCTAGCTAACACTTCGTCATCCACCTTGGATTTCCCAATCCAGTACGTCTTTGGGCAAGAAGACCGGACCTTTGGTGCCATTCGGCTCAAAGGGGATGACTTAAACAGTAAATTACACGAAGAGCTCAAAAGGGGAGCTTCGTCTGAGAAAGGCTTGAAAATCAGTAAGAGGCTTCGTACGAGAGCGACAGCTTCAGAAAAGGTGTGGTAAAAACAATTGAGTGCGGTGTGATATTTATAGCGTAGGGGGACCTGCGGATGAACTTGAACCAACGGAAAAAACTATGCTTCAGTGTACATCAAGGAAATTAAATGCATATCAACGATGCAGTTACCAAGGGACCGTTTGACAACACCAAAAAAAAATAATAATAATAATTTTCAACGAAGTGCATCCGCCACATTAGACTTCGACAGGCCAAAGTGGACGGTGTTGAGATACATCTTGCAGACTATAGGTTCGGCCTATCGAAGATAAACCTTACCAGTAGGGGGCTACTGTTGGGGGTGATCTCCCCCCCCCCCTCTTTGGAGGGTACCTCAAAGTCTACTGGAAAGATCGCATGCTTGCCATTGCAACTTCATTTCAGGGACTTCATCCGCAGGTGGCAAAGATCACAAAGCTCCATTGGTCGAAGGGTGTAGGCGCGCCAGCATCCTCGATCTCTCGTGTCGGTGAAGATGAGGGCAACCTTCGACCGGAGGGCGAAGTCCGTGCCTGTGGTCCTGAGTGATCGCAGCGGGCGAAGATACAAGCCGACATTCGCTCGGGGGCCGAAGGCCATCTGACGGACGACCGGGTGGAGAAGGCTTCGGTAGATCTCCGGAGACAAAGATCATTGCGGGACAGTGGGCCCATTTTTGGTCGTTCAGCGCAGGGTTGTAATTATGTAATTATGCTCACTTGTACCATAATGCCCCCGGATATTCCGAGAATGTAGCAGGTAAAAGGGTAGGATTTGTAAACCGCGCCTGGGGTGGTCGAGTACGGGCTATAAATAGGGCCACACTGTACCCAGAAGAGACATCGGAAAAACTATTCTACCTCTAACACGTGTCACTCCGAGGACCCTTCGATATTCCCGTAACCGAAGGTCCACATTATCTGGGATCTCAGTCCCAACACTTCCCAAAGGTCGCGATATGTGGCCGATAGGAGTGGCCGAAGATCTGGGTACTATACCGTGGAAGGCTCTCGTAACCGGTTTGATGGCAGATCGGGAGATCTGCATCGCTTCAAGTGCGCCTACGAAGAGGATGTTGAGGGAGCTTCCTCCATCGATAAGTACTTAGGAGACCTTATCAAGAAGTAGTTTGGTTGTACGAAGTTATGTAGGCAGTCGCCCCGGCCAAAGGAAATCTGAACATCTGACCACTTAATGTCTTGGCGACCCTTGGGGATGATAGCTAAGACTTCTTGGGCCACCGTCTTGTACTGCCACTTGTACTCGTAGGAAGCGGAACCACTGAACATGTGGTTGATGGTCTACTCGCCCAGCTGGAAGGACATCGGATCCAAGTCATCCTCACTGCTGCTGGAGCTAGAGTCCCTGCTTTGGGCTGTGACCTAGGTCTTTTTTTCCCTTGGCCTCTTTCTCAATTTTGGCTTTGACCATCTTTTTTTATAGGCAGCACTCATGGAGGCTATGGTTGTCGATGCCTGGTGTATAGCCCTTGCCCCAGAGTGAATAGGAGTGCTACTCGGGACGGGTGTTAGGTGGATCTACAAAATTTGTTAGCTTTGGTTGTCTTACCCTTACCTCCCTTGGATTTATCTTGCACTTGCTCTTGTACATGTTGTTGTCGAGCCCGAGCTGAGGGCGCTTGATGCCTTGGGTCTTCTACTTGACAAAGAGGAATGCCTCTTTGACCTTGGCGGCCATATCAATGATCTTCATGAGCTCTTTGACTGTCTCAAGCTCCTTTCTGGTGACATATTCAATGCATCATCGGCTCCTAACCACCTGAGTGAATGCTTGGATGACATCATAGTCTCTGATCTAGGGATGCTGTTCCGGGTGTTGCTGAAGCAGCGCGTGAACTCATGCAATGTTTCTTTCTCTATCTGCTCACAATGGTAGAGATCCTTTTTCATGCCAGGGAGAATGTACGTACCTTGGAAGTTTGCTCATAATACATCACAGAGCTGCTCCCACAAGTAGATTGTTCCTAGCAATAGGTTGGTCAGCCTGGTTCTGGCTACTCCTTCAAGAGCTATGGAGAGGTAATTTGTCATTACCTTCTCATCCACACTAGTCGCTTGGATAGACATGGTGTAGATCTGGAGGAACTCAACAGGATTCGTGCTCTCATTGTACTTCTCTATCAACCTAGGGCAGAACCTTGCCGGTTAGTTCACATTCTGTAGATCCGAAGAGAAGTCCTGGTACCCGTTGATGGCACCTTGCTTGGTGTAGGTGGCCTCAGGTGTCTTACCCATGGGGGTTAGAGACTAGCCCTGGCTCAAGCGGTGCTAGGACGTCCTCCATTCAGACAGTCAAGGTGCGCTCGATGCCTCCTCGGGGGTCTTCGAGCACCTCTGCTCACTAATAACCTTGCGCATGACATTGATCGGATGACCTTTGACTGCAAAGTTCGATGACAGTTAGTTGCTCGATTATCTTATCGGGACATCTTGTTCTGGGGATTACGCCTCTCTGAATTTGATCCATCACAAGAGAGGGTGGTGTAGGACTTCCTCTGATTAGAGCTATTCCTAGAAACAGTTAGAAAAGAGTTCTCGTCCTGGATGAGAGCCTTCTTCGTCATGCCAGTCACTGAGTTTATCTAGCCCTTATCGGCGGGGTTGTCAGATCAGCAGTCAGAGGGCGTATGAAAGCCTCTTGTAGAAGGAGGAGCATCTGCGCCATTGCATATCTATAGCACCGAACCCCCTGCTGATAGCCAGGCGATGGCAAACCCTATGTTCCGTTAGGGTTTTGGATCTGGGGAGGCATGGTCAATGGAACCTGGCCATCACCTGGAACCGGAGTGGTAGGGATCTGTGTGTTTGTAGGATTGTCATATTGATTGACCAGGTTGTTGTCTCTATCTCCGATGGTGAAGACTTCTTGGTGGTAATCTCCACTAGAGGAGTCCAAATCTATCATGGATGTGTCATCAGATTGCTCCAGGTAGGTGTCTCGTCAATCCTTGTTGTTGGAAGCTACGGGGAGGATCCCGACTTATGGTGAATATCGCATTCGTGATTGTCTTAGCAGCCGAGTGGTTTCAACTCAATGTTGTAGTCCTTAGCGCATTGATCCATGAAGCGACTTACCTCATCTCTAGAATCATCACCAGATAGTTCTTCGCCGAGGTTCACCCGATCGATCATTGATTCATCTGTTGAAGGGGTGAAGTTGTCGTAGAACCCCTCATTCAAGAAGTTGGTTCTCTGTGCAGGCTTAGGCGAAGTCGACGGCATATTGTGTATAGATGTTTCAACATTTATTGTCATGACCCCCACGGATGACGCTAGCTGTTGAAGATTGGTGAACCACCGATCTTACAAATGAGTAAAAGAGATAGGTGATGCTTCAAGTAGACAAATCAAAGAACACATAGAGGAGTTTTTATACTGGTTCATGACTCCCTTAGGATAATAGCCCTATGTACTATTTGTCTTTTATTGATCTCTAAGACTATTACAAGGGGGTGGGTGACTAGCCTAGATGGATCTGACCTAGTTAGACCACTTCCTAGCTTGTAGTCGGAGGGAGATGCTAATACAGATCTAACTGTGAAAGACTTGGTGGATGCAGAGCTTCCGCAAACTTCCATGGCGTGTATATAGTTGTGTCCACTTGTCCTCTGCAGGGTCCCTAGGCTTCGCATATATACAGGGCGTCATGTGGTCTCTGGAATTGTTTTTCCTGTTCTTGGAGATAAACTTCTCTATTTATGAGATATCTCGGGTATCTATAGGTGGTTTCCATGTGTCTAGGGATTCCCTTCCTGGAGATAAAGGTATATGCCGAGAATGACAAAGAACCCTGGGGTATCTAGATATGGTAGTTCTATACTACTCATTGTCAAGGACCTCCATCACATGGTCATGGGTTCGATCCCCACGGTTCGTGCTAAATGTTGTGATCATGGAAATTGGGATCACAACATAGTGAAGGATTATATGGTGTCACTGGGATTCATCATCTTTTGCACTAGAGGGGCTGGGATATTTATATTCATCCCCCAACCAGCTCAGTTCACATTACAGGAGTGCCATTGCCTATTAGGATATCATAATATACTCAGGTATTGCAATCATTTTACCCGTACATGTCATACAAACATGAGATTTTACACTTATGACCCCTGTAGCTATCTTCGATCAGTGGGAATTTCAGAACTCTTGGCCTTCGTCCCCATGTCTCAGCTACCCTCGAGCCTCTGGTAGCCGAACCTCTTACTCATCCTTCGTTATTCTAGGCTTCGATGTAGGCTTCATTCCTTCTGGCTCCTTTCTCTGCATAGGCCTAACCTTTGAGCCTGGTTGGCTCCTCTAGTGATCATCGACCTCTTAGAGGTTTGGCCTTCAGGCTCCTTGCCCGTTGGCCATTCTTTGAGTCCATACCTGTAACCAAAGTATCTCAATGGAAATAGGTAGTATTACGAATCACTTCCCATCTTCGAGGTTAGATGAAGTCAAGAGGGGTATGTGGTACCATTCCCCCAATATGTCCCCTCCCTACTTTGCTACCAACAACCATGCCAAAGTCGAGAGGGAGGGGACCTACACCCCCATATGCCTAGATCTATTACTATTAGTTAGTTTGTCACACCCGGTTTTAAGATCAAAACCAGATGTAAACTATATGTATGCCAGGATCAGTTTATTCATACATATAGCGACATCATCAGTGCATAACAGACACAGTGCTTCTTATTACAACGCTATTTATTACAAAATGACCACACACAGGTCTAAAAGAAAATAGACCACAACGGAAAAGAACAGCGCAGCTCCATGCCAACAGGCAGCCGACCAGGAGCTCCATAAGCCTAGAACTTGGCATCATCTTCAGGGAAATCATCTTCAGGGAATTCTTCAAAAGTTTCACCTTCTGAAACAGCAAGCGTGAGTATTTCCAATGCTCAACAATTGGGGGAAAAATAAATATGATATGGTGGCTTGAACCAAGATTTCCTATTCTCTAGGGTTTTATTTGCATAAAAGCCGATTTTATCCCTGAACTATGGAAAAGCAAATTTTATTTTAAAAAGGAAAAGATGTACAAAAGATTTTCTTGAACCTCCGAGAATTCAACCAATTCTCAACCATGTAAGACATCCACCCGACTAATCATATGAGGGTCCATGTCGCTCATAACCGTGAGCACGGCTGAATATTCAGTTTGACACTGTGCAGAGTTTGTACACTTTACCCACAAGTCGTGATCTTCTCTGTTGCCGGTACCTGCCAGTACCTTACACACTTCCGGGGTGTGCGCCAAGAGATCACTACGAGGCTTTTCCAAAGAGTCTCCCAGTATGCACTTGCCCACTGAGGTTTCACTGTTGTACATAAGTGGAGTAACCCTCCACCCCAGAAGCCCCCTCTAGTGCCGGGTAGAATCGGGAAGTAACCCTTCCTTATCTACACATCCAATTGTCTCATACAACACTGGGAGAACATCTAATTACTAGGCCAAGACGTACCATATTGGTCCCGTGGTTGTTCTGTTGCCATGGATGGTCGCTCCATGAACCGGTCTTTAAAATGGTCTGGGCAAGACCTCCAATAACCCCATAAGGGTAGTTTACCAAACATTTCCAATCAACCAACCATGCCCAGAATAACCCCTTTCTTGCCCAAAAACCCCAAATATCCTTGTTGTTAACTCCCTTAACAACATCAGTTTTCATGTCATACTTCCTATATCAAATTTTAGTTCATAACTCATGATTCATCACCTACATACTACATGTTCATCTAAAAGCATGGCTAAGCATAAACATGATGTTATTTTAAGGATAAAACATCTAAAACTAACACTAGTGTTCGCTATACTGCCCATTTTGTAAAACATCATGCATATTTGGTAAAGACTATCTTTATGTAAAAACTGGGTTCGCAACATGGTCAAGACACTTGCCTTCGTCGAAGTGATGCACAGGTCCCTCAAAATCTTCTTCCGGGAAGTTCCCGAACTCTTGGACTGAATCATCTACACGAGCACACAATCATACATAAGAACAGTACACCAAACAGTTCTAAAACTAGGGGAAACCCCTATAAACAGAATCTACACGTTTTTACGAGAATATGAGCGTTTGAAGTTCCAGGGGTGTTTCTGCAAATTTTACTTATTATCAGAGAAAATCCGAATTGTTTTTATACTGGAAATTGGATTTATGACGTCATAAAAATTTATTGATTTATTCTTCTATTAGAAAAGGTTGTGAAATAGGTTCATGAGCCCGTGGACCAGGGCCTGAAGGCTGGTCCACGGGTCCATGGTGGACTGAACTTCAAAAACAAAGAGGGTTTTAATCTTGGCCGTAGAAAGGAGATCGGTACGGTGGCGTGAACGGTGGCTTATGGCGGCGGGGTGGTTAGAGTGCGGCCGGAGTTAACCGAATCGGGCTCCGACGGCCGGGCTGCTCCGACGAGCGGCGGAAGTGAGTGAGGGGAGTCCGGCGAACTCACCCCGAGCAAAAGGAAGGCCGGAGGGGCGTCAGGGTCACCGGGCGACGGCGAGGACGGCGGTGGTGGTCGGTGCTGTGGCGGAAGGGGAGCTCCGGCGTCTGAACAACGACGGCGACTCGAGGAATCGGCTCTGGATGGTCCTGCAGTGCCGAGGAGGGAATTAGTTCAGCCGGAGATGGCACACACGCGAGGAACGACGGCGGTGGCGCGTCTCACTGGAGCCGAAGAAGAAATGGGTGGCAGTGGCATTCCAAGCAGAAAAGTAGGGTTTGAGAGGGTGTGTGGCATGCGGGACCTCGTCGAGGTGGTAGAGGGCGGCTTAAATAGGGGAATGAGCTAGCAGGGCAGCCGGAATCCGAAGGGGAAGGGGCGGCGGCCATGGCCTTGATGGCCGGCGGTTTCTTGCAATTACCGCGCAATAGAGAGGGGAAAGAGAGGGAAACAGCCTGGGAACACTTGGTGGAGCTTTAGGGTTTGAATTCGGCAGTTATAGGGAGAGGAGAGGGCGTCGGGGAAAGGGAAAACGGCCGATGGCCGTTGGAGCTCGGGCGCGGCCGGAGCAAGGAGAAGAGGAGCCGATCGGGCGGCGGCTCGGCTTGCGTCTCGGGCAGGACCCACGCGGCAGCGAGAGAGGAAGAAAAGGGGCGGCTCAGGCGAGTGCTCGGCTTGGCTTGGGCGGGACCCACTTGGCAGTGAGAGCGGCGGGGTGAGGCGGCTCGGCCGAAGTGGAGCAGGCCGACTTGGGCTGGCGCTGAGACAAAGGGCCGGCCCACGCGGGAGGGGAAAGAAGGGAGGGGGAGGGGGTGAGCTGGGTTGGAAAAGGAATTCGGCCCAAAAGCATTTTCTTTATTTTCAAAGCCTTTTCCAATTGAATTTCCACACATTTTCAAATGAGGTTTTAAAACGGCGAATCCTAGCGAAATTTTGCAAACTTTTTCCACCCAATAAAACCTTATTGCGTTTACAACGGCATGAATGTATTCAAACATTTATCCTAGGCCAAGTTAAATTTAGAAATTAATTTCTTATTGAACTAAGTTGCAACACCTGATTAAATTTCTAGCAAACTTTTAAATTATTGCAAAAATTGAATTTTTGGGTGTTACGTAGTGTTTCCATTCTCTATCTTGGTTGAAGCTCCTAGTTCCTCCTCGTCACCATCACCATGGCCGAAATAGTTGCTGGCCCTTCGGATTTGAAGCCATCGAATTAATTCTGGCTGTAATCAACACCACTGCTAGTGTTGAGTCCAGTGCCATCGCTGGTGTTGTGTCCATCATCATCCGGCTTCAAGTGAACAAACTGGTTAGCACACATAAATTCCCCTCCACCTCCACGCAGCTGCCCTTTATGCCACTCCCATCCGTGCCACCAGGCCCCATGCCCATCCATGCTGCTACCGACTCCAAGCGCTCCCATCTGCGTTGCCAGCCCCCATGTTGCTCCCACTCACATTCACACCACCGCCCCCCCCCCACGACACCTCTACTCCCATTCATACCAGTCCCATCCACTCCCATCCTCATCTCTGAGGATCCTCGACACGAGGATGTTGATACATGTACTCTAGCATGTTGATGACACCTAGTCATGTGTGGACCTGGTGATACCTGCTACTACAACCAACAACTCAGAGCCTGTCATTGCCAGCTTGCTAGATGCCCTCATCACCCTTGATGTTGTCCAAAGGAGCCTCCCTCGTCCATCAATTCAACATTCATGGAGTTTCTACAATGTAGTAAATCCTATGCTCTGATCTCCATTGAGTCTATACTACTTGAGATAATAAATCATTCCAGAAGTGCTGATGCCTTTACTTTTGATGAGGTCGATCTTGTCCTATTTCGGATCATCGCCATTGAAGCCCCAGACTTATGAAGGCGTGCAATATTGGTTGAGCCCGGTGGAGTTCATTACAAATATACAAATCAACAAACTACAATCTTAGGTGTATAGTCTAAGGAGACAGCCAGAAGGGCTGCCAGCAAGTCAATCGGTAAGCATGAAAGATGCCCTAAGATATCAACGTTGTGGTGTTCTTAGTGCCTTACAAATATAGGGGGCATCTACCATAGGCCCCTGTTGAAGACATCTGGCGCTGATGTGAGTTACCGCCTTAGAGATTGCTTGTAGCAGCGCAGTGCGTTGCCCTGCTATGGTATCCATCACTACCGACAATCAAGAAGATGATCAAATGGAATTTGCATGTGCATATGTTATGTAGCCAAAGATGGAGGATCAATGGCTGCTCACTACTGTTGCAGCTATCCTTATCGTCCTCAAGCTGAGCAAGAGATGTTTTTAGTAGCTATGGTGCTACATTCATGAAATTGGGGATTTCCTTCAAGCCTGTACTATGTTCCTAACGTATATGAGTTAAAAAAACTCTCACAAGGTCCTTACTCTGATGTGAGTCTCCACTCTCCACCTCTATCTCCCCACCAACAGCATCCGTGACCCATAGAGATGGCTTCATGACCGTGGTGCCCAGTCTCCTCTGGTTTTGGACCATGACCACCGTCGGTGCTGACCACCCTACCACCGCTTTTCTCTTATACACCAAAGACATTGCCCATGACTGCCGCACCACAACATGGCCGCTGCCGCTGCCACCACATAGTCAACGCCGAAGATCTTGCTCCACCATAGCTAGTGTGTCACGATTGATGGGCCCCTGAAGCCCAGGCCCAAGACAAGCTAGAGCTACGAAGAGCTTGAAGTTCTTGGTGAAGAAGGTGGAACCGGCCACATTAATTTGGATGATTAGGATGACAAGGATGAGCAAAGCATTGAGGAAAACACAAAAAATAAGGGGCCTGTTGGGAAGGGATTGAATAGGAAGGGAAAATCTTCTAACCTGAAGAAGAAAGGGAAGAATTTTGTGGTTAGGCTCATGATGCACATGGTGGACGATGTTATTATGGTGACCATAATCTCAGAAGCATTACATGGTGACTTTACTCTTGAGGTTATCAAGGAGGTGATGACTTTTCCTCCTAGAGGTATTCAATGGTTGCATGTATTTCATGTTAATGAAAGTATTTACCTAGTTTCATATTGTCATCACTATTTCTAATGCTACATATTTCATATTTAGGACAATATTATCTTGTTGATTCAGGGTATCCTAATTGGAAGGGTTTTGTATCTTCATACAAAGGGGAGAATTATCATTTACCGAAGTTTCGACAGGCCCTAGATCCTAGGGGTAAAAAGAAGTGTTCAACCATTTGTAGTCATCACTTTGCAATGTGATAAAGAGATCATTTGTGTTTTTAAGATGAAGTGGAGAATATTATTGAAGTTGTCAAGTTATTAAACGCGGAAGCAATCAAAGATTATCATTGCATGCATGACTCTTTATAACTTTATAAAGATAGTGCTTTTGAGAGATCTGATCAAGATGAAGACTACATCTCAAATGTTGCTCAAGCATCCTTGTCTCAACCAAGAACACTAGGATATGAACAGAGCGATATGAATGTCTTTTGTGATAGTATTGTTAATGCTCTCATGACCTTGAGAGAATATGCTAGATGTTATGTTTCTTTTTGTCATTTTGTACTTTTGTACTCAAACGGATGATCACAACATATTTTGGGACTCGCACATATTTTGAAAATTACAATATATGGATGATCAACTATTTACATTTCTAATAATACTAGTTACATGTACATATGCCTTATATATTAGTTTTTCTCCCAAAATATTAAAAATAGTCACCAAAACAATTTACAGAAACAAATACATATTCACTCCAAACATACATGGGCATTATAGATACTGCACATTTCATTCAGCTCAAAAGATGTTAGGCCATCCAAAGGTAGTGTTGTCTAATGGTTACCGCTTTTACAGAAGCAGCTTTTAGAAAAGTAGCCTCTCTAAGATCAAAAGCTAGAAACAACTTTTGAAAATGTCTCAGCCCAAATGAACAGGCCAAGCTCCTAACACCACTTTTTCGCTTGTTTAGAACGCACAAGTTTTATAAGAAAATCACATTTAGGAGAATATTTGCTATGTTTCAAATGGATCTTCATGTTTTCCTATTTCCATCATGTTTAATAAGGAAACACGTTATTGTGCTAAATACGTTCAAGAAACACATTCTAAAGTAGTTTTTATGATCCTGCTCCAGCCTTCTTGACATTTTAGACATTAATGCTTGCACAGTTCAAAGTTTGAAAAACTAGGCAAATAAGCATGAGTACTCCAAGTTCACCTCGCTAATACGTTTCCTTATCTCTCAACTCCTCTGCACTTTGTTGATATAGAGCCGGTCGCTTTGGGTGAGTTAATGGTATGATGTCTTAGGTCATGTTTAGTTCCTTTGTTGAAAAGGGAAATTTGTTTCATATTATTATGAAATCTTCTGTTTAGAAAAATATCATTATAAAAGTCTATACTTGGTTGGTGCCATTATAAATTCTGTAGCTTCGAAATATGCTATTATGTACAGCTCCGGCGTTGTTAGGCCGAAAGCATGTGGTTGTATTTTGGTATAGCTCAAAATACCTTCGTCTCCTTTGTGCTCCTCATCAAGGCCCGCTGCCACATCCTCCAATGCGAGGAGGTCGCCATGCTCACCTTCTGCTCTCCCTCCCTCTCTTTTCTCTCTCGACCGAGCGACGCATGAGCAGGACACCACCGGACCACCGCCCACCTTCATAGCGAGAAAAAGCGCACTAGCAACCGAAGCCCAGCTACGCTCCGCTATAGATCCATCACAAGGGTCATCGCCAAGAGCTCTTGCAGCTTCCTCCACCAAGTGCACCGCTCCTCCTCGCTAGAAACACAGAGCGCGCCCGTCTTCATCGACTCCGGCGTCGAGCTGCTTTGCATATTGCCACGGCTTTCTTATTATTTGGTTCTTTGCAGGCCACTGATGACTTGGCTTTGCCCGATCCATATGTAACTCCTCCATCGGCTCCGCCTACCGGACCAAGAACAAAGAAGGTGACCTCAAAAAGGCAAAATCCAAGCATCATTTCACATTTTCCGATTTCAAAGAGGTTTGTCTTGGATTTTGATCTCGACTGGTCAATTAGCAATCCTTTCTTTTTCCTCTTCTCTTATCATGTCGATTGCAGACTATCGACTGAGGCGCAGACCAAGGCTGCCAGCGCCTCGACCAGTCATCTGGGGCTGCCTTCTCCGGTTGACTTGGCCTTAGCTCAAATCAGAGATCCTGCCTTGAGCGCACTCGAAGAAGACACGCAGCTCAGGGGAAGTGAAACTTCAATACCAATTCTGACTGATGATCTGTGGGCGGCAATAAAAGCTCTTCTCTAGGCTACAAGCGCTCAGGTAGCTGCCGCCAATGCCAACCACCACAAAAAGCTCGAAGCCAAGATGGAGAAAATTGAACGTAAGTCTGTTCTTGATCACAAGTGCATGATTCGATTATTGGGTGACTAGTAAAGATATATTGTTCGTTTTACCTTTTTTAGGCCTTGAGTCCTCCTGCAACAGCAAGGAAAAGCTTTTGCTGACACAATGAAGAAGATTAATGATGATGTCAAGTTTCGGGAGAGACTTAGGAATCAAGAGAACACTGCTCGAGCTAAAAAGAATGCGATGATGGCTGAAAGGGATGCTGTTGTTCTGGTCCTTCAAGAGTTGAAAGAGCAGATCCTTGACCTTATGTCACAAGCAGCCCCTGCAAGTGCTGCCATATTGCTAGGTATTCTCAAGAGCTATAACCCCGTGCTCGATACCTCATTGGTGACAGTCGGGTTCAATTGTACTAGCGAAGAAGCCATAAAACTAGTCGAAAGCGTCCAGGCGGTAGTTCCAGCATTTGTCGAGTCTTTGAGGCTTAGTTTGCCTAATGATGATAGTGGGGAGAGTCCCTCAAACTGATGGTCCAGCCTGTTCTGGCATTTTGTAAGATATATTTTATGATCTAAGAATGCCCGCAACGATGCTATACTTTGCTAGTTTATTATGCTTTTGTCTGTTATTTCCTTGTCGATGAAATAGGATTAGCATAAGTAGATGCAAAAATCGATAGATATATGTTGTCATCGTTCTCAAGACCATACAGTTATGCACTGTCAACCTGAAATTTTAACTAGATAAGCTATTAGATGCGCGGCCCTCGAGTACTCGAGAAGACCGTAATAGTAAGGAAAAAAGACTAATACAGAACTTAGAGAATATTGGATTTTCTGCGAACTTTTATCAACTTGCGCATTCAATCAGCACATAAACATGAACTAGATAGGGAGCACATGCGAGGCAGACTAGGACTTCAGAACCCTTTTGGCCGTTAGGCGTGAGATGTCTGACAATCTTCGTGCCGTTATGCCTCCTGAGGTATAATCGTCTGTCATCGACCCAACACATGCCTCCATTGGTTCTATTCAATATGATCGACACAGAGCCAGATAAAATTTTGCAAAAAGAATGGTATTGTGATGTAGCCCCTGACTGTATGGTCGAGGAAGATATTACTCAATCGGAGAGTAAAAAAGGACATACCTGTACCATTGGTTGATAATGTAGTCAAACAAAGAGTAAAGTTCCAGCATCGAAGGTATGCAATGTAACCCTTGGCTCTCTGTTTGTTGTAGCAATCAAGACAGAGAGTAGAGCATATGCATCGACAAACCATCCTCGGCTGAATACTCGAGAGTGCAAGCCCCCGAGCACTATTGTTTTAACTGCGATGTGAATATCGAGTGAGCTCGAACCGCCAGGCAGGTGGGCATTAAAAACTCACTCTTGTTTGTGCTCGTTTTCACCGCAATCTTGATTTGACATGGCATAATGACCGCCCATCCCTCTTTGCAGAGATGAGACAAGCCATAAAGACATCTTGACTTCACCAAATGTGCGACGCACCCGAGGCGACGCCATTATTTCAGATCCTGACGACTACGTTTATACAGTAAGACCCGTTCCCTCCGCTATAAATAGAGGGGACTCAAAGCCGTCTGTCTTTCATATCGCCCCCCTTTGTTCCTTTGCCCATTGCCTTCTAAGATTTGTAGAGCTTGAAGCCATGGCCTCCACTCCATCTTGTCCTCATGAACTAATCCCAGAAGTCCTTTCCCCTAGGCCTCTCACCATGGTCCTCCTGAAAACATCATTGTTCCCTCCGATGACGAGGACTCAAGTGGTAGGCCTAAGAAAAAGAGGGAAGAAGCGCCCACCGTAGATAATCACCGCCCCCCCCCCCATTCACCGTGTTCACCAGTACATCAAGGATTACGCTTCAAGCCAGACAGCGTAGTGCTCTGCACGGGGGAGGATTGAGGATGGTGGTGATCTCGACCGGATCATCAACCAAGCCACCATCGAGGTCTTCGTTGGTGGAGCCTTCAGGTCATCACAGGCTAGGGAGGCACGATCATCTTCTCCGTTTACAACCACCGGATCGCCTTCGCACCAGGCAGAAGAGCACTCGGCATCACCGGCATCGGTCATCAGCTCCAGCAGGGCCTTCGCCTTGGCCACTTTTCCTGGCCCTTATGCTGGTCGGCGGCCGATTCCTTGGGTGATCAGCTACCACCCAAGGGAGGAGTATAAAAGGTTCCTCAACTCGTTCAAGGGCGAATAAGGTTTTTTTGAAAGATCTAAGCTGATCCTTTCTATAACCTATCTTTTCTATGCATAAAACTTTCGGAGTTGGTCGATGTTCCACGAGTGCTCGAGTATCTCACCGTTTGGAGTAGATAGCCTTACCAATCCAGGTCAAGTGACCTCTACTACTATGTAAGGTCCTTCCCACTTAGGCGATAACTTATGGCACTGGGCCTGTTTCTGCACCTTCCGTAGGACGAGGTCCCCAGCAGCGAGTTGCCTGAGTTGAATTTTCTGGCCTTGATATCTATGCAATGCCTGCTGATACTTGTCCACTCGAATAGATGCTCGATCTCGATACTCCTCAAGTAGACTTATGTCATCCGCTCGTAAGTGCTCCTGCCCTTCTTTAGAGTAATTTTCCACTCGAGGTGATTCGAACTGCAACTCAGTCAGGAGCACCGCTTCCGCTCCATAAATAAAAAAGAAAGGAGTTTTACCGATGGCCCTATTATTCGACGTACGAATGGCCCATAGTATTGAGGGAAGCTCTTTAAGCCAGTGTTTCGAGTAAGCCTTTAGCCTGTTGAAGACTTGAGTTTTGATACCCTGCAACACTATACCATTAGCACACTCAACTTGACCATTACTCTACGGGTGAGCTACTGAGGCGAAACAAGTCTTAATGCCGAATTCTTCGCCAAACACAATAAAGGTTCCGCTTCTGAACTGGCTACCGTTATCCATAATTATCTGATGTGGAATGCCGAATTGAGTAATTATGCTCCTCGTGAATTTCTTGGCCGCTTCTGCGATTATTTTTCCTACAGGTTCGGCCTCTATCCACTTGGTGAATGTGTCGGTAGCCATGAATAGGAACTTGTAACCACCTTGGGCCCTTGGGAATGGTCCCAGGATATCCAAGCCCCAGACGGAGAAAGGCTAAGAAAGAGGGATTGTTTGCAGATTGGGCTGGTCGAGTGGTCTGCCTTCCAAAAAATTGGCAGCTTTCTCACTTTTTAACCACCTCAGAAGCATCCTGGAGGGCAGTCAGCCAATAGAATCCTTGGCAGAAAAATTTTCTAACCAAGGTGCAAGAAGACGCATGATTACCACACATGCCTCCATGGATATCAAGCAATATTTTATTGCCCTTCTTCCTGAGTGATGCACTTCATCAAGATTCTGTTACTCCCCTTTCGGTAGAGCTTGTCGTCTACCAAAATGTAGAGCTTGGATTTATGAGCAATTTTCTTTGCAGACGCATCATCATCAGGAATGTCTCGACCCTCGAGATAGGCTTCGTATGGAGTCATCCCAGTCGGGTTGCGTTCAAGTAGTGCAGCATCCGTGTTTGCAGGTCCTTCCTCGCTGACCTGACCAGACTGCTGGTCAGGTTGGGCAGCATTCATTCACCGAACTGCGAGACAGATGGTTTAAGGAGTTTCTCAACGAAGACCCCTATGGGTACCGGTGCTCGAGAAGAAGCGAGTCTAGCAAGTTCATCCACACCAGAGCTAATCACTCCTTCTGATGTGCGTCACTTCTAGCCCTTCGAACTTTTGCTCGAGCTTTCTCACTCGAGTAAGTAAGCCACCATGTTGTCATCCAAGCACTGGTACTCCTTTTGAACTTGGTTTACGACTAGCTGTGAGTCCCCTTTCACAAGAAGTCGTTTGATACCAAGCAATGCAGCCATGTGGAGCCTGTTTACCAGTCCTTCATATTCTGCAACACTATTAGAGGCTTTAAAGTCTAACTGAACAACGTGCCTAAGTTCATTGCCCGTTGGAGATTTGAGCACAATGCCAGCCCCCGAGCCCTTGAGCATGAGTGATCCATCAAAAAAGAGCGTCTAGTGATCTTCGACCATGTTTGGCCTTTTTTCTTCTACCCTTCTCCATTCGGCAATAAAATCTGCTAACACTCAAGATTTCACGCTTGTGCGTGGTGCGTAGCTTACATCAAACTCATTTAGTTCTACCGCCCATTGCGTGATTCGTCCAGTAGCTCCCCGATTGACCGTGATCCTGTGCGCTTGGAAGTAGTGCCGTAATTTCCAGGAAGACATCAAGACTGCATATATCAGCTTCTGTACTTGCGGGTATCGTAGCTTAGCATCATGTAGAACCTCACTCACGTAGTAAACAGGTGTTTGGACCTTGGCCTTTTTCTCGGGGCATTCCTGTTCGACCACCAGTACCGTGCTTATGACTTGTGGGGTAGCTGCAATATTAAAAAAGAGCTCCTCTTTCTTGTTAGGCAGTGTAAGAATCTATGGGGAAGATAAGTACCTTTTTAAGTCCTAGAAGGCGCGTTCTGCTTCCTCTGTCCACTCGAATCGGTCTTGTTTCTTCAACAACCTAAAGAAAGGCATTCCTCGCTCGCCCATCCTAGAGATAAAACGACTAACAACAGTGATGCAACCTGTCAGTTTTTGAACCTCCTTCAGTGTTCAAGGTGACCGCATCTGGTCGAGAGCCACAATTTTGCGTGGGTTGGCCTCAATGCCTCGACTTGACACCAGAAAGCCGAGAAGCTTGCCGGACGGCACACCGAACGTGCACTTTTTGGGGTTGAGCATCAAGTGATACTTCCTGAGGCTGTCGAATGTTTCTGTGAGATTCTTAACCAGTGCGTTTCTGGTTTCCAACTTGACTACAATATCATCAACATATTCTTCTACATTGCGCCCAATTTGGGGTTGTAGACAGTTTTGAATACACCTTTGATATGTAGCACCATTGTTTTTTAAACCGAAAGGCATCTTTACATAACAAAATACACCGAAGGAAGTAGTAAAACCTGTTTTCTCCGCATCCTCTAATCCCATGCTAATTTGGTGATACCCTGAATAGGCATCTAGAAAACATAGCAATTCGCAGCTTGCCGTAGAGTCGACGATCTAGTCTATGCGTGGGAGAGGAAAAGGATCCTTGGGGCAAGATTTGTTGAGGTTGGTGAAGTCGACGCACATTCTCCATATGCCATTGGCCTTCTTGACGAGGACGGGGTTCGCGAGCCATGTAGGATGATGCACTTCTCGAATGAAGCCCGCCTTTAGGAGTTTATCGACCTCCTCCTGGATGGCCCGCTTCCTATCTTCCGCAAATCTTTGCTGCTTCTATGCCACAAGTTTGGCACCAGATTTGACAGCTAGTTGATGCTCGATCACCTCCCTGGGGACCCAGGGCATATTGGATAGTTTCCATGCGAACACATTTTAGTTTTCCTGGAGGAAGGTGACGAACTCAAGTTCTATTTGGGGTCAAGATTGGCCCCGATCTTAACCATCTTAGATGGTTCAGATGGGTTGAGGGGCACTGCCTTGATGCAACCACCGATCTTCTTATCGTTGACGCCATTGTTGATCTTGCCTTTGGCGTCGTCGGACTCAGAGGTGCTAGCAAGACTTACGAGCCTAGAGTTTTTGGCCTCGACAACATCTTGGTGCTTTTGACGCTTAGAATTTGTGTCCTTGGGGATGATGGCCACTCGACTGAAGTGTTTGACCATATCTAGGCTTTGCTTGTTGCATTTGACCACTACGCGCTGATCCCCTTTAACTATAATGGCCCCCTTAGGACACAAGATCTTGAGCATCTGGTAAGCATAGTGAACCACCGCCATGAACTTGCCTATCATTGGGCAGCCTAGAATCACATTGTACACCGTCTCAAAGTCCGCAACATAAAAGATCAGCTTTTCTGTGTGGAAATTGTCGGGCGTGCCAAACGTGACCGGCAGCTCGATCCGGCTGAGAGGCATGGTCGATAAGTTGGGAGTTATGTTGTGGAAATGCTCAACTCCTGTTTGAAGCTTTGATCTCTGAATTCCCATCTTGTCCAAGGTTTTGGAGAAAATGAGGTTGAGTGAACTACCACCATCGACCAGAGTTTTGGAAACTTTGATGTTGACTATGGTTGGTTGAGCCACAACCGGGTATCGACCAGGAAGTGGTATTGCGACCAGATGATCGGTTTGACCAAAGGTGATCAACTATTTTGACCACTTGAGATACCGAGTGGGCCCAATTAGGACCAAGTTAACTTCTCGCTCGACCACTTTGTACTGCCTTTTGGACTCGTACGTGGCGTATCCTCTGAAGATGTGCGCCAAGTTGTGGTCTGCCTCATGGAACTGGGGCTCACTACCCTTAACATTCAACTTAGACTGCTTATTACCACGCTCAGCGTTCGCCTTGATCTTTTTTCCAAGCTTTTTCTTGAACACATAGCACTCATCGAAGTCATGTTGGTTGCTCCGATGTATGGGGCACCACTTCCCGCCACCTCGATTGAGGCCTTTGTTGTCCCCGATGTTGCGCGATTTGTTCCTGTCGACTTTAGCTATAGTCGTATCAGGTCCCTTGCGCTTGTCACTGGGTTTGGTTTTCTTTCCTCCACTCTTCAAGGACTCGATTTGTCCTTGCTAGATTGAAGGTTTTTAGCACGCACATGTGCTTTTGCTCATTTTGCGCAGTTGTCGGCTAATTCGAAAAGCTCTTTGACCGTACGGATCTTTCTAGTAGCCATCTTTCCACGTAAATCTGTGTCCTGAACACCTCATTTGAAGGCAATGATTACCAACTCATCAAAGATGTCTTGGATCGTGTTACATTTGTCACTGAACCGGTGGATAAAATCTCCAAGAGATTCACTATCGCCTTGGTGTAGCTGGTAGAGATCGTTCTCCATTCCTGGTCACTCGAATGTTCCTTAGAAATTGGCTATGAACTGAGCCTTGAGTTCTGCCCATGAACTAATCGAGTTGGGTGGCAAGTTTAGCAACCAGGTCCTTGCGGGTCCATCGAGGGTGGCTAACAGGTAATTGGCCATTACTTGATTGTCACCACCGGCTGCTCGAATAACTGTGGTATAGATCTACAACCACTCATTGGGATTGATTTTCCTATCACATTTCTAGATCAGGCCCGCTTTGAACTTCTCGAGCCACCAAATTGACCAAAGTTCATGTACGAAAGCCTCGCAGCCTCCATTGAACTCATCAGAAGGAAGTGGTGGGGGACATTCACGCCTGCCTCTTCGAGCAGGGGAGTCATGTGGACAATCCTGCCCCGTAGACCTACGGTCATAGTAGCGGCGATCATCTGCACGACATTCTTCACGGTGGTTTTTGATCACCGTCCATAGATCATGTCAATTACGGGTAATACGATTCCTCGGGTCTTCATGATTTTTGCCCCTATAGATGGGGCAATTACAGTTTGGCCCACATTGTCATGTTTGGGCTTAAACACCTGAGCTTCCCATCTGAGATTCCCCTACTCGAGAGTGTTCCCGCCCGTGGCTCCTCAAGCCGGGACCGTACTGACTAGGGGCCTAGAATTGCCGGGATTATTTGCTTGAGCAACTTGGATCTGAGCTGCATCGAGTAAGGTCTTGACTTGATTGACCATAGGGGTTAGCAGATTTATCGGATCTAACTCTGGAAGGGATCAAAGGATCAGATGCACTCCTCATTTGTTAGCATCTGGAGTATTGAACACGTCATTACCAAGGCTCGGTGGCGGTCGAGCCGGTGAAGCCTCATGGTGACTGTTCAGAGGGAGCTTCTCCCTCAAGCCGTGAGTCATCACAGGTAGAGGAGTACCCATGGGAAGTCATTGGGAGAGGTCAAGAGGCATCTATTCTCCCGTGGTCCGCTAGTGAAGGATCGTGTCAAGTGCACGCAAGGCTCCAGTTACGGATGTTTCTGGTGGTAACTCGGCGCTGGTACTGTTGGGGCGACAGCTATCACTGAATCTTTGGGAATTTCCGTGCCGTGATCGACTATGGCCTCTGGATCTATCGCTATTGGGTCAGTCGATGAGGGTCATTTCTTCTAGCCATATACACGAATCGATCTGTTTGGCTGCTCTTGCTAGTGTTTGAATCACCGTCACCACCTTGGTCGCTATCGGTGTTCTATACAGTGGAGAACATTAGGATCCGCAGGATCCCACTTGAGATGTCCCACCTCACGGTACGCATCCACTGGTCTGGATTTGAGGGTACCGATATGGATTAGTCCACCTTGGCTGACCCAATGGAAAACCATGGTTCCGAAGATGATCTCTGAGTTGACGAGAGGGGACCGAAGCTGTCCGCTGTCGACTCGAAGTGGTCATAGAAGCCGTCATCGGAGAATCCAACGCAAACGTAAGCCCGAGACATGATTAATCCTGCAAAGCAGAAGAAGGCCCCGACATGGTGTGCCAACTATTGAAGATTGATTCCTGAGAATGTGTCTGTAAATAGATCGGGTACCTTCGAGTGCAGGGATTAATCACGAGACGGGGCAATCGATGTATACAAGTTCAGGCCTCCGATTGGAGTAATACCCTACGTTCTGTGGGTGTGTTGCTATCGTATATTGATAATCTCGAGTACAAGCAATGGGGCTAAATCTATTATAGAGAGAATATCAGATTTGATCTAACCTAAAGCTAAGGTCGCCGAGTACCTTCTCTGCTAGGGTCTTGATGCTTGCCTCGAGTTCTCTCTTCCTCTGTTTTCCTTGTGTGTTGTTCTCGTCTCCCCTGTTCTTTTTCCCCCAGCCTTATATACGGGTGGCAGTATCGATTCCTATCTAGCCGTGATCGATAGGGAGTTGCTTTCCTTGACGTCTAGGTAGATAGATCAGTTTTGAGTACTAACCGCATCGAGTTAGGTAACTAATAAAAAACTTCCTAATATGTACTTCTGTGATTCCAGGTGTATCTGGTACCGCTGATTCGGTTTTGTGATATCTAAAACTTCTTAATACGTGTTGTACATACCCTATTCGTATATGATATATTCCTTATGCGCATATATATCATAATTAGATATTCGACAGAACTATAACCAAAAGAGAGAGAGACATTAATAACAGTGCATTGTTCCCTACTTTGTCTATTCAGCCTCTTAACCTTGGGATCACCTCGAGGTTCTAAAGGCCCCCCCCCCCCCCCGCCTTGTTCAGTTACAGTAGTTCCCAATAGTTGACACCATCCATGGGGATTGATACATTATGAATCCTTGCCACCAAAAAACAAGCCGAAGGCCATTGATGAATCAGTGGCACAACAGGCACAGATTTTGGAGGGCGGCGCGATCACTGCCAACCCTTTGGCAGTGTTGGACGCAATTGTCACCTCACTTGAGGCGGTCGAAGAAGTTCAGAAAGAAGAAAATGGTATGGTTGTGCTAGCCGAAGGGGATGGTAGGGTTCATGAAGACCCATTCCATCGGGAAGATGCAAATACTTCAATGCAAAGGATAGAGGCTGGGCTACGCACTACACTCGAAGCATTGGCAATAGCAAAAGGAAAGGCACCTCATGTTGAAGAGCATGGCAACTTCGGCCACTTAGAAGAATATGAAGACGATGATGAAGAAACCAAAGCAAAAAGACCTGCGTGGCTATAAGCTGAAGGTTTGGAGCGACAAATTGCATACAAGAGGTGTATGCTAGAGAGCTTAGCAGCAAGTTGGAAAGCAGCTAAATATCGTCGATAAGCTGACAAAGCTAGAAGAACCCTAGAGCAAATGCAAGGACAAATTAACATGTTGTGGAGGGAGGGGGAAGAGACACGGAACACACTGCTACAGAACGGTACATCACTGTCGGCTCCTAAACTCCCTTTACTACCAGTTTTGGAGCAGCACTGGGTAACAGGAAGTGATAGTTGAATGTACGAGATGTTGCCTAGAGGGATGAATAGGCGTTTCCTGAAATTTAAAACTTTGCAGCGGATTAAACTTTTAGGATAATCTAGGTCAACCTGGATACTCCGGGTCTAGAGGCTCTGAGTTCTTCCCGAATAGTCCAGATGAAACAGGAAATCGAAGGCTATGAAATTCTAAGTAAATCTATTTGATGTCAGGTGTTACCATTGGTTCCTAAGGATGTATGAAGGCTTTTCAAAAGATCACTTGCAGCTAAAAACACACAAACACGTAGATCGGGGAAAATCACCCAAAAACAACTAGAACAACAAAGAAATCAACTGAGACACAAATTTGTTTCCCGAAGTTCGGATCAAACGATCCTACATCTCCCTTGAGGTGCTCACAAAAAGAGCCAGGTCTCTCTCAACCCTTATCCTCACCGAGCGACCACAAAGATCAAGCTCGGGGCTTACTCAACTTTTTTCTTTCCTTGCGGAGGCGAGGATGACCTCCACAAACTTCTCGAGGCACTCCACAATCTTGGGTGTTCACCGGGTAATGCCTAGCCATCTAGGAGCTTCAAGGTCCAAGAGTAAAGAATGCGATTTGACAGCTTGATGAAGACCTCAAGTGCTCAAACAATGAAATTTTGCTCACTAGCACTCAATCACACTTTTCAATCCCAACTCTCAATTCCTTGCAAGATTTAATGCACTAGAGGAGTGGGAGGGCTTTAAAGTAGCTTTGAATACTTTTGTCTCGAGTTGGTTCAGCAGCAAATGAAGGAGGAGGTGAGGGTTTATTTAAACTCAGCCCCCAAAAACTACCTTTTACAGTACCTTTTGTACTGACCCGAAGTATCCGGGTCAACCCGGAGACTCTAGGCTGGCACTTATCGCACAGTTACGAGCCTATTCGGAACCCAACCCGGAGGGGCTAGATGAACAAGAACCCGGAGACTCCAGGTGAAACTTTTAGGCTCTAACCAAGACTCTTTGCCAGAGTATCGTCCGGAGACTCCAGTCACCCAGAGTATCCGGGCCAACCCGGTGACTCCGGGTTGAACTCCAACCACAGATCGAGAACCCCCTACCGGAGCATTGTCCTGAGACTCTGGTCACCTGGAGTATCCGGGCCAACCCAGAGACTCTGGGTCCCGACAACTTTTTAAAGCATCCGATGTTCGTGAGGTGATATGTGTCTCTCATCTTTGGTCTAAAAGAGTTATTTGAGCACTAAGATAACTTCAAGTTAATCTAAACGCATCCCTCTTGATAGTACGACGCACCTATACTCAAATTCAAAAATAAAATAAATTTAAATCTATTGAGTAACTATATGCCACTTATCTTTTCTTTTGAGGGATGCCAACATCATTTTACTTCTTCAAAGGGGCTAATACTTGTACAAAACCTCATTAAACTCATTAGTTCCTTAATTGTTTGTCATCAATTATCCAAAACCCACATAGGGGATCTAGATGCACTTTCAATCTCCCCCTTTTTGTGATTGGTGACAACACGATTAAAGCTTACAAAAGATATTTTAAATTAAAGATTTTGAATCCTAAGATATATTATGAGCTCCACCTAAATGTGTGTATTAGATAAATTTTAATTTTGACATCACTATTAATGCACATATTTGAAGAAATTTTGCAAAAGCTCCCCTATATCTTAGCATTCTTGGGGTACAACAAGTGTGAGTGAACATGATAAACGTGATGCGTATGAAATGGTCTATCTTAGGATTATTACAATAGCATCACATCAAGCATCACATCACATAGCATTATCAAGTCCTTACGAATTTAAAGTACGACATCAAGCACACCACACATATGTTGGGAATGGGCAGGCTACATTAGCCTAAAACAAAAATAATAATTCTACTGTTCATCTAGGAAATCATGCTAGTAGGAGATCATAGATTGTTACCGCTAGACACGCAGTGCAGTGGAAGAAGAGTTGGATTAGACAAATCCAACATCATGCACATCAAACTCCTCGACCAACTTCTCAATCATATCCGCGACCAGCCTCGTGCAGGTGATCACGCTCCTTGACCAACTCCGAGCAGGTGGTTGTGCTCCTCGACCACGTCACATTTAACTCGCCGAGAAGATCAGTGCCATAATAGCAGCAATGCCTCTACGATATCCACACGTACTGGACAAAAACACGAAGTGCCGATGTGCTAGCACCGCACGCGCGGCTAGGGTTTTGGGAGATCGTGTGGAAGGTTACGACTAGGGTTTCAGAGTGGATCAACCCTCTGCACACCCTACCCACACCTCTCCTTACATAGAGCTCGCCAATGGACTCCCATGTTGGAAGCCCTTTAGGACTCTAACTTCCCATGGATCACAATCCAATAAGAACCCATATACGAATCCAATTTGCAAGTTTTGTTGCAACCCATTAAGTGTGTGACCCGTTAGGTTCATGTACAAATGGCTATGACTCGGAAACCCTTTCTAAACTGAAATCAATAGCGGCCCCTAGTAGGACATGTTGACTCCGAAGTATACATAAAAGATCATATCGATCGAACCTTGATATACACATACATCGATCCCTTCACCAGTCAAGCTCAAGGCAAGATACGTGCCACCCTTGCGATAGCCCGACCATTCACTCGATCAAATAGTGGATTCATCATGATTAACTCTAATCATATTGGCATGGCCATACACTTTCTCAATCCAACTACCTCGAGGGGCCCAAAGATATCTCTCCTGTTATCAAGGAGGGGCAAATTCCATCTTGATCGCTCATACCCAACGACATGTTTCATGACAAACCCGAAAAATACCTTTATGACTACCTAGTTACGGAATAGCGTTTGGCAGCCTCAAAGTATGCCACTACACATTCTGGGAATCAATGACGATCTCAGGTCTAAGAATCGTGCAGGTACAACATTTGAGATAACAACTGATGGCACATCATAAATAATAATCCTAGCAGTATCTCAAGGTGGGTCTATCCAACATCAAGTTCTCTAACATAAATGTCCACATTGTTGACCTGGTATCTCTATACCTGTGATCCATGAAACGTGATCATCAATCAATACATATGCTGGTCTTATGTATCATCACAATGATGTGCGACCAGGAATCAACTAAGAATAACATCATGATATAAATAAAGAGTTTTATGAACAAGTCACATACTTGCTAATCAATGTAAACGATAGTTACTCTTGGAATAACACATTATTCGGTAGTACATAAACACAGACGTATGATACAATCATCTCTATGATTGACTCTAGGGCATATCACCTTCAATCTCCCACTTGCACTAGAGTCAATCAAGTAAGTATCTAATACCCATAGCTCTCATTTGCGCCTCATGCTTGGGCCGCGGGAATGGCTTTGTCAACGGATCAAAAATATTCAAATCCATGTGCACCTTGCATATCTTCATGTCACTCCAATCTAAAATCTCTCGAATAAAGTGATAGTGTCGCAGTATGTGCTTGGACTTCTGATACGACCTAGGTTCTTTGGTGTGCTCAATGGCTCCACTATTGCCACAATAGAGATCCATTGGACTAGAAGCACTAGGAACCACACCTAACTCAGAAACAAACTTTCTTATCCAAACAACCTCCTTTGCAGCTTTTGAAGTTGCAATATACTTGACCTCCGTCATTGAATCAGCCACCATTTCTTGCTTGGAACTCTTCCAACTCACTGCTCCTCCATTGAGGCAAAACACAAAATAAGATTGCGATCTTGAATCATCCTTGTTGGTTTGGAAGCTAGCAGCAGTGTAACCATTTACACTGAGCTCTTCCTCACCTCCATAGATTAGAAACATATCCATAGTTCTTCTCAAGTACTTGAGGATATTCTTTACTGTTACCCAGTGAGCTTCACCCGGATTTGATTGGTATCTACTTATAATACTTAGAGCATAAGGGACATCTGGGCGTGTACAAAGCATGGCATACATGATGGACCTGATAGCGGAAGCATACTGGATCACACTCATCCTCTCGAGCTCATCAGTGGTCGAAGGACGCTGACTCTTACTAAGAGTGATGCCATGTGATATTGGCAAGAAACCTTTCTTGTAATCCTGCATATTGAACCTTTTCAATACCTTGTCGATGTATGTACTCTGGCTTAATCTGATCATCCTTCTCGACCTATCTCTATAGATCTTTATGCCCAATATGTATGCTTCCTCTCCTAGATCTTTCATTGAAAAACTCTTTTGCAATGAAGATTTGATAGCATCAAGCATCGGAATATCATTCCTGATCAATAATATGTCATCTACCTATAAGACCAGAAACACAAGTACTATCCCATTAGCCCTTTTGTAACACAAAGCTCTTATTCATTCTTGATGAAACCAAACCCTTTGACTACTTCATCAAAACAAAGATTCCAACTCCGAGAAGCTTGCTTCATCCCATAGATGGACTTTTGTAGCTTGCATATCTTCCTAGCATTTGTTTGGATTGACAAAACCTTCAGGTTGTGTCATGTACACATCCTCACTTAGGTTTCCATTAAGGAAAGCCATTTTGACATCCATCTGCCATATCTCATAGTCATAATATGCGGCAATTGTTAGGATGATCTGGATAGACTTTAGCATTATGACAGGGAAAAAATGTTTCATCATAATCAACACCTTGAATCTGCCTGAAACCTTTTGCCACCAATCATGCTTTATAGATGTGAACATTTCCATCAACGTCTATCTTTTTCTTAAAAACCCATTTGCACTCAACTACTTTGACACCATCAGGTGGATCAACCAAGTTCCAAACTTGATTATCATGCATGGATTCTATCTCAGATCTCATGGCTCCAAGCCATCTCTCAAAGTCCAGTCCCATCACCATTTCCGAGTAGGTCTTAGGTTCATCATTGTCCAACAATAATATATCGCGGTGCTTCGTAGTTAGGAACATAAACCTCTCAGGTGTGTGATCGATCCTTTCTAACCATCGTGGGGCTGGTGTCTCCAGAACATGTTCTGTAACATCCAATTGTGGTTCAATAGGAGCTGAAACACTTTCTGTTAGTTCCCGAATCTCTTCGAGTTGCACCATGCTCCCACTGAGATTCCTTGAGAGAAACTCTTTCACCAAAAAAACACTGTTTCGGACGACAAACACTTTGTCTTCTTCCCGGTTATGAAAGTAATATCCTTTGGTTTCCCTAGGATACCCCACAAAGAAGCATTTATCTGATTTGGGAGTGAGCTTATCTAACGTCAAACATTTTACATAGGCCTCACAACCCTAAATCTTAAGGAAAGACAACCCGGGACACTTCACGGTCCATATCTCATATGGTGTCTTCTCTACAGTTTTAGATGGAACCCTGTTTAAAGTGAACGCAGTAGTTTTTAGAGTGCATCCCCAGAAGGATAATGGAAGATCAGATTGGCTCATCATGGATCAGACCATGTCCAACAAAGTCTGGTTCCTCCGTTCGGACACTCTATTCCATTGAGGCGTCATGGTGGAGTCAACTATGAAACAATTCCATATTGCTTTAGAAGATCACCAAACTCATGGCTCAAATATTCACCTCCATGATCAGATCGCAGAAATTTAATTATCTTGCCAAGTTTATTTTGTGCTTCATTCTGAAACTCCTTGAACTTTTCAAAGGACTCATAATTATGCCTCATTAGGTAGATGTAACCATATCTACTAAAGTCATCGGAAAAAGTAATGAAGTATTGAAAACCACCTCTAGCAATAGAGCTCATTGGTCCACATACATCAGTATGTACAAGGGCCAATAACTCACTCGACCTCTCTCCTTGACGGGTGAAAAGCGCCTTAGTCATCTTGCCAAGTAAACAAAATTCGCATGTATCAAATGATTCAAAATCAAATGAATCAAGAAGACTATCTTTATGGAGCCTCTGCATGCGTTTCTCATTTATATGACCTAACCAACAATGCCAAATAAAAGTGAGATTCAAATCATTAAGCCGAGGCTTCTTCATATTAATGTTATAGACAGGGACATCCTCAAGATCTAAAATATATAATTCATTCATCAATGGACAATTGCCATAGAGCATACCGTTCAAATAAATCGAACAACACTTGTTCTTTATTATGAAATCATATCCATCTTCTTCCAAACATGAAGAAGAGATAATATTTTTGCCCAAGGCAAGAATGTAATAACAATTATTTAATTCCAAAACTAATCCTAAGGGTAGTGATAAGGAATACATACCGATGGCCAACGCAGCAACTTTTGCACCATTGCTGACACGAGCATCCATCTCACCTCTTGCACACTTCCTAGTCCTTTTCAGTCCCTGCAACAATTTGCAAGTATGAATACTCGATCCAGTATCAAATACCCATGAATCTTTAGGACGAGTAACAAGATTAATTTCAATAACATTTATACCTGAAGTGGAAGTCTTACTTCCCTTCTTCTTCTTGAGTTCTTCCAAGTATAGCTAGCAGTTCCTCCGCCAATGGCTACGCTTATGGCAATGGTGGCAAGCATCAGAAGCAAAAGGGCAAGCCTTGGACTTTCCAACAGATTTAGACTTTGAGCTCGAGATCTCATCTGACGCTTTAGCCTTGGCCTTACGCTTTCTCTTCTTGCTATCTTTCTGAACCATCATCACATGACTATAGCTTTTCATAATGTTTTCCTCAGCAGTCTTAAGCATCCCATGCAATTCAGCCATGCTCTTCTCCATGCTATTCATATGAAAATTCAAAATGAACGGCTCGAAGCTCGCAGGGAGCGACTGGAGAATTACATCCGTAGCCAACTCAAGACTAAGGGGAAAACCAAGTTTTTCCAGGCTCTCAATGTAATCAATGATCTTGATCACATGAGGACTAGCTGGACTGTCTTCTGTTAACTTGCACGCAAATAAGGACTTGGAGGTCTTGAACCTCTCGGCCCTAGCTTGGTCCTCAAACATGTCTCGGAGTCCCACAATCGTATCGTGAGCATGCGCGTTCTCATATTGCTTCTGAAGCTCAGATGACATAGTGGCAAGCATGAGATAGCTAACATCAAGTGAATCATTGGTATGCTTCTCGTAAGCCCTCCGATCAACGGTAGATGCATTATCTGCTGGTTCATCAGGATAGAGAAGCTCTAGAACATACTCCTTTTTCTCTTGTTTGAGAACAATTCTCATATTTCTATACCAATCAATAAAGTTTGTTCCAGATAGCTTTTCTTTTTCAAGAATCGAACACAAATTAAAACTGGAATTGGCGTTAACGGTAGGTGCCATGATCTACACCAAAAATAAATATGCACTATGTTTATGTAAACCTTTCATTAAACAATTGAACAAAAGATACTCCCACTATATGTTTTGAAACAGTTTCCCTCTTACGACATATAGTGGAACAAGATCCATATTCAACTAGGTTTTAGTGAGCTTTAGCATCGCTACTAGAAACTTAGGAGACATAGGTAAACAACATCTTGCTAATCACATCCCTATGTGACTCTTGTTTGTTGGGTGGCATCGAATGCTTCGGCCCCAACACTATGCCCCAAAGCCCAAAACCGTTTTGATAGCTTTGTTAAGTAAACCAACACTATACGTGGGGATGTCCGATATCCACCCTAACTGGTTAAGATAAAAGATGGCACCCTGCTTTGGCGGACCTACAAAACAATCATCAAAACCTAAGTAGGTGCAGCTATTGGAAGGGTATCAATTATTCTTAATTTTTCTGAGGGAATCTATTCTATCATGTAAACATATCCATCTCATAGAAAATATGAATAAAACAGCATGACAGGAACATAAATTAAGCATCACAAGCAATTATATTAACTGTGACATATTATGGCCCCTTCACATGGTGATCTCTATCGCCATGGTCCCTGTCCTCCGATTCATCATGCTTTGAGTCTTCGAGGTTATGTATTAGTCTATTACACCTAATAGCACTAGACAAATTGCATGAGAATATGAAGCATCACATGTCGGCACGCATGCCGTTATACAATAACATGACAGCCTTGGGCTGCAATTAACCATGACACGCAGGTCATAAAAAATTACAAACATGCATCACATAAGGCCATACTAGTCACAACATTCTCTGCAAAAATGAGTTAAGCGTGGAATCGAATTCTAATGTCACAATGTCAACATGTTATCTTTATAAACTTTAGGCTCGGATAACACGGTGGTCCCGCTAGCTGGTTAGCGGGTGGGGGTCGAGGGGGAAACTGCCTCCATGGGTTTCAAGGTAGCACACTGAAAGCCTATCAGAAATTCATATATCGTATCTATGAAATCGCTATGAAAATCAAGTCGCACACATGGCCAGGTAATCATATCAATTCGCACACGCAGCTAGGACTCAGAAACCCTTTCCAAACCGAAATCAATAGCAGCCCCTAGCAGGACATGTTGACTCCCGAGTATACATAAAAGATCATATCGATTGAACCTTGATATACACATGCACTGATCCCTTCGCCTCACGATACCAGTCAAGCTCAAGGCGAGATACGTGCTACTCTTGTGATAGCCCGACCATTCACTCGATCAAATAGTGGATTCATCATGATTAACTCTTTAATCATATTAGCATGGCCATGCACTTTTTCAATCCAACTACCTCGAGGGGCCCAGAGATATCTCTCCCGTTATCAAGGAGGGGCAAATTCTATCTTGATCGCTCATACCCAACGACATGTTTCATAACAAACCCAAAAACTACCTTTATGACTATCCAGTTACGAAATAGCATTTGACAGCCTCATTGTATGCCACTACACATTCTGGGAATCAATGACGATCTTAGGTCTTAGGATCTTGCAGGTACAATATTTGAGATAACAACTGATGGCACATCATAAATAACAATACTAGCAATATCTCAAGGTCGGTCTATCCAATATCATGTTCTCTAATATAAATGTCCACATTATTGACCTGGTATCTCTATACCTATGATCCATGAAACGTGATCATCAATCAATACATGTGCTGGTCATATGTATCGTCACAATGATATGCTACCAGGGATCGACTAAGAATAACATCATGATATAAACAAAGAGTTTCATGAACAAGTCACATACTTGCCAATCAATGTAAACGATAGTCACTCTTGGAATAACATATTATTTGGTAGTATATGAACACAGACGTGTAATACAATAATCTCTATGATTGCGTCTCGGGCATACCACCTTCAGCATAGTCATCACAGGTTATTACAATATGCTTACATGTCCAATGGAAATGAAAAAGGAAAAACAAAAAAGGAATAAACTGAGATATCTCTCCCCCTTTGGCATCAAGCACCAAAAAGAAAGAGAAAAAAAGATGGAGAACTAGTCGCTGCCCTCATACTCCTCATTTTCTTCTCCATCCCCACTTCCACTAGCACCATCATCATCTTGAGGACTTTCCTCGGCACCACCATGGTCTTCTTCCTCTTCTTCAGATTCTTCTTCCATTTCTTGAGCATGAGACGTTCCGGTTCTCCCAGCAGCAGCTTGAGCTTCATCATATCAAGCCCAAGGATTTTCAAAAACTTCTGGCTCACTCACATCTTCTTTTGAGGCAACTGGAGAGCGAGGAGGCTCAATCCTCAAATTAGCATAAATAGCCTTTTGCCTCTCCTCAAAGTTTCTCAACCTCACATTTGTCTTATCTTTATATTACTTTATCTTTACAGCATTATGAGTGCAAACATTAAAAATAGCTTTGAGTACGCTCTTGATAAAGGATGGTGTGCTATGAGAGGAAGGTGTACACCTTGGTGCAGTCCATTGAGTGGTACTAGGAGCAGTCAAAGGAGGGGAAGGTGGCATAGCAGGAATGGATCTTGAGCTAATCAACCTCACCCTATAGGGCTCATGCTTCACTTCTTTGAATAAGTTATTCTTTGTGAATTTTTCAATCATGTACATGATGTAAGGGGCATAGATACAACTCCTATTGATGTAATATGAATTTCTTCCCAGATGAAATCCACCACACTGAAAGGTTCACTTCCACTAGCCATCCTAGCAAGTAGAATTTTGGTTATCCCTTGAACGGTAGTGGCATCCCCACTTTTAGGAGTTAAAGTGGCACGAAACAAGAAATTAGGCATTTGTAGAAAGCTCTTGTAACTTTGGTTGTGCCATGAGTCACTTAACCTTGATTCTCATACATAAAATCCAATTCATCAGAAGATAGTTCCTGCTCATTATGGATTTTAGTCTTCCTTGAGTCACGGATATCAAAACCAAATAAGCGACCAAATGTTCTATACTTGATTTGATATCTCTCTCCTTCTATCATCCATTGCATTGTTTGGTTCTCCTCATGATCAAAGTGGAGTGTGGCATAGAACTGAGCTATGACCTCAACACTCCAATCGTACTTCAACCCCAAGGTTCTTTTAATCCTTTTGTATTCACATACTACAATGACCTCATTGAATATAGGATCATCCTTGCTAACTATATAGTCCCAGTCAATCCATTGCATAGGAGAGACGGGTGTCTAGTTCTTGAGGATCACACTTTCATAAAAATCTGCCTGAAAGTCATTCCAAAAGCGATGATCCGTCATACTCTTCTCATAGTAAAAGGGATCCTCCTCTCTTTCCTTCTCATAGTAAAAGGGATCCTTCATGTAATCCACCATTCTCCTGGGCATATCAGATGAAGTGCATGTTCTGAGGGGTTGGTGAAGCTTTAAAGGTTGCACATAGACCCTTTCTTCTTGTTCCTCATCACTTTCTTCTCCATGATCTCTTGATTCTGAAGCCACAGCTTTGCCTTTCCCTCTATTAGTTGCCTTCTCTGTTCTCCTTTGAGACAAGGTAGTGCCAAGAGGCACATTGGAGGTTTGAGCCGGTTCTTCAATCTGAATCCCGCCCGACGGGATCGGCATCCTTTTAGTAGCCTTGTGGACACGCCCATGGCCACTGCTACTGCCACTGCCACTCCCATTTCCACCAGATTCAGTCAGCAGCGGAGGAGCGTCGCTTTGAGCATGCAGATCAAATCGAGCTTTCGTCCTTCTTTGATAAGTTTGAGAGTCAAACTTGTCACGGCCCATCTTAATATACCCTGAGATAGATATGAATAGAATGCTTGAAATTCAAGAAGGATTGCACAAGATTTGAATTTATGAACATAGCTCAAATGAACCAAACTGGACAGCCCGGAGTATCTGGACAGCCCGACTCCAGGGAAAGATATGGGATTTGGGTCATTTGTCCAAAGCATTTCCAAAACATTGAAATGCAAGACTCTAGGAAGGATATAGATCATCTTTACCAAAGGAAATCAACTCTAGAGAAGAGCATTGAGAGATCGGGAAAAGAAGGTTTTTAGGGTTACCTTTAGGTCCAACCGATGATTCCGCAGATGATCCGGAGGGAGGTCCAAATAATCCGGTCAAAGGAGAGGCTCAAAAGATGAAGAACTTTAAAGAATCCACGATGGAATCTCTTAGTCTCCGGAGGGGAGATCACCACAGTGAGAGGATAAAGGAAGAGGTAAAAAGATGAAGTGAAGGGGTAACACTTCGGGTTAAGGGAAAAATACTGACTTACCCAGAGTATTTGGGTGGACCCAAAGACTCCGGGTTGGATTAAAACTCCAAACTGAGAGGATCTTCTCGGAGGGCAACTCGGATCCTCCGGGTTGAGTGACAGAATCTGGAGTATCCGAGTTAACCCGGAGACTCTGGGTTCTATCAACTCGACAAATGTGGCTGAGGACCTCCAGAATCAGGATACTCCGGGCTGGGCCGAACTATCCGAGTTCTGTAGGTGACGAGGATTTTTGGGAGAAGGATTGTTGGACATATAAGATATTTTTACCACTTGTGATCATCCAACAAGCAACAATACAAAGCTATGATCACAAGTAGAAAATTATGATCATAGGATCGAAGAATCAAATATTTTAAACAAAATAGCACTCAAAAGAAATCAAGCCACGTTGCGAGAATCTAGGATGTTTAGCTCATTTCTCAACTCACAAAACCTTCGCTCATCTAGTGGCTTGGTGAGGATATCGGCTAGTTGTTTTTTGGTTTTTCACATGGCGAATAAAGATATCCCCTTTGGTTGAGTGGTCTCCCAAGAAATGGTGATGAATGTCTATATGCTTTGTTCTTGAGTGTTGTACAGGATTGTTAGCTATTTTTATGGCACTCTCATTGTCACACAAAAGTGGGACTTTGGTCATGTTGTAGCCATAGTCTAACCATAGTCTCTCAAGGTTTGCCTCATCCAAAGTAGTTGTGCACAACAAGCGCCCGCAGCAACATACTTGGCTTCAGCGGTGGATAGGGCTACGGAATTTTATTTCTTTGATGACCAAGACACCAGGGACCTACCCAAGAATTGGTAAGTCCCGGATGTGCTTGTCCTATCCACTTTACTACCGATATAATCGGAATCTGAATAGCCTATGAGTTCAAAGGATAAACCTTTAGGATACCATCAGCCAAGGTAAAGAGTATGAACCAAATATCTAAGAATTTTTGCATACATGCACACACTAAGCATAATATCAGGCCTAGATGCACAAAGATAAAGCAAGGATCCTATCATGGAGCGATATACCTTTTGATCCATGGTCTTCCCATCTTCGTTGAGGTCAAGATGTCCATTGGCTTGCATGGGAGTCTTGATAGGCTTCGCATTCTCCATGTCAAACTTCTTAAGCATATCTTTGATGTACTTGGTTTGCCATATGAAGGTCCCTTCCTCGAGTTGTTTGATTTGAAATCCTAGAAAGAACTTCAACTCTCCTATCATTGACATTTCAAACCTCTTGGTCATGATCCTACTAAACTCTTCACGAAACATTTTATTAGTAGTACCAAATATAATGTCATCGACATATATTTGGCACACAAATAAATCATTATCAACATTTTTAGTGAAAAGAGTATAATCGGCTTTGCCTGTTTCAAAGCCTTTCTTGATAAGAAAATCTATAAGGCATTCATACCATGCTCTACGTGCTTGCTTAAGCCCATAGAGCACCTTATGCACATGATGAGGATACTTAGAATCTTCAAATCCAGGTGATTGCTCCACAAATACCAATTTGGAAATTGGTCCATTAAGAAAAACGCTCTTCACGTCCATTTGATATAACTTGGAATCATGGTTAGTAGCATAGGCAAGTAATATATGAATTGACTCAAGCCTAGCTACAGGAGCATAAGTCTCACCAAAATCTAAACACTCTATTTGCAAGAAGCCTTGAGCAACCAACCATGCTTTATTTCTCGTCATGATCCCGTTCTCATCTTGTTTGTTGCGGAAGACCCATTTGGTACCAATCACATTTTGATTTGGTCTTTCCACTAGTGATAAAACTTCATTTCTTTTGAAGTTATTGAGCTCTTCTTGCATAGCCACCACCCAATCCGGATCACCAAGTGCATCTTCCACCTTCAACAGTCCCAAGGTGGAAACAAAAGAATAATATTCATAAAAATTTGCAATTCTAGAACGAGTGGTTACCCCCTTTTGTATATCACCGAGGGTATTGTCAACCAGGTGACCTCTTTAGATACTTTGATGGACTCTTGGATGTGGCACTTGGGATTGGGGTTGAATGTCATCCACTTCATCATTACCAAGAAATTTGTTGGAGTCATCATGTGCTAGGTCTTGATCTTGACTTGATGTTGGTGGATCCTCTTGAGTTGATGAAGATGGATGAACTTGATCATTATTGGCCACTTGTAGCTCTTAGGGCTCTTGAGGCTTGATTTCATCTATTGACATATTCTTGATTGCTTCGCTTAGAATTTCTTCATCACCTAAAACATTAGGATCAATTTGCTCCACTTGGGAGTTGTTAGATTCATCAAATGTAACGTCACGCGCAATTTCAACACAACCGGTGGTTCCGTTGAAAACACGGTATGCGTAGGCATTGGATCCATAACCAAGCAAGAAACCTTCAATTACTTTAGGAGCAAACTTAGAGCTTTTTGCCTTCTTATTAAGAATAAAGCATTTTCTACCAAAAACCCTAAAATATAAAACATTAGGTTTGTTACCGGTGAGAAGCTCATAAGCAGTCTTCTTTAAGATCTTGTGGAGATATAACCGGTTGATGGCATGGAATGCGGTATTGACGGCCTCCACCAAAATTTGATCCAAAATCTTGTACTCATCAAGCATGGTCCTTGCCGGCTCGATGAGAGTCCTATTCTTCCTCTCGATTACCCCATTTTGTTGAGGGGAGTAGGGTGACGAGAACTCATTATTGATCCCTTCTTCATCAAGAAACTCTTCAATTTGAGTATTTTTGAATTCGCTACTATTGTCGTTTCTTACCCTTTTGATCTTCACATCAAATTCATCTTGAGCTCTTCTAAAAAAATTCTTGAATATAGCCTCTGTTTCACTATTATCATGCAAAAAGAATACCCAAGTGAAACGAGAATAGTCATCAACAATAATCAAACCATATTTGTTACCGCCAATGCTTATGTAGGTGATCGGTCCAAACAAATCCATGTGAATAAGCTCCAATAGCCTTGTGGTCGTCATCACATTCTTGGCAGGATAAGGAGCTCCAACTTGCTTGCCCAATTGACATGCACTACAAATTCTATCTTTCTCAAAAGAAACATTTGTTAGTCCTAGGATGTGCTCTCCCTTTACAAGTTTAGACAACTTTCTCATGCTAATATGGGCTAGTCGGTGGCGCCATAGCCAACCCATGCTAGACTTAGCAATCAAGCAAGTCTTAGGCCTCACTTCATCCGTTGAAAAATCAACGAGATAAAGTTTACCCTTAAACAGACCGATGAAAAATATTGAGAAGTCTTCCCTTCTAGAGACAGTCACACCCTCATTAGTAAAGAGACAATTGTAGCCCATTTCACAAAGTTGTGATACGGATAAAAAATTGTAGTTGAGAGATTTAACTAACAAGACATTTGAGATAGAATGATCATCGGAAATAGCAATTTTACCTAGACCGATTACCTCTCCTTTTCCATCATCTCCAAAGACAACATTTTCATGTTGTCCTCCATTTTCTTCAAATGAGGAAAATATGCTCTTCTCTCCAGTCATATGATTGGTACATCCATTATTGAGCACCCAACTTGAACCATCGGAGGAATATACCTACAAAACAAGTTAAGCTTTTGTTTTAGGTATCCAAATTTGTTTTTATCGTTTCACATTAGTCACAAGCACTTTTGACACCCACACACTCCTTTTGACAACTCGATCCTTTGTGTGGGCACCACCATATAAAGCAACCAATTTACCACGGTGGTTCCTCTTCAAAACATAAGATGCATAAAAGGTTGCTTGAGGTGCATGGCCTTTGGGTTGCTTGACTTGTGCTGTGTGAGCATGTGGTTTTCCATTTTCCTTGACAAACTTAAGACACTCCTTGCCATTTATCATCACACGCTCATTTGGCTTGCTTGTATGCATGTCAAAACCAAGACCTCTCTTTTGCTTGTTATCCTTGGCCTCAATGGTCTTGTATAGTGCATCTTTGGATTTGTATGTCTTGATGCACCCATACTTAACCAAGTCGTTTAGCCTCTCATTTTCTTTTTGCAATGCTTGCAAAGATTGAACACTAGTAGCACAAGCATTTATATCAATATTGTATCAATGAGAACAACCATTACTAGTGGAAGCACTAGAGAGTAAGGTTGCATCATTAGCGGTGAGAGTGCTATTCTTAAGAGCATCAAATTGCACTTCAAGATTTTTATGAGATTCATTCACACATTTCAAATTCTCGTGAAGTGTAACATTCCTACTCTCAAGACTAGCAATGAATTCATTGGCCAAGCTTAATTGCTTCGTCAACTCCTGAACCATCTCCCTCTCTTTAGCAAGGAGCTCCTCAAGTTCAAGATTCCTCTCCTTTTCAAGGATGAGCAAGTCCTCTTGCTTCTCAAGAATCTCCTCTTGACTCTCTATTGTTTTCATTAGTTCTTTCCTTTTAGACATGGCATTTTTATTAAGACCTTTAAGCATGCTTTCACAACCACTATCACTATCTAGGAGCTTGGATTGTGATTTTACCTTGCGTCTTTTAGCCATGAGACACATGGGAGTGTCGTCATCACTCATGTCACCAAAAAGTGACTTTGTCGGTGTAGAGGAGCGAATGGTGATGGTGGTGACTCCTTCATCATCGGAGTAGGAGTCGGAGTTGGAATCCCACTCTTCACCAATGTGGGCTTGACCCGAGTATTTTTTCTTGTGGGTCTTGTACTTTTCTGTCTTGAAAAGCTTGTTCTTCTTTTCTTCCTTGTCCTTGCTCTTCCTCTTGTTAGGGCACTCGGCGATGAAGTGGCCAACTTCACCACACTCATATCAAGTTCTCTTGGATGTTCTTCTTTTAGGTATATCTCTCTTGTACTTGCTATAGCCACCCTTCTTCATTAATTTCTTGAACTTTCTCACAAAGAAGGCTATTTCTTCATCTTCCGAGCTCTCATCTTCACTCAACCTTGATTCTTCAACTTGCTTGCTCTTTCTAGTCTTGAATGCTAAATCTTTGTTCTTGGAAGTGGAGCTTTGCTTGACAAGATTCTTGACTTTATTTGCTTCCTCCTCAATGAGCTCATGAGCAAGGATTCTTCCGAGCACATCGCTTGGTGTGAGCCTCTTGTAATCTCTTCTTTCTCGGATAAGAGTCACCAAGGTGGGGTTTCTTGGTGCGAAAGCTCTTAGCAATCGCTCTTCACTTCCAAGGCCTCTAATTTTGTTCACCAACACCATCATGCAATCATACATTGCTTGAGGGGTTTCATCATCATCCATCACAAATCTTCCCAATTTTCCCTCAAGCAACTGTATCTTGGACTCTCTCATGTTTGTGGTGCCTTCATGTGTGACTTAGAGTGTGTCCCATATTGCTTTGGCCTCCTCAAGCCCGTCCACCTTATTGAACTCCTTGGGGGTCAAGGCACCAAGCAATACACTTGCAGCTTGTGCATTACGGTGGATGTTTTGCTCTTGTTTGGGAGTGAGCTCCTTATCTTCATTCGGCAAATCACAACCTGTGCAAACAATCTTTCAAATACTTGGATGAAGAGAAATTAAATGTAATTTCATTTTGTGTCTCCAAGCGGCATAATGTGTACCATCAAAATACGGTGCACGCCCGGATGGCACGGGTATATAACAATTAGATGCATTTAATTTGTCGTAATTGAACTCAATTGCTACTCCCTTCCCTTTACCATAGCCCGATGTCGAAATGTCATCCTTCGGACTTCTTGTACCATTCGGACTCTTTTCCCCAGATGCTAACATATTCCAATCCTTCAAGTGGTGAAGCCATGAAGGAGGTTAGGCTCTGATACCAATTGAATGTACGAGATATCACCTAGAATTAGTGAATAGTCATTTCTTAAAATTTAAAACTTTGCAGCGGATTAAACTTTTTCGATAATCCGGGTCAACCCAGATACTTCGGGTCTAGAGGTTCCGGGTTCTACCTGGATAGTCTGGATGAAACAGGAAATTGAAGGCTATGAAATTCTAATTAAATCCATTTGATGTCATGTGTTACCATAGGTTCCTAAGGATGTATGAAGGCTTTTCAAAGGATCACCTATAGCAAAAAACATACAAACATGTAGATCTAGGAAAATCACCCAAAAACTACTAGAACAACAAAGAAATCAAATGAGACACGAATTTGTTTCCCGAAGTTCAGATCAAACGACTCTACATCTCCGTTGAGGTGCTCACAAAGAGCCGGATCTCTCTCAACCCTTATCCTCACTGAGCGACCATGAACATCGAGCTCGGGGCTTACTCAACTTTTCTCTTTCCTTGCAGAGGCAAGGATGACCTTCACAAACTTTCCGAGGCACTCCACAAGCTTGGGTGCTCACCGGGTGACGCCTAGCTGTCTAGGAGCTTCAAACTCCAAGAGTAAAGAACACGAGTTGACACCTTGATGAAGACCTCAAGTGCTCAAACAATGGAATTTTTCTCACTAGCACTCAACCACACTTTTCAATCCCAACTCTCAAATCCTTGCAAGATTTAATGCACTAGAGGAGTGGAAGGGCTTTAAAGTAGCTTTGAATGCTTTTGTCTCGAGTTGGTTCAACAGAAAATGAAGGAGGGGGTGAGGGGTATTTAAATCCAGCCCCCAAAACTAGCCGTTACAGTACATTTTGTACTGACCCGAAGTATCAGGGTCAACCTACAGACTCCAGGTTGGCACTTATCGCACAACCACGAGCCTGTCCGTAACCCAACCTGGAAGGTCCGGATGAACACAAACCTGGAGACTTTGGGTGAAACTTTTAGGCTCTAACTGAGACTCTTTGCTGGATTATCGTCCGGAGACTCCGGTCACCCGGAGTATTGAGGCCAATCCGTAGAGTTTGGGTTGAACTCTAACCACAGACCAAGAACCCCTACCAGAGCATTGTCTGGAGACTCCAGGTCCCGACAACTTTTAAAGTTCCGGTGTTCATGGAGTGATATGTGTCTCTCATCTTTGGTCTAAAAGAGTTATTTGAGCACTGAGACAACTTCAAGTCAATCTAAACACATCTCTCTTGATAGCACGGCGCACCTATACTCAAATTCAAAAATAAAATAAATTTAAATCTATTGAGTAAGTATATGCCGCTTCTCTTTTCTTTTTGAGGGACGCCAATGACATTTTACTTCTTCAAAGGGACTAATACCAGTCCAAAACCTCATTAAGTCATTAGTCTCTTAATCGTTTGTCATCAATTATCCAAAAGTCACATAGGGGGGCTAGATGCACTTTTAATAGTCCCCAACTATCATTGTTGGCGGGGCGGACCAACAGTGAAAGGGGTTATCACTACCGGCTGAAAACACCAACTGACAGTGATGCCTATGGTATCACTGATGACTGATGGTTTCAGCCGGTAGTGATGTCTAGAGCATCACTGTCGGCTAAAGCTTTCGGCTGGCAGTGTTTTGCCTCTCCTCCCTCTCCTCTCTGTCCTCCCTATCTCTCTCCTCATTCCATCTCTCTCCCACTCAATATCTCCATGTCTCTCATCTCTAGCCTCCCTCTCTCTCCTCGATCTCTCCGTCTCTCTCTACCTATCAATACATGCATAGAGTAAGACACATTTAATATAAATCAATAATAAAGACACATTATTAATACATAGTAATTCATGTCCTTCATTAATATATAGTAATTAATGGCATTCCTCAATATGGTGTCATTTGGTGATATATAAGCAGTCTAACCCCCTGGTAGAGTTCCTCCTTGTCGCATACTCTCTACTAGAAGGTACGGTGTCATTTGAAGGTTTGTCCCACATCAACAGCATGATCGGTTCATAAAACTCACCGTATGGGTTGATAACATGCTCCACGAAGAATCCGACGATCTGTTCTTGAAGGGCATGTATTTCTGCAAGTTGTAACGCACCTGTGCATAGTTTAGAGCGCTGCGTTTGAAGAATAGAAAGAATTAGTCCTTAAACACGTATAGAAATTTTTAAAAAAGGCATCGATATGTAATTTCATACCTCAAGATGATTGTATCTGACAACATCTCCATCTACGTTGAATGCGTGCATGAAAGTAAAAACATAAAACCCATAGAGATTGTTGTCAGGTGGCTGCCACAAAAACTTCAAGAGGAAAGGATTCGTCAGTGGAATGAATTGAACCTTTTTATTCGGTAGGAAATGCAAGTCACGAATATTCCCTACGTACCGGAAAGTCAGTTTTTACATCATATTGCTTCCTGATGAAAAGTGGATAACACTCTTTTTGCGGTATCTTGTGTACGCCCTATACGTGAATACCAATTAAACTTAAATGCAATCATCGAGAAGATTAAATGATCAAGTTTACCTGTATAGCGTGTTGATGAGGTCTTGGTAAGTCGCCTTATCTCTCTTTTGTAAGTCCAAGATAATGATCTTGCTCAAGTCCGGGTGGATGACAAGGATCCAACGAAAACTACAGCAATGTTATGTCACCATAGCAAATTAGTACTAGAATCGAGTTGCCCATTGTTGCAGCAAGAGTTCATCTTGCCCTAGCAAGTACGGCCAGAGTTTCTTCTAACGAGGAGACTCAAGCTTGGAGACAAAGTTTAAGAGGAATGAACACCATGAATGTATTGATAGTAGAAAAAATAGGTCGACCTGGGAGGAGTATCACAGCGTGACTTGGTGCTTATCACCTCTATGTCTTTCTGCCGTCTAGCTCCTTTAGCCCAGGCAACCATGGCTCCTATTTATAGGGCCATGTGTAGCTTGGCATACAAGTTATCATAAGGTACAAATATTTGGAATCTAACCGAATTACTAGGTCTTATCCCGGATAACTACTTTCTTTCCTATCTGGGAGATAAATATCCACCGTAGTAACTATCAAAAGAGTCTGATGGCTTCGGAGGTCGAGCCTTTAGCTGAGGGTCCAGAGATCAAGGCTCCGGAGGGACCTGGATAGTAATCTTCAACCATTATCCTCAGACTAGTTTATTTTCCCCCAACAGTACCCCCTCATTCTCGGACCCTAATGTTTCGAAGGGGGGAGAGGATGTAAAGCAAAACCAACTCCAGCCTGGTATAGTATCAAGGATGCCCAATGGCAGTTCCCTGTCCTTAAGAAGTTTTTTCGTTAGGAACCGTGGGCGACGATGCCAAGGTCCAAGGCTGATGGTGTACTGGTGGTGGCGATATGCTCCGGAGCTTGTTGGAGCTGGCATGCACAGTGTCGGGACCCTAGGTCAGAGGGGTTTCGATGGAGGTGGTGCACTCCCGGGTTCGTGCCGAGGCCAATACAGGCTATCCGGGTTCTTGCCTTTTGAGGTCGCCAGAGTAGAGATTACGTGTAGGATCGGGGGACCCTACGCATTTGCCTGGCAGGATGAGACGTGCCACTGCTCCGTTCTAACTTGACAATGCGGGGGGTCGTTTAGGGTCTTGTGCCCACGACCCTATCACGCGCCGAAAGGAGTCTGGGTTATTAATGTGACGGGACGTTCGTGCAAGAAAACAAGGCGTTCATCATGGAACGCTTCCACGTGTTGGCGGAATGACCGGGGTATGGCTGCGATCCACTCAGGCATTCAATGGGAACACTACTGCGTCGGTTCCGCTTCATCTCCTGAGCTTACGTGGCTGCTTGGCCCAGGTATAAAGCTGGGGTCACCCGGCTGGATTCTCCATAGCCCTACGAGTGAGCAGTTAACCTTGAATTGAGCATGGCATCATCTTCCTCCTTATCCTCTTCGGAGATGTCGATGATCTCAATGGCTTCTTTGGGAGCCGGACCGTTTTGGTCATCGGTAGAGGCATCGATGGCCACACTTCTTCCATCTCTGTAGGGGAGTGGCTGCCTGCCGCTCCGGCCTAACCCTTGGCTCAAGAGGCCATGCCCGTCGGGATTATCGATATCTCTGATGACGAAGAGGAGACCGACTGGAATCTCTTGCGGGGGGAGAGCGACGAGGAGAAGCAGGCATCTGTAGAGACGACGGTGACTTTGACAGCGAAGGAGGAGGCTGGGAAGGTGAGAGAGAAGCCCCAACCGGTGACCTCCTCGGACTCTTCTTTGTCCTCTAATAGCTCGGGAGCCGGGTACAATATCGGCCTCCGCAGCGGTAGGCCGCAGATGAGGTGCATATGCCACCCCATGCGTGGCCCCTGCCAGGACCCGTAGGAGGTGAAGGTGGTCTTTTGGAGGGAGCTCTTGGTGAAGTCGCGAGACATTCGTGTCTCACGGTCGACTATGGCCTTGTTGTGGGCCCATGGCTTGACCTAGTGACCTTGTACTCTTTCTCCCCCTGGTTTGCTTTGTCGGGGTCTATCTCTGAACTGTAGCTCTTTGTATGTGTCCTCCTGATATACTAGTTGTTTAGTAATATAATATGGACCTTCAGGGACGATCGTGTCTCTTTCTGTATTGGAGTGCAAGGGGATCTTTTGAACGGGTGACGGTATGTATGTGTGCCTCCGTGCCTTCACTTCCTCGCCCTCTTCATGGCTGGTTTTTTAGATGACAGGGGTATCGAGACCTTGCATAGATTGTAACTGGCTTCATTTTCTTCTTGGAGAGAGGTGGCCTTGGGGCTCTAGTGATGGTAGATACATAGGGTAGCTAGGGATGGCAGGGCAAGGTGTTGGTGACTTCGTCATTCCTGGCCATCATGTTCTCCCCGGGTTTGGCATTTAGCTGGGCCTCTTTCCAATCTTGTTTCAGACTTTTGACCCGGCGAGACCCCATTGGGATTCTTGGGGGACAAGCTCTCGGAGATGGATTGTGTCCCTTCAGGCTCCTAAGTGACCCGTCTAAAGCCTGGTGACAACATGTTGGAGGCGAAGCTGAAGGCTAGATGGGAGATGTGGTCCGCGACCCCCTCGGCCCTTAGCTGCTGCCCGGCTCTAGAGGTACTCCGTCCGGAGCCTGGCGACGGCGTGTCGGAGGTGAAGCCGAGGGCTAGGCAGGGGAAGTGGTCCACGACCCCCTCGGCCCTTAGCCACTGCCCGGCTCTGAAGGTACTCCCTCCAGAGCCTGGTGATGGCGTGTCGGAAGCGAAGCTGAGGGCTAGGCGGGGGAAGTGGTCCGCGACCCCTGGGCCCTTATCCGCTGCCTGGCTCTGAAGGTACTCCGTCCGGAGCCTGGCGACAGCGTGTTGGTGGTGAAGCCGAGGGCCAGGCTGGAGAGATGGTCCACGACCCCCTCGGCCTTTAGCCGATGCAATGAATTTGCGGCCTCTGCAATGGACAGTCGAGGGTTCCATTCTATTTCCCGTGCCACACAACGTGGGCTTTTATTAAATGTCAGTATAATTTTCACAAAATGACGTATGAAATGTGTCTTTAAAGGAGATGGTAGGGTAATGATTTTACCTTTTACCATACGTGTTTGAAGAACGTGGGTCATACCTTTCCCTGTAGGGACGGGGATTTTTATACCCCTTTGATCTGTTTGATGTGCCTTTTGGAGGCTAGCGGGTTTCGTATCCCTTCGGCACGGAGGAATTTGCCTTCAAGATGCCGGGGTACTCTTCCCGTTAGGTCCTTTTCGGAACCTTTCTGCCCGACAGAGTTTCGAAAAACATCCCCATTTGTGGGGGTTTTTGGAATCTCTCCGTTTTGGCGGAGGTTTGGTAAACTCTCCGTTGTACGGAGGTTTTTTGAAGTCTCTCCGTTTTGGTGGAAGTTTGGTAAAGCTCTCCATTTTTGCTGGAGGTTTTGTAAAACTCTCCATTGTGCAGAGGTTTTCTAAGGTTCTCCGTTTTTGCCAGAGGTTTTGTAAGACTCTCCGTTTTTGTCGGAGGTTTTTGTAAGACTCTCCGTTTTTACCAAAGATTTTGTAAGACTCTCCATTTTTGCCGGAGTTTTGTAAGACTCTCCATTTTTGTCAGAGGTTTTGTATGGTTCTCCGTTTTTGCTGGAGGTTTTGTAAGGTTCTCCATTTTTGCCGTAGGTTTTGTAAGACTCTCCATTTTTGTCGGAGGTTTTGTAAGGTTGTCCGTTTTTGCCGGATGTTTTGTAAGGTTCTCCATTTTTACCGAAGGTTTTGTAAGGTTTCTTGGCATGTATTAATGCCGAAGGCCCTACACACTATCGGAGCTACGCAATACCTTCCAGGAAACCTAGGCAGTCTTGCCTTCCAGGTGACCAAGACATGCTACGCCTATGGTGTGTAGGCTTGTCGTGCTTCCGAGGAAACACCCAGGGTGCACCGCAACACTGTCCACCAAGGATGTGCCCTAGAGTGTGGCATTTATACGACCGCAGCTATGCAATACCTTCCAGGAAACCTAGGCTTGATGCCTTAGTGGTGACCTAGGCATGCTACGCCCGCGGTATATAAGTATGTCATGCAACGAGGATTCCTTGCGACAGCATTCCTCAGAGCACCACATCCTCACATCAGGGCCATCCCCTGATATGCGGCGTCCACACACTATCGAGGCTAAACAATACCTTTTAGGTGACCTAGGCATGCTACACCCGTGGTATGTAGGCTCCACTACCTACCAGGGCGAAGCCTACCCTCCGGGAAACCTTTTCAGGTGACCTTGGGTTTAGGCGAGCAATGCTTACTGGTGTGTGTCCCTATCACACCTTCGAAGAAATCCCTCGGGGGTGCCGCAACTACATTACCAAGGAAGTCCCTTGATAACCGGTATCTACACACTATCGAGGCTAAACAATACCTTCCAAGAAACCTAGGCAGTCTTGCCTTCTATGTGACATAGGCATGCTACGCTCGTGGTGTGTAGGCATGTCGTGCAACGAGAATTCCTTGTGACAGCATTCCTCAGATCACCGCATCTCTGCCACTGAGGGCTTCGACACCCGAGGCTATGCAATGCCTTCTAGGGCACCCTGGGCATAATCTGCCTTCCAGGTGACCTAGGCATAAGCGGCGCCCGCGGTGTGTGGGCCTCACTATCTACCGAGACTACGCAATACCTTCCAGGAAATCTAGGCAGTCTTACCTTCCAGGTGACCTAGGCATGCTACGTACGCGGTACGTGGGCTTGTCATGCCACCCGAAGATGTCCCACAGGTGGCACCGCAACACGATCTATCAAGGAAATCCCTTGATACATGGCAACTACACTTCCGAGGCCACACAATGCCTTCTAGGAAACCTGGACAGACCTGCCCCCCAGGCTACCTAGGCACGATGCGTCTGCGGGAGTGTAGGGATTTTGCATGGTTATACTAGCTAAGTTTTGCAGTCTACTATTGGCAATAAGAAGCTGATTGTAGTATTAAATAAATAGGTTATATAACTATTCATGCTAAATGAGGATGCAAATTAAGTTCTATTGCTTCTACCTAGTGGCTATCTATCGCAAAAGACTTCTAACAGTAAGGTTGGAGGCCTCCAACATACTCTAACCTTGCTGTATGAAAGATAGATCACTAAGTAAACTACCGATAGTTAATAGTGGGCATACCTTCATAGAAATAAGGCCTCTATTGTGAGGCTTGGAGACCTCAAAGCCTGTGGCTAGGACGGGAGAGGGGTTCTTGACCCCCTCAGCCCTTAGCCGTTGCCCAGCTCCGGAGGTAATCCGTCTGGAGCCTAGCAACGGCATGTTGGAGGCGTAGCCGAAGGCTAGTCAGGAGAGGCGGTCCTCAACCATCTCGGCTCTTAGCCGTTGCCCAGCTCCGGAGGTGATCCGTCTGGAGCCTGGCGATGGCATGTTGGAAGCGTAGTTCTTGTTGCTAGATATAGTACCGTTAGTAGTAGGGTTGGTAGTGATGGTGCAGGGTTGAGGGCCAGGGATTTGCCCAGGAGTTTGCCCCAGGCCTTCGAACCCTGCGTCGTCCTTTGCCAGCTCCTTCTGCAGCTAGGTATCCTGCTTACCTTCTGAGGTATTCCTCTTGGAAGGTCATAAAGGTGCAGCAGTCATTGCTGTTGTGGCTACGCCCTGGTCCGTGCAGGATGCACCTGTGTGCCTCCGGGGGCACCAGAGCTTGGAGTTGTCGTTGGGGTTGCTGCCGAAGGTGGTGTGTCCTGGAGCCTGTGGTTTCCCTAGGGTCTCCTTCCCCTCTGAGAGACCGACAAGGCTGTCTGGTGAACCAACTTTTGGAGCCGAAGTGGTTCTGATTATGCCTCCCTGGACAAGGTGGGCTTGGGGTTCCCTGTGCACAGTTGGCGTTGCGAGGGCAGTGTTGGAGGTGCTGGCGAGGTATATGCACCCCGGAGCCCTGTGTCTCCTTGGAACCCTCTTTCACCTGAGGGGCCCAAGGAGGACGATGGGTAGACAGACTTTTCGAAGATGTTGGCTCACCTAGGCTATCCCAGGTGTTGTCGAAGGGGATACTTTGGGACCAAGCCCAGGCAGGAACACTCCTGGGTCGGACCGCCCAGAACCACTAGAAGGCGACTTGCTTGGCTGTGGCTTCAGCCGCATCCTTTCCTGAGGCGGTGAGGTCTTCGTCGTGTAGAGGCTATAAGGCCTTCGCGCCGTCTGGAATTCCTGTACTGACCCAAGGTTCTGGGCTAGCCAAGGTCGAAGGAACACCGTCCCACACAGTAGTAGGGCTGGAGCATGCGTACGGTGTGCATGGAGATGAAGTTTAAGAGGAAGGAACACCACGAATGTATTGATGGTAGAAAAAATGGTTCGACCTGGGGGGAGTATCACAGCGTGACTTGGTGTTTTATCACCTCTATGTCTTTCTGCCGTCTAGCTCCTTTAGCCCAGGAGACCATGGCTCCTATTTATAGGGGGTGCGTAGCTTGGCGTACAAGTTATTATAATGTACAAATATCTGGGATCTGACTGAATTACTAGGCCTTATCCCGGATAACTACTTTATACCCTATCTGGGAGATAAATATTCACCGTAGTAACAATCGTGGTGCCTGCCCTCTAAAGGGAGCGAGCTAATCACCAATTGCGGCCTGGCGCTGCACTGTCAGGGGTGTCAGGATAGCCTCCATTATGCCGTGGTGTCAGAGTGGTGTCCACCAGCCTAAGCATTTAATGCTGCTCACTTCCTTGCAAGCAAAGTATGATCGGTGCTCCCCTTCTGGTAGATCTTTTCTGAGGCCTGATGACTCACTCTGTAGCCTCTGGGAAGCTGGCCCGAGCAGCTGGAGACGGGGGCCTCGGGAGGCATGGCTCCAGAAGGCTAGGGCTTCGGGAGGTCGGGTTTTGGGAGGATGATCCTTCGGGAGGCAGGACTTCAGAAGGCCAGGGCTTCGGGAGGCTGAGGCTTCAGGGGACCAAGGCTTCAGGAGACCAAGGTTTTGGGGGGCTGGGTTTCGTAGGCCGGGCTTTGGGAGGCTGAGCCTTCAGGAGGCTGGGCTGGTTAAGCCAAGGGAAGACTTCGCAGGTACAAAGATGTGGCGCGAAGGCGCCCGATGGCTTTGGAGGTCGATCCTTTAGCTAAGGGTCCAGAGATCAAGGCTCCAATAGGGACCTGGATGTAATCTTCAACCATTATCCTCAGGCTGGTTTATTTTCCCCCAACACCCATAAAAGAATAATGACCTGGCACGCAAACACATACTCAAAGCTATAGGGTAAGAGTACAAATTTCTTGTATTGGTGGTGAAGTAGACACTTCAATAAGTAGTCCTCAGTGAAGTCTGGACTCTCCCTTACAAGTTCCTCATTCATAAGCCCAGGATCGGTGAATCATACTTTATTATCTAATTCTTGTATGCATGCGCGGAACTCCATTCTACAAAAGAGAGAAGCTAGCCATGCAATTTCAAGGTACAAGATCATGTAATGTGAATTATATGCATAAGTCACTTTCAGAGTCTACGCTTTGACTATAGCCATGTCAAGGGCATCTTCCGTGTGCAGTTCATACAGGTACAAGAATTGCACCCAAAAGGAGTCGTCCTCGTTGAGGAAATATTCATATGTCTATATTACGAGGAATGCCTAAAAACCTTGCCTAGGCTACTCCAAGTACCACTGATGTAATTGGCGCATTTGATTTGTAAGGTTTCTTTCTATACTGGTTTGACCAAAAGTTTGCCCAACTCAAATAGCCATGTAACATCCAACTTTGCAATATTCTCTCCCATAGTAAGTCGTGCTAGTTCTTCTACTGTTAATCTAGAAGAAGCCAGAAAGTCCCCAATGCTTGGAGCATCCTGAACGATTGGACCTCATTTGCTCTTGGCCTGCTTCTTACTAATACGTTCGTAGTCACTTGGCGACTTACTTGAAGCAGTCCCCGTATGTTTAGCTTTGGTCGTTTCATGAAAAAAATTATGGTATCTTCAGGCACAATAGGCTTCGATGGAGGTGGTGGAGGATGAAAATGTCTAGTTACACTGGCGTCCACAATCTTTTTGTTTTCATCGGCAATGAGTGAATAGACATCCTTGGGTTCCAAAACTCTCTTAGATGGCACCAACTTCTTAGATGATGTCATCTGCTTGGATGCTGCAGAACTTGATCGTGTTTTCCAGGCTGATGGTTGGCTTCTTGATGACGCTGGCTTCTTGGGCGGTGGACTTCTTCGACGCGATGGCTGGGGAGGTGGACATCTTCTAGGAGATAGCTGATAAGAGGCAGATCTTCGATGCGACAGCGGCCCGAGGTGTCATGGAGAGAAGAGGTTCTTAGGAGCTGTGCCTTGCGGAAACATTATGTAGGTCTTCTCCCACGTGATGAATGTGTGCTCGTTCTCTCCTATAGTTTTTGCCCCTCCTCTGCAGGGTAGTCCACCTCAACATGACGGTACTGGTCAACTACCTCCTCTACTTTGACCATGTTGTATCCCTACGGTATCGAACATCTGTGCAAATGTTTATGGGAGCTACGGGGATAAGCCACGCTGGAAGCCACCTTGATGGTAATGTTCCTAGCACCAATGTGTAGTTCATATGTTGTCTGTGCTGTGATGAGGCCCATAGGATAAGTGATGGGGTCTGCTCCTGGAACTCCCGTGGATGCATAGCTACTTCGACAACCATTGGGGCTGGAGCTCGCAAAATTAGGAGACGTTGTTGGCCGTTCTTGTTCGCTCACAATGGTGCCCCATCCACGCATGAGGGCTTGTTATACTTCTTGTGCTATGTTTTCTTTTGTATGTTTCCTCTCCTTTTGTAGTGCTTGTTTGAGCATTTCCATCACTCTAGCTTGTTATGCCTCTTGTTCTGCATCTCATTCTGCTTGGGATCTCTTTTGACTCTTGTAACTGTCGACGTCACCTGGGAATCCATATTTCCAACCCATCACCACAATGCCTCGTGTGCGACCACCATGCTCCTTGTTTCCCAGTGCCAAGGTGAGTTCGTCACTATCCCTGTCTCACTTGAAAGACCCTTGTGTATATTGCTCGTAGGCTTCCACAAGCTTTTTTGCAAGTTTACTTCACTTCCTAGTCTTTGAAGGTCGTAAAGCATAAGCTTCCATAAGACAAGTAAGAAGCACCCCTCCTAAGAAGGAAGCGCGCTGATCGTTCGCTCCAGCCCTTCGTCTCAAGCGTGACACCTCTCTCTCATAGTTCATCTAGATGTTGTTGCCACTGTCGTTCTTTCCTCACGTACCCACTACTACCGACTTTGTGGAGGTAGAGGTTCTTCTTCGAGTTTGCTTTGTTCACCTCACTGAACCTATGTACTTCTTCCGAGAACTTGTAGTCCACAAAGGCTTGCCAATGATCTTCCAGTTGCGGTCATTTGCGGAAATCTGGCATTGTACCTTTCTTCACATAGGTTATATTTAGTGTGCCCTTCATATTCTTAAATGAAAGGCCCATGATCATCAGCATCTTACGCTTAACTACTTTCATATTTGTCTCTTCAGGAAAGTCAAACTTCTCTAATATCTTGGGCCACAAGATGTCGTTCTTGATTGAATCAGGAAGGACGTACGGACCACCTTGTTCGCCAGTCCATAATCTGTAGTTGATGGGCACGTGATCCTTAACAACAATCCCACAGACTGACTTGTATGGTCCCAGAACTCTCTCTGGTGCAGTTGGCTCCCCTGCTGGTGAGACCTCCATGTCACAAGTCATCTCGTAGGCATCTTTGAGGGACCTTGGACACATTGCCGCTCCTAGGATTGCTCACTGTTGTGATGCTCCAGAGCATCAAGCATCTGCGCATAAGCGAAAAAACTATTGAGAACCTATACAACAATATGTAGAACAGATGCATTCATCTACTTATGAATTACCTTATTGCCTCCATAGGCGTCTATTTGGCCCAAGTTGAGGTAGTGGCTTGGGCTACCTTCTTCAATGTTTGACGATTGCACTATATCTCCTTTTGGCACCTGAGCTGGATCGGCGGTTGGTGGTGGCATCCCTTCCTGCAAGTTCTGTGTATGATGACGACAAGCGATTGAGTATTCTACATATAGAGAGCTGATGAAGGAGAAAGATAGAGATAAAGCCGATGAGGGAGGGAGAGAGGTTGTCAAAAGAGTGAGATAACATGAAGGAGTTGATAGATAGAATGCATACACATACGTAATTGAGTACATTATGACCACATTTAACAAAAAAATCACATCTTACGTAGCAAAATAGGCACAAATATGCACGTACTGACAAGTGACACATTGACCTTACAAGTCACATCATCTTACATAGCAAAATAATGATTACAACAAGAACTAGGATTACGATATCTTTACACGTGAAATCAAATTTCTTCTCCTTATTTTCAAAGGTAGCCAATTTTAGCTTGGCCTGGATAACTTGAATGTTGTATGCCGCAACAGCTTCCTGTTTGGACTTGTATCCTTTGTAACATGCTTCTTTGAATCCATTAACTCCAAAAAATGATATACTACAAAATACACTAACACCAAAAAGTATGTAAAACAATTATGAAAACAGCATTAGCATCAGATTATGGAGATAATTATATACGACTATAAGATCGACTAGGATAGTGAAAAGATGTGCAATGTGCATGTGTAGTAATCATCCCAGTCGAGCTTTGCAGTCATATGTATGGTCTCTAATTTCATCATTTGCAAAAAGAAAAATAAGTATGAAAATAGTGCAACTTTTAATACAACACATAATATGAGTAAAAAAGAAATACGGCCTCAGTGACTATAGCAGGTGGTCTTATTAGGCACACATAATAGGGAAGATGAAGGACAATGACCACAGTTTGGACAAATCCTTCTTCTTGCACTATTACGTGAACCTAATAAGACCAAGGTGCAAGTGTTGTAAATAATAAGGCCATAATAAGAAATGATAGCAATTCATAATCAAGAATTTCTGATGACATGTGTACAGCAAGAATTAGATAGTAGGTGCATAAAAGTGCTCTCAGGACATGAATAACAATTGGCCCTAGGACAGTCCTACCCTCTAATTGTTCTATTGAATACATCAATGACTGGATAATTTACTAAGTTCCCATCTAGTTATTAGAACCTAGACAGAATTCTCAAAAATCACACAATATCATCATGGACAGTGCCGCTATACCAAATTAGAGAGCACAGATTCTGAAAAAGACAAGCAATTTCCTCCCGAGACAAAAATAGAGATTGAACAACAGGATTCAAACAAGTAATGATAGAACAAAAAGGATAAATCAACTTCCTTATCCAGAATCTGATATGCTAATTAATCTCTGAACTTACAGCAGCACACCATTCAGGGATCAAATTACAATAGGTAGCCCACTGCAAAGACAACATAAGAAATATGTCTCAATTTATACAAGTATAGACTAGCAGGACCAAGGCAGCATCTGTTCTAGTTGAACACACAAAAGGACCACAAGTAGCATATGTTCTTATCATTTGAATACAAAAGGACCACAACGAGCATCTGTTTTTATCATTTAAACACACAAAAGGACCAAAGTAGCATATCTGTTCTTATCATTTGAACACATAAAAGGACCACAACCAGTATTTGTTCTTATCATTTGAATACACAAAAGGACCACAAACAGCAAATGTTCTTATCATTTTAACACACAAAAGGACCAGCACACAAGCATCTATTTTTATCATTTGAACACACAAGCAGCTAGCCATGAATCAGTATGAACTTACGCTTAAACCCTAGGAATTAGAAGGGAGAAGGAGACAGAGGGGAGCTGGGAGGCCTACCTTGATGTCAGGGTGGTGGTCCATGGCAACGGCGATGGTGGACAAGGGCGCAGGGCAAGGCAGCGTGGGCTCCTCAAGCATCGGAGTACTCATAGGGGTGGAGGTGGCAGGCTCCTTGGCGTCGGGGAGGAGGCGGTGAGCTCCTCGTCGTCAGAGTGGTGGTCCTCAGCGACGGTAGCAGTGGACGACTATGCAGGGCATTACAGTGCAGACTCCTCAGCGTCGGGAGGCGATTCGGCTAAGGGCACATGCTAGAAAAGGGAATAAAATTTAAGTTTCAGAGGGCACAAGCGTTGAACACTTTTATAGCGGAGGACTTTCACTACCAGCTCAAGATGATGACCGGCAGTGAAAGTAGATCTTCACTATCGGCTCAATAGGACAACTGGCAATGAAAAATATTTTACTATCGGCCCAATAAGTCCACTGGCAGTGAAACAACTTTCACTACTAGTCGAATATGTTCACCAGCAGTGAAACCCCTTCACTGCCGGTGCAGGGTGCAAAAATTTTGATTTAGCTACGCATGCGCACAGAGACTCGAACCCACGACCTGCCCCAAGTAAGACCGAATAATTAAACCGATGCGCTATTCAAGTGTTTTCAGTTGAGTTTGTACTATCTATAATTGTTAACATTTTTTTGACCTAAAATTCTAATACATATTTATTTAAATTTGAACTTCCTATATACCAAAATTTAGTTTTGTATATACCTAAATTTCATGGTTCAATTTTCTAAATCAATAAAAAAATTAAAATAAATATGTTCATACCTAAGTTTCTATATTGGAGCTTGCTATATATCTTAATTTCATCAATAAATATTTTAAATCATTAAAAATTAAAAATAAATATGCTCATAACTATAGCTAATGTAAATCATGTAATATGCAAATAGCAATATGCTAGTGCTATTGCTAATTCATTAAAATCAAAAATAGTAATACATAGCAATAGTGCTTGTACTATTGCTAATTGATTAAAAATCAAAAATCAATACACTCAATAATAAAGACATCTTCCACTGTAAACTACAAATTAAAGCTTCCATAACGTAAGTGAGGTGTAATTGCATCTAAAACAATTTATACATAGTAATTAATACAATTTAGCTACTTTGTCTTAATGATTCGCCCTTCATTATGATCACGACGTACATATGGAGGTTCGTCGGTGTTTTCCATGGGACCTAGGTCGACATCCTCTCTGAAAGAAGGTAGCATGTTGAATTGATTGTAGTCTTCCTCATCAACGATATTCTCCACTCCGATAATCCTTCTTTTTCCTTGAAGAACCACGTGGCGCTCCTCCTTGTTAGTCGGGTCTAGGTCCTTAACATAGAAGACCTATATGGCATCATTCACAAGTACAAATGGTTCTTCTCTGTATCCAACGAGTTTTATGTCGATCTTCACACCCCACTAGGAGTCGGACCTATTGGCACCAAAAAAGTTGAGTTCCCAGATCTCCTTTATGAATCCATAGTAGGTCTCCCTATTTCCATTGCAGCCGTATGCATCTATAAGGACACCTCTTATTATCTTGAGTTCTCATATAAAATGTATAGTCATTTATGTTATATCCTTGGAATGTGAGGATTGTAGTTGATGGTCCGTAAGCTAACAAATTCAGAGCATACTCTATCTGATTATCCATCACCTATACATAACCAAGCACCAAAATGATCTCGGTGCTCTCGCGCGATCCAAACATCAGGCTTCACTGGGTTTCTAGTGCATAGCATCTTTTGGTGTTCTTTAACATACAGGTCCACTACAACTGATTGTTGCAGAACTACGAAATGTGCTTGTGTGAATGAAATAGGATCATTAGTGTGGAATGAGTTTGCACCTGTCATCTCTTTCCCTGTAGCCTCCCCTCATGGAGAGATACAAACACACCAATCGATTTCAGATTCATATAGTCGACGCAGAAATTAATGACCTCCTCGGTTCCCCAGCCCTCTACTATGCAGCCTTCCAGCCAATTTTAGTTAAGAACATATTTCTTCAGAACTCCTATGAACCTCTCGAAAGGGTACATCTGATGCAGAAACACAAGGCCAAGAATCCGTATTTCTTTCATAATACGAACAATGAGATGCACTATGATATCAAAAAAAAAAAGATGGAGGGAACAACGCCTCAAGCTGGGATAGAGTCTCAACCACATCTTCTTGCAGCTTATCTAGCTAGGTCGGATCGATGGCCTTCTACAATATCGTGTTCAAGAATGAACACAACTTTATGAATGAGTTTCGGACCTTCGGCGGTAGAATACCTCTAATTACAACTGGAAGCATCTGTGTCATCATCACATAACAATCATGAGACTTCATGCCAGTTAATTTCAAATCTTTCATTTTTACTAGTCTCTTTATGTTGGCAGAGTAACCATATGGAACTTTGATTCCATGTAAGCACTCACACGTTGCAATTTTCTCCGCCTTGCTCAGACTGTAGCTAGCGGGACCAACATATTTGTCGCCTTCTTCCATATCTTCGGGGTGTATATCCTATCTGAGTTTCAAACATTTCATGTCCTTTCGTGCTTGAAGTGTGTCCTTTGTTTTGCCAGGTATGTCTACTAATGTACCAATCAAGTTGTCACACACGTTCTTCTCAATGTGCATGACATCGATTGTGTGTCGAACCACCAAGTCTTGCCAACAAGCTAAGTCATAAAAAATAGATTTTTTTTAATATAGGAGCTCTAATATTATATTTTAGAACCGGTGTACTCCCTCGTCCCTTTCCAAGGATAACCCTAAGTCCCTTTACTATCTCATGTACCTTCCTCCCAGTGTGATGCTTAGGAGGTGATCGAGTCTCAACTTTCCCATCAAAAGCTCTCATATTGCTGCAGTACGGGTGATCCTTGCAAAGAAATTTACGATAACCTAGATACACCATTTTTTGGATGTTCTTCAGCCACAAGCTCTCTGTTTTATCCAAGCAATGCACACATGCACAATAGCCTTTGATAGTCTGACCTGATAGGTTGTCAAGGGTTGGCCAATCCTGAATTGTTATGAATAGCATTGTGTGTGGGGTGAAGTTCTCTCATTTGTATGCATCCCATACCTGCACACTATCATTCCCTAGTACTACAAGATCTTCCATTAATGGTTTCCGGTAGACATCGATATCTTTGTCAGGTTGCCTATGCCCTGGTATCAGCACCGGTATCATAATGTACTTCCACTTCATAAACAACCAAGAAGGAAGTTTGTAGATACATAGAGTCACATGCCAGGTGCTATGACTACTGCTCATGTTGCCGAATGGATTCATCCTATTCGTACTCAACCTAAATCTTATATTCCTCACATCTTCTACAAAGAGCTCACTGTATTTCCTATCAATGTTTCTCCATTGCGTAGAATCGGCGAGGTGTCTTAACATTCCATTATCCTTGCGCTCCTCGACGTGCCATCGCATCAATTCGGCATGCCTTTTGTTTGCGAATAAACGCTCCAAATGGGGGACTATAGAAAAATACCACATCACCTTGACAGGAGGTCTTTTCTTCTTTCCTTCACCATCAATATCATCACCGTCGCGCTTGTACCGTGCTACACCATAGACGGAACACACTTCCAAGTCTATAAGCTCTCTGTGATATAGCATGCAATCGTTTGGACGTGCCTGTATTTTTTGCACTTTTAACCCAAATGGCCACACAACCTGCTTGGCTTCATACGTGTTTTCTGGCAGCATATTTGCCTTTGGAAGCAATTTGTTCAAGAACAGTAACAACTCTATGAAGCTTGTATCAGGCCACCTATTGCTTGCCATCAATTGTAGTAGTGAAAGCATGGTACGTAATTTTGTGTGCTTCTTCTCGCAGCCCGGGAACAATAGTGTTTTATAGTCCTCTACCATACACTGAAACTTTTGAAACTCTCTTTCATTGGTGAAGTTCTCCTCCCTATTGTGCAACATCTGCTCCAGATCATCGGCGTTAGCATCAGCCAACATCTCCTCTAGATCATCATCGACCAACGTATCTCCAGTAGGTGGCACATCGGTGTATTCATCGACCGGCATATCGGTGCACAAGTCTTCGTCTTCTCTGCCAATGTACTTCCCTTCCTGTACGATCTCAGCTTCACCGTGCTCGGTCCAATAGGTATAGCCAGGCATAAAGCCCCTTGGCAACAAGTGGGAATGTATCTGCTGGGTGGTGAAAAACTGCTTCTTGTTCTCACAATCGATGCATGGACAATACATGTATTGAGACTGTGTATTTGACTTGTGCCCCGCGGCTGCTACCAGGAAACACTCCATGCCGTTCTTGTACTATGCGCTCGCACGGCTCGCATCGTACATCCATCTTCTGTCCATCTACAATTATATCATTATTGTAAGTACAAATTCATAACATCTAGAGGATCTTACAATCAGCAACAAATAAATTACCTCGTCATCTCTTACGGGCAATTGGCCCAGGTTGGAGGAGCCGCCTTTTGTATGCTTCATGTCCACTTCGGATGAGTGCTTGTTGGTGCCAACCTTAAAATTTTCATTATTACTAAACCCTTATGTAGGACTAATTAAGTAAAAATGGAAAATAAATACACTCATACATAAAGTTTCTATGTTGGAGCTTGCTAATTAAATAAAATATAAAAAATTTAATTCTATCTTGCTACATACCTAAATATCATGGTGAAATTTTTGAATTCATTAAAAATCAAAATAAACAAGCTCATACCTAAGTTTCATATTGGAGCATGCTAATTAATTAATATACAAAAAATATAATTGGAGCTTGTTATATACCTAAATATCGTGGACAATTTTTCTAATTCATTAAAAATCAACCATAAATATGCTCATACCTAAAGTTCCTATATTGGAGCTTGCTAATTAATTAAAATAGAAAAGATATAATTAGAGTTTTTTGTATACCTTAATATCATGGCTAAATTTTCTAATTAATTAAAAAACAAAAATAAATATGCACATACATATAGCTAATGTAAATCAATAATAATACATTTTCCACCATAAGCTACTAATTGAAGCTTTCATATCATAAATGAGATATAATTGCATCTATATTGTCTCAAAACATCATAGTTATATGTTCATCTCCATCATTTCAAAATCTAGAGCAATTTAGCAAATAAAATTTAACTAGAAATGGATTAGAGATGAAGTTACATATCTTGGAACGCCTAGGGCATGAAGATTCCTCAAAATTTTGAAGCCACCAAGAACTTGGTGACCAAAAATGGCCGCCACCGAGCAAGAATAGAGGTCCTCTCTATAGTGCTTGAGCTTGGGGAAGGAGAGGGCGACTTTTATATAGCCGAGACATCACTACCGACTCATATAACCAGCCAGCAATGATGCCCTGTTATCACTATCGGACAGTGGCTTAAGCCGACAATGATGAGTGAGCTGGGCATCACTGCCGGCTCAAGTCACCGGGTGGCAGTGATGACCCTTATTACTGTTGGTTCATAAGCTACAAAGATTGATTCTTCCCACGCAGCTTATGAACCTTCTGGCATAAAGTTGTGGTACACGGCCAGACTTGATTTTCGGTCAACAAACAATATTGGAGAGTACGAGGTAGTTCCCCTCGGCCATCGCAAAGCATGAGCTCTTGGTGCCCGAAGGGTACTAGTTAAGACAAACTCCTAGGTGATCGCATGCCAGATTGACAAAATATTCAAGACTAGGGAGCCAGAGCTGACTAAGTATATGGCAGTCATGCGAAGTATCAAAAAGCATTTCTTGGGGTTCACTGTCAAAAGTATATCAAGAAATGATAATTCTGAAGATGATGACCTCGGCAAAGCTACGGCATAGCATCTACCATTTCCTCCAAATGTTTTTATCAGAATTTAAAAATACCAACTGTCAAAGCCCCTCTACAGGTGGCACGTAGCATTATTGCTATTGAGAGCAAACATTTGTGATCTTCGATAATGGCTTACCTTCAGGATCATTACCAACCTGAAGATCAGGTGGAGGCGAAGCATATGAAGTAGAGAGCCAAAAACTACAAGATTGTGGGAGTTGGTCTGTATAAGACGGGAGTTTATGCATCGATGTGTCATTGCATATCCCAAGCAGAAGGGAAGGATTACTTAAAGAAATACATGAAGGGCAATGTGGCTCGCACATCGGCACTCAAACGCTCGTAGGGAAAGCATTCAGGCAAGGATTCTATTGGCTGAGGGCCATCTCCGATGCGAAGACCACGGTCCAAAGCTATGCAAAGTTCCAGTATATGGTGAAGGGCTCAAACAGGCCTTCGTTAAAGATACAGCTTATCCCACTGATTTTGACTTTGAATTGATGGGGGATTTACATCATTGGTCAGTTGCCAGCTACTCTAGGAAACCTTCACTACGTTGTGGTGGCAGTTGAATACTTCTCCAAATGGGTGGAGGCAGTCCCACTGGCAAAGATAACTTCAAAAATGTTCAAAAGTTCTTGTGAAAAAACATCATGTGACGCTTTGGGCATTCCTTGTGAAGTAAAAGTCGATAATGGGACACAATTTGATAGCGAAGGTTTCAAACAATTTTGTGAAAACATGGGAATTAAAGTTCGCTTTGCTTCAGTACATCATCCTTAGTTGAATGGAGTTGTGGAGAGGATGAATGGCATCATCTTAACTGGTGTGGCCACACGCCTGCAGCGTCTGCCAAAGGGGAAGTGGGCTGAAGAGTTGCCAAAGGTCCTATGGTTGATCAGAACAAAAGTGACCAGGCCAACTGGTTTCACGCCGTTTCACTTGCTCTTTGGAGAAGAGGCTATGACCCCAGAGGAGCGTAAAAATATGTCGTTCCGCATAATAGCTGAGACAACTCAAAGTGAAGAACAAGTATCAAAAGATGCGCTAGAAAAAATTAGAATGCAGGCCATGGAAAATTTGGCGAAATACCAAGAAGAAACCAGAAGATGGAGGAACAGGAACATGTCTCCGAAGGAGTTTGCTCCAGGGAATTTTGTGCTCCAAAGATTACCAAATGCTTTGACTGTGGGAAAGTTGCGGAGCAAAGGGGTGGAGCTTTCTTGATCAAGAGTTCAAAGAGGCATTCTTACCACTTGTCTACACTTGAAGGAGAAGAGCTCTTGCACACTTGGAACACGGATAGCCTTTGCAAGTATTATGTATAATCAAATATTTCAAGAGGGACCTTTGTAGTAATAGGCAAAGCCCTTGTAACAGATTTACTTTCATGAACTTTTAATTTTAGCATTTCAATTCAAGCAATGTACAGGAGTTGTACTCTTTTCCTCACAGAGGGAACCCCCTCATCGGGGCATGATGTTTTTAACGAGGCAGTCACCTTCATAAACACTTGTGATTATAAGAAATTACCCCTAAGAAAGCATAAGCTTTTATAGAATTAGTGCATAATTCACCATCAAAGTGCTGCAAGCCTTCTGTCATGTCCCAAATTCCATAATCACGTGATTAAGCTTAATCATGCATCATTAGCATCATAATTATTTTTGAGGTAAATTATTTTGGCATACTAGAGCACTTTGTTTGAAATCAATTAGATGAGAGAAAGAAATTCGGGAGAGAAAAGAATTAAATTTGTAGCTAAAATAGACCTCTTTCTCTCTAACATGTGGGACCCACTGGCCCCACCATCTCTCACTCCACTTGGGCAGCAACCCCACCTGCTCCCTCACTCTCACTCCCGTGCCTCTCTCCTCTCCCAATCAGCCAAAGCAAGGGAGCAAGAGCTCACTCTCTCTCTCACTCCCTCTCTCCTTTCTCCCTCAAATCCACGCTCTAGGAGCCAAATCAAGGCATGCATGTGGTACCATTGCGATCACAACCTCATAAGCATTCCATTCCTCCAATTTGTTTGCTCATTCCCGAAGGATTTGAGCCGATTTGGATGTCTTTTGGTGTTAGGGTTGAAAACTGCAGAACACCAGAGTTCTTCGATTTCCCACCATTTTCTCCTTCTCCCGGTGGCCCCCAACCTTGGAAAAGCACCTTGGGCAAGTCCTCTAGGCTTCCCATGGCTTGGATACGCATTTGGTTGGTCGAAATCCGAATTTGGAGCTAGGTGGTGAAGTTTGGGTATTTTTGGATGTTTTAGACCTAATTTGAGGAATTAGATGAATTTGAGTTAGGAATGGAGTTTCTAGGTTGTTAAATGAGTTCTAGAACCCTTGAACTAGCTCAAACATGTTCCCTTTTGGTTTGGAGAATATCGCAATTCGTTCCGGGCATTTTTTCCCTCAAAACAGTCCAGTTCTGGAGCTTCCCTAGAGTATCCGACCTTCCCCGGAGTCTCCGGGTGAGCCCTGGCCGAAAATAACAGAGAGAGTGCTGCCGGAGAGTCTCCCGGAGTATCCGGTACCCCGGAGTATCCGGCCTTCACCGGAGTATCCGGGTGCACTGTTCATCAGCCTCTACTGATAACTTGTAAAATTCATAATTAATTCATACGAACTATAAAAATCATGAAACCAATTTTGTTGGTTTTAGAATAAACTAATCTATCTACTAAAAATATCTCCAGCCATTAAATATCGAATTAAATTTTTGAGGCTAATTAATTAAGCTTAAGCTTCATTAATTCACCATTAATTCTTTATAAGTCCAAAATAGATGAAACCAATTTTGCTAGTCTTCTTATGACTTGTTCTAGCTAGGAAAAATGTTTTCTTACATTTTAAAGTATATTTTTATGGCATTTCATCATTTGCACCTTGTGGCTTAGACTGTTGCATTTCATTTATGCTTATCATTGCACGCGTTATGTTTCTTAGAACACGCCGATCCATCGACCCCGGAGACCGAGCTCAATCCTGAGGGGCTGCACCTTTGTGAACCAGTGCATCAAGGCAAGCAACTAACATATTTCACCCATGTCAAATTGGGAAGTCTCAATTGATGAATATGCTTATGTATGTATGAATGTGTCGGGTACCCTTGGGTAGAACCTGTGCCGATTGCATCTTTCTACTTTGGTCAATTGTTCAAGTAATTTCCTTGTAGCCTAGATATGGTGTTATGTCTAGGTACGAGTACGATATACATGCTTAGCAATGCTTAGGTATTTCGGTAGAAGTCGAACGACAGCGTTCTCCGTTGTTTGCAGATTAGGATCTACTACTGTTTATAATTACATGTTGTTGGTGATGGTATGGTTGGTGAGTGGTGAGTATGAGACAAGATGTGGGCGGTGTTAGGGGTGTCGTCTGCCTCGGTGGAAAGTCCAGGGGGCAGGTCGGGAGAGGAAACTCGAGCACCATAGACATAACACCATGTGGATTTGTGGTTCGGGTTTGTGGTGGTGGTATGGACATGGTGGTTATGTGGGTCTGGTCAGAGTTGGTACTTGTTATACTTTTGATACACATGTTGATTACAATTATTTATGTTCAGTTGGTGATGTAGCGTAGTGTCATATATGTTGGTCAAGTTAGTTGCACACATATATGTCTAGGTTGCTTACCGCTTTAATTCACTTAACCATGTTTAATTCTTGCTACCAGCTAATGCATGATCCTTGGAGTCGAGCTATGTATATGTGCTCTATATTGTGTAAGACTTGCGAGTACCTTCGTACTCAGGGTGCTGCCCTTAAGTTGAAGCAAGTCCGCAAGTCAGCGAGGAAGAGGCGGTGTTTGGCTACTTTGTGCCTGCTGATCAGGGTGGCGGGCAGGAGTAGCACGTTCTACTCCGAACTCGGTGCTCTTGGTATGGAGCCTAAGGGCATGTGACTCCATATCCTTTTGTTGTATAGTTTATTTTCTTCCACTGCGTAGATCTTTTGTTGGTTGGGAGTTGAGGGGTTTTTGTCTCCTCCTAGCTCACTTTTGTTGTAAATTATTGAAATCAGTTGCATGCTTAATATTTGTAATATAAATGTTTATTACTTTCTCTTTATTAAGCTATGTTGTGATGCACTATGTTGGAGGCATGTGTTCCGATCCTTGGGCACAAAACATATGTTGGGACTGCCGGAATGGTATTCGAGTTAATCGTCGAGGTTGGATTATGAATAATGATATGCCTGATGATTAATTTGAATACTGTTTGGACGGGTCTTCACACCTTCGTTTCAAGATGCACACAAATCAACAGAACAAAGTGAGACAAAGCTAGCTAGGGAGAAGTCAAGGTCAGGAATGCCAAAGTGTGCTTGACACCTCATCCTTCGACTTATAAGCCGGGTGCTTACCCAGAAGAAAAAGGCAAAGTGTTGTTCGCCCTTAAAAAAGGGCATCACACCTCTCAACATAAAAACAAAAGATGGGGGCTAAGAGTGTCTACCCTTACTCCAAAGTCTAAACTAAAGTCTTTGGATCATAAACAAGACGGAAGCTAGGAGTGCCTGCTCTCGCTCCGAAGAATAAACTAAAGTCTTTGGGTCATAAACAAGACGGGACTAGGAGTGTCTGCCCTCGCTCCAAAGACTAAACTAAAGTCTTCATATCATAAACAAACTAAAGTCTTCATATCATAAACAAGGCATGGACTAAGAGCGCCAGCTTCGCACTGAAGTAAAAAAGAAATGAGAGGCAGTTGGCTAAGAGTGCCTATCGTCACTCTGAAGTTTCCACATGCACGTTATGTCAATGCATCGAAGTGCAAGTTCTTCATGCATACACGCCAAGGTAATGCTAAATCTTGAATAAAGTGTAGCACGCCTTTAGTTTCAAATTAAAGAAAGTTCGTGTCGCCAGACCCGTAGTGTGGGCAACACGCCATAGTATGAATACTCAAACTAGAAATGAGAGTAGCACACAGGAAAAAGGAAAATGGTCTTCGAACACACACACTTCGGCCATTATGATTTTGGTCTCCAAGTCAAAAGATATGAACGAAGACACAGAGTAGTAGTAGTGCTCAACTACGTTGCTGCTGAAGAACCTAAAGGCTTAAAAGTTGGGGGCGGCATTTTTTCCATCAACGCTTCCTATGCGCTACTGTCGAAGGTCCTTACAGCTTAAAAGTTAGGGGCGGCATTTTTTCCATCAACACTTCATGTGCGTTGCTACTGAAGGCCCTTACGTCTTAAAAGTGAGGGGGATGGCATTTTTTTATCAACACTTCACACATGATGCTACCGAAGGTCCCTATGGCTCAAATGTTGCACACCAGAGACTTAGTGGAAGGATGCAACAAAGAATAACAAAGATTAATCTACGAATTCATCGATGTCAGGATCTATAATATCTGTGTACATTTTGCTACGACCGATTTGAAAGGCAATACCCTGCCTTGCGGAAAAAGGTTTTGTCGGATCTAATGGGGAACTGAGATAACTATCCGAAGAAGTGTCTACTGAAGATACATGCTAATCACTGTAACCTTCGGTCAATGTAACCACTTGTGATGGCTGCGGTCATCGTCGGTAGCAAAACTACAAGTGCGAAGTGGTGTCATACACTTCGTCAACCAACTCAGGCTTCAGCTCGAGAAGCCCTATCAGAGAGGCAAATTCCCCGCAATCTATTCTACGAGTTTCCCTCTCTACTATTTGGATCTCTAAGTCTGAAGGGCGAAATGACTCCCAAAATGCTTTCAAATTAACGTTTCTTGAGTCTTAGACTCTGGCCTTCGCTCGCAATAATGGTCAAATTCTATGTCAGGATGGTGATAACAATATGATTCCCAGCAGCCCCATGACACATAAAAATGGTCCCGCATCATAGTTATGGGAACAACATCTTCGGCTACCTGCACAGAGTTCAAAGGGAGGACCTGCACAGGAAGCAGAGAGTATCAAAATGTTTAAAAAGAAATTAAGATATATTACAAACGTTATGAATAATATCGAATGTTTCAAGTACAACTAAACAACCCTTTGCTCACACTCGCTCTGGACCTACATTTTGCGCACCATTAGCTGCTTGTGAAGAGGTAGGTGCTGAAGTGGGCTGGGCAAAACTTCTTGCGATAGACAAAGCATTCACGGCCTTCACAATAGCCTAAACAAAAACAAGTCAGATATAAATAAAAAAATAATGAAAGACACTAATGTATAGCGAAGAGTTACTTACTCTATGGCGGTTGTACTCTGCTTCTTGAAGGGCAAGGGTGCACTTGCGTTCGCACCAAAAGTTGCTTGTGAACACCCTAGCAGAGGCCTTCGATACAGCCCCTATGGACATGTCTGCCAAGTAGCAGAATGAAGCACTCTAGAGCACCTAGTGATGGTCGCAACCTGTCAGCTCCAAGGATTGGATAATGCTTCGGGCTAATATCATAGCGCAGAAATCACCATAAAGGTGAGCCACTTGCCAAAGGCTTCCAGTCAATTCAGTGATCCATCCGAGAAAGCAGCCCAGATCAACTTAGTCAAAGGTTGGGGGCCATGGCCAAAGCGCCTAGCTCTTCAAGAGTCTGGCAAATAGCTTGGCTAGCTTCAACTGCCTTCAACTCCAAAATATCTACTTTCTCCCAATTGGCACTGCATGAAAATTGTTTAGCCTCACACAACGCTTCATTTAAGTGTTCGTTTTCAGCTTCCTCAACATCGTAGAGAGCCTACAATTCTGATATGTTCACTTCAGACTCCTCCGTGCATTGCCGAAGGGTGAGCACCTCATGCTCCAGTCCCTTCATACCCGAGCAAAGGTTTTCCACCTCTTTTTCTAGCTCTTTTGACCTCTGCTCCGCTTCCCTTGCCCACCGAAGAAATTATTTCTGCTTCGCCTTGGCCTTTTCAGCTCCTTGGAGCAACAGGGCCCTCAATTCCTCCACCCCTTTTGCACAGGCTTTGGATTGTCCCGCGTGTTAGCGCAGAGCACATGAGAGAAGCGCACTCTACAACAAAGCATAACATGTTGTAAGAATGATAATGCAAAGGGGTGCTTAGTAATAATCAAGACTACTTTGTGGTTGCCACGTTGAGGGCGTCAATAAGTTTAGCAACAAGTTCCCGTGCAGTGGAATTTTGAGCTCGAGGAGGACAAACCTACTAAATATGTTCTCCGTGTCCTTCACCTCCCAGTCACTAGGTTCAAACGAAGACACTTGTAGCGCTTCGGCAGTGATGAACCTGGCATCGCTTGAGGTACCCCAGCGACATTACTTTTTTGCTGCTGCCAAGGCGCGGATGTGGTGAAGCATTCCCACCATCTTCAGATTCCCAAACCTGTAGAGTTTGGGAAGAGTTGGAGTCTGAGCTAAACGAGCTAGCCCCCTCAGTTGTGGCATCATCAGAACAAGCCCCTTCCCTAGTGACCCACGCTTATGGCAACACTTCATCATCATCATCGCTCAAAGTGAAGAGAGGGATGAGGGTTATTCGCGCGGTGCATGCAACGTGTCTTGGTGAAGGGATGGCCACCTCCGGCATGTCCTCTAGAGGCACCTGCCAGAGAGGTGTCGCCAGAATGGTGCTTGGATCTCCAACACCTTCGTCATCCCTAGCTTCGCCTATGAGGTCCTCATCAGGGGCAAGCAACCTTCTTCGAGACTCCAATCTTTTGCTTCTTGTGAACATGGACTGAAGGATTCGCATCCTTCCTTTTACCTTTCCCTCTAGCGTATTCAGCCTCTTCAGCACCTCCTATCAATAGACCACAATGGCTTATGGTCTCCTTCCATAACTGAGGCGTCGGAGCTCGAAAATTCAATCAAGCCGGTAGCTCAGGGCCAGTTCGGCACAGACCTTCCCTTCGGCTACGGTGAATTTGCCAAGAAGAAGAAAGTCTTCGGCCTCCACCTCCATGACAGTCACATTTGTTTCAACTTAGAAACATAAGAACAAATAAGAAATCTGTGACCAATGTAATTTAGACTGAAGTAGATACCTGCTTTTCTTGTAAAGTCAAACTCAGGGCGGCAGAGTCCTTCGGGACCTTTCAGCCGAAGGATGGAATGGTCCACCCTCCGCTAAGTGGCCATACCCCTGCGACGATGAACTCTTCGACGAGGTCACGGTTGCTAAGGTACTTCACACACCTCATAAATGCTTCAAAGGCCTCACGTTGGGGGCCCCTTATTGCGACATACGGGGCGTTATTACTTATGTAGTTCTCAATTATGCAAGATAGTCCTTTTTATCTACTTTATGGTAAAACCACAATTGTGTCCTATCCTTGGGCCATTTGTTCTTAGAAGCCATGGCAGGCGTGGCCAAATCTGCTCGGTAGGTGAAGTTCGCACAACCGTAGTGGGCTTTGCTCTGTACGTTGTCAACGAAGACAAGCTTCGGCTAGTGATGGAGTTTGTGGGCTGCAACGAAGGCCCTAGCTGAAGCCTTTGCTCCTTCATATCTCACCGCCCAGGCAAAGAGGCTGAGTCGAACGATAGCATTTGACATTAGCTGATGTAGGTAGATCTCAAAAAACTTAAGAACCTTCGCCACCATTTCATCGCAACGTAGGAGAAGTACGGCTCTAAAAATAGTCTATGAAGACAATAGCTTCATCGTCTTCTACTGTCAGGGTCTCTTGGTCTTTTGGAAGCCTAACTTTCATCAATTCACCTATCAAACCCTCTTTCTTAAGACTAGCCAAGATCGCCTCGTCAACCTTTGATTTCCCGATCCAATAGGTCTTTAGCCTACTGGTTTTGCCTTTCGGAGCAATCAGTTTACGCTACCTGGTGTTAGGTCTGAAGGGATAGGATAGCGAGGGATTGTGAGTACCTTCGCGCAAAGCGTGAGAGCTATACACGTAGGATTGAAGGAAGCGAGTGGTAAAAATGAACCGCGGGGTGTTATATATATAGCAGTGAAAAAAGAGGGCACTTGAAAAGGCATGTATTGCTGGAACTGCCTCTTAATTGGCAGTTAGGCTAAATAAGTAATAATCGGCACCTCAAATTTTGAAACATCATAACATAAACCGTCATTAATAGAAAATTTGTTGTCCTTTGCTGAAGGTGAATAAAATAGTGTGAGACCTTCGCAGGTCGAAGAGGAACCTTGTCTGTGGGGGCTGCTGTTGGGGAATAGTCTGACAGGCCCCCTTCGGAAGCTAAGTCGAAGACCTCTACAACCACTAGTTACTAACAGCTTACAATTGGCATGGGTCTGTCATATGACACCTCGAAGGCACTCTTCGGGGAAAAACCACAGGAACGTCTCCAATGGATGGAATCGGTGAAGCCCACACTGGGCCTTTGGAGGTGGACCACAGACCTTCGCTCAATGTTGCAGAGTACTAAAGGGGCACTAGAGGCTCGAGGCAGGCAAAGCCATCATCGAGCCTTTAAAGGCCTATCGAAGATCTTCGTTTGGCGCCACCAGAAGGACGATCGAAGAGAGGCCAAAGGCGTCATCAAGCGTGGGCCTTCGGAGAACAGAGTGAAGGGTGACTGTTGCTAACCGAAGACAACAAATGGTAGAGTTGTAAATAGGCCGATGGCTTAGGAAAGTGCCAAATTACAGCTACAGAGTTGTAAATGGCATAGTTGTAAATAGTATCAAATATCTCGAGAATGTGGCAATTAGAGGGGTAATATTGTAAACTGTAGCGGGAGTGGTTAGGTATGACCTATAAATAGGCTGGCGCTATAACCGAAAAAAAAGAGAGACATTGATAATAATGCACAGTTCCCACGAAGTCTGTTCAACCTCTCAGCCTTCGGATCACCTTGAAGTTCCGAGGTTCCCCACTTTGTTCGGTTACGATAGTTGCCAACAGTAAGGTCTCATGTTAGGCTAGCATGCACAGCCAAACACTTTGAGAATTCTATAATCAGGATCATGGCCAAAAAGTCGATGTATGGGTGTATCATGATTGATCACTCAACTAGGTAGTCTATTGATAAGATAGCATGCTAAGTGGAAAGCCTCATCCCAAACCGAAGTGGCATTTGGGATTGGGCCAAAAGGGTTATGCTTGTTTCCACAATATGGCTGTGCTTCCTTTCTCTTATGCTATTTTATTGATGTGTATGTGGGCAGGAAATATGATGAGCAATCCCTTTGTGAGTGAAAAACTTATGCACATGTTGATATTCACTCCCCCCCCCCCCCCAATCAAATTGAACTACACAAATTTTCTTCCATATTAACAGTTTAGCATGCTTCTGAAATTGATGGAAAATGGATTTAACTTCAGAATTGTGTTTAAGGAAAATAGATCCAAGAGAATCTGCTATAGTCATCAATAAAACTCACATAATATTTGAATCCATTTATTGAAACACGAGCTGGTCCCCAAACATTACTATGAACTGTTTGTAAAGGATTCAAAGAAACATGAGAGGAAGAAGAAAATGGAAGTTGATGAACTTTTGCCTGTTGACAAGGGTCATAGATAGAATTTTCTTTATTTATGACTACAACAAGATTTTTTTTTTCTCTAAGACCCTATGAACTATTGAAGGAGCAGGATGTCCCAGCCTTCAATGACACATTTCTCTGGAATTTCTGACTAAAGAAAGTGCTTGGATGGGGTAGTAATTTAGAAGGTAGTAGAGGCCATCTTCACATTTGCCTCTGAGTAGTGTGTTCTTTGTGGTTTGATCCTTGATAAGAAAATGATTGGGGTGAAATTCAACATATGCATTGTTGTCAATAGCAAGTTTATGGACTGATAGAAGGTGTTTGTTGATTCTAGGCACATGTAACACATTGTTCAATCTAAAAGTTCTAACCTTTTGGCGAACTCAAAAGCCCCAATCTTAGAGACAATGGATTGGAGCAGCAACAATTAAAGAATTTCCAATGTGAGCTATGGACAAACCTGTGCCATTTGCAACTTGAACATGATCATTGCCATTATAGCGCTCCTTGGTCATCAGACGCCCCAAATCATTAGTGATGTGGTCCGTTGCTCCGATGTCAGCATACCAGTTTGAGTCCACTGAATAGCTGTTAGTCACTGTAGCAGCAACTCGATTGACATCTTCAGCTTGGTACTTGTGATCAAAGCGATGATAGCAGCGCATGGCTTCATGACCTTCATGATGGCAGACCTGGCACACAGGTCTCGGTCCACCACCGCCTTGGTTGGATTGACGGACACCACGACCACAAGAGGACTGGCCATCATTCCCGCGCCCCTGGCCACGACCATTCTTGCCACTACCACGACTCCTGTTGACTTGATTAGCTGATGAAATATGTACAGTAGTGTTGTTATGCTCTTGCCTCAAATCGTAGCTAAGGACGTCATTAACCGCCATTGGATCAGCCCTGGTGATGATGCTTGTCGCCAAGGGATCAAATTATGATCCTAGCCTGCATAACATGTATGAGATGAGCTCGTCATCTTTGAGAGGCTTGCCGACGGCTGCAAGGGTGTCAGCGAGATTCTTGGTCTTGCGGAAGTAGTCGCTGACACTCATATCCTTCTTCTGGATGGCTGCCAGCTGCATTCGGATATGCATGATCCATGGACGCGAAGGTCCTCTCCAGGACGCGCCAGACATCCACGCCATCAAACAGCCGACCACCGTGGCTAGCACCTCCTCTATGAGGGAGAAAAGTATGTCACTCACCACAAGTTGATCCTACTGGCACCAGAGATTGTACTCCGAATTGATGACAATCTGTGTGGCACCTCCCTCCAACATTTGAGTGATCGTCAGACTGGAACAGGCGATAGCATCATCGATGTAGCCCATGAGCTGCTGGCTTCACAAATAGGAGAAAAGTTGTGCTATCCACAATAGATAGTTGTTGCTTGGGAGTTTCACATTAATCATGTGACTAAAGGACGGCATAGGCACAAGGGCAACTTGAGAGGAGGTGGAGCCAGCGACAATGGCACTTGTGTTTGTCACTGACAAAGTGCTTTTGGTGCCGGCCATGGCAAGGAATCGGAAGAGTAGTGAATTGGATCAAGGCTATGAAAGAATCAAAGGGAGAATAGATTGGCAAGCATATCGATCCTGAGTGGATCGTGATCTCCTTTTATAGTAGCTCAGTTATAATGGGATAATTGAAGATCCGAGATATATGCGCACGTTCGGTCATGTCATGGTCATACTAGGGTTCAAAAATGTGTTGGTAACTGCTCAATATTCGCGATTACCGACCAATACGTTGTGGTTCACATTCAGGAATTAACTGGTTTTCGGTTAAATTTAAATTCAAAATTAAAAAATAAAAATTTGATGAAATTTGATAGACTTATACTAAATTTCACCGAATTACTGTACAGTTACCGTGAATTTCGAAGAAATCACCGGAGACGGTTTTCGGATGTGAAATGAATTTGTAAACCCCGGGTCACGCCTTGTGACGCGGTCACCACTAACAAACGAAAACATGAGTGCAACGTATCTTCTAGGAAAATTTGGGAATTTAGACAATATACGCGACCGTATTTGCGAAATTAGACAACATGTTGGCGTATTTGTAAATCTAGCACTCGTATTCGGTAACTCAAAATCCAAATTTTGGATTTCGGTAACTAAAATTCCGAAAACAACCCGAGCCCACTGTATTCGGCAACTGAGATACCGAATACGGCACTGTGGGCCGTATTCGGCACCTCAGTTGCTGAATACACCCAGCCGACATCCCATCTTCCTTTTTGCCGCGTCACATCATTCATTTTCGCGTCACATCAATCATTTTCACGTCACGTCATTCTTTTTTCCATCCCGTGATACGTTTGGCCGGTGAATTATTGATGCATGCATGTTTTGGCATGGCCCGCGGAGAGATGAATAAATGGAGGTCGCTAGAGGAGAAGAGAGTAGCAGCAGAGCAGAGAAGGGAGCAGCAGAGGAGGAATGCGAGGAGCGGCAGAGGAGCAGCAGCTCGAGTATAGAAAGCAGTAGAAGAGGAGCAACGCGAGCAGCAGCAGCGGCAGTTTAATACTTCGAGAGCACTCACTTTCGTACCAGTTAGTTATTAGATTACCTATTTAATACTTAGGTTAGTAATAGTATTTAGAGTAATTAGCTTATTTGGTTAGTCCGTTTCGAAGTAGATTAGTTCTTTCGGAAGTAGATTGTTTAATCCGTTCAATTACATTTATTTAATTATATTAGATTATACAAATTAGATTATTTAATTACGTTATTATATTACTTAGATTATGTAATTAGAGTACTTAGTTTATTTAATTAGAGTACTTAGTTTATTTAATTAGAGTACTTAGATTATACAAATTAGATTATTTAATTACGTTATTATATTACTTAGATTATTTAATTATAATACTTAGTTTATTTAATTAGAGTACTTAGATTATACAAATTAGATTATTTAATTATGTTATTATATTACTTAGATTATTTAATTAGAGTACTTAGTTTATTTAATTAGAGTACTTAGATTATACAAATTAGATTATTTAATTACATTATTATATTACTTAGATTATTTAATTAGAGTACTTAGTTTATTTAATTAGAGTACTTAGATTATACAAATTAGATTATTTAATTACGTTATTATATTACTTAGATTATTTAATTAGAGTACTTAGTTTATTTAATTAGAGTACTTAGTTTATTCTAATCTGTTGTTCACCTATTTGTTGAACCATGAAGCCTTAAATCATTATCATGGCTCATGGTAGTCTTCCTGAGCTGCTTCAGCAGCGGTACGACGAGAACCATAGGGGAAGGATGATATTCACGGGACAGCAGGTACCACATTTATATGTGATATTTCATTGCTACGATAAATTTGAACTGACGCTGTACATGTATTGAATAACTCCTGCAGTTGGGTCCGTTGCGAGCTCGGAGTGTGCACAAGATTAAGGAGTTGGACCCTCGATTTCACGAGCCACTCGCACGGGCGGGACTACTACCTTTCGCTCTCATGATGGCCGGAGCTCCCATGGAGGGCGGTGGTAGGACACCTCTGCCGGCAATTGATGAGGCACTGCTCACAGGTCTCGTCGACCGCTGGCGTCCGGAGATGCATACTTTCCACTTTCCTTTTGGTGAGATGGCAGTAACACTGAGGGACGTGGCCATGCTGACCGGGCTGCCAATCAGGGGTGCCCCGTTAATAGTTTCGCGACCTGCAAGGGAGCAGTGGAAGGGTTATGTTGCGGATAGGTAAGTATTTGTTATGTAATGCACTTCAAATATTACAGTGCTATTAAAGCGTCATTGACCATCTGCATCTTATAGGTTTGGTGTGCAATACGACGGGAAAGATGCTGGCCTCTCCATGTCCTGGGTTCATGGGCTCATACAGTTTGGTCCATGCCCACTGGATGCGGATGAGACTACACTTATGCAACACTATAAGGTGTACTTATACGTCCTGCTCGGAGGCATCATGTTCTGCAACACGGCAGGCGATTATGTCATCCCACATATTGTATGGTTAGCAGCTCACCTCGCGTCACATCCTTATGAGCATACATCTTACAGTTGGGGATCAGTAGTGTTGGCTGCAACCTACAGAGGATTGTGTGATGTAACCCAGCGAACAAAGAGGAAGGCAACTATTACATGGTGCTTACATCTCTTACAGCTTTGGAGTTGGAAGTACCTCCCGGTTTCCAGACCTTGGGTGCTCATGTGCTACTACCCAGTCCACATCTCTGATGGTATTGCAGATGACATAAGGCTAACGATGGGGTATCGGTGGATTCATGCCAGACTAAGATGAAGTCAGCAGCAAGACCATGGTAACTACTCCAGGGTGATAAGTGACCTGGACGTCCTCAGCGCTGATCTAGTGGATTGGGATCCATGGCGTATGGCACGAGTAAAAGAAATTGCAGATAGTGGACTCCTGGCATCCTCTTGTAGCCGTGACGCAGACTTATGGTTGACCACATGCTTCTTGTTGTACATGAACTACGTGGAAGTATATTCTCCAGAACGTGTACAGAGGCAGTTCGGGTACCGACAGGTGGTGCCAGTTCCAGCACCACGAGATGCCGGACGGGCGCACGAGTAAGTGTGTTATTGTATGTTGCCTTAGTAAATTGGTTATCCATGTTAACAAATTATAACTGTTTATGTCACGTACAGGAGGAGCTCATAGGGGGGCGGCAGCACGCAAGACTGGGCATCCAAGAATGCTGAGTACATACAGAGGTGGACGGAGTCAGCTGCGGTTGATGTCATCGTTACCGCTGGATAATACGACGAGGCCACGTACTGGGACTACCTTGCTTGGTACCGTCCCCGCACGCGTGCCACTTTACTAAGCGGACCTGTACAGCCGGACCCCAGACCCTTCCCCGAGGATCGTGCCCGCCTACTTCATGTCGTGGTAAGTGATACGTTACTTATAATGATTTTATTTGGAAAATCTCTATATTACTGACATGTCTGTCATCTTATACAGACTAAAGAGGCGTATGTGATGCATACGCAAGCGGATCAAGCCTGTGGGGAACCAACCGGGTCATCATCGCAGAGGGATCGTAACCCTCTTCGAGAGTACATGAGGACTAGAGGATCCCGCCTCCTAAACGCTATACGTGGTCTAGGTGGGTGTGCCCCGCAATGGAGGGGGTATGACCAACCTGCCATGGACCCGTCTCGTGCCTCCCACAGCAGGCGCTCATCCAGTGCCCGTGATGAACCTGTCCGGTCACATTCACGACATAGATCTTCAGCTTCGGCGCGTCATGTGTCATGTTCCGGTGATGAGGCCGAGGAGTGCACGCAGCCTCCTGCGCCTGAGCAGTTTACACTGGGATCACTAGCACCTCCGGCTACGATGACACCTCTGGCTGCTGCATCTACTCATCAGGAGGACATCGTTGACTGCACGCAGCAGACCCCTTGCTGGAGCGACACTAATGCTTTTGACTGGGCTGCTGCAATGCAAGCGTCCGCCACCTTCACTGATCTACTCGGCGGACAGTTCTCCCAAGATGGCGATGAACCTGGAAGGTCACATTGGTACCAGCATGGCGAGCCTTCGGCACACTGGACTCCATCTGAGCACGTTCTAGGGCCGTCCACACTTCCGCACGAGGATCCTTCGGCATGGTACATGCAGGGCCGAGTTAGCGGGGCGGGATACATGTTCGGTGGGGTTCCCACAGGGCAGGCAGATGATGATGAAGATGACCAAGGGCACGCAAGGTAGGGGCCTGCGCAGGCTGCTGGGATGAGAGCCACACACCCGCCAGACGCTTACACTCCTGGGGATTGTGTGAGGCGTCGTCGCCGTTGAGTAGCCAGTGCAATTTGTCATGACACATGTATTATTGGTTTTAATGTCGAGGTCATCCCTATTATGTATTATTCATTGTATTGTTAATGTAAGAAATTCTCAGTACAGAGGAAACAATAGTAGTTGTAAAGCATAAGTAGTATGGAACCCGGTACAGAGGTTACACATAAAGAGCAGACAACAACAAACATTAGCATGTACGATACGCCTAAAGAACATAATAACATGCCTTAAGGGAATAAAATATACAGGGTTACAATAGATGCTTAGGGCGAAGGAAAGTGGCGATGCAAATTAGCGTAAGAATACCAGGTGTGATGGTCAAAGCTATCCGGGTAAGATGGTTGTCGTCTCCGAGGTGGTTCTGGGAAGTTGTAAAAATGAGTACGAGCAAATCTATCATCATTTTCAGGGTCATCGGTGTCCTCCAGAGATGGAAGCCTCGGAGGGCGGGGTCGTTGTGGCATGAAATCGTCGTCGTCGTCATCATCTTGAGGTTTCTCCGAGGTGGTACCACGTCCTATTTCCCTATCGGTTGTATGGCATCTCGATGTTGTGCGTGAACGTCCTCTTGCAGTGTTCCTAGAACCTTCTCCTGTATTTCTGTTGGAACGTCTAGGCATGGGGGGCATGAAATCGTCATCGTCTTCGTCCTCGTCATTATCTGGATGATTCTTAGAGGTCACCTCTGTACCCCTTTGGTTCGCTGACTGTCATCGTCTTCTACGCGAACCAGGCATCACACCCCCGCCGAAGAGCATATACATCGCCAAGAAGTGTGAGATTTCTTTGTTGATCAACTGTTCATCTTCCGGGAAAGCCTGACGCGGAAGAGGACCATTCGAATCAATGGAAATAAGATAAGTAGGGTGACCAAATGTTTATATGACATACCTGAATATGGGATGCATACTGGTCCAGCGACATTACTATCGTTCTGTGCTTCCTAGAGAAACCTATCACAGAAGGATGGTCAGCCAGTTCGCGGACCCTCAGATACATTTGACGCCGATGATACAAGAGGGCCCTAAGGTCCTCGGTAGTTACACATTGGAGCGGCGCGGTTAACCTAGAACATATGGGTCTTGCATGCAATTTTGCCACGGCTTGGATTATGTTGTTCTCCTTTAAGGGATCATCATTTCCTTCACGCACAACCTGTAAGGAGGCATTAAGTGCTATAGCGATCGTTGACGGTGTCCATGGAAAGCCTGTACTAGAGGATCCCGCCATAGATTTATTGCTCACTGACTATAACGCTCTGTCTCTGCATCAAAACACGGATCCATGAATATTTAAGAAACAGGAAATAAATAAATAAAATTACATTTACAATACAATGGTTGTTGCTAGAGGTATTGTCATTTCATAGTTCACGCAGAGCCGTGTGGTCACTTCTTTTCTAAAGGGGTACAGTGCAAACCACATAATGCAAAATAAGTAGTACAACTAACAGGTGAATAACATTTTACAATACAAACCATTTCTGCGGATAGCTTCTAAGAACAAAATAAAATGCAAAGTCTCTAAGACAGTTCAGTTCGATAGTGGGCTGATAGTTTACTGACGGGTCGGGCAAGTCCTCCTGTCATGGTCAGGTTGTTTGCAAAGTTTGCACCTGCGTAGGTCATCAACAGCATCTGCTTCATCCATGTCACCTTGCAGCCTCGTAGATCTAGGCCTTCCAGGATATGTGCGTCGTGCTCGTGGATAAGGTACCCACTTAGGCCCCTCGATCGATTTGTAGTTGGTTCCGATGTTAAAGGACCGCATCTTTGGAAGCCATGTGCTCCTTAATGCATCGATCGTGAAGTACGGTGATACGTACTGTGATCCGTCATTGCCACCTATGTCCCTGCAAGCGGCTAAGACATGCGAGCACGGGATATGGTGCAGTTTTGGCTTATTGCATATGCACTTCACCTCGTTAGACCCAAGTTGACATTGCTGCACGGTATCCCCGGCGCTATACCCTGAAGCATACCTACGGTGGCACATGACCTCAAAGTCATTGTTGGCTAGGTCGTAGATCCTCGAGCGATGAAAGTGTGCCTTGCTCCTCCTTCTTGATATGATTTGCTCCACCTTAGGTGCAAACCGTGTGCTGCACTTCATAGCAGCATTACCACGGTCTCGAAAGTAGTCCACCGTTCTGTAGAATGTGAGCTCAATAATGGCACACAACGGGAGGCCCCGTACTCCCTTTAGGACATTGTTGAACGCCTCCGCTATGTTCGTTGTCATAATGGTGTACCTAACATGGGATACAGTAATTTTAGAATGGCTATTTGCATAAGAATCGGTACAATATGATCATTACAATTCTATGCGCTAACCTGGCACCATGAGTGTCATGGATAAGGGCCCAACGCTCCGCCGGCTTCCCCGCTATCCACTGGCTAAATGTACCACGTGAACGACTAACGATAGTTTGGCCCCCAACCATTTGCGCCCGCAGTTGATCCTCCCCTGCTTGCTGGTCTGCCATCATCTTGCGAGTGGTCTCATTTAACTCTCTCCATATCTCATTGAACTTCGCCTGCTGGTTCTGAAGACATAGCCCTTTGAATCTCTTTACAAGCGACTTGCTGTGATACCTTGTGTACAGGTTCGCGCCCAAGTGTCGCATGCACCATCTTCTTTCCACATCAGGCCATGCAATGGAGCAGTTTGTGCTATCATGCAGCACGTCCAACGCATGCAGAAGGCCCTTGTTGCGATCTGAGATGACGCAAACTCGTTCCCTATTTCCCACGACACGTGTCCTCACCAAGGTGAGGAACCACAGCCAACTATCATTGTTTTCACTCTCAACCATTGCAAAGGCGAGAGGAATGATCTGATTATTTGCATCCGTCGCCATTGCTGTCATAAGGGTACCATGGAACTTGTCGCTCAGAAATGTGGCATCCACGCATACAACCGGCCTGCAATGCCTGAATGCTTCGATGCATTGTCCAAAGGACCAGAATAACCTAATGAGATATCGGTCAGTGGTGCTATATGACCCATCATCTAGCCTAATCGGCTCATCCGCCATGGCCCACTGAGTCTCTGGATTCGTCATGGCAATCTTCTGCGGCAACCTCGGAGCATTGTTGTATGACTCTTCGAAGCTTCCAAACAGCATCTTCAACGCCTTCTGCTTCGCTCGCCACGCGGTGTGGTAATTGATAAGCATGCCAGTCTTAGTGTGCACCTCCCCCATAATCGATTTTGGCGACAAACAAATTTCCGTGCCAATAAGCATGATGAGGAGTTGGGCTACGAACCTCGCATCAACGGCGTGGCTCACATTCCTAATAGCCTCTTCGCTGCATGTATGTGGGGTGTGTCTACTGATCACAAAATAGTTCTCATATTTTGGCTGATGTGCTCGTACGAAGTAAGGGCAATTCGGGTGCTTGGTACACCTTACCTCATACTCCGTAGGGTTAGACCGGGCGCACTTGTGGTCCCTTCTTGTTATTACAGCATAGTTGCTAATAAAGTGGATGACCTCCCCTCTGTTACGAAATTGTTGCCCGACCTGAATGTCGCTATTCTGGTATCCCCAGTTAGATAAGGTGTTATACTCAATGACGACACAATCCAGGAGCCCAGTACCACGAAAGTACTGGATCGCCGGGACCGGGTCATCATTGTCAGCAACTTCTTCATCCCCGCTACCACCGGCTTCATTATCCATGCATCCTGCATCGACCTCACAAGGGTCCACTCTAGCTCCCTCTCTACTGGAACTGCCCTCCCCGACATGCCCTCCATCCTTTTCATGCATCACCTGCTGGCCTGAGCCTTCCACAGTGGTCACTGCATCACCTTGCACCAGTCGTGACACTATGTTTACATACACCACCATATCAAAGTTCTCCTCTAATGCCTTGCGTGAGTACAAAGCCCATGCTTTGTTCCTACTCATATCAAACAACGTATGGACAACGACCGAGCTATTTGGAACAAGCCGCGGCCGTACACCCTCTAAGACAACAGTATGGGACTGCTGGTTCACACGTAAAAGGTGCATAACATGTGATTTCAAGCCATCTAGATCAATAGGTACCTCAACCGAACTCTCTATGTGCTGGCAGTTCTGAATTGTTACGAGTCTCCCGTGCAAAACTGTGGGACGTTCTCCATAATAAATATGAAAAATCATACCGTATCTCCTAAATAAATGTACATATAATAAATAATAAGTACAAAAATAATACTAATTAAATAGTGCAATATACAACTAATATGCATCTTTGTTGCTACTGGACACTATCTTCTACGGTTGTACCAAACCTAAGTGATTAAACTAATTAATCAAGTTAATTGATTAATTATATTACTTTAATAAAACTAATTACCTAGATTAAATCACGTAAATTCATGTTACTGTATTAAGTAAAGAATCTAATCACACTTACTAATAAAATTCATATAATCCAACTAAATAAATAATTTAAATACTCTAATTTATCAAAATAATATAATTAATCAAATGTACTTGAATGAATTTAACAATATACCGACGAAAGGACTAATATACTTCTGAACAGACTAAGAAAAATCTAATTACATTTACTAATTAACTACGTAATCTAAGAACTTACCTTAAGGAAATTGAGCGCGGCTGCTGCTCGCGTTAATCCTCTCCGGCTGCCCCCTCTGCTCGAGCTGCTTCTCCTAGCGTTGCTCCACTGCTGCTCTCTTCTCTCCACTGCTGCTCTCTTCTCTTCTCCCTTCTCTTCTCTGCTGCTCTCTTCTCCCTTCTCCCTTCTCTCTTCTGCGAGCCAGGGCATTTTATTAAGCGCAAAAGCAACATCAACCCCCGCTGGCACGCACACACTGAAAGCATCGACACGATGTGACGTGACAATGCACTGATTTCGACAAAATTTTATTGATGCGATGGGTGGCCGGGTGTATTCGGCAACTGACAGTGCCGAATACAGTGGGTCCGGGTTGTTTTCGGAATTTTAGTTACTGAAATCCAAATTTCGGATTTTGAGTTATCGAATACGAATGCTAGATTTACAAATACGCCAACATATTATCTAATTTTGTAAATACGGTCGCATATATTGTCTAAATTGCCAAATTTGCCTATCTTCTAACACCCTCTCCCGGATTTCCAAATCCTTGCCAATCCTTCTTCCTCTCCCTCCAAACCTAGAGACTCCCACCGCAGCCAGCCCCTCCTCTCTCGCCGCGGCTTCCTCAGCCCGCCAGAGCGCTGCTCCTCTTCGGTCCAGCGGGTCGGGGACCCACCCATCCATCCATCCCGGCGTGGACTGGTTCCTTCTCCCGCTGCTGCTGGTGAGCAATCCTAGCTCTGCTTGGGAGGCGGATTCCCTTGTTCTGAGGGTTGGTTTTTTGTTGACGATCCAATCCATCCTTTCGTGGTCCTATCAGTTTCTTCCGCGGCGTTTGAGATCGACCTCAGTTGCCACCCCAATCAACTGAGGTGCGGTGCGGTTTATTTCCCAGCGATTTTTGGGGTTTGCCTGCCCCCATGGCTGCGGCGAGCACACCCACGGTGACCATGGAGATCACCGACGAGATGCTCAAGAGCATGGAGGTCGGCCTGGCCTTTCGAGACTACGTAAGCAGCCTCTCTTCTTTACTCCAATTCCATGCTCCTAACCTTACTGAAATCGGAATACGTGCTAGCGTTCAGTACCGCTGTCAGTGAATTAAAACTGGTAAAGTGAGGTGCTTAAAATAGCTGTTTGGGTAATTTCGATTATCAAAAGGAGTTGGCTTGCTTCTCTTGCTTATTAATTTTACTTAGATTATTGCTGGAAAATATATATAATTTAGTTTAGAACATTGTGAGAATGTAAATGGCTGGCAAGATACATCGAATTATATGTAGTGCCCAATGGGTTTAACCGTTATTAATCAAATTATTTTGTTCCAGTTGCCATGCTATATA